>NC_059478.1:32140000-32865000 GCF_018139145.2 Gymnogyps californianus | reverse complement strand
TTGGAAAAGAAGGATAAATGTGGCTCATAAAGACTCTAACACAGCTAAAAGCAATTGCAGAATGAATTACTTCAGAGTTGCACGCTGTTATTAGAGTAAGTGTAAGGTGCTACCCTTTTAAAAACGGCCAAAGAAAATAAAATGGGAACCTCCAGGCAATAGTATTCTGACCTCACCAAATGCCTTTGTCTAATTTAGACTGCATTAGCAACTGTGTTCTTCACAAAATCCTGGGTAGAAGAAGGGAAGGATTTATAGATAGCATTATGTCCTAAAGGGATTCATACAATGAAATTATAAAATGCATTTAAAAATACATAATTAGCACTTTTTATCCATAAATTTCCAAAGTGATATTTTTAAAAGGAGGACATTACCTAACTCCATGTGAACTAAATAACTTTAAATCAAATGAGACGATTTATGTGTTTGAAAGATGTTTATATTTTAGATAAGAGCATCATTTAACATCTCTTCGCCTTTCTCTCATGCTGATTTATCTCCCAGATTTCTGGAGGTCACTGTTATTGGTAGAAGTCAGCATTTGTTGTGTTTTGCAATGCAAAAATTCTTTTCATTCCCTAACACTAGAACAATATTTCATTGAATTGCTCTGGTTTATTAGACTAGTTGCACAGATGTCCTCTCTTCCTGAGCCAGATGTACAGAGCGCTGCTTCCAGCTTAGCCCAAACTGGAACATGTTGACAGAATAACGTAACTGAGACCAGACATATTGCGTTTTACACTAAAGGTCATGCAAAAAGCACAGGCTGCATATAGCATGGGCTGTTTTACATAAACACACATTTGGTTCAGCTTTGGTATAGGGATTACTGAAAGAATGCTTGGGGAGGACAAGCTATAAAGCAGTTGGAAAGATCTGACAGTTGTTGAATGAATTACCCCCAAACTGGTACATCTCCCTAAGAACAAGTGCGAAGGGCTCTCTGCAAAAGGAGGCGAGAGAAAACTCTCAGGGAAACGTTTCTGCTCGAGGTTCTTCCAGAGTGACAGAAGCTACTTTGCAAGTTTAACAGGAGATTTCCCGAGGAATTTTTCAGTACAGTGGGTTTGATTCAGCAGTGTCCTTACCTTGCTAATACCTTTCACCAACATAAGAGGAGTAATTAGAAGAGAAGAGGAAATCAAATTACCTAACAAGGAAGTTGAATGAATGTAAGCAAGGCCAGAATGTTTCCAGTGGCTACAGTATCTATTTGGGAAAGAGCTTGAGAGAAGCGTATATGGATCCAGATGTTACAGATGAGGAAGGATTGTCCTGCAGAGCAGCTACAACTTCAAATGCTTAAATTTCACACTCACATGAGCTGAAGAAGCAGACAAGGACCTGGACCAGATTAATTTTAGGATGAGGGTGCAAACCCTTTTGGCCCAGATCAGGGCCAAAATTCCCAATGTTTCTTTGTTAACGAGGTTGGTCTCGTGTGGCGGAAATCTTGCATAGTACATGCCAAGCCGACCTCAATCCTGGTGACAGAAGAGGGGGAACAAAACCCTTCTGAATTTTGGAATTCACCTGTGACTTGCAGCAGGCTTTTTTTTTTGCAAGAAACTTAATCCCTCTCAGTTTTCTGATCTGAAAAACTGGTAAAAACACTAACCTCCTAAGGAAACTGTTCAGTTTAATTAATCAGTGTTCATAAAGTCTTTGAATTAAAAGACAGTACAGACTGTAAGTGCCAAGTATTACTGGTACTATGAACAAATGCACAACAGCAAATGAATATAAGCGTGCTGCAAAGGAGGAATGTCATTAAGGAAAGAGGTCCCATTTCAAGCTGCCAGATACAAAGGAGTGAGTCATTTATTTTCAGTATGAAAAACATTTCAGTGTTGTTCTTTAAGTGATTCTGCTTATGATCATTACTCCTTAGCTAACTGCTATAAATATTTTGAAGTGGTGACACGGTCTTCTGGTCCCACCTAGAAATGGAGAAAATGAGGAGCGGAAAACAGAAAAATAAAAGTAGTTGAAAAAGGCACGTCTGGTTTGCCACATGCTAAATACAGTCGTCTTTGTCTTATGCATAGCTTTGCCTTTTTTTCCTGAAGGCATCTCTGTGTGTATGGGACACTACTGTCCCATGCTTTGTCATTACAGTCTGACCGAGATTTATGAGTTGATAACTGTCTAAACGCTGGATCACAAAGCGTCATTTTTGTTCTCTCCTGACCTTAGCTGTGACCTCTGGGACTGCAGGCAGAGAGAAATGTGTGATATTGGTACAGTCAGGCAGGGTAACGCAATCTGCTGGCACTGCTAAAGCACAGCTTCACGTTTCTGTGACAGAGTGCATTAAATTGGCCCACAAAGGAGGTGCAAAGGGTACAAGAGGTGGTAGGAGTTTCTGTCTCAAACATTTTCAAGCAATGCCCCAGCTCCCTTGGATATGCTCAGTACACCCAGTGACAAGTGAGCAGTTTTTGAGTTAATTATCAAGTCAGTTTAACACACAATATTCTGACCATTTTTGCAGTAGTTGTGATTTGAAACAAAATTGTAAAAATTTATGGTACCTGAGGTTTTGGAGCAAAATATGTGTGTGGATACATATACCTGCTTATTTTATTCCTTATAATGACTAGTGCATTTGCTGTCAATATTCTGTATAACGAGCTGCACAGAACAGGCTGATCTCTCCCCTCTGTGCTCTCACCTGACTGCCAGACCACCCTGCCCTCCCGCACCGCAAGATCTTTTCTCACGCGCTACCTCGCCTAAACAGCAGCTCTGTCTGGTCCCTGCAATAGAAAATCTTTTAATACACACTCGCACATGGCAAGCGTTATTACCCAAACAGAGCCTCCGTCTCAGGTAGGGTTTCCAGAAAGTGGTAAAAGTGATGGGAACTATATGAAGATGAACCCACGTGCTCCTGCCTATCCAGTCCATTGCACAGCATGAAGATTTTCAAAGTGCTCAGCACGTTCAGATGTGGATTTGCTGAGAAGTTTGACCGTATGAAATCTCATTGGACAAAGAGCCTAAAATCCAGGGCAACACTGTGCCCTGAGGTACAGCAGGACCGTGTTACTTCAGATTTTCACTAACGTAAGGTTACTGAGATATTTTAACTCCCTGAAGAAGAATCTTCTTCCAAAGAAGTCAACAAAGAGGTACCCGTTTAAAACTGGAGTAACACAGTGGCAAATTGGACTCAGATCTTCAATAGCAGTTGTCTCAGTTCCCTCCTCTCATGGAGGCAATGACAAATGGCAGCCAAACCCTCTGGACCATGCTGCATGAATTGGCTGAGACAGGATCGTTAGGAGAACATGAGTTTGCTGAGCTCTGTAAGTGACAGGGCTGTGTAACTCACGCGGCACACTCACCCAGTGGGCATCGCTTTGATAGCAAAGAAAATCTTTCCTGCTCTTAGAAAGACTGAGACTATGATCTTCCCTTTGGAAAAGAGGTGGCAGCACATGGCAGGGAAGTGTGGGCTCATAGAAACAGAGGAGGCAGAAAATAAAATTTCAGGGCTTGCTTTCTGATTAAGTCTGTTATTTACTCCATATATGAGTTTACCAGTCAGTAAAATTGGTAAAATACCCATCTAGAGCATTGACAGTTCATCGTTTGAATTTAGCTATGCGTATCTGCTGCTGGAAATTCAAAGTATCGTTGCAAAAGCCAGTGCGCTCTTGATGGGATATGTGGCCTTTTACCTTGCTGATTCCAGAGGAAAGTTGGCGCAGGTTATTAGTGATGAATTTTTCCCAGCTGATGGCTGTTTAGGGAAGAGCAAGAAATGACTCAGGGCTCTAGGGAGATTCTTGCCTCTGCTTCTTTCAAAGCTGTAATTCTGGTCCTATCTGGAAGTGACAGAGGAGAAGCCAAAGACTAAATGGATCCTGCAGAGGACGAGCCCCTTGCAGCACAGGCGTCTTTCTGGCAGGTATGAGGTGAAGACGATTGATGAGGTCAGTGTGGGATCCCTGCTCTGTCTCTCCCAACACCTTTAATGCATATAAAGAAGAAAAATTCTGGTCTCCAGCTCTGCCACTCAAAGACTTCTTTGCAGAACTATGTTTATTACAAAATAATTATAACTGCAAATTAGGAATGGGGGTGTTCTAGCACCTCCTTACATCTCTCATATGCATCTAAAATAAAATTAGCGTTGCGAAACTATTGTAACCTTCTGTTATAGGTTCAAGTCAGAAATGAAACTGAGACGCTTATTTAGTTAGGCGCAAACACTGTATATGTTGGCTTTACTGCCCATTTTCTAATCCCAGCAAGCCTATTTTCTGCACTAAACAGTCCAGTGTATTTGTAGCAACTTTAAATAAATGTACAACTCAAATAAAGCACAGCTGATCTTATTCACACCAGGCTTTTGTAACAGAGCTTTTGGCCCTGTGGAGCACCATGTCCTCAGCTCCTCCTGATGGTGATGCTAGTCCTGAGAGAAGAGGATATTCAGGGGTGATACCCACATGAATCGATAGACATTTTTCCATTGCTCTGTATGGATAAGTTTGGTTCAGACCAGTGTTTCTCAGGGATTGGTGTGCAGATTGTAAGGGGACAACAGCAGAAGTGTGCAAGACAAAGTTCACTGAATTGGGTGAATCATGGTTATGTTTGCTAGCTGCAGGGTTTTTCTTTTCTCAAAAGTTTTGCGGCTGTGAGGCCCTCTAATTGCAGCAGGTTCTCAGTCCGGTGGATATCCAGGGACCGACAGAGCCTAATCTACTGAGCTAGCCTTCCCATACAGGCTGTAATTTCTTTCTGGAGAAATTATTTTCCAGAATTCAGTGGGCTCTGCTCTTATTTAAAGGTATTTCATAGCAGCCTTTTTAAGAGACCGGTTCTCAAAGCTCTAAAATCTCATTTTGGATGTTCAGCTAAGTTATAAAAATGAGGGTTTAAAATCAGTGCAACAAACTCCTTCCTAAAAGAGTGTATGAGTCATTCTGAGTAATATCCATGTTGTGGGAACACACTCAGGGCCTAAATCTATAATGCCTGGGTCAAAAGCAGACCAGAGCCTAACTGAGATCTTGAGATACCATTTAAACATATATAACAATCATGATCTCCACTTTTCTAATGATTGGAGTCTTCAGCAAGGAAAGGGAGAAGTATTGAATGAAAAATATTACTGTCAGGGTATATTTTGCTACCTGAAGTATTTTATTGACTGCTTCAAGGGAATCAATGCATTAAATAAGCATGACTGCATTAGAAAAAAAGAGAGATTGTCACATGCATTTCTATGTCTTGAGTTCATGCTGTATGTTTTATGTTACATGCGGCTTGTTGACCTGGTTAGGGTTTAGGAAACTCTTGAGAAAGGAAATGATCTTGACATTTCCAATTTATTTGTAAAACAGATCCAGAAACTGAAGGTAAAAAAAAAAAAAAAAAGATTTGTCTAAGTATATGATGGCATAAAATTGGAATAAAATGCTAAATAAATAATAGGGACATATATGGAAAATAAATATATTAAAACCAATTTAAAGCTGATGTGAATTTATATAATTTATATAAATTGAGGTGAAACCAATTTAAAAATATATGTGAAGAATAATTCAAAAGGAGAAAGCAAAAGCAAGACTAGGCAACACAATATGTAGCATGCATGTGCCTGGGCTTTAAGTGTAGTCATGGTGGTTGCGTATATCTGTACTTCACTGCAGAATTCATCAGGACAAGGACCTAATCACAAACCTCTTGTACAGGTTTAAGCAGGGTACAGAAGGATTATGCTCTATGTGTTTTAGAAACCACACAGGTACCTATTGATGTTCCGGATATGTATTTATGTTCTGAATTCGTTATTGTGAATTAACACATCTAAGACCTACTTATTTCAAACCATTGCATAATCAGAATTTTACCTTCAGCTCCCTATATAATTGATGACATCCTTAGCCTAGCATTGTAGGTATCTCAATGTAGATGTATATGTTTTAAGGACTTCTGGGTCATCATATGGTCAGCAATGTATTTCATCCCATGGTTAATCCCTTGGATGCCATGCTATGTTTGCCTTGAGGCTTGTTTCAAGGTCTTGATTAACGCCACCGCTCCATGCCTAGTTAAGCTGGCAGAAACCTGTTCTGCAACCAAAATGGGTTTCCTGTCCCCCCCGTGCTCTCCAGATGGTTGTTCGCACTCCCCCCCTGTGTCGGCACAGGTGTTTCTCTGACCATGCGGCGAGAGATCAGAAAACCGATCTCAGTGAAAATTGACCTGGTTTAGAAAAGAAATGCCTGGTTTTCAGACAGGCCATTTCCTTGGCTGGGTTCACTGCATGTCTGTGAGGGGGAGTGACGGCAAAGCGGCAGCAGAGCGGGCAGCCGGGGTTGCGAGAAGGAGGACGGGGCTCCTCCTCTGGTCAGCTTCTCTGGAGGTATGGGGAAGTGCAGTCTGAAAATATTTAAGCAGTATCCAGGTATCAGTATTCAGTTGGATCGTGGACCTCCTTACAGACCTGCATAAGGAGAACGCTTCACCCACCACCAAGCTGCTGAAGAAGCAGCTCCCTCTGAGAATATCGACCATATGAGCAAGTCCCTGTGGGATTTGCAGCCACTGCTTGGTAGAAATTGCCTGTGCATACAGGCGATTCCCTCATGGTGAGGGAATTCTTTATAATCGAAATCAACCAAAACCCTGCTGCTAAATACGTTCTAATTTTAGACCTTTAAAATCTGAAAAGGTTTTCTCACTGGTGAGGTTATAGGCTGCAATAGTATATTGACAGTTGTATTAGGAGCAACTTGATGCTTCCATGCTAAAATCCTAAACTCACAGGCTCCTGTAGACACTGCAGTTCCTTTTCGTTTCCCTTAAATTCGGAATAGTCAGTTTATCCCCTAAAGGCTGGATTCAGCCCACCAGGAAAGATCGTCAGATTTGAGAAGAAGTGGATGAATTGTTTGGTGGCACCAGCTTGCTTACAGATGCCATTTTTCATGAGCTCAAGTGATCTTCCCACCTTACATCACCTGAAGTGTCCACCACAAGACCACAGTATAGTCCCTCTCCATTACATGACAATGACACGTCTACCCACGTGATGGCATCACACAGGAAAGTGGGGTTGTACACGCAGATGCCAATTGCATTTTCTGTTACATGAGTGATTACACGGCAGCAAGTAGAAATTACATATGGTCACTTGACCTAACTTTTCCTACTCATTCAAAAGGACAACTATCATGTTATGCTGGATACGAGGGTTTTAGTCAAATGATAGCTACAGCTTTGGTCAAGTGTAAGGGGCAGAAGCTGTATGGCCCTTCAATGCCATCATGAGCAGCCACTCTGCCTGCCCCAGCCACAAGAACTATCCTGTCTTCTTCTCTGAAAGATGGTTGAATAGTAATGTGCTGACGTGTGCTAACATATTTCTTTAGCAGTAGGCGATGCCTTTGCCATGTTACGCAGAATCCTGCTTTTACTCTGAGTTGTGGCTTCTCTATGTGGGTATGGTTCCCACACGTCCTTGTTGTGGTTTGCTACCTGAGTTAGGCTTCAGCGGGTTTTGTCTATGAGATCATGTTTACTCTCAGATGGCTTGGCACAATGCTTTAGAAAATGAGATGGGTTTTGGGCAGGAAGCAGCATCTCCCACATACAGAGTGGTACCAAAGCTATTCATATGACTGGCATTCCTGTTGAAATGAAAGGAAATGAAGATGAACTCCATCCAAATTATTGGGTTGATGATTTGCATTTTAGCTGGGTCCTATCCCATCCCTAACAATAAACTCTGTGTCTTGACCTGAAGGGTGCCTAATCAGTTTTTAAACAATAATTTGATTAGTTTGTGTAAAAGAACCTGTTGTAGAACATAGCTTTCTACACCAAATATCAACGAAGCTTTTAAGTGTGAGAAGCTTGGTTCCCTGACATCAGGGATCAGTATTTCTTAACCACCACGCAAAGATGGTAGAGGAGAGGCTGGCAGTATGTTTTTGGACTCAGGTGTACTCCAAAATACTCTTCCGGTCCCTTTTACCCCTGTTTTTTCTGTAGGTCCAGAATGACACAAGCTTCTGTTGTTGAAGCTGCTCCTATCCTTGGCAGCAAAGCAGCGTGCTTCCACGTCCGCGGCACACAGAGGACATCCTCTGCAGCTCCTGCTGACAAGGAGCAAGACTTGAGCAACTGCGGTGTCCTTTGTGCAGAGCTCTCTGCTAGCCTTGCACTCATTCTGCCACGCAGAGATGCATTGCTGGTACCTGGAAATGATGCTGGTGTGGAAGGTGGCGGAGCCAGAACGCAGCCCGCTTTTCTTCTGATAAATTAACGTGAGATGTTTTGATTAGGTGTGTAACAGAGACCTCTGCCTATTTACTCCCTAACACAATGTCTGAAATACACCGTCAGGACGACCTTGCCTACACCCCCGCCCCCCCAAGATGTTATACTTAATTAAACCTCACTTTTTTTTCTTAAAACAAGAGAAACTGCAACAGGGAAAGAAGGTAAAGCAACAAAAAATGTAGAAATATATCATAAGATGGAATGGGCAGATTTTAACAAGTACTGAGGGAAAAATAAAACTCTTTAAAGTCTTTGAATGAACTTTTACGAAAGAGAGTAAAGGCAAAATCAATCATCCAGACTGCAATAACTAGCTTCATTTACAAGTTTTTGTGGAAGATTTTTTTGTTCAAACAGCTATTTTGGAATTAAAATTCTGTTTTTGCTTTTCTGTTTTACCTGCGTTTGAGGTAAAGCATGAAACTTCCTCTAAATGCCACCCTGTAGTAGTTCGTCCTTAGGATATTGTTTTAAACATAATTGAATTGCTGGGGTACATTAAACATTGCAGTGTTTTAAGCAGGGGAAATAATTTAATGATGTGGTCTTTAAGACAGTTAATTAGCCTGGCATGTATGAAAGTGTAACAAGAACACCACCTACTGTAAAAGTGAATGTTCTACACTCCCGAGCACTAATTCCTTATAGCTTTACCCTGCATGGAAATCGTTAACCCCTTTTTTGTCAAATGTTTTTAGGCAAAATTACTGAGTTCGGAGTTGGTGATCGCAGCTCTTGCCAACAGTAGCCAGAGGGAAAATCTAAGAGATAACATAAATCACAATTGGTTTAAACATCAGGAGTGATCATTTCTGAAAAGATTATTCTGGGGTCTGATACAAGTCATTTTCATAATGATGATGGATTTTTTAGCTGGAAATAGTAAGGATTTAAATAAAATTTCTGGTGATGTCAGCACGGTTTTTAGAAAATTGCTTGTGGTGACCCTGCTGCAATATTGCTATATTGCTGGCTTGATTTATCCGCCGTAAGATGGACTGTAAATGATAACATCTAGCACTCGCTCTGTCACCTTAGCAGAAGGTGGCATAGGTCATGGTGGAGGGGAAAATAGCGTGGTCCCTCCATAGCTCTTTAGCTGTATATTTTTGAGAACAGCGAACGGGATCTGCGTCTCCTGTGCAGCCTGAGCCGGTGGGCAGCTCAGTCCCACTGACCCCTCGGGGTCCGGGAGCTCTCAGCACCTCACAGTGAACTGCCGGCACTTTGCAGGATTTGCCCACTTGTCGAAGTTTTGCTCAAAGCAAGGCAGGACAGAGGCTTCTCGAAAAGGTCTGCAGGCTTGGACCACCCAGAGTCTTCAAAACACAATCATCGCCAGCTTTTATCAAAACTTACACAAAGCATGGTGTATCTTCACCTTTTAAGCTTTGCCTCTTCATCTTGCAGTAGCAAAGCCATGATATTTAGTGACTGTAATAACACTCCAGGTTTGAAATCCCCAATCCTCAGAGATCTTTTGCCCCTCCTGTGGAAGGCACCTACAACTAGTTGTAAAAGACCACAGAGCTTCTTATTTTCCGTGTTGCTGGGTCAGTTGTGAGACAATGCAATGAGATGGTAACGTCTTCCACTAAAAGGATCAAAAAAGGAAAAAGAAATCTGATGGGGAGAAACAGTGAGGGAATTCTTCAGGGAACAAAGCATAGTGCTGGCCTTGTTGAAGGCGATAGAGATGTTGCTCTTACTTCCAACAGCCCCTGATTTTACTCAAAGTCACTGTCTGCCTTTACGTCTGCTGTTGAAAGTGTTTAGCAGGGCAGAATTTTCTCTTCCAGTCAGAGAGCAGATTTCGTGTTTTGCAAGCAATGTTCGGCGCTGGCAGGGACGGGAGCATTCCTGATTAAACAAACTCCCTAATAGACCAAGTCTTGTGCTGCTAAACTCGCATGCATTATTGCGCAGGAGGCCAAGCATATTTCAGCCACAATGATGGAGTGGGCAGCACTCTGTCAGATCAATTATGTACAAGGCCCATCTTCTCTATGATTCCCTCGATTTTTCCTCCTGACAGTTCACCTTGTGCCCAACCTTCTGTTCTCACGGAGAAAAACCTGCAGACAATAGAAAACCTAAGGCTGTTTTTCCTCGCCGCAAAATGGCATAAAGTAACTCTTTCCTGTCAGGTTCCTCATGACTTTTCACGCAAATTTATCTCCCCCAGTTTAGGGGATTTATTACCTCTCTATTTCTTTCTTTCTTTCTTTTTTTTTTTGTTCTCTTTGGTAATGTCGCGAAAATGGTGAATGCACGCTAGTCTGCTGGTTCACAGCCGTGGTCCCTGTACCATTAATAGCATTGCAGGTGGTGGCAGGTACTCCAGCCTGCTCCGTCTTCAGTGAGGAGCTCCTGCGCTCAGACGCTGCCCATTTCCCATCCCAGGGCAGGAGATCTGGTCTGCACTGGGGTATGGCCTCTTCCACATCCTGGCCGTGCAAATGGCACTGAGATTGGGCTCTAGCAAATGTTTCTTTTCATGACAGAACACGCCGCTGCCCGGGGGAGATGAGTCCTGGGAGAGACTGTTCAGTTCCCAGTCAATTATCTGATGCAAGTGGCCTCAACCATTTATAATCAGTTCTGCCCTGCAGTATTTAATTTAAAGAATGAATTTGAATTTACTAAGTGAGGACCAGTATCGGCTCATACTGCCTGGATTAATTCAAAGCAGATTTCGTGAGAGTGAGGTGCTGAGTAAAAATGAACTGAGTGGTGTGAGCTGGGACAACTTCAGAAACGAGAACTGGTCTGAAGCTGGTGCCTCGGCTTTCTCCATCCTGTCAGTCAAATTGTACAGCTAGGTCAGCAAAACGAGCTTTGGTGGTACCCAGCCTGAAGACAACCAGGAAAACACAGCAAAGAGAGAAGAAGTTGTTGAATGGCTCAGGCAAAGTTTCTTTTATTCCTTCTGTGCAGAACAAGGAGATATGAGAGCACATGTTTAATTCCTATGGACTCAGTTGCGTGCGAGCAAAACCAACACAAAGCACAATCAAGCACATTGTTGTAGGTGGAGTTAGATTCCCCATATATCATAAAGAGAAGTAGTACCACACTGAAACAAAGCTCAGACAGATGTATATGTACAAATGCAAAACAGAAGTGATGGCTATCAGGGACCTCCGGGAGTCCTTACAACACACTGGTGGTGGGAAGCTTGGGACCCTTTCTCTGCCTTTGGTGGGATTGTCTAAGCCATGCCTGCAGGTGAAGCTTCAGATGAAGAGTTTTGGCTTAGCTAAATCGTTCAAAATGGCCAGCGTTTACGATGTGCGTAAGGGGAGAGAGCCCCATGCCTCCCTGCACAAGATAGGAGCTGCCTTGAAGTTGGCACAAAGAGCATTAAATGCAGCCAGAACGACTCGGGAGTGCTGACCGCAGCCCGTGCCCCAGGGAACTGAGACTGGAGAGATCGCTCCAGCCAAGGATAAGAACACATTTCTTTGGTTCAGATGGATATCTTCTACAGATGCCTTGTCTCCCTAACAAGCTAACTTCCTTTTCTAACCTCCGTCTTCTCTGATCAAAAGACTGCTGTCTTTTGATAGGGCAGAAATTAAGCTGTTTTTCTACCTGTGTCACTTGAACCTGGGGAGAATTCAAGGTCCTGATAATATGGGTTTTCCGCATAGTCTTTTTTTACTTCTCACCATTTTCCCTTTTACTTTGATCTGACCAGTTCTGCTCTCACTTTCCAATCTCACTTGTCTCTCCCTCTGTAATGAGAATACAGATAGCAGATACATTATGTGATATATTGCGTCAAGCAGTCACAACAGTCTAGGATCACCGTGTTACGGAATAAAGACTGCACATGGCAACTGGCAAGATTCATCCATGAAAAGTCATTACATTCTTTGATTCAGAAATAATACTCTCCAAGACAATCTTAGCATTTTTGGTCTCTGACACCCAAATTGATTTAAAAAGGGAGATCGTGCATAATAAAAATTCAAGCTTCAATAGCTAAGAAATCTGCAGTAAAATGTTTTCAAATGTACGCAAGTGCCATTACATGGTATAAAATGTTTTTTATAGCTAATTGCTTCTCCTGTCAATGACTGTAGCAGAACCTTTCTAAAAAAGTGTCCTGGAATGAGCAAGACTACATCTTTAAAGATACCTCATGTATCTTTAGCAACAAAGAACAATTAGTCTTTTCTCAGTGGAAAAGGTCAGCACTTTATATGGTCTCTGATATTTAAGGTTTTAATTAGAGATCAACTACGTAATGATGGTGCCTGATGGTGTAGTGCTCTATGTGTTGTTAAGGCCGACTGCGGACAACCTAAGTCCTTGACTCCTTTTACTTCCTACTTGGGCATATTTCTAGTAAATACCTAGAAATTTTTGACCTATAGGTGAAGTTATGACCTCTAACCATGATCCAGCCCAAGAAGAACAGTGAAAAAGCAAATCAGCTAGAAGCTGGTCCTGAAACAGAACATAGCTCACCTGAAAATTTTCCCTTTATCAGGCAGTGATTTGAGAAGATTTAAACCCGTTGCAGAACCTTGTAATTCCAGCTCCTAACACTACTGCTTTTCTGCTGGGTGCACTTTTGAAGGAAGGGGCCCAATAACCTAGATTACTAGCGAATATTTCAATCTGACAGCTCACTATCTATCTGACAGCAGTGCTGTGACAACACGTCTGGGTCAGATTCAACACTATTATGTAAGCCACCAACCAAACCTTTTTTTGAATACATTAAAGGCTGCTTAAGTACAAAACCCACCCATGCAAATCTTAAAATGCAGGGAAATATTTGGCTAAGGAGAGCTTTTGGACACCCCTTTGTGCCCACACGTTATAGCAAGCGATCACACTGAGAAACAGCCTCCACAAGAAACTCCTTTGCATTTCCAGCATCCAAGAAATGTAACACATGCCCAAATTCCTCTGGCAAGAGGAACAAACCTTAACTCTGACCTCAGCTGGAAGTTGGCAATGCCAGCTTTGGAAGGGGAAGCTCCGACTGCCGGTACCTCTTGGGTGGAAGCAGGCAGAGGAGGGAAATCAGCTCTGGGAAAAAGCCTGCCTGGACACTGTGGGGTTTTTCCAGTCTGCAGCATAATATCCAACATTTCTTAAATTGCTGCTTTGTATCCAGGACTGGAAATGCCATCTTTGGTTTCCGGGAAAGGGATGAAAGTGGTAGGACTCAAGGTGAGAGACCCCTGTCCCTTTTGGCAGGGCCCTGGTAGGTTTTGGCCAGTGGTACCAGACAGATGGTTGGTGTGATTGGAAGCTCAGCCATTTCTTCTGGGTCGAAATCCTTTCTCAGTGCTTCTGGAGCCCTTCAGCTGCATTGCCTTTCTGACTCGACCATTTTGAGCATGATTTAAATAGGGCACTCATAAGCAGAAAGGAAGGTACTCACAAAGGGCTTCGTAGCACTTTGAGCTGTTTTATATCAGCGCCTCAGAGGCTATCTGTGCAGGCAGTGTTTCATAGCTCCTGAAACAACTTTTCATGTCACTGGTTGATCCTGTGCTATAGCTGTTTATCCAAACCAGCCATCAATCTGTCTTGGGCAGAAGTGGGGACACGGTGGAACCGGCAGGGAAACGGCGCTGGGAGGTGCCGCCTTCAGAGCCGCGGCTTATGGCACTGGGACTGGATGCTCTCGGGTTTGAATGGCACACGGCAGGGCTGGCTCCAGGCCAGGCACCGGGATGGCCTGAGAGACACATCCTTGCTAGGGCAAGGGCTCTCAGCTCCCGATGAGATATCACTTATGAGGCATATTTCATGCCCTCAACAGTGGCCTCTCTCACCTGAATGTCATGTCAGTGTCACCGGTTCTTGCGGAATTTGGAGCTCAGCAGTTCCTGGGAGCTGGGAGCATCTGCCTGGAGGCAGGATATTGCTTATCAGCATCTTGGTTCTTTAGGAGGCTGATTCTCCAAACTCCTGCTGAGCTGTTACCCAAAGGCTTTCATCTGAGAAAGAAAGAAATGCTTTGCACCCCACTCCTAAAGGACTGCTGATTCCTGGGCCACCAATTCAAGTAACCTAAACCAGCCTGGGACTCTGCCTGTGCTCCTTGGAGGCAATAGCAGAGCTCACAAGGTGCACAAGACAAGAAGACCCAGCAGAGAAAACTACTCTAGTAGGAAGCATGGGCAGGAAGGGACTTTACACTAATGAAGTGGCCTTGGTACCATCCCACAGTCATTAACAGGACCATCAGCACTGAAAGATCAGCCACGTTCCCGTGATGTCAAAAGGATGCAGTGACGGGGACCCCCTCGCCGAGGGCACAGATGGATGTATCTATGAATATTGTAGCAATTCCTCAAGTTAAAGCAGAATTTATTCACTAACAAGGTCTGTCCCTTTCCTTAAAATGTGACATGGTGACAGATCTTGTGTAACACCATTAGAGTTAGCGGAGGTACTTTGGATTTGCAGACTTTGCAAATCTAAGCAGACTTTGGCCCCTCTGGTTTTAAATGCTTCAGGAAACCTACACTCCTCATGCAGAAAAAAAAGTGGGCACAATACTAAAGTTCATAATTTCCTCATCATTCACTGTGTAAGCAGGCAAAGAAAACACACATTGTGCTGTTTTAGAAAGGAATACTCTCTTTGGGGCTACCAAGTAAGAACATCGTGTTTCTTATATATTATATGCAAGGTATTTGATTATTTGTAAAAATCCCTGTGATTCAGCAACACTGTGGGCTCTCTGAATCAGAGGGTGATGTGAAGGGATGTTTATTTGAAAATCTTGTCTCCCTTAGCAGCCCACATGGTCTCTAATCCTCAGCAACTTGCTTCCTCTCTTCCAGAAACGAGGTCTTTCCTGCACAGCCTGGTTCCTGTACTCCGCCGACCTCCCTGCCTTGGATTTTGAGGAGGTTACCCATGGGTGTAGGTGAGATGTATGTTATCCAAGGAGTTGTTAGGTTCAAGTAGGGGTGTAAATTATCTGAGGTATGACTTACACATATGAAAATACGGTTATTTGTGTTGTAAAATCAGCTGCTCCTGCTGATGCTTAAGAAGAAAAACTTGCCCATCACCTGTACCAAGTATCTGCAGTTATACCTGATTCAGACTGAGAAATGAAAGTCTTTCTGAAGGAGACATTCACAGCGCTATTGATTGTTACAGGAACAAATAGGACCAATGTCTGAACTCCTGTACAACACACATGTCCACATTGATGCCTTTTTAACCTCAAGCTTATCTTTTAGAGAATCATTTGCTCCTGGGATCAAGCTAGATAGATGAGCTACTTGTAGGCATCTCATATCTCCCAACAGATCTATGAGGGAAGGAGACCTTGCCTCTGATTTTTAAATACACAGTCAGCTTTCATTTTTAATGGACATCCAAATTCTTGTGCTCTAAGCAAGGGGAATGGAAATCAGTACAAAAAGAGGGAAAGATGGAAGAAAATAATTTCATTTCTGTTGCTTTAGTTTCAGTAATTTTATTAGTCATTGCCCCTGTGCAGTCACCTGCTGCTTTCTATTACCCACTTTCCTGTACTAGCTGCACTCATAAGAGTAAGAGGCACAGTGGCCCATGACTGGGTAGGTCAGCATTTTTTATTTCCTTTCAGCTCACTCTAATGAAAAGCACATGCGTCCAGTAAATCTTGCCTTTTCCCTTATTAAACCAGTCGATGTTCATTACTGAGGTCTGTGCCTGGCTGGGTGGGAATCAATAAGATGATCCTTTTAATCGCTTTAGTAATCAACAAGCTATTTCTTATTTCAATCTCAGCCCAGTAGTCATTGAAATCCAATGATTTATCTGCATTACACGTGCACTCACACACACACAGAGTGGGGAGGTTTTGTGTGTGTACAAGAGAGAGAGAGAGAAAGGCTAAATTTCGCAATACACTTTTGTGCCAGAGAAATACCCCCAATTTTATTATTTACTTCCTAGTAACCAGTACACGCATGCCCAAGACGACAGAGTGGGAGTTAGATGATATGCCAGTGTCTGCAATGCAAAGGATGAAACTGCAGAAAATAAAGGGATTTTAATGGAGGGAATGGCCAAGAGGTTAACTATGCCTGCCCTAAACCCACCTTCCTGATTTTTCTTTCTCATTCCCGTTTCTGCCTCATCCAGGCAGACAGCACAGTGCTGCCGAGGGCACACTGTGGTATGAGCCAGGTGAGTACAGCTCTGCTGCGTAACCGTGGGCAATTTTTGCCCCTCAGTGCCTCATCTTCCCCAACTGTAAAATGGGGGTAGCTAGGCTGATTTACCTTCGTAAAGAACTTTAAAGACTATTATTGTACAAGAGCATTAGTTCTGGATTAATCATGACTGTGTTTCAAAAATAAATGCTGCTGTCGCCTGGACTCTTCCTGAGCCACACGTTCTGTCCCATGAGCCTAACCTGCACTACGAGAGGCACGTGTGGATAACTGCGCATTCAGAGCTGGGTGAACCCTGTTTGCGCTCTCCTTTACTTGCCTGTATTTTGAGGGCCTAAACGTAAAAATATTTTAATCTCTCTTGTTTTTGCTTTGATTCATCCTGAACCTGTTGTGTGCGGAGAAGTAAAGGAAAAGAGCCGCAAGACAGCAACAATGAGAACTGCAGTTTAAAAACTTCCACAAATGGAGGGGTCACTCACGCAAGCCTTTCTCAGCTGCAAAGCTCCTGAGATGTTATTAGGGCTGGTTGTCTGAGTAAGGATTGTTTGCACAAGTGAGCTAAGCCGAGCATTGCACTCCGATGATGTTTCTGTATGAAATTTAGTTTGACTGCCCAATCAAAGTATTTGGGCAGGAATGGCAAAACCCTGACCGTGTTGAAATAAACAGCAAGTGTTCCCTTGATTTTAGTGATTTTAGCCCATGTTTTCTTACTGCTGAAAGATCATTATAGTATGAATTATGGAGCGTGTTAATAGATGGAAAATTGGACACAGGGACTTTTCCCTGCTAATTTATAAACTTTGGTTTTGGGAGAACAAAAAATGAGAGGAGAAGGAGAAAGAAAAAAATGTCAAAGTGCAAGTGCATCAAGTGCAGGCGTCGGAGCATCTTTCAGCTGTGCCTCCTGTTACGTAAGGCTGGGCTGTGTTTGGGCTGCAACCCGACACTGCCCCTTTCTCCCCCAAACAGAGCTTTTTCTCATAAAATTCACTCAGGCACTTCTTCTCAAGTTCTTCATACACTTTTCGCAAGAAAAAAGAAATCATTCATATCTCTCAAAGAGAGTCTCGTATTCTTCAGATATTTTCCATTATAAGCTTTTGGCACCATTATTACCCACAGATCGAGTTACTTTTCTGATCCCCCTTCTTTCATCTAGTAAAAATGGATTATTTCATTATTAGCCTGGAACTGTTACTGTTCACAGAGATCAGGCCTGTATATGAACAATGCCTTCCCCAGTATATTACCGAAAATCCCGTGGCTATTGTAAGGTTTCCTTTAAACACTAGAACTCTACTTTTTGTGAGATCAGTGTGGTCGCACAGTCTCTGAAAGGCCATTCCTTTTCTCTGAATTGTACAAAAGCTAGATATGGTTGTTTTCAATAGTTTATGGAAGATCTTAACTGGTGTTATCCCTATTACTAGTATGTTTGTGTATACAACATGTATGTATGTGTATATATATATTTCCAATATCTAGGCTAACGTTTATTGTAATTTGACTATATTTTAACTATTTAATTAACTGTAATTTAATGTTGCTGTTATGTCAAATCTGTCAATGTATTAAAATAAGTCCAGTGAAAAATGGCCAGCCTGAGTCGCTCTAAAATTTCCTATTTGAACAGTTCAGACAATGGGAAACAATTTTGGCTCTTATATTCCCAGTTTCTATTTTTTCTATCCCTCCTCTTCCATTGGAAGTGCATCTGTCTGCACGTGGATCTCAATTTGAGAAGCAGGGAAGCCTCCAGAAAGAAAATGCAGACCCACATCATGAACTGAAAAGGGAACGTTTTCAAGTCAGTGTTAGGAGACGGTCCTGCTCTCCTGTTTTCTGCCTCATTTGCCGGTTTCTATGGTGAAAACCACCCCCAGCATCAGAGATCTCACAACTGAATGAAGAAACCTATGAAATGGGGCAGAAATCTCGATCTTGCAGGTCCCGGGACACTGCCTTTGACCTCACGACTATTCCTCCTCCTCCCTCTGAGTCCTTGATGCCCACAGCAGCAGTTGTAAACTCTGATCCCACTGCCTGCACCTCTGCTCCATCTTCTCAGAGCAAGTCATCCTCTTGTGCCCTCAAAGCATTTTCCTGTAGGAGAGCATCTGTCCTCTGAGAAGTGGGCTAAATCCATCCATTAATTTTAGCAAGGACCACCAATAATCCTGAGACGGTGACAACTTCTAGATGCCAGCAACACGGACAGCGGCAGAACAGATGGAACGACAGGTAGAGCGCTCGCTTCCCATCCCCGCTCCTCTGAGAGAGCTTGAATTCTTTATGTCCTCCATGTGCCTGCTAATTAAAGTGTCTTATCTGTTTAGAATCCATCAGAACCTGTTTTCTACTTAATATGAGACAAACGATTTATGTAAGTAGAGTCCTGAGTTAGACACTGGGTTCCTACATGAGCGAGGGTGATTTCAACATTTTTAGGATTTATTGTATAATGACCTCTTTCCTTCTGTGTTTAGCTGAACTAATTTAATTGAGTACATCATTGCTTCTTTTTACTTTCGTGGTACCTGCCTTCCATGCGTGCCATTTCCATCCTCATTCAAACCCATGCCAATGAGGCAAGAAAAAAACCAACAACCCACCATCGATTACAGTTGCCTAGGTTTGATTCTGAATCTGGAATTTAGCAGGAATCCTCCGTTACGCTGAATTATCGCACAGAGGCGAGCGTAACATCTTTGTGGGATGTAGGCTCTTCCAGACTCTTTGTCCTCCATGGTAATGTCCCAATCACACTGAAGTGCTCCCAAATGTGTGAGGACTATTTAAGCTTTGTAAATGCCGTCCTCCAAAAATCACTCCACATAAATGTTTCATGTCTCTTCTCTGCGATGCACAGGCCCCAAACATTCAGCTGTGAGGGTGTTTATATTTGTGGAACTCTCTTGAACATTTGCTGTGGATTTCAAACAGCTGCTACACTGAAGCACTGGGAATAGTAAGATCATGAATATTCAGGTGAAGCCACTGGAATGAACAGCCGTTAATAGAATAAATGCCTAAACAGTTGTGTAAGGCTTATTAAGACCTATTGGGGCTGAGATAATAAATTCCCTCTTTGACATGTTGCAACTACTGTAGTTTAAACATTTTGGACCACCTCTTCAGAACTGAAAGAAAAAATTATGTTAGTTCTGTGTGATAACACAATGAAACACCTGGAAGGCTTGGCGCTTGTATGAGATTTGGCAGAGAGATTTTAACATGCTAGCTCATCCTCACTTAAAATCATGGCACTGTTTATTGTGTTACTTCTCAAGGTTATCCAAATTACATACAGTCTGGACTGAGCACAGTTATCTCGCTAGAGAATATATTTTTTTCCTACGTTCCCTTCAAGTTTGGAAATAATCAATAATATTATGCTTTTGCAATGGAGCAGTAACGTGGACAAAACTCTATCGCACAAAAAGAGAAACTAAACAGAACGTTAAAAAAAGAAGAAAAATACGCATTCAAAGTTGTCTTATCCCACTGTGGAAACCCAACGAAGTTCAGGAAACCTGCACCAGCAGCCTGGCTTTGTGCGTTCAAAAAAGATGGGCGTTTCTGCAGTTGGCATGCCTGCTATGGGGACACCTTGGTGGTTGCAGTAAGCACAAAGCACCGGATTTGTGTAGCTGCTCGGCGTATCGAGAGTGGTTAATTGTTGCAGGAGAACTATTTTTTCCTTTGAATTTAGCTGTCACGTTGCATTATGCTGTGCTGTATTGCCTGGTTCTGGCATGCTATGTCACGAAACATAAAATCCGACAGGATGCAGTGTTACTCTTGCAGGTTAAAATTTAAAGGCAAACTCAGTAATATTTGATCAGTTACCTGCTGTCAGTTCAGATAAAGGGCATTTGATCTACAATAGCAGGGCTAACTTGTTAGAAGCGAACCTGCACATGGCAACACAGTGCTGCATTCAGCTCTGCAGCAGCTGTGAACTGGTGAGCGTTAGCAAAGCAGCTCAGGTGCACTTTGAACTTTTAAAAATTAACCCATTTGGCTCTTTTTAATGTTTTAAGAAAATGATCAAACTATACCCCTATTTACTAGTCTCTGTTGGTGACAAGCAGATTCTGCCTAGTTGTTTCAAGAGGAAAATCACAGGTTACCTGAAATATCCAAAAGAATGACTTCATTCCACTGGAATTTGTACAAAACCCCATTTTAACACGTTGCACTTTCTGAGGCCTTTCTGCAAGCAGTGATTAGCTTTTCTGATCTAGTTGCATGAATGATCTCAGATGTGTTTGTTGACTGCCCTCATGTATGCAGCATACTGCATACAGCCGCCTGCATGAAAGAGTCAGAAGCCGGTTGGGATGAAATAAAAGCTAAAATCCCAACATTTCCCTTCATCCCCTTCCCTGCACTCTTGTTTTTCTGTGACCTGTTTATCAATACAAGAACCAAATCTGTTTCGGAAACTTCTGTGTCATGGTTACATTTGGGGAGGAAGGAACAGATGGAATAGATTAATTAGTCAAACTATGTTTAAGTAGAAAGGCATTTCTTTCCATGAGTAGCCAAAGGCTAGAAAGAACATATAAGGGACAAGGAGAAGTGCCTCAGGACTTTTTGCTTGCTGGAACGGCTTCCCACTTCAAGGCTTTCAGCAGCATAAAGGCTCTTTGATTTCAGCTCCTATTAAGAAGTAGGTCAGGAGGTGCCTGATTTGCAGGAAGGCAACTGCTCCCTCCCACTTGTTAAAAGTAGCCACTCCAAAACATTTAGCGCGTGTTATTTTTATAGGGATGCCGGTGTATAATGATTCCAACTGGCTAGTCCTGCAATATGAAAGGAAGCAAGTGTCCCTGCTGCTAGTATCCATCAATGTGTGCTCCTGCTCATCAGCAAGTGCCTGCCTAATACAATGCACCATCATCTGTCTCCAGTTTTCCAGAGCCTCAGGCGAAGACTCATTTCATCACCTCCCCATTTTTCCTGCTTGGAACAGAAGACTCGCCACCACACTTCTGGCTCCAATGTTGCTAGCTGCAACGAAGCTAGGCCAGACATGCCGGTGCTTTAGAAACTTCGCACGACTTTGTTTAACGTCAGTATTGATCTTTGACTGGTGATACCACCCTATGTGAAAAAACAAAGCCTGGAGTAGCAACTGGTTTAGAAATCATGTTTCAGCAGGTTTAGCATAGCTAACTCCAGCCTGGTACCATGCGCTGGGCGTTAGCTGCAAGGCTTTTGGCTTGGGTTCAGTCATCCTGCCTAAGAGCAGATACTTAAGCAAGACACCTACATGAGGACTGTGGTCATAGTAATATCCCTTGCTAGCCAGTGGAGAGAAATACGCCCATCTTAAATGTAATTTAGCTTACTTTATGGGCCTGTTTTTTGCCACAGACTGTAAAGGGGGTCACTGACGGACTTGACTTAGGTACTCGTCAGCTGAGCACCAGGCAGAAGAATTCAGGCCCTTCCTCTTGCTGGTTTGGTTTCAAAGGAGCAATTCCCACAAGCAATCCCATTTACTAACCAAAATGTGTAATTCCCCCTCTGACAACTTTCAGAGAATGTGTTTTAGTGCTGTTTCTATTTTTATTTTCTGTCACGGACAGGAGGAGAAGATGGGCAGGAGTCTGGGACGGAAACAGTTATTTCAAATAACTGAGTCAGGAGAGATTTTGGCCAAGAGGAAGATTTAAATCTAACCCAGATGTAGCTCAGTGGTGTCTGGAACAGGAGAGATGGTCCCAATCACAGAGTAGCACCCAAGGCTGGCTCGGGAAGCAAAGGGATATCTGTCGGTTGAGGAGAAAACTGTTTGCCTAGCCCCCAGCCAGAGGAAATGTCCTGGGACTGCAGCTGGGCAGTGCAGGATCAGGGAAAGGATGGAGCTTTGAAAGCAAATCCTGCTGGCTTCTTTTCTTGTTGGCAGAGGAGGAGGGTTGCTATAAGTAACAGCAGGGTCTGAGGAAGAGGAAGAAAGTCTTTTACTTATTACACGGTATCTGAGCCGGGGTCTCTGTGCCCAGGAGCGAGCGGGGACAGTGTGCCCGCCCTCCCCGGGCTGGGTGGACACGGTGCCCTGGCTGAGCTGGCACGGCGTCACGCTGCTGACACAGCCCAGAATAAAACTGGTGTAATGCCCTGCCTCATCATCTCCATCGTCCTGAAACAAGGAGGCAGTTGTGGGTCAGAGAGGTATCGCCGAATGCCGGAGGCTGTTTCTGAGATGACAGGTATGCATGCAGCTATACATCCAAGTATATATGTACAGCACTTCTCACGCAGAGCTCTGGCCAGTGCTGTAAGCTAAGCAACAAGGCTACAAAAATTAAACTCTGAATGAAGCTTAGTTCTCCTGATCATTGGCGGGAAAGTTGACAAATGACAGTGCAAGCCAGGAAGTGAGCGAAAACAGAAAATATGCTATGTAGGACTTTCTACAGGCTTGCCTTTTCTTTCAAGTAGCTTTCTGAGATTGGCTTAAAAAAAAATCCCTTCAAATTCACCGTATTTGTCATGTCTTTGCTACAGTTATGAGGAGAGAGAAGGTAGGAAAGCAAGCAAGGAAGCAAGAAAGACATTGCTTTCCTGGTTATCTTGCAGTAACTCTGGGCGCCAGGATCTGGAATACATCTCACAGTACACAAAACACTATGTTTACTGAAAAAATGCACAGTTTGTGGGTTTTAGTCTCAGCAAGACAGATGGAAACAAAAAAGAAAGAAGAAATCACTAGAGGTCTGTTTAGAAAAACAATATTAAAAAGATCAAAGAAACAACATGTAGATTGTAATGATCATTGTTAGATAATAAAGTAATTTCCCCCCCCCCCCCCCCCCCCCCCCCCCCCGTAAATAGTGCTAACACGTGCTGAGAAAACCTGGGCTTGCAGCTCCCCCTTATCTCACTCTAGTCACCTACTATTTAAGAAGCTTGAAGTCACATCATTCAAATCGCTTGGCTCCAATAGTAACATCTTATCAACAAGGTGGTATATAGCAACCAGGGCCCTGCTGATTTGTAGCTTACGCTGCAAAAATTTTGACCTGGACTCAGAACATCTCAAAGCCTTTGGGTGCCAGGGCTGAGACGTGGGCATGATCTCATTACAAAATACAGGTTAACAACAAAAGCCAGACCTGCATGAGAGGTCTTTAGAACGAGGCTGTGTATTTATGTAATAATTCAGCTTGAATTCAGATCTTGCATAGAGCTGGAAAACGGATTTCAGTCTTTTCTCACTTTGACGACCTCCACTGGAGGTGCAGATCCATGCACAGGGAATTTAAGCCCATGGAGAGTAGGTTTGCTTTACTAGTGGCCTTTCATGGACTTGTTAGGAATAGTCTGTGTACCCTTGAGAGCTTTCATCCCAGAGACTGTAAGCCATGGCTGTCTAATTTTAGGATGGTGCGTGGTTATTGGATTCATGATAGCATTAACTCATTTCTTATTGTGTTTTTCTTTCAAGGGAGGAATTGATGGAAGCAGGATTATTTTCAGAAGGGGGTTCTTTGGGTGACAGCAAGTACGCGCTTGCTGGTGAGAGGGTTGTCGAGAGTGGGGACACAGGGTCAGGATCCCAGGGGATGGCAGGAGTAACATCCCGGCAGGAGAGAAATGGAGCTCATCTAAGTGAAAAACGCTGCTGGTTTGGGAAAGAAGAGTACAAGGACCTGGGTATAAAGTTCAGGGAACAAATATGCTATTACACGGCTCCTACCTTCAGTACTACCTCAGCACGTGCTTCTTTCTGGGGAAGGAGCGAGCGAAAACCTTTGCATGGTACGAAACGCCCTGGGAAATGCCTTGTTTTGCACAATATCCCCACTGATGATGCCCCTGGGTACTGCACGTCTCTGCTAAGCAGGGTCAGCTAAATGTGGTGGTGACCGAGGAGCCTGCAAAAGCTGTTGTACAGCCTCCTGCAGCCACTCCGGAAGGTGCTGCCGTTTCTTGAAACCACTGTAACCATCAGTAATCATTGATTTTAACAGTTTGCTACCATCGATGTCTCCCCGGCACCTATTCCAAATGTGGCAAGTCTCTGGTGCTGTTGTTAGCTAGCACAAAGCCAGCGTGAAGAAACCCCATAGCTGAAAAACCTGCATGATTAAAATACATAAATAAATGTATTTCAAATATACTTCAATAATCACATAAGCCTGGCTGTTTTGCCTTGCTTTAGTAAAGGGGTATCCTTGCTCGTGATCTGGGTTCCATGGATACCATGAGCAACTCCAACTTTGTGCCTTTAATGCTTGCACTGTAAAAAATGCTGTTTAAATATTCATGCTGACCTTAGAAAGCTATCCACTTGGCCATCTGGAGGACTCCCATACCCCATCCAGTAGTATTTTATTTTGAAGGATATATTCTGATCACACTGACTAGGCTAAATAGACTATTGGTCCATTTGTTTCGTAACTGCCATTTAGTTACCCCTCAGGATGTCAGCTCAGTTTCTCTGGGTGGAGGTGAACGAATTCTCCAATAAAACTATAGATAAATATGACCAAGCGCTGCGGATGGTTAGGAGGTTACGCATTCCCACTGTCGCTGCTGTGAATGGAAGTGACCTTGTCTGTAACCACCTAACCTTGCACCTTGCGATTCACATGAAAATTCAAAGCAAAACCCTGCCGGGTCAGAGGGAGAACCCAGCCTTGTGTTTAAGAAAAAAGAGATTCGCTTGTTAAGGCAGTGCTGGGGTTGCGTGCTGTACAGGGACACGGAGTGCACGATGCCCTGGGCTAATGGGAAAATGAATGGAGAGGGAAGACACTTATTTCATTTGAAGTGGGAAGGAAAATGAGCGTGTGACATCGGAGAGGGCCAGGAAGAGGAGGAAATGCTACGCAGAGCAGAGCACCAAAGGCAGCGGCGTCGCAGTCCTGCACCTGGTCTTGCAAGGAAGGGTCGGTTCCTCGGGGCTGCCTGCCCGTGCTGGCTCGAGATGGGAACAGAAAAGGGCCCCAATTTCGTTCCCCAAATTCCAAAAAGGCACTATTTGGAGTAAATAAAGGATCACGGCCATCGTGGTTCTCCAAGGGCAATTCCACTGTCCAGGGATCTGCAAAGTCACCCGAAACACATGCACTAGCAAAAGCCATTTGCTATACACTCTCTTGTCCCTAAGACACTCCACCGGTACTGCTGACGTAAGGTTAGATGAACTGTTCACTATTAACAATGTTTATTTTGGCCTTTTCTCTCCAGTTTGGGAGTGGGGGCAGTGGCGACGGTGCTATTTGGCTGATTTATTTATGTTAGGAAGGAGGGTGGAGGAAGGGGGCGTATATCCATGGTCACGCTGACTTTTTCAAGCTGCTTTGGAAGAAAGTGCATGCTTAATTTGCATTCAAACTGCATCTCTGGTTCCTATCTCTCAGTAATGCTTGAATAGATTGTGGTGTGTACAAACCTGGCAATAACTCCAAGCTGGACTGACAAGAGTTAGGAAACACTGCTTAATTCTTCTATTTCATTTTACTTTTTTGGTCTTGGAGAGAATTTTATTCTTTGCTGCTTGATCATTTTCCCTGTGATTCATGTCCTTTCAGGAAATAGTAATTGACAAAAATAAAGCACTTGGGTTGTTATTTAGTGAACTCCAGCTAAATTCACACAGTCCTGCTTAAGAATCTATGCCCTCCATGCTGCATTTGTTTTAAGCTTCCAGCCTCCTCTAGACAGGTTTTTTTTTCCTGTGCAGGCACAAAAGCACTTTAGTCAGCACAAATTTGGAGGTAGAACAAAAAGCCTGTAATAGCATATCTCATGCTGCTATCAATTTTCCACCGGTGGAGCACTCCAGTACATGAAGTCCTTTGTCTATATTCAGAAGTCAGCTTCGGTGACATTACATGACCATCTACAACATTATAGCGTGTTCCACGCTGTTTTGAATTGGAACTTAAAAAAAAAAAAAAAAGAGAACAAAATAAAGAAAAGATGTCTTGGAATGTGGCCAGGGCATAATGATTTCAATTTTGAAGAAATCCGACAACCAATTACACTAAATTCAACATTTTCATGTACTATAAGTTTAAAATCTCCTCTAATCAAATAGGGAAACTCTTTTTCCCCATTATGCTATGGTTTTAGTTACCGGTAGGCCTCTAAAAATCTGTTTCTGCTTAAAAAGAAACCCTGAAAGGTTATATTTACTATATGTATGAAAAAGGGTTGAATCATACAATTATATATTTTAGAGTACTAAAGCGATGTAAAAGAGACTAATCATGATCCCAAATTCAATTTTCAAACCTTTAATTGATCCCATCCCAAAGGTAACATTCTATCTTAATTGCCATACTGAAATGGTTGCAATTACGTAAAATAAAACTATTCATTGGTAACTGGAAAAAGTCTTCTCATTAAGCACATGACGGCCAGCCTTGAAAACAGTTGATTGCAAAAGGATGCAACCACTTTGCTTATATTTCCTTTTCTGGTTAAACTCTCCTTCACATATGTTGAGTTGGTTCCAAAAAACCACACACGCACAATAGCGAACGGAAGATAGTACCACGGCGCGTGTCTGTGCTCCCTGCACCTTCTTGGGGCAAAGCTGCTACCTGGTGGGAGGGAAGAGAGGGCTAGAGGTAAAGTGTCCGCAGTGCTGATCTGCTCTGCTGGCAGACGTCGGTCAGCGGAGCACATCGTGTTGTCTACAAGGCGCTCCGTGAGAAGGGAGCTGCTCTGGAGATGCTTTAAACCCTGCTCTGAACAAACTCAGGAAAGAATAAGGGACAACTTAATCCCGAGTTAAAATCGGACGCTGCGCTATGGGGTACGCATAGGTAGTCCTGCTATTATAGGTGTCACACAAGGCAGGACTAGGAAAGGTTGGTGTCTTCTCTGTTTGTTTGCTTGTTTGGAAAGCAAAGTAAAAGCAAAGGAAACTTACGGTTTTCTAGAGGTGACAGTAGATGTTGGTGAAGCAAGAAGACTGGCGGCTTTTTTATTAGTGCCAAGAGAGACTGAGCCACTCTCAATTTGATATCAACACCTGTGTCACTTGGAACGCTGCCTCATTGGATGCAGATATCATGGAAATAGTTACGAGATGCTTATTCATTACTATTACTCTTATTATTCAACTTCTGTAAGATATAACTGTCTAGCAGAGACAAGTACGTCCATAAGAGTTCACTAAAACTAGGAACAAGGCACAAGATATTCAGCTGCGATGGCAGCGGATCACTGGGACAAGCTATTGCAGAGACGAGAAGAACATCTTTTTTTTTTTTCCTTTGGTCTCATCTCAACACGACTGGATGCCTTGCCAGAAGTTAGTTTCCAGTCGAACATACATCACTCTCCTCCACTTGGGAAAAAAAGGATGAATGTCTATAGTCTGTGGTATACAGGAGGTCAGACTAGGTGATGAAAAGCTCTGGCCTTAAATACCTAACACAAGCATCTTCCAAGTAACTCTCTAAGGAAATCCATCACATGGAAGTATTGGAAACAATCCCCTTCTACAACACGGGAAGTTTCCATAGCGAGTGCCATCATCTCTCTGTTTGGGTGCGGGTTTGGAGCTCTTTTGTACTTGGGACTGTATAAACCCAGTGAAGGGACGGTCCCTATCCCAAAGAGCTCATGTCTGAGTGGAAGGTGAGATACAGAGCAGATACAAACAGATGGGGAAGCACAAGGTAAGATTGACATGATTATGTCTTTAATAAGCATCAACTGCAGCACACTAGTGGTAGCTTCTCAGTCAAATTCTTCTATCTACGGATTAAATAAGTACTCTGATTCTATACCAGCAAATTTCAGAATGCAGAACAGGTCACTGGATATGCCCATCCCTTAACTTGATACGCGTACATCTATCCGTGCTACGTATGCTTACTATGGTCACAGAAAACAGATCCTTTAAACATCTAGGAGATACAGTTGAAGCGATGTAGGTGCCTGAAAGTTAGCTATCAGAACCTAGGTTTCTGTTTCCCTTTAACAAGAGGACTTAGACGTCCAATGGAACTTAGCTGTCCAAGTCATTCAGGCATGCCAGCGCAAGCCAAGTATCGCCTATATATATCTTTAAACATCTGAGCCTTTGAATTGCAGTGCTATGTAGTGATGAATAAATGCCTACTTGGACATAGAACAAAGATATTTGACTAGCTGAATAGGCAGCATTTGAATTGTACAGAACATACAGATACTCGGCTAAATGAATGGCTGTTCACTCGCTTGATCAATAGAAAAAAATTGCTCTTTCTCTTTCTGAGCACACAGTATTTGCAGTAAGGAGGACATGTATATAAAACCAAAAATCTATTTCACAAGCACTTGAGCAGACTTGTGAAAATAGAACCAGTACATCATTTTGCTGATGAAATCTTAAGTAGTGATTCAGACAGAAATCATCACTAGCCCTGCAGACGTTCGGGATCTGCACTCGTCCTGAAGCGTGCAGGCTGCTAAAGCAGGATTCCAAGTCTGACCTACTTTTGTCCTTACCTCATTCCATCAGACCTAAATCCTGGTCCTGCGTTCAGTCTGGAAAACTGTTGTGAATACAAATGATTCCAGGCATTGCTAATAGACTCAGAAGGAGACCGAGTTAGGAGACCGAGTTATGTATTCACTTGAACCCAGTGCACTTGGGAAATTCAGGGACTTTGAGGTCGTGCAAAATCGTTCCTCTAGCAAAATCAATGCACTTTTTGTGTAAATCAGCTTTGGAACAGCTTCAGATTTCTGTGGAGGACCACTCTTTACTCAAAGAGATGATAAAACTCAGCACAAAAATTGGTATCTGAAACTTTCCCAAACTTCACTAAAATAGAAATGAAAGGCCATATTCTTAGCTAGCATAAGCTGGTGCAGATCAGCTGTACGACAATTAGTACGTAGATCAGCAAGGCTTCCATTTATTTAGCTGGCTGACCCACCTCTCCTATTGATCATTGCAGCTGAAATCGTCACGATATAGTTTTGTCTAACGTAAGAAGAAAACAAACGAAATGTCAACAACTTTAAACACAACAAAAACACAGATCATTATTCAGTTTCGTTTCAGAGCACTTCTAAGAAATCTCTGAGGTGTGAATGTCGTGGGATTTGAACATCGTTTCAGCTTTGAATTTCTGCTCCAGCACAGGGAAGACTTCCTTTGGATAGTGTGGGGAAGCCTTTGCTATGGGTGCCCTTGGTCCTAAAGTCACTTACGGATGAGACAGCTGAGTCAGTGCCAAAGCAGGATTGATTGCAGATGTACCCTTGTGAAGAGGTAAGGGTTGCCTAAATTTCTACTTCTTTCGATGTCTGACTCAAACTACTCTAATTTGGGTACCCGGCAATACGCTTGCCTTCTCTGCCAGGTGGATGTTTGCTGTATCATTTTCATTAGGTATAGACTTTTATGAGAGTCTGTTACCCAATATCAACTGCAACAAAAATGTGCAAAGCTCAGCCTGAGCAAATGAGAGGGAGAACAGGGAATGCCGGTTGTGCGTGGAGCAAGGTGCTTGACTTCATTTCTGTTCAAGTTAGGATTTGGTAGGCAATGTCTAATTAATGAGGGCCTGCAAAGAGACCAGTTGCTGTCTTGTAACAGAGAAAGGACTTTTTCATTTCAGTTCACTGGTAAAAATGCCTAAACTGGAACCCTTGCAATTTGAATTTTTGTCACCTGACTGAAGTTTTGGTAAGTTTAGGAACTCACACATTGGACTGTGTTTCACTGCTTTCATCCTTCACCAGTTCTGTCCTTCTTTAGCTATCATGAACAGAAATACAGGGGGTAAAAACATAACCAAGGAAGACAGCGGAGAGATGGTGGTTCAGATTTGCTGAGCAGCCTCAGATGTACCAATGCAGAACTGGAAGAGCGAGCCTGCTGTGCAGATGCAGCCATAAAAAAAAAGACGATGAGTGAGAACACTAATGCACTACACTTCTACAAAACATTTGACCATAAACATTATTACTCCCAGGTAAATGGAAGAGGGTTGGAAGCAGCAAGTGACTTGCTCACAGTAGCTGTGGGCAGTAAAGCGGAGGACTGTCCCGCTTACCGGAGGCGGTGTAGCAAGTCAGCAAGAGCTGGGGCTAGACCCCGGCTACTCTAATTCTCACCCTCCTTGTCTAACTGCTGTGCGACGCTCCGTCTTTCATCTTAAAACCTCCTCAATTGTCTTGAAAGTGCAATCTGATAACACTGCTATGGAAACTTCGGACCCATATGGGGTCATTATGTAAACCCCCACATAATGAAGGAGATATTTATGTCCTTTCAGTACAAAGAAAGTTAATAATCGCCATTAGAAACACCATGAAACTAGAGCACACAAAGCAGAGTTAGCTCCACTTGGAGTGTAAATTGCATAGTACTCCAAGATGAACGCATGTTGTATTCTTTTCATGGTTATATTTAAATCTGTGTTTTCTTTAGTTTAAATCTGCTCTATAAAGATCTCAGCAATTTGAAACAAAAGTATCCTTTAAAAAAAGAAAAAAAATGACATGATAGCATCCTTCATGCCAGGCTGGCCCTGTTGTGATTTTACATTGAGGGTGCATTTTAATTGATGAAATGTGCTACACAGCACAACTTGAAAAAGTAACAACCTTTAGTTACCATTTGGAAATGTGATGGAGGTGCCAGAAGTTAAACTCTTAGGACTAAATGAAATAACAGAAGCTCCCTATCCTTTCTTGAAGACGCTCATTAGTTTTCACTTTCTCACATTCTGTTTGCCATGGATTTCATCCAAGAATGACGGATGTAGAGTTATTAAGCAAGTGATAGTTTCAAAACTCCAAGTGTCAGTGCTCAATGTGGAAGCTCAGTTACCTTGCAGAGGACAAGAGGCTTAAGTACCAGTACCCCGGCGCTGGCATCGGCGCAGAAGGAATGATCACACGGAAAGGTACTGTCAGAACAGCCTGAGAGATGCAATTCAGTTATGGGAACAGACAAATAAACAAATGAGGAATGTTTGAGGAATAATCTGGTATTTGAATGCTTCAGCACGCACAGGAAACTGGGGGAAAAAAAAGAGGGGGGAAAAAAAGAGGAAGGAGTATTAATATACAGAAGGCAATGAACAAGTACCTTTTCTTAAATTCAGTCCAGGGCTGGGATGCAGGGACATCTCAAATGCTATAAGGCCTCTTTGAGGGAAGAGGCAAATCACTAATGTTTCTGATTATGGGCTTGGAAGAGAAATCCGCGTGTATAGGTCACTCTCTTCACTCCTGGGGGCCTGCTGACCAGTCATGGTCCATGGGACACACTCCATGGGCAGGGCGCAAAAAGCTTCACTAAACGAACCTGCTGGAGAACACGGAGGGCAAAGCAGTACCTCAAAGCCTGGCCTTCTCCAGCTGGGAAACGGAAAAGCAAAAAGTCCATGTGATCTCTCCCCATTTTACCTTCCAAGTGACACCACCGCCACAACTCTCTCCTTTTCCAAAGATTTCTCCGTCCCCAGCCCTAGATGGACATTTTGTCTGGCCCTCTTCACTTGTATTTCTTGCCACATGCTGACACTCTGAACGAGTGAAGCCCGTGTGTCAAGCTAGACCCAACACAATTCTGTTTGCCTTTTTTTATTCCTTTTCCCACTTGATGATTTTGCTCACAAACTAAAGCGGAAACAAAAAATAACGCTGGAAAAATCTGGTTATGTAGGTTTTTTCTGTCCTAGATGCAGTAAAAACCTAACAGGGGTTTGAGTGAAAAGCCTGTTGAGCAGTTTCTTATTTGATTTCTAGGCTCAAGTGACTCAAAGTGTGTCAGCTCGAATCAGACCCTGCAGCTCTGGAAGTCTACCTAGTCCCGGCTGGCAGCTTGTTTCATATTCCACACCTGGAAGCCAACAGGGTCATATCTAGAACCAAAGTCTGAACTCTCCTTCTGTAAGTGTTTCTCTGTTTAAACTACAAGGTTCAGCCTTATTCGTAAAGATTTGATTTTACTTTTGAGTTAACTTAGAGACTCATTGTTAACGTCCAGCCTGGCAGTGGTTTAGACTGGCAGAAACCTTTCAGAGCAGTGGCTCTTACTAGGTTTCTGTTGTTGTCAGCTATAGAAAGGCTTGCAAGAATTTGGCTACATGCAAGCTGAGCCTGTTTTTCAGTTTGTTTCAGCCAAACAGCTCAATTTTAAATCTCTGTCCACAGCACCCATACACCATTTCTTTCATCTTGTTTTAATTCTGTTTTATGCAAACAAGTTGCACCTGAATTTCTTATATTCAAGCGTCCCTTTCATCTTCCTTTTCCAAGACAGCTAAAGTGTTGAAAATCTATTTTTGCAACATTGCCTTATGAGGAATGAGTTTTGGGCACCATAATTCAAGGGATGATATAGATTAATTTGAGATATGTCAGGGGAAAACAAGAAGAATGATTGGAGTGGTAGATAACATGACCTGATTACGGATGGGAGAAGGATTTATTTCTTTCCTCTCTATAGTTTTCTTTTCTCATATTTCCAGGCCTTTCCCCTGTTTCCTGTAGAACACCTCTTTTCGAGATCCTAGTGTCCAATGTAGATGAGAAGCAATGGGAGCTGCAAGGAGAGACTTTGGGGTTTGAACATCCTCTGTGAAGCACAGAAAGAGGTTGTCTTGAGATGTCACGGATTATTCATTGCTGGAGGTTGTGACAACATCAGAAAGCTGACCATGCTTTTGGATAGCTGAATGTACTAGGTGACCTCTCAGGCTTTTTTCCAGCAAAATTAATGGCAAAACCAGAGGAATTTTTTTCCCCCGAAGCTAGAATCCTGTGACATTTGCCGCCAGGCTGAGTAGAAGACCCTTTCAGAGGTCTTTTCTGGAGGAAAAAAAAAAAAACTTATTTAAGCCTATTCAATGCTGTCTTGCATATGAGTTAGTAGCTAGTCCCTATCCCCACTCCCTGGAGATTTTAAAGCCCTGTTGCAGCAGATACTATGACCTGGCAGTTCTCAGCCTTGGCTTTTGTTGCGGCTTTCCCACTCCCTCTGATCCTGTCTTGTTGATCTGCTCTTTTAGGCGCTCATTGCTAGGCCTTTTCTCTTTTTTGGATTCATGCCTGCATCTCAAACTCGTCACTGTCCTTTCCCATGGGTTTACTGTCAGATCCTTTGTGTACACAGTCATCTTTCATTGAGGACTTCATACTGTCTCAATTTGTCTCGTGCTCTCAAGCATATTTTGGGCAGCCCTGACAGTATTCTCCAAATATATATTTTGCTGGAAGTCCACACATTTATTCTTTACTGTTTTTAGTCTCCCTGTAACCTTAATTAGAAATGTAATTAGATGATGGCCGCTATTCCTTGGGAGCTCCCAAGCATGCACTAATTTATAGCCCACCATTACTCAGTACGAGTCATAGAAAAATCCATTTGCTGTAACAGCTGTTGCAGGGCATGGATGGGAAACAAGGTGGCAGGCCGTTTCTAGAAAGGTCCAGAAGAAAATGAGTGTGATTGAACTGTCTGAATGTAATAGAATGCCTTCAGAAATGGATGAGAGCTGATTTATCTCCGCTCTACCAATTATACCATTATAATTCTTGCCAATAATAATTTTTAACATACGGTTTGCTGATGGGTTCATGAAAACAGGGCTGGTGTGGACCCTGAGAAATCCCCTGTGAGATCCTCTGTCCAAAAGCAGGCTTGTTCCTGGCAGAGGTTTGTCTAGCGTATTCTTTAGCATGCTCTGCTACAGCGTCCTGGGCATGTCCTAAGGAGTTTTTTTTCTGAATGAAAGACAAGACAGCAAGGTCTGGAACAAGAACAGGAGCAGCAATAACATCCTAATGAGAGTCAAAGTATTTGAGAGCTTCCAGTGGCGCATTCCTGATAGTCGTAAGAGTTGGTGCAGAATAGTAAGACTGGGTCTGCACCAGAGTTATGAAAACATGGAAGAGAGAATTTCTGTCCCAAAGAGCTTGCAGAAATGATAAGCAAGTTTTGTATCCATTTCAGCTTAAGGTTTTTTTAGGCTTTGTGATTTGATTTTATTTAACCCGAATCAGTTTGTCCATCTTTAATATTATTCAGGATTATAGGAAGGAAATGCTTTACAATGGCAGATTTTACCAAAAATTGCTAAATGTGGGCTGCAGAGTAATGCACTGCTCTTCCTTGGTCCGTGATAGGATCATGTTTGCCAGTTCAGTATGATTCTGGGCTAACACTGATACCTTCAGACTGAATGTAGACGCAGATTCAGTTCTAACTCTATTGGCATGCCCAGCTTCTATAGATGAAACTTGTCATCCCATGGTTAGCATTAAGATAATATATATTTCAAAACAGCCCACTAACATCTTCACTACCAGTATTATTTCCACTGTACAGGTGAGACAGAGTGGACTGAAGGACCTCTTTCAACTTCTGTTGAAATACACAGAAAAACTCACACTGACTTCATAAGAAGTTAGATCAAGTTCCAAGGCTGCACGTCAACATTTTTCTGAGTGGTCCTGACTCTGCACAGGGGCCCCTACATCATGTTACATTCTTTCGCAGAAAAAAGGATGTGGGAATTTTTTACCCTTCCAGAGACAGCTCTCTTTGGAAATCACATTTGTTTTCTCTGTAAGTGCCGGAAAGAAATGGATCTGAAAAGCTCACCAGTCAACTCTAATCTGCCTTTTATGCTGGCATCATTTTTTGGAGGGGGGAGGAAAGGAGTGTGCATGCACATGCACTCACAGCTAAGGTCTTAATTCTATCTCCAGATGCTGTGCATAATCTAGAGGTTTATCTTAATGAATTATTTCTGTTATTACTGCAGGCAAAGTGAGATTTAATTTGATGTGTGATATATCCCTGGATTAACTACCCTTTGGTTTTATTTGCTCCATAATGGTAAATTTTTGTTTATAGACCCATTTTTTAATTACATCCCTGAGCTCAGAAGGGCTACAGCAATGCTGCTCCATCCTATAGGAAATCAGGATCCAATTCCCTTCTCCCAGTCCTGTTGTCAGCTGTGGCTAAAACAGAAGCTGCACAATATGATGTTCACCATTTTGTCTTGCTTAATAGCAGATTTACAGGACAAAGTACATCGAATTGAGAGACTCTCCTTGGCTGAAAAGACTGCAATTACCACTTGAGAGGCGTATGTAAAGTGGCAGAGAAGCTTCACCTTGAAAAATGACAACAATATGTGTTATAATGAGTGCCAGGAACAATCAGTTGAATCCTTCATGATACCAACATGCTGAAAGTGTCATGACACCGCAGAGGCTCCAAGGGTGGTACCAGGGAGCTGTGGGGCATGGGAGCATGTGGAGCAGAGATTCATTAATTCCTTATTTCCCAGCTGACCTGCTCTCAGTGGGAAGCCAAGCCTTCACCCCCATGCTGAAAGATGCCGTGCAGGCTGGTGGTCATGGCACTGGGACACTCTTCTCCCTTCCTACTCCATCCAGCCCAGCCCAACCCCTTCCCTCATCTCATACCCAGGAGGTCTAGGACCGACATACCTGCACTGGCTCGTATTCGCAACATCTCTTTAGCACTTTCTTGCAATACTCCCAGTTATCAGAAGAGAAAGAAAAGCCTGCCCCAAATCCAGCTCATCCGCTTCCCTGGTGCTGGTGTGGCAAAGCCACGGGGGTACCCCATCCCCGGTACGAGGAGGGAGAGGGGCAGAGGCACAGAGGGCTGAGATCCCACTGCAGCTCCGCAGAGAGCAGGACACGGCGCTGCAGTTACAGAAGCTGTGACAGCACCCGTACCTAATCCCCCGGTAATATATGGTATTGCATGCACGCAGAATTGTGTTTCATTGCAATCATAGTGATCTTAATTAGTACTACTTATAACAACAGAAGTCAGCGTAAGTACTGGGAAAAGGAAGTGGAAGCAAACAAATCCATCTGGGTATTAGTATGCCCCTTGGAAGGGGTGGAGGTTTTTTGCCTTTTGACTCAAAGCAGCGTTGCCTCGTCATACGCTCCAGCTTGACCCTTCACTCATAAGCACCCACTCAGCGTGCTGGGAGCATGGACTGATCTCCTCCCTCCCTGGGTGACCCATGCTGGAGCAGCAGAGCTTTGCTCCTGCCGGAGCCCCCTGTGACGGAGCGCTTCACGAGCGCCCTGGAGTGGGGACTTCCACGGGACAAGGCAGCAACTATGAAGTTCAAACAGAAGGTCACGCTTTTCAGGAAGGAGTCACGCTAAAAAATATGTGTATTTTCTAGGTATAGATCACACTGAAGACAAAATGTTTTTTTTCATGGCAGACGTGAATGTTTGAGGCCATTAAACTGCACAGAGCCAAAGCCTCCAGTTTGTAAAGAGTGCCTGCAGATTTACGTTATACAGCATGTATTTGTAATTGCTCCTGACGTGTCAGTTCTCATACACTCCCATTAAAAGTTTATGTCTACTTTTTATTTTTCCAGGTAATAAAATTAAATGTTGGAAAGCCAAAGTGAAAAAATAAAATATGTCAGTCTTGCTTGGACCGGTACAAGATGGGATATTCAGAGCTGACACCAAAGCTGTCTTCAAAATCACCTACTGTTCAGAGAGCAGTGTACTAAAACTCAGCTTCCTGCCTTTTCCCAGTTAAAACCAAACCTGTAGTGTTGTTTTACTGCCTTGGGAGTGTGAATTTCAAATGGCCCTTAAGGGTGGAAAGTGATTTAAAAATATTTTTCTAAGAAACCCCAAAACACAAGCAGCATTTTTATGAGTGAAAATCTAGGAGTATGCGTCAACATTTGCAAACATATCTGAGGGATGCAAGGAACATAAATCTTAGGACTTTAAAGCTGTCACGAGGCCAAATTCTTGTTTCCTTTACCCGTATGAGTAGTGTTGCTCAAGTCAATGGCTTGAAACAGTTTCCGTAAATAAAATGAGTAAGACTTAGCCTGAAGTCTACAGAAAATAATATGAACAATCTTTCTTCCCCCCCGGGAGGAGAAGCCAAGCATTCCTTGGCTTGACCTGTCCCCGCACAGCCCGTGGGGCAGGATCCACCGTGCCCGCTGCCCCGAGTACCGGGTGCCCTCATCCCGGCTCTCCATGCGGCTCCTGGTTCCCCTGCATCACGCTGGTGCTGCAGGGTTTTGTGGCCATTCCCAGCCACCCGGCTCTGTGCGCCGGCACGCTGTGTCCAGGGCTCTGCCCCTTCCCAGTTGCTTTGCTGGATGAGGGAGGCAGCACTGGGATCCTCTCCCTATTCCTGCTCTGGGGCTTAAGTGGAGCGAAGAGGACCATGGACTGGAGCGGAGGGGAGCAGCAGGACAGAGGCTTACCACACTTCGCCTTTCTCTGCATGTTCAAGTTAGGACTGGGGACAGTCAAGCCCTTCTGATATTGGCTTTGATTTTTAAGGCCAGAAAGGACCATTATGATAATCCAGTTTGACCTCATCCACTCCTGAACGGGACTGAGTAACCAATAACACGCTCAAGAAATGAAACAGAGCTTGCACAGATTTTAAAAGCTACCATAGAGAATTTATGCCGATAATTATAGCCCTGCTACAAATTTCTGGAGAAAAAATGTTGGGTGTTTTTTTTTTTTTCATTCTAGAGTACTTTTTTTTTTTTTTTTTTGCAAGAAGTGGTCTGCTGCTCGCCTTCTACTGTAGCAGGTCATTTACTGATCCTTTTTTCTATGCTAATAAGGTATAATAAATTTAACACCACTAAAGAAACTATGAAGACTTGAAGACCATTATTACAGATTTTGTATGTGCAGTCAAAGGCAAATTGTTTGCAGCTATTATTGATCGGGAAAGGCTGAGTTAATGTAATTGCAGAACATAAAAGGAGGAAATACAATAAAAAAATAAAATTAATATACCAGTCACAGAATCTGAACTCAAAAAGCCAATAAAAGACATGTAATAAAGCACTCCAGAGAAATGAAACTCTGTCACAGTGAATATCAAGCTATTTACCAAAAAGTGCAAATACCAACTCAGGCATTCCTCACCACTCAGACATTTAGTTAAGTCCTGTCTACACTCACTGTTTTACAAAATTAGTAACTGCAGCTAAAACCATGTCTCACGGATTGCAACGTGTCAGCAAGGTCTTCACCTGCCCTGCTGTGGAAGCACATCTTTGAAGTCTAACTCTGGGATGCAGAGTAAGGAATCGGAAAGAAGTTGGTCCAGAAGGAAAATGCTGGTGTCATCAGCCTACGGACAGAACAACTAAAAATGGAAAGTTTCACGGGGAGCTGAGGTCCAGTTACACAGTGATACGAGATGTCCTACAATAAAGTGCCCATTTAAACAGTACCCTGTTGTGAGAACAGTGGTATTATCGGTGCCAAAATCATGCGTCAGACCCCACAAAAATCATGACATTGACTAGAGAATCAGGAGACTAAACAGAAGCAATTAAATGTATGCCCTTCATATTTGTTATATGACTTTTTTTGACTTTCTAGGGTTCGGACTTTCAAGCTTTGCTCTGTCTCCATGAAGACTTGGATTGTATTTTATTTTGTGCCAAAGCTTAGATTAGGGACATGTTCAACCTTAGGCAGTTCTTGCCTTTGAGGAGTGAAGTCTGTTACGATGAGTACTTGCTTGCAGCACGGGCAGAACCAGAGGTTTGTGGCAACTCAGCTAAAAGCAAGAAAATGCCCTTACTCCTCAAGATGTGCAGATTAATGAACTTCAGCAACTGATAAATTTGAATCTATTTTTTAGCTTACAGGTTTTGTTAAATATTATATGAAGGAAAACAACTGTTTTCCCTATTTTCCGTAATGTCGTTTCTCCCTAAATCCTTGGGCAGGCTGGATTTCAGCAACTGTTCTGGAGGATGCTCTGGCCTCCAGAGTAGGCTGGAGGTTTACGCCTTATTAGCAATAAAAAAGGAAAGCAAAGCCCCTGCTACATGTGCGCTTACATTTTCTTCATGCACCACAGGATTTTCTTAGCACTTTCAATCCAGAGTGGGAAGTAAGAATATCCTTTTAACGTGTCCATCCAAAAAGAAGTACAATATAGATCTTTCATAGACTATATATTTAAAAAAAGAAATGGTGCTTTTAAAATGGGATGTCCAATATCTGGTGACTAATGGATGACAAAGAGGTTGCAGAGTACTTTATTAAATGTCTCTAGAGGCAAAGAAGTCGATTGCTACTCACCAAGTTGATTTACAATGATAAAGATTTCTATTTGTAGGAACTGCTCTGGCTTCAGCCACGTCCTCTTGTGGCTCAGGGCACATAGAGATAGAAAGCTTTGCTTTTTCAAGAGGAAAGGATTTTTCTCTGAGCTAGGACTGACTGTATTTTCTGGTTATCATGACAATCCTATCAGACTAATGGGCTGACGGCCGCAGAACAGTTCTGCTCTCTAGGAAGGGAATGATGCGACCTCGAAGAATCATTGTCATATTTGGTAGGAGCTTCATTGTTTTATTGGTACCATTCCTTGTGCTGAAACCATTCAAAAATGAAATAAAACGCTTCTCTGCATTTGTCAGTTGTCAGAGGGAAGAATGCACAATTTCACCTGGATTGCCGCCAATGGAGGAGAGCAACGAAGCTGGGACAGAGACTGAGGCGTGCAAAGGAAACGGTCTGCAGTCACCGGCAAGGTGTCCTTGGAAGCCTGGGTCAGTGACCGCAGCGTATCTGTGTAGGAGATCAGAAGCCCCAGCTAGCCCAAGCAGAAATAATTTCTCGTTTCTGTGACACTACTTGCTCTGCTTTCAATTCATAGTCTTCAGTGGCATAACCTACTTCACAGCAGTAATTCTCAGCCTGCGCTTAGGACGCCAGCTCCCGTTTGTTCTGCTCTGGCCTGAACTCTCTATGGAGTGCTCCGCATTGACTGCATCACGACAAGTTGTCCTGTGTCCAGAGTTCAGATGAGAAACACTATAAGTGAATCTCCTGCTTCCCTAAACCATGATTCTGGAGAGAGGCTGGGGGTATATTGAAGATAAATTTGTAATAATCAAGGTCAGAAATAGAACAACAACGGATAAAAGAGACCAGAGATACGGTTGCTGATTTGCGAATCCCTATTGTTCCACTGCCTCGTGGTGTGGTAACAACTAAGATTGCAGAGCGATATATTTGCTGATGCAATACCGAAGGTGGACAAAACAACTGTACTTGGGGAAGGCTAAATAAAGAGGAATTGCAGCTTCAAAGAAAAGTACTTGCAACATGAAACTTGTGATGGGCTTGTGAGGGTGTCAGTGTGACAGAAGCCCTGGGGTTTCCTACAGGATGCCCATTGATACGAATAGCAAGGTCAGGATGGATCTCAAGGATCCATCAATCACTGGAGCACAGACTGCAGGCACGGCATAGCTGGAGCGACACAGTCACTTCCATAGCGCTGGCTGAGCTAGGCTGCTTGGGCTCTCATGCCTTTAAATGAAAGCAAGTTACTACAGACGGAGCTCGGAAATGTTCTGGCATGACAAAGGTGTGTTATAACTCATCACACCAGGTCTTGCATATGCTTCTTCCTACAAAACCACAGAAATTTGTGAAGTAGCTGACTCATCACTTCTTTGCCCTAAAGATGGCTAGCAGTTTAACAAGAGGAGATATTTTAAGGCCGTCATTTTATAGGATGAAGGTATCAATTCTCTGTCTTTCCATGGATAATCCTGTTATGGGATAACATGATTTTAGGACAGTCCATTTCGAAGGACAATCTTTTCAGCCTTGTCTGACTGAAGTCTCTAACTTCTTCATAACTCCCCTCATGCAAAGAAAATGGGAAAATCTCAACTTTCTGTTACAACTGTTGAGCTGCATTTCAGCTGATTTCACCAATATGCTGCACAGCATCAATATAATTTATTGACATTCTCAGTTTAACTCAATTATGCAAATATACTGAAAGGGTCGCTACCCAAAGCAGCTTACAGCCTGCCACATTTGCATACTGCTGTAACACGTATCAGTGTACACCAGCCAGAGGTGGACCTGCTCACACCACTGTATGTATCTGCTGCTCTTCCCGCTGGTTTTACCTTCACAGCATCCGTACAGAGCAATGATGTGTTATCTCTGATGTTTTAAATGTGGGGAAAGTGAGGAACAAACAGACTAAATGAGTTCCCCGGAGTCGCTGTGAAAGGCAAGAACTGAACTCACATGAACCAGAGCAGTGGTAAAAAAAATCGCTGTCTCCTCAGTTTGCCCTCCTTTCATTTTCACCAAAAATTCCCAAGGAAGGTGTTTATTGAAGAGAAGGTTTTACACTTCTAACTTCCGAGCTAGTCCCCAAGCGTTCATTTTTGGCTTTCTGTATGGAACGTTAGCATACTAACAATGAAAAGTATTTCACTTTATGCCAAAAATTAACTAAGGTCTTACAGGTCAATGGGGTTCTCCAAAAGCAGACTGTCGTTTCCACTTGGTTTGCTTTCTGGAAATAAAAACTTGGTTCTTTAAATCCAGACAAGTCCAGCTCTTTCCTCAGGAAGGGCAAATACTTCTGCAACTGATGCTGAAATTCAGTGATGTTATTTATATTTACTGCAACAGCATTTAGGAGCCTGAGGAACGGACCAGAAACCTCCTGTGATAGGTGCTGTACAAATACAGCATAAAGAATAGTCCCTGACTTTAGTAGTGCTGGGTAGGGAGAAAAGGGGGTGTGCAGCACTGAAACATTGCAAAATTCAAGAGTAAGTCTATTTTCACATATTAAACGGTAATGAGCTGCAACAGAAACGTTTTTAAATTACACTATGGTATCTCAATACTGACAACTCCCTGCTCATTCTCACCTTCATCTTTCAAAACATACTTCTCGGTTGCTTACAAAGCATTTTCCCCACCCTTAAAAAAACCTCAATTATTTTCTTCCATCTCTGTGAACAAATGGTTCACTGTAGATTCTGCACTCCAGCAAGGTCAAAATCTATGTGTGCAAATGATTTTAACTCAATGATAACATGTTCATGTCCTGTCTGGGGAATATCGCTGATATTTTCTGGAATAAAGCAGGAAGTGAATTTTTCTACTTCAGTTTATGTTTCACACTATTCCCTTCTATTTAGGTGTTCCTTCAAAGGACAGACAGCTCATTTCCTTAAGAAACTGTATCCACCCACCGAATGTTATTTCTCACTGTACATAAGTAATAGGAGATTTCCTACTTTTTGCCCACTTCTGCCCCATAGATTTAATATGTAAACTGGGAACATACAGAATATATTGCTTGGCACAAGTCAGCGACGTTTCACCTGTGAGAACACAGTATGAATTCAACCTTTGGCTGCTTGTACTAAACCACAGGGAGAATCTACGCTTAAGTGATGTAAAGTTCATAGATTAGACACAAACCCACAAAACCAAACCCACGGAGCAGCGTTTAGGCTTGCAGAGCTCGCCGACCCTCTGACTCTGTCTTGCTTGAGTCGTTACGGAAGGAGAGAGCCTTGTCCCAGGGCAAACGCAAAGGGAGCGCAGTGCTCTCCTCTTGTTATGAGGGGCTCCCGGTACTTGGGGGAGGATGCCGAGGCACAAATCCCTTATCAAAAGACTGAGTGGGAAAGGAAAATATGATCTGTTTCATGAAGAAGGCAGAGAAAAAGTGAAGTGAGTGTGTGGTGCATCAGGAGAGCATACTCATTCTCACATTTTACAGTTAAACTTCCTTTTGCATTCCAGAGTTATATTTAAATGTTCATTTAAACTTCATGCACAAAGCACCTGATATTCCTCGCTATCCTCTGCAATGAATCCCCAGGATTCGTTTCCATAACCTCAGCGTATCACTGATCTCAGCGCCACAACAGGTGAGCGAAATTTATACCACGGTTTGCCCTTTCAATTTCACACATTTCTGTGTGAACCTTGAGAGGTGGGAGGAGAATTATTCCTGGTTCATATGTGATTTCGATTTTCTTCTCTTTTTTTTTGGTCCATGGATTTGTTTCCGTGGATCAGTTTAGGTTCCAGATGATCCAGCTCTTAAGCCATTATTTTCTCTTTGTCACAAGTCAACTCTTATCTTACTTCATTTTAAATGTGAGGCGAGCTCTATTGCTCTGAACGCAGAAACGCAGCTCCAAGAAAACCCTGCTAGGAGCAGAGTGACAGCCAAAGTTCTGATTAACTTCACCTCTTTTGCGGGCTTCTGCAACGAACGCAAACGCCTGTGAAATCTTTTCCAGCAGGGTAATGGAGGGAGGAAAAGAGTTGGCTGTAAGTTTGAGAATTATTATTCCTATAAACCCATTCACACACCTATCACTTGGGACAAGTGAAGGGCCAAAGACATGCCAAGCAATTACACAGCTACATAGGTCTGTGCACAAGATATTCCGCATTACATTGGCTGTAATTTTCGCTCACTACATTGGCACTAGCTCCACCTGTGTCAGATGGCAGCAGAGAAAACAACTTTTCTGGGAGACTAAATCCATCTCAACTGTGGCCAAGCCATGTCCTTGTTTTGGAAAGTCTGATCAGGAACAGCAGCACCTTTCAATTTGAAGTAGAAAAAAGGTTTAAAAAACTCAGACTCCTTAGTCGCTGATTTTCACCTCGCTCCCTGCACTCCCAAGCAGTACCAAGATGCTCAGAGCCTGTTGGTGACACCAACATAACTGGTCACAGCTTCCAGGGGATTTATGAGATAATGTTCAGTCCTAGTTCTGACCTTAGCCAGCTCTTTGTGTCCTGATGAGAAATGATTTCTAAACAGGTTTATATTTTCCCTTGCTACTCATTTGAGTTGAGAGAAACCAGATGAATCTGTTTCCTAGTTCAGCTACAAAGACAGAAGAGCCACCTTTCTCAAATCACTGAAGTTCATGACATGAAGGATCTTGGCAAAGTAGGAAGAGAAGTCAAGATCATCATTCATCTTTTACAACGTGTTTGCAGATGCTTAAGGGTCTACAAAAGGGTTGATGTAGTGATGGAGTGAGCCTTGGCCTTGTACAGGCTAGTGTTCAATAGTGAACAAATCAATTAACCCCTTTTTCGCTACTGGTGAACTGAAGACTGCCGTTCCCTGCCAAGCAGAAGTGGCTCACTTCGTTATTTTTCCCAATATATTTTGAAGTCTTCATTCACTCAATCTTGTAGAGACCCAAAGCCCATTGTTGCCATAAAATAGACCACAGAAAAGGACACAGAAAGACAGATGGACCTGTTCTGAAGGGTTCCTGAACTCTAAAAAATGCACCACTGACAACTAGATAGGTAAGGATTTGTTGGAACACCCTGATTTTGACCGAGGATTTTTTTTAACAGTGAGAAGAGAAATACAGTCAGTTACCTTGGTGTGAAATGTGTGTTGACTTGACTCACCAGAAGCCAAAAGACCAAGTCAGAAGTGCTAAAGGTGTCTCTCTTTCCTTGAGAAGCACGTCTGTCCAGCTGCAGTGACTGCGTGCCATCCACAGTATTAAAAGATCCAAGGGATTTTAAAGAGTATCGCTATGCTCCTAACGACTTACCTATTATTCTATTAACTGTTGAGGGGCAGGACAGAAAAGCCCCCTCACTTTAACTGCAATATGTCCGAAGACTGTAGCTCTTGTAGAAAGATTTCAATCTCGGACTCTTAGAGCTGTGCCCTTGAAAACTGAGTCTCCTGTTGGACGAGGCTGCACAGACTTTGAGTAGCATGAACAAGGCTATTCTCAAAATTAGTTATTGTAACCACATCGTCTCACAGGACTAGTTTGGCACGGCCCCGTAGCTGCTTTCTGCTATTTGCTTGCCCCAAGAGGACAGATAGTTCAGAATCACATCTCCCTCTCCCAGTAATACCGTGTTTTGTGCTGCTGCTTCTGCTTTGCCATGTATCTGCCAAGTGCTGCAGGTGCTGAAAAACAAAGGTGAAAGCACCCATATGGTGCTTTCGGATCACAAAACTGACTCACAGAATCAAAAGCCCAAAAGGACCTGTTTTTTTTCCCCTCATAGGAAAACCTAACAGGGAATCTGTGGAGTTACATCCAAGTGCCAAGGCCTATGAAAGGATTTATTGTGAATGTCTTTTACAAGATTCCTTCCTTGTTGGAGATAGGTCCTTTGGGATTCCCCTTCATGATATTACTAATCCCATCTATTCAAAATTTATGATGCACATTCCCTAGAATACCAAGATGACTTTAAACACACAGTGTAGATTGGGGGTTTTGCTAGTTTTATTGTAATTTTCTTTTTAAGATTTCAGAACACAGGCATTTACTGTACTCACAGGCGTCCTTTTGCAAACATGACAGCTGGAAACTCACTTTAATTTGTATGCGATGTTGTGTTCAGTGCAAATGTTTACTAATGTTCTTGTACAGATCTGGGGTCCGGGGCTTTCCCTGGAATCAGTCATGCCAAGACTCCGGATCAGATGGTAAAGGTAATTTGATGCAAGGTGTGCGTGCATGCAAGTGTGTGTGTTCACATGCGTGTTTTTTTTCTGCCTGCTCCTTCAGTCAATGGTTTAGGAATTAAAACTAGTTTGAAAATCTTTTTTCCTTTCCATACACACAAAAAGTAACTGCAAATATAGTTTCTCTCATGTTTTAAAATCTCTTTAGTCATCTTTCTCTGTGTTTGTGAACTCCAAGTACCTGGAGAGTAACTCTGGAGCTACTTTCGAGTTCCCTGCTGCATACAGGTAGATGCAAGAGACAAGGATGTAGCCTGGCCGCCCAAACTGTCCTGCCCTGTGAATGAATAGCTTTATTTCATATGTGCCAATTCCCTAGCCTCTGACAGCCTTACTATTTACAGCGATAATATACATAGGGCTTCCAAACATGTACCTGCCTGAGGCAAAAATGATAGGTCAGTGAGAGACAAGCTTTCTGTTTTAGGCAATACTTTAACTCCAATGAAAAACACATACTGGGAGCTTTTGTTTTAAAATGTCATATTATGTTTTTCCCTACCCTTTTCCTGGATGAGTTTAATCTGATTTGGTGTAATTAAGAAAAAATCCCAAACAACATACAAGTTACATGATGCCTTCTTTATGTCAGATTAGTGAAAAACAAGTTTTTACGAGGTTACCTTCAAAAAACTACAAATGTATTTAAAAATCAGCATTTTTTCTCCCTTCTATTTCCCTTCTCCTTAAAAGAAAAACACTTTCTCTATGGAATATGGTCTCGTTTTAGCTTGAAAGCACAGATTTACATCTCATCTCTGAGTCTCCACGGTGCCTCCTGAGCACAGCAAGGACTAGTTCTCAGGACGGTTCCAAAACAGCATTTTAGAAATATAAACCCAACCCCAACCCTTCTGATAAATAATCCATTCAGTCCCTGGGAATATCCGGAAAGACAGAAAAACGATAGCACTAATAATAAAAACGAGAGCTGCCGTTTATTAATAGAGGAGCTATACAAAGTGCAGGTTAAACGAAGCTCATTTAAACGTGCTCTGGTTTAATTAGATTTAGTTTAGCCACCTAAAAAAAAAAAAAGAAATGGCAGCAGAACTTGCGGTGGGGCTTTCGCTGCTGCTCCCTGCTGTGAGCCCACCTGTTTCTGCCAGCCTCGCTGCCCTGGCAGTCGTAAAATCCCTGGGTCGGCTCGGCGGGCTGGGGCAGGTCGCAGGGACGGGCTTCCAGACTGCCTCGCCGCGATGTTTGGGGGGGGGGGGGGAAGTTTTGTAAGTGAAAAACTAGCTTTGCCCAAGATTTACTGTGCTAAGAAAACGGAGAAACAAATACTGCTAAGCGTCTAACTTTTTTTCAAACAGCGGGCTTCCAGGCAGGGAGGAGACCTGTAATTTTGAGTAGTTTTTCATATTCTGCACAAAATCTATTAAAAAAACTACACTGTTTTAAGACAAACCCTCCCCCCAATATAATAATCTTATATATATATTTAAAGAAGAACATACACAGATACAGCATATATCGGGAACAATGTCTCTGTGCTTTTGGCCGTATATTTGGATGCAGGAAAATTCTCCTCCTTGGAATAGTTTCCTTCCTGGGGAGTGCTCGGAGCCTGATCCGAATCCCAAGGAAGCAGTGTTCGCAGCAAGCACCTTTGGTAGCACGGACCGGGCAGGGAGGAGGCTCCTGTGAGCCACAGGCAGGGAGTGACGGGGACTATTTCTATATAAACAAGCCCAGGATCAGCTGAAGTTGCTGTTCACTGGCAAACGAAAATAAAGAGACAATTCAGAATCAAAGGTGAGTCAAAGAAAAAATATGTCCAATAAGAGGAGGCAGCCCAGACAATCAGTCAGATGCCAAAACATGTGACAGACCCAGAGGCAACTCCAAAACAACCAAACCAACTGCCTGTGGAGTCTGCCAAGGAGCCAGATGCTCCTGCTTAAAAATATCTTCCACTGCCTTGGCATCTGCATTTTCTGCCTGCCGTCAAAAGAGGAGGGAGGGGAAAACGGGAGAGTGGTGCGGGAGTAGGGGTGGAGGGGCAGCAACTAATAATATTTTTGCCATTTTAATTCTAAGTACTTCTGATTATTCATTTGCAGTTTGTCATCATGTCACCGGAGAGCAAAACAAAACCCCAGCCTGGCATAGGCTAGGAAGGGAAAAACAGGCAAAGCTGTCTATGCAGAAGGAAAAAAAATGATGAGAAAGATCTAATAATTCCGCATTGCTGTGGGTGGCACATTCCTGTTAAGGTGATAAAAAGCTATAAGCTGCTGGAGTTGGCAGTTTACCACCCAAGAAAGCGCCCGTGTACCCGGACCCAGATCCCTGGCTGGTGGCGGCAGGGCTCCGGGGATGGAGCCGGGCACGGGATGCTCCAGCTTGCACACACCCAGGGTGTCCCCAAGGTGCCCCACGCTGTGCAGCGGGGACGAATGGGGAATGAATTGTGCTGAGTAAAAGTATTGCTGCTATTAATCATAGCAGCGGGTTTCGGTTCACAGAGGCTGCAGCTGCTCAACAGAGGCTTAAAACACACTTTTGTAATATTAACTTACTGAATGAAGATGCAGATTATTTGTTACTGTAGCTGTTGATTTAAACTATTAAATATAATATACATTCTAGAAACATTAGATTATTCAATAGGAAAAGGTCAAAGAAAAGTACAATCAAAAAGGAGAGAACTTGTGCAATTTCTGTTACAGGAGGAACTGTAATGCAAAAAGTATTGTCACATTTCATTTGTATTGAAGGTCTTTATCTCTTGTATGAAAGTTTTCATAGGTGAATACGCTCCTTCAGAAATCAAATTGCAAACCACTTTTGTTTGTTTTTCTTGATTCTTTGAGTGGGAATCAGGAATCCCACGTGTGGCCTGTCCCTCTGTCACTGATCGCGTGGCCTCCGTTTCTGCACACACAAAACCTCCATGCTTCTACCTGTCGGATGCGTCCCTCACCGCTCCCTCCCAAGTAGAGCTGTGCTTCCAAAGCCAGTGCTGTTGGAGCAGCAGGTACCGAACAAGACTCAGAATACAATGCTCTCTGTTGGAGAGTGATTTTGTCTGAAAAGAGTGTTTGTTTTTGCAAGATAGAGATCAGAACTTTATCTTTCTTCTGGGCTGCCTAGGTTGGGTTATTAGTCAGGAGGGTTTGGGACACTAAGTGCACCGGGGACTGCCTCGATCGACACACTTCAAAGCAAGAAACCTGGTACTAAATGAGAGATGTATCAGAGACCATTGCTGCCTTTTAGAAAGCAAACAGCACTGAAGGTCAGGTCAAGCAGGGCTGGGGTAAAATTGTGCCCCAATCCCAAGCTCTTGTAAAGAACAGAAAAATCCTTTTGCGATGTTTGACTTATTTTCCCACTCGGATGCATGGTGAGGCTCGGCTGTACGGTGTTTGTTTCAGGGCAAAGTTTCACGATGGCTGGTTGCCGGCAGAGAGGGCAAGCTCTGGGCTTGCAGCTTCTCTCTCAGTCCCTCAAGCAATCTGGCACCCACGGGACTGCCACCACCTTTTCTGCACTGAAGGGCTGAACTCCTTGCTGAAAATCTGCGCTACACCTTGTAGACTAAATTTTGCATACAGAACTCATTTGCAGCGAAATGCAATCGCAGTAAATAAATAAGTAACAGGAGCCAAAACGGCAGTGTGGTTAATCGGCAAGCTTATTTCAAATAAATTGAGAGAACTTGCGGTGATGAACGTTTTGTGCGAGTCTGGTATTGAGATTGTAAGAATTTTGCATGTCTACATAAACTGACTGATAGCAAAGGAGTTTCTAGTCCCCCTCACGGCACACACAAATGTCTGTTAAAGACATAAATATTTAAAAACAACAGCTAGACTAAGAGGGTTAGCTTTCATTTCATCTAATTTGGCAAGCATTAGATACACCCACCAGAAATCATTTTATTTTGTGTAATTTAATAGCAGATCTATTGTAGCATCGCAGTTTCTGACATACCGAAACAAATCAATGTGGCCTTTTCTTAAGTTCAGAATTAATATAAGGCTGTATTTCAAACATTAGATGGAAATCAATAAAGATTAAAACCTTTCTGTGTTATTCACTTGTTTTCATCCTCTGCTGCAAAGTTTATTTGCCTTCCTGCATGTAATAGAGACTTGGAGCCTTGTTCAAATATCTCTGATTTTTGACTTCCCTCATGTTTGATCTGGTTCTCAGGTGAGAAATATTGGCAAAACTTGTTAGAATTACACCTGCCAATGGTAGCATACATGCTAGCAACATGGAATTATATAAACTGTACTATGCATATCCTTAGGATTCTTACACATGAGAATAATATTCCCATAGAAATCAATCTGAGATTTTAATTTATTAAACTCTCTCTCTTCCCCCCCCCGCCCCTTCCTTAAAGGGATAGATGGCCATACAGATGAAGAAGTGAGATAACATTAAATAAACCAGGTTTAGAATGGTCATGGATGACCTTCACAATATGCGTTTTGCAATTTTGGGTGGATTAGAGGAAACTAATGATGGCTTTGAAATAAGCTTTTGGATAAAGCTTGGGAAACTCTAATCATTACAAATCCACTACTTAAGAGAACAATTCTGTGTAGCACACTGCAGCTTTAAAGCATACATGTCTTGTTTTCTTTCCTCTTCTCAACAAGCTTATTTTGCTTTCACTTATTCCAGTCTTCTTACAGGAGCCCAGTGACTGTTTTCATTTTCTGCCCTGCCTTTTAATTTAAGAGAGCCTATTGTTTTTTGCCATTGCATTGCCCTTACAGTGCCTTTTGCATTTAGTTAGGACTCATAGAGTTAACAGGCTGGGGAAGAGAGAGAGTTAAAAAAAAAAAAAAAACCACTTGCATTAAGCCTGAAGCCTGTCACCTTTTCTTGGCAATTACACTGCTAATGGCTGGGTCCCAAGCAAAGTGGCAAAGAATATCTCTTCTCACGTTCCCAACTCACAGTGCATTCCCAAATACCAGATGGTGTTTTTGGAATCCATTTCACTATGTTTGATATGACAATACTTTTGTATAATGTTAAATTATATATAACTATTTCAAATAGCCGATATCGGAACAAGGCAAGAAAAGGAATATTAGACGCAAGGTGGAAAGAGAGAAACTGAAGACTGAAGGTTCTCGTCTCCTCCTGTTGTATCTTGTGTCTCTCAGATTTTTGTGTAATTTGAACAAAAGAAGAAATAAAAGTGGTTCAACAGACTAGCTCTCGCAGGGGTACTATACAGAAATGGTGTTGTTTCCTTCCCAGAATTTGGTGTACATCTTAGGATGCCTGCCAGCTCTACAGGAGGCAAGTGCAAGATCATAAATAGTGCAGAGAAAGCAAGAAAAAAGAAAAGGGGGAAAAAAACCCAGTCACAAGTAAACAAGTCCCACCATTTTGTTTACAGAATTTTCCTTGAAATCCTGGGAAAACCAAGTCCCAGAAAATTCAGGAGGGGTAAATTAGTACATCTCCATTAACTTCAGTGGAGCTATGCCAGCTGACAGGAGCTAAGCATTTGGCCCAAGATATTTTAAGTTGAAGTAGCTTGGATCTACGTAGTAAGTCATCTATACATCTTACTGAAGGTGAATCCAATCTCACTTGCCCCAGATTAGCTATTCCAGTTTTACGTTAACACCGATGGACTTACAGGAGTTGGAAAATATCCACTGGAATCAGGCCTGCAGATTTAGTTGCAATACAATTCATCACACCTGAACTGAAGAACAGAAGTAGCTTGGCCATTCCTCAGGAGACAACCAGGACCTCAGCTTTAGGAGGGACAAAGATTTTCCTTTTGTTGGACACACTACAAACAATTTCTTAAGAACAGGAAGAAAATGCACTACTGAGGGAAAAAAGTATTCAAGATAATCAGTGCCCCGTCAGTCTGCCAGTGATGCCACTTGCATTACCAGAATCTTATCGTTCAAACACTGGTTAGTTTCATGATTTCTAAACTGAAATTGTTTATTTTAATGTAGCCAGAACTTTGTTTTCTTCCCTCTCAGTTGCAGCTCAAGGCACATTTTAACAACCAGCAAGCTTTCAGGATAAATGCTTACCAACAAAAACACTTCCCAAGCTTAACTGTAACATGAATATTGAAACTATAAGGACACAACTTCACAAGTAATTTGTCTAGTTCAATCAGTTTTTTTCCTGCATATGCCGCAAACCTGTGGCGTACATAATCCAAATGAAGGTTTCATTCATATGGCTATGCATGAGCAACTTACCACATTAGTACTTACTTTTTACACAACAAAATACTGATTTTTCCCTCTTGATTACTCACGCTGCCAGCATACAGTAAAGATTATCAGCCCTAAAAGGATCATACAGATCCAGTGACTACTACATAATTAACAATAACTTGTAGTAATGCAATTTAAGAGTCTTTTTAATGGGCATAGATGGCAGAATGTATAGCCCATCTTTCTTTGTCATCCTAGAAAAGGGGCCCCATGCGGAGCTGCTGGTTGCTGAGTGATGCTTTGTAGTCTGTACCAGACAGTTGCACAGTACCAGCTGCATTGGCAGGTAGCCGAAGTGCAAAGAGATAGCTGCCAAGCTATGCTATACAAAGGAAGCAGTGCCAGAGAGAAAGGGACCTTTGCATGAAGTCACCTTTGACCCTGAAGCCAGCATGGATCCCATATTCATCAATTCCAGACAATTGCATCTTTCATTCCACCACAAACTATGATTAGAAAGGGCCCATTTGTGATAGTGATTGTTAGTTTACAGTTCCCAGAGATTGGATTATTTAATCTTTAGTTCTGTTGGCAGAAATATTTTCCCTAACCTTTTGTAATGGCACGCCAGTGATAATCTAACATATGTATATAGGGAGATATACACACACATACACACAGGCACCTCCCTTCCCCACCAAAAGTGGGTGAAGAGATAAAGATGCAAAGAAAAGGGAAAAGCCGCAGCACACGAAATTCACGTTGTTTCACAAACGCCGTGCTAATGTAAATTTTCAGAATTCAGTCGGGAAAGTGCAGTGCACTCCACTCTGTGTGCAGCAGTATCTCAACTTCTGGCCACAAATCTGACTTTCCTACAGTTCTTTCCATTTGATAGGAAAGCTTTTGCTTTAGAGAATTGAGATACATCAGAGGCATTATTTTCAGACAACTGCGGATTACTTTTTTTATTTTTAATTTCTATAAATGTTGACTGCTTGTAGTACATGCAAAAAGAAGAGGAACATTAAACAGATTTTAAACGGACTCATGAGAAAACCACCAATGACAAGCAAAAACACTATCTGAGGGGTGTGTGGGGGAGACAGTGCACAGAATAAAAGCAGCAGGGAAGCGTCTAGGCCTGGTTCCTGCTACTGCTCTCCTGTGTGTCTAGCTTTGATATTGTGAGTCCTATTGAAATCAATGGCAGAGCTCACAAGGTGCATGTGTATGTCAGCATTCGCAAGTTTGGGATCTTAATAAATGGGTCTTCAATGGCAAACTGCCCCTATACCCTCCCCAAACTTCACACAGTGCTTCCTTGAGCGATAAAGCAAGTTGCTGGCACAATCAACAAGTAGGTAAAGAACATAAGATGTCTGAGAATATAACTCTTAGCAATGACTTTCCATAGTGTTCATGAGAAAAAGGGGTAAAACCCCCACGAGAATCAAATGAAGAACTAACACTTGCAATTGGAAGTGGAGAGAAAAGGGAAAAAGAAAAAAAGATGGGAGCCTGTAAAACTTTCATGAAAATCTTTTTTGATCTGATCCTTTGGTCTTATCTCAGAGATGTTAGCTGAAGGGAAAAATTCCCTCTACCTGAAGGCTGGCCGTATTGTGCTGCACCTGACTTCTGGCTCACATGCGAGACCGTCTGTTCTTTATTTTCACTCTGTATGAAGCTAATGGAATTTGCAGTTGATTAACCTCAAATCTGGAGTAATGATCCAGCCTGGGACTGCAGCTGGCAATGCTGGGGCTATTTGTACTTCTTAACTGAGTAAGACAGCAACAAGTATAACGGCACAAAGGTAAAGATCCCGAATAGGCGGGTAAATGTCAGAGGTGCATTAAAGGAGTTGCGAACATGACCTGAGAGGGCAGATGGTGTCCCCCCTCCCCACGAAGAGGTGGGAGCACCAACTCTTAGAAAAATTAATCACAAGATAATACAATAAAAAGTATATGGCTACACTTATTCAGTGATGTTCTACAGGGGACACTCAAACCACAAGATTTACCCTTTCTGCACACCGAACTCATGCATTAGAAAAAGGTCATCTATTGAGGAACAGCCTCTGTAGAAAATTTAGGAGACACAGGGTCGTAAAACTTCTCTACAACTCTGCGTGAGGGAAAGTAAAGTCTTCATTAGATCAGCACTGCAAAATAAAATTCAGAGTAGAATTACACTGTATTACTTGTATTTATTTATTTGTGCCAATTAATTATTCTGTCTGAAATATGAAAAATGGCAGCTGAATCGCTGCAGATAAACACCACCGGAAAGCAATTCAAGCCTTTTTTCCTTAATAGACGTGTTTCTGTTTTTCCCTTCACAATTGTTCAAAGCTTCAATGAACAGAATTACACAAATGTGCACCAAACCTTGGAACTAATTTAGTTTAGCAAGTGCTTCACACATCTTCGTTTACTGAACAATGTTACTTTCAAATCACGACAACATTCTTCCTTCCTTGCCTCATGACTAATACAGTGTTATTCAAGCCGCTCCTCTTCAGACGCTTCAGATCTTTACAAATCTTTTCCCCAGCTTTACCACCTGATTTCTAATTAAAATCAAACTGAGAAAGTTCCTTCCACTGATGTAAATCCCGCAACCCCAGGCCAGTGACAGGCACTGCTGAAAAAGGCATTGCACGGCTTTCCTTCCACGGCATCATTTGGAAGAGAAACTTCTTCAAAGAGTTAGATAAAATGAGCAGAGAGCTGGGATGAGCTGTGCTTGATCTCGAGCTCTTATACTGCTTATTGGATAAATAAGTCTTAATGTGATATAGTGAAAACAATTTTTCAGTTTAAGGGAGATCATTCTTTCCATCCTATATAAGACTTCTCAAATTAATGACTACCAGTGGACTTTCCTAACACTACATTACTGTCTGTATTTTATTTATATATCGTGCATGTAAATATACATGTGCACACGCACACACACACACTGTGTGTACTATATGTCAACAACTAATCAAAAATTGTTTGCCCACAAGCATATGTGAAAAATTCATCTAAATAATTGTACATTTAATTTTTAATGAAATCCCAGTAATCCACTCAATTTAGCAAACTCCTACTTAATATGAAACAGTGGCATGCACAGAGATCTCTGTCTTGCACAGTGTGAGCATACGTACCACTTCAGGCATCCTCAGTCAAGTTTTATTATATTATCATCTTGATTTTGAGATCACTGCTTTTACTTGTGTGCTGAGTGAAGAAGCATATGCTATATGAGTAACCCATAGTGTTTGGCTTAAAGGCAAAATAAAAGTCAGCAATAAATAAACAGTAAAAAACAGACTGCTGGTAGATGGAAAGACTCCACAATCTATTAGGTCTTTCCTGCCTTTAGTTCCCTAATTCTGCAGAAAGCTTATATTCATAAGCAGCTTTATTTTATAAAATAATGTACTGCATTATAGCATCTGTCTTCAGATAATGTTGGAAACCCATTAATTAACATCTAACACCCTTTTTGAGGTGAGCGAGTTTTATTATTCTACTCCATAGATGGGGAGGGTGAGACATAAAGAAATTAAAGTGATAGATTTGGCAGACCTCTACAGAAACCAAGGGAAACACATTGCGTATTTGCTTGTAAGAACACACATTTAAGCAGGCACCTGCAAAATGCAGGTGCAAACACCTACAGCATACAAACAATAATTCTACGCCATGCTCGTGCACACCCGTCCTGGAGCGTGCACCCAGAAAACTCGTTAGAACAAAGAAATTTGCAAGCATGAACACATACATGGAAGTGCAGGTGTTTGGTTATTTCAATCCAAAGCACATGAACAGATGTTTGCATCAAATTGAAATTGTCACCATCCTTAAAACTCCACAGCTTTGTCATTCCACTCTTATCGGTCTGCTTATTTTTCATATTCCAGAAGGCCTCGTCTCACACTGTTTTTCAGGGTACAACTTCCACCCATTTTGTCTCCAGCCCCTTATCCTGTTGAAAGGGAAAATAAAAATTCCCAGCCCATCGATCTTTCTGTTCTTAGGCAGCCAATCATTCACTTTTTGACTAGATGAAAATTTTTTAGTTAAGGTTTTGTGCTCCTCCCCAGTGTCTCTGCATATCACTATTGCGAAGATCTTATTTTTTACGCAGGATCAGTTCCATGATCATAAAAGCAGATCTGAAAACAGATGTGTTAGGACAAGTAACAGAGAGGTGGACTGCACCATTCAGAAGATGGCAACAACTGGTTCCATCAGGGCCTGCGGCTCCCGAGGTTAACATGCTGTGAAACCACAGACTTTGTCAAGCTGCAAGTGGGAGCCACCAGGATGCAGGGCTGTGGGACACGATGCACAATGGAGCATTAGACTTTTCTGAACCCCAGTGCCACAGGGGTATGTTGTCAGCCTGGTCTTCGCTCTTTTTTCTTGTTTCCCTTTTCTCAGTTTTCCCCAGGGTTTACAGCAAAGTTCCCTAAAATATTCCCTGAAATTTTGGAATTGAGCAGATGCAATCAAAAGTGGTTGCATTGCTGATCACGGGGGACATCTCATGGAGCTGGCACAGAGCCTTGTTTTGCTCGGCTGCTGCTGTTGTCCTATGGCTCTTTGGCTTCCTGCTATGGAGTTGCCTCAGTGCAGAAGAGTTTGGGCAAATGAGCTACTCATCTGCAATTCAAACCGTGCCTCTGCATCTGAAGAGAGGAAAATAAACCCACGAAGTTATTTGTCTGTGCAGTGGTCCAGTTACTAGAGGACCAGAGCAGTTGGTAGCCCATATGTTACTGAATGGGATTTCAAGTAACGAAAAAGAAACAACTTCAAAGGGCGATATGGAGGAGGAGAAGGAAAAAATCTTGTGATTCACTGTCTCTACTCAGGTGTGATCTCTTGGCCACTGCTCTTCATAATACCAGAAAACACATTCTCATATCAAAGCCTGCCCTCCTTCCTGTCTCCTTTACAGCGCCTGTGCTGAATACCCATGCTTTGGTCAGTCCTTTTCTTTCTATTCTTTAGACTTTCTCTTCTCGACACAAACTTATATTAGAAATTAGCAAATGTCATTGCTTGCCAGGAGCCAGGCCTTCACCAAGGACTTCCTACCATTTTAGGCCTACGTCCTCTTCCTACATGCCCACATACTTCTGTGGAAGGTATTTCCCCCATTTGAATGTAGAAGACTCTTAGAAAACGTCATTAAGAATGAAAAGAATGGTTGCCCATAAAAATATAATAAATTTCAACAACTCTACATATCTCCATAGTGAAAGATTTGTATCCTATAAAATCAGGTGAGACAGTTATAATCTGTAAGAAAGTTACTATTTTCTTTTAGATTGTTTAAGAATTATTAATAAATTTTTGAACATGAGCGAATTCCTTGGGTGTGTTAAATAATGTCTTGTGCTACAGTTTCCTTCATTGCGCATGGCAGACAGACAGCTGATCTTTTAAGCCTCATTTCTTTAGGAAATCAAGATAAAAGGAGAGGAAGCAACAAGTCCTAATGCAGCGCTTATATGCATTGCAATTTGTCTAAACTGCAAATCCTCATTAGCAGCAGATCACGGGTGAATTTGAGTTTTACTTGTGTTTGCTTATAATCCTTGAAAACTTGTTCTGTTTGCGCTCTTGTAAAAACCTTGGTGATTCACCTTTCAGTCACTGCCCTAAATAACCCATGTTTAACCTATTCTTCTTAACCTATTCTTGCAAATAGCATCACAAAAGAAAATTTCTAGTAAAAAAAAACAACTGGCAAACAGAAATGCACATGCATGTTGTTCCTATTTGTTCCCGAGAGCAAACGTAAATGCTGACTGAATGAACAATCAAATGGGGCAGTTTTTCTCCTTTCTTATTGAACATGCCAGGTTAATTTGGGTCACTTTGGAATACTCTTTATATTTCCTTGATGTAAACCAATAAGCCATGCTCTACTTTCCATTTTCTTTACTAGAGTAAAGATGACTGCTTATGAATATCAGCATATTTCCATGCAGAATCAGGTCCATTTTCTCCAGCCTAATTGAATCCTGGATTTTAAAAAAATATGGAAAAACTGCCCTCTAGTTTACTCAAACTCTCTCAGTTATGGAAGTACTCTGTTAGTGACCACATACACCCTGTATCTTTCGAGTTAGTCACATTTAAAGCAGAACGGCCTATTTCAGGGCACTATTTGTGCTCTTAATTTCCACAGTGCTCCTATTGACAACCTCAATCCGTGTGTGCGATTCCAATCGGGTTGTGAAATTAATATGGCTGTTTGCGTACATCAAGGGCAACCTGCACTCCTTTGAAAGCAAGGGCATTGCAATTACTGGTAGTAAAAGTCTACAAGCTTATAGTGCCATCTGTACTATCCAACACTTCCACCCATATCTAGTTGTATTGCTAACTTTGCATTTCACAGCCTCTGAAAAAAAACAACCACCGAAGAACAACAGACATGCTTATACAGGCAAAATATTTTGAATCTCACTCCATTAGCCAACACATCTATTTAATCTGTTCTAATGATTTTTATCTTATTGAGAACTACTCTTCAATAACCTACTCTATGGAAAATAGATCCAGAGATCTTCATCACAGTGAATGTAAGTTCTAAAACCTTTGCGCAAAAGAGCTATTGCAGGCTTGTACAGCGCCTGCTCCGAAGGCGCCTCGATCAGACTGGCTCCTGCTGCTCTGAGATCAGTCGGATTTCTTGGGAGTGTGGCAGGGCCTCTGCTTTTTGTGGGTGGACAAAGTATAAGGGTATTGCATACGTAAAGTGTCTGTATGTACATGTATAAAGAGCTCCAGCATTTGCAATGAGTTCTGTAATTACCACCTGCAGTACTTGTGAAAGAGAAGTTCGTAGTGACATTAATGGAAATAACAAAGATATTATCGATCCAAAACATGCTATTATGAACTAGCATATTTGTCTTCAAATATCAACAAAGAAACAACTTGATTCATCCTAAAATCATCTTTAAATATTAATCAGTGTCAGTGACCACATCTGAGGGAGAGGAGTGAAGCATGCTTCCAGCCACACAGCGAGATTTTTTTTTCACGCTGGGATTAAAACACAGGGAACCTTTCAATAAACAAAAAACGTTACACCTTTTTCCTTTCATATGAAGGTAGAGAAAGCAAATATTTACTTCCTTACTTACAAAAAGTTTCAGATTTTTTGTTCATATGGAAACTACTGGCACTTTGCCAGCAAAAAGTTTCAGAATATTCTTTTATTTTTGCCTCCATTTTCAATTACTCCCAGTATTAGTGGAGGGCTTGCCTAATGTAGCAGGATCAGACTGCCAGAAACCATCACAAGCATCCCCATCAATTTCAAGATCCAGTCCCAGTGTTCAAACTGGAGTATATGATTAGTCTCGCAGCCTTTGGATTCAGATCAAGGCGCTAGATCTTTCAGGCAGTGTCTTTTTAGGTTTTCTTGCGTCATCTGGTATTCAATACAGCTTTGACACCTTCAGATCTCAATCCAGCGTGTAAAATTAAATGATGGTGAATGGTAGCACAGAGACACCTTAGGTATAGCACGGACTGAGGTTAGAAGTCCTCCTATTTATCCTTCACAAGATAGGTCCTCCAGATCATACTACTACTTGCTTTTCCCAACTATCACAATGATTTCATAATCAGGGGCCATGACGTGCTCTGGAAATAATACATGGGCATCAAAGCGAGAATGAGCTGGCCCTTAAGGGTACAAAGCTGTGCTCTTCTTCATTCTCCTCCTGGTTAGACAGCTACCTACACAACATCCTTCTCCCCCAGTAAACGCCGGTCGAGGACATCAGATTTCCGGCTCCTGGCTCAGAGGGTAGTACTGGGAGTCCAGACAAAGTTTTTTGGATAAAGTGGCTTTTGTCTCTAGCCCTTCCTCAGGGTGTCCTACGGCTACACCATCATGTTACAACAAATGTGAAAGTTTCTGAGAAGAGGGTTGAACAAGGGTTAACATGGCGCATTCTCCTCTTACTAAAATGATGTCATTTCCCTCCCCCTCCCCGAAAGTATCTGTTGCTTGGTTGTTTACATACTGAAGTTAATTTAAAATATATATTATAGACCTGCATGATTTAAAATCGAATGAATTCTCATATCCGAAGACATTTATACAACTTTAATTTAAACCTCCAGTGCTTCAGTGTTATTAAAAAGTATTGGTTTTTAGCCACAAACTACCCATTTTCCTAATTTTCCATATTTTCTCCAGAAAAATAAAGACGAAGAAAACAGAAGTACTTATACACTGTAGAAATTGTCCCAATGAGTTTATAATCCAGTGTAAGTTACACAGTACTGATAAGTCAAGGAAGTTCAACCAGACAGTTTAATCCTCCAATTTCCTGTCTTCTAATCAGCCACTGACTTCTCTGGCTTTAAATTAGAAACATTCATGGCAATATTCAGGACAGGTGAAGGAAAAAGAGTAGAAAACAACTAGGGCAAATACTTGTAGGCAAAAGGAGGCCACGTATAGAAGATGAAGATACTATAAAGTATGTATAACGATGCACTGAATACATGTGTTTAAGTTATATACGGCATTTAGCAACTCTGACAGAGAAGGAATTATGTTATTAAAAACATTTATACAGCAGCTGAGCAGTGTATGATCATATGAGAGTTACTGCATAAAACAACGAAAATCCATGCTGCAATGTTACACTCTGTTCACACTTTGTTATTTTTGTAGAAGCAGGATAATTATTAATACATGTATGCTTTTTGATATAGTGTAAATTATAAGTAGGAAGCACAATCAGCAAAGCCACGTATGGTTCAACAGCATGTGGGGATTACCATGATAAACTTAGATGAGAGTATGTATATGCACATATGAATAGATACGCTCAGTGATTTAAACAAGAAATACTACTTTTGAGTGTTTCATGCTTCTGGACTTTTTTAGCTTCGGTAGTAACAATTAGCTTTCCATATGATGAAATTAAATATTTATTAGATGCGCCATTATTTTTAATTTCATTTGCAATGAGCTTTATAGTGAGGATTCTATTAATTCTTAATTGACGGAAATGCTAGTAACATTTTGAAATTTTCATATTTTTTTAACTGCATAAATTACCTGAGCAATTTCAGCTATTCCTCTGAAAAAATGGAGCACAGAGGTGTGAAAGAAAAGTATTTACCAAGAGCTTCAGTGAAAAAATGATGTTGAGTTAAAAACCTTTGAAGTAACAAAATGACCATTTCAAGTCCAGTCCTACTGTCTTTCTCTTTTAACTTACGGCATCTAAAGAAAATAAAGGCATATACGCTGAACTACGGATCGACAGTTGGATAATAAAACTAGAAAACAATTATTTCAGAAGGTGACTGGAAGATCTGCTTTAGCTGTCGTATTCAATAACAGCAGTTTGCATACTAACTCATACATGGAGTCATTTGAAATGGCTTCTTATTTATTAATGAGGCTTTTTTCTTCAGATATTTCACAAAGGACAACAGTTTGGGTTTTGAAACTGTTTGGACAGATAACTCAAATTATGGGTCAAAGTTGGCGCTCAGTCACTCAGGTAAGTAAACCTGGAGTCACTCCACTCCTCTTAATGCAGCGACTCCAGGCTGACGGCGGTGTAAACCTTGAGCAGAATTTGGCCCAGGGTCTTTAGTTTTGTATTGGCATTGAGAATTTTCCTCCAGTATATACCCTTGCTGCGCATGTATTTCAATAACCCCGTGCAAAGGAATTTTGCAGACAATCCCTCATTAAACATATAGAATAGTCACATCATATTGGCTTGCTAGAGCAAATAATTTAAAAAAATAATCAGCTTGAAATAAATGTTTATAAAAGTAGCACAGCTGCACATATTTGTTACAAATGCAAGACAGAGTACTGAAACTTTTCTACAACTAACCCTTTAGTGTCTCTATGACAGCATCAAATTTAAATAAGACGTGCCAATGATTACAAAATAATGATCATTTTTCCAATAAACTAATTCATCTCATATCTTCAGGCTGCTACACCGGTTAAAGTATTTGCTATTACATATGTATTAAAAAATATATAATTCCTTCTCACACAAATTTACAGCATTTGGGGGGAAATTTTCTGCTAAAATGTCACATTACAATATAGCCAAAATAATAACTGTTTCTGCATTTACTTGATTAAAGCATAAGAAAAAATAGATTAGGTGTCAAAGGATTGCCTTAAAACTGTGGTGACAAATGCAATTATTGCTAAAATGTACAAATCCTGTGGGTTCTACTGAAATAGTCTGAAACATTTATAACTGTCTACAAGAAAGAAAAATAACGTTTTTCTTTTACTTTGACCTCTTGCTATTTTGGCAAGTAAGATAAAATATATTAGCCATTCCATCAGATGGCTGGAGAGAAAAACTACCTGCGATGAGGAAAAACGAATTAAAGGAGCATTAATAAAGATTACCTATGAAAGAAAATAAGGTCAAAATTAGAACTCTGCATTTTAAAGCCACCTTTCAAAAATGCAAGCTGCTTTGCCCAATGCTAAAATCCATTCATTTTACTAATCATGCAATCAACCAATCTCCATTATCTCCAGCTAGCTAGCTATAAACATGCTATAGACTGGCGTGAAAGAGGGAGAGTGTGAGGTTGAGAGACAGAGAGAGAGAGAGAGAAAAAAAAAGAGAGAGAGAGAGAGATTACTACACCCAGCCTTTTATAAAGCCGTTTCTTTCATTATAACAGGTCTTTTCATCAAAATGACACAGAACCTTTAAATTTGGGCATAATACTCCAGTACAGTACACAGCTATAGCTTACAATGGATTTAGAACCTGCTCCAGAAAGAAAACAAACTCCCTCATTTGACACACAAATTGTTTACGATTCATTAAAAAGCAAAATTGCATATCACAGTGCTGGCAGCTGAGTCCATATGGGTGCAAGGGGTATTCACTCATCTCTTTGTATGCTGGCAGTACCAAACCGAAGTTTAGCACTGTGCAGCTGAGATTTTGTGCAGCCAGACGATGCATGAGGTAATTTTAAAAGCTTTATTTGTCTTTAAAACATTAAAATCTGCTCTTTAGCTTACTTTTGATTAAAAGAATGTGGCAAATGCGATGAGGTTTGGGAGTAAAAAAATAATAGATATCTACTTTTTGTTGTACGTTTTAGATTCACAGACTGTATGAAAAACTGCTTATTACTCCATCAATAATTGAAACTTTGTATGAAAATTATTTGCAATTAACACACTTATTGTAAAGATCTTGAATTATTCATTTCAGTTTAAAATATCATCTCTTTCATCTAGCACAACTTCTACAAAAAAAGGCTTAGTGATTTTTTTTGTTCTCTTAGAAAATAAATGGTGTGACGTTCAAGTTTAAGGAGAACTTTCTGCAATGTTTAATCTAAACAACAGCATGTGTGGTTATAAAACTGTTTATTTTTAGGCAAGTGCATTACTAAATGTTTCCAGCATTTTTACATATTATATTCACAGTACTAAAACATCTGTGAAATAAATGTGACTGAAATGAAACTTCCTCGGACACTTTCTATAAGGCGATAACAACTGCCTAATAACATTTGACAATACTTATTAAATAATAAACATGGACCTACCTCATCATAAAAGCAGCCGATAGACAATAAAAGAGGAGTGGTAATAAAATATACAAATGGCTTACAATAAGGCAAAATCACAGCATGATATAAATCGTGTGGTTAAAACAGGTACTTGAAAACTTTGCTTTGAAAATGATAACTAAGAATCAATAGCCTTATTTACAGGGGTTTAACAAGCTAAAAAAAAGTCACATGAATAATCAACAGTTTATGTGCATGCAAATACCCCTTCCCCCTCCAACTTCCCCTGGCAGAAAGTCTAATTGGAAAATCAGTACTATAAGTAAAGTGGTTAGCCTTCCCTATTCCCATTAACCAAAAGCTGCATGTTACATTTCACTGGCAACCACTGGCAAACCTCTAATAGACCGTTAAAAAAATTAAGAGTTTAGACAAAACAAAACGGAAAAACCCGAGCCCAAACACCTTTAAATACAAGCCACATGATACACACAATGGCCACCACCAAGCTGCAGAATAAAAACCTTCCGGATCTCACTTTTAAAAGTCTTTCAAGTCCTCAGAGGTCTTAAACTTTCCAAATGATACCAAAATTGGTCCGGGGCAGTGAGGGGGAGGGAAAGCCCCCGACTTGTTTCAGCGTATCATACAATGAAAGTGATCATGCCTTGTTTTGTAATTCCACTCGCCAGTCCTTTTTTAACTGATATCTATGTGAAATGAGCTGAGGTTCACGGTCCAGTTAGGAGCGGATAATACATTCATTGTCCTGGCAGCAAACTTTTCCTCTCACTGGAAGAATTCACGCTTGCCACAAGAATAATAATTACAGAAAACTAAAAATGCGCTGCTAACGAATTAATCCCTAACGGACAACACGCTAACGAGGGCAGTAATGATTTGAGGACTCTCTTCCTCACAACAGGACTTGCATCTTCTGCCACAATGGGCTATTGTGCATCCTCCTAACTCACTATACCTCTTATAGATTCAAGATGTCAAAGGTTGTCTGGCCCGGCTGACCATGACATGCTAGTTAACTCGTTCTGCGGAGCACGTTGGGACTTTATTGAAACTTTAATTGCGCCCAAAAGCAGCTAGAGCCAGACTATGTGGGATCTGTAACACATGGCTCCAGGTCAGCACAGCCCGGTAACCTGTTCTAACGTAAACAAGCAGAGGGAAAAGTTAGATCGGGGTCTCCGATGAAAGGCAGCACCTCGCAAAACACGCTCCTCTCACACGTGATGATTTTATACCACGACACTACCGCACCGTTCCAGGCTTTTACAGTAATCGACTTGCTTTGTAACGGACTGAACTTTCCACCTCCCCTCTTTACAAAATATTGCATGGTGAAAGATCCACACACACACACAAATGCTTGAAAGCAGCAGATAAAGTAAAACAAACTGAGCGTTAGGCAGCCGACTGAGACAAGTTACTCTGCACGAGGCTTTTTCAAACTACTTCTTTGCATACTTTTTTCCGCCCCCCCCCTTTAAGGAGAATTGAAAAAGCTTCCCTCTGGAAACTGTAGTGCACATTAACGGTCTCCTGTTACACAGGGGAAAGCACGCAAGTGGGACAAGTGTGAGGCTGCTCTACTGAAGAGTGTGAAAAAAATCAAATGTTAATTTGATAAATGTGAGGTCTGGGACATTTTGTCAAAGAGGGAGGGAAAGTAGAAAAGGGAGAAAAAAAAAAGCAGCTCTGCTGCCAACTCACCATCCACCAAGTTCTGGCCGAGATGTCGTAGCAGAGCTGCCATTTGATGGAGCCGTCGGAGGTTTTCCCTGCCATTATGCTGTCAGCAAGCTTCATCTGATGCTAACTCACGGGAGATAAGACACCTAATTGAGAAAACATTTGCACTGGCATGTTGGGCAACATGTAGCCCGGTCCATACCATATGGAATCATGGGTAAAAAAAAAAAATCTCCTTGACAATGAACCAATCTCTCACAGACCCAGTGGCAAGGTGAAGTGGAGATGAAAAGTCATCTGCTCCTAGCACTGTCTTCTCCTCTCTCTCTCCCTCTCTCTCCCCCTCTCTCTCCTCACTCTTTTTTTTTTTTTTTTAAATAAGAACCCACTGCTCAACATCAAAGAGAGGCGGTCAAAATTAGGGCTTCATCACTCAGATGATTTTGGTCTGCAAGGTTTTTCTTTCCTTTCCTCTTTTTTCTTTTTTAAGAAGAATAAAGAGATTTAATAGGACAAAGGCAGGTAGTGGACTGCGGAGGGAGATCGCCACAGGCTATTAGCCTAAAATTTCTGCTTGACAGATGGAACTGCTTAGAGACTATCATGCAATGTTTTGGGTGTTTTTTTTTTTTTTAAAGACTTTCAGTCTGATTCAGTATCTGTTTATCGCAGCTACTTTTCTCATGTACGTGACTGGGGGGGGAGACCGAGCAAAAAAGAAAAAGATTGCGTCTTTTTTCTTTCTTTCATAATTGTGCATATAATCATTTAAGCAGTGAAAGGCAAAACAAAAGTATAAACTGCTCAAGTTTATTTCTCGATTTAGTAACAGAAGCTTTCTGAAGGAATCAAATGCTTTTTCATTTTTTTGAGACGTTGAAGTTTTGGCTCTTTGTTCCTTCTTGATTTTAGATACCAGATCTTATTGTTTAAATGAATGACTTTTCATATGAAGGTTCAAATGGCTAAAGTGCTCCCTAAGAACTGAACAATTCCCCTCTTTTTTTTTTTTTTAATATAGTTTTGCTACCATATTTTTTAAAACTGGTTTTTAATGTTACACTTCCTAATACCATCAGGTGATAACAACCAAAGCCTCACAGAGGTTTATTTCTCCCTCCTGCAAAACTTCTCTGCAACATTCAAAATTTACGTGAGGAATTGAGAGATAACTTGGAAAAAGACAACTCCAAACCAAACAGTTTTGAGAAGTTATGAAATTCTACTATTGTCCAATATTAAAATCCTTTCCTGGAAAACAAACTGAAAGATAATCATACATTTCCCCAACTCTGTTTCCCACTTCTTCTGGTGCACTGTAAAACCAACATAAGTATTACTTTTATGACAGCTGACTATTAAACAGGCAGTGAATGCTCTCCATTTAAATCACCCTGTTGTATCACAGGGAGCGACGGTTGCTCGGCTATGACCACCACCACTTAATAACAGGGCACTTCAATCTATACAGTAGTGCCTTTCCTCAAGTGCTCGAAAAAATGAACTTCTGAACTGGCAAACGGACTCTTGCCAGGAATATTTCTTAGGTCTGTTGAGCTATGGCTGATATAACTTGCTCACTCAGAAACAGCTACGCTCTGCAAATCTCTTTGCGATTTGGACACAATAGCAAAATGTATTAAAAATATCCACTCTATTTTAAACAATATCAATTTCTGTTTGTATCAAAAAGGGGCACTCGTGGGCGCACAATTCTTCGTTTGATTGTTTTGTGTACTAACTATTGTTTAACTATTTGGCTGTAGCAAAATGTTAATTCCGGGCTGCATAGATTACAAAACTGTCATTCAGTACAGGACAGAACTAACTTTCATTGAGCTTCAATAATATCTTCAGATTTCTGTGATGTGTGAGATGATAAGCAAATGATTTGGGGTAAACACAAACTGCTAATGTAACATGCAGGGGTTAGTCTTTGTTTTTGCCCCAGCCTTAACAAGCTGTTTGGACTGCACAAAAAATACGTTAGTGCATGATCTATGCAACTACTTAGCATCCCAGTTTGCTTTTTTGCTCTAGATAGCAGGTACAATCCCACTGCCATTTACAGGAAAGAGTCTGACTAGCACGGGAAGTGTTAAGTTTTAGTCTGAGTCCAGGAAAAAAAAAAAAATGGACACTGTGCCAGGAACTGTCCTTGCACTGGCTGGCCAAAGCATTTATCGTCTTCTGTTACTGCAGGTTCGTTAACGCTACCTGTCCTTTCTGTGGCTTGCTGCTTATTGGAAAAAAACCTCCCTCCAAATAATCACGCAAAATATAAAGTAAAGCGCTTAAGCAACAATCAGCCTTTGAATCGGTGTCAGATTCAATTTTATGCTGCTCTCTCTGCTCCTACCTCTCAAACCAAACAACTTACCCACCCTGCTTATTATTTATTTAGTATTTTATACCCAGTTGTGCTGCACATCATTCCAGTCAAGTTCTGATAAATCTCTATTCAGTCTATATGGTTTTTCATCACCTGATGTAGTTATAGATCTACTCACAAACTTTCTCTTGATTGCTGTATTAACCACTGCTTCGAGAGTACTTAGGTCGTCCTACACCAATATATGACTTTAGTCCCCAGTATTAATTATAAACACACTGAATAAATATTTTTTTAGAAGAGCATACACTTTTCAGGTTATGAATGACAGAAGCACGAAACCATTTCCTTCCTGACAGTATAGTAGTTATGTGCAAAGAAATGAGGAGTGCTGTTGGTTAACAGCATTTTAAATTCAGAACAATTAGGTGCAGTTAACTTTGCCATTGTTCTTTCTGATGCTGGGGATGGTGGGTTCTTACCCGTAGAGCAATTATTCCTTTCATAAGCGGCTGTTGTTAATAGCATTAAAACAAGATTAAATACAACATGTTAAATATTGCAATTATTGTGGAAAATAAAATTATTTGGTGAGCATAATGGGGAGCAAATCAAGCATTTAACATGATCCAGGAAATGCTACTCCAAACAATTGCATTTGTTTTATGCAATTTTTCCCCTTTGATTGCTGACAGATGCCGTTTTGGAAACAAACATCTAAGTAGTTTTCCTTCAATCAGGAAAAAAACCACACACCAGAAAATGGCTACATGTTTTGAATTTAACTCTTGTCAATCAGCATTCTGCACAACACTCCCTGTGAATAGTACTGGGACAAAACGATGCCTTCCAAAGACTAATAAGCCACAAAGATGTTTGCTTCTAAATCAGATCTGTTCCGAAGAAAGAAAAAGCCTTCATACAGCATAGACATTTGGGCAGACACAGCTGCAAAATAAAAATGCTTGCAATATATGAGTGATATTTCAAGTTGGAAATAAGTTAGGTGTATGTGTTTGTGGGCTACAGGAGAAGAGATTTGTTTTCCGACAGCTTTAGGCCTCAAGCAATGAATTGAAGTACTTGCCAGTTGCTTTCTGACTTCCTACTGGAGAAGTGGCCAACTACCCACAAATAATTTGCTTAATAGTTGAGCAGAGTTACCTGCCGCAGCACAAACAGCACGACCGTGCCCCTCTTTATCTCCCCTCGGCAGCACATTCGGATGAGGTCATTGTTGCTATCAAGTGTACGAAACCAGGAATGAATGCTAAAAAAGGCTAATACAGTATATTAATTCAGATGACTATATCAAGCTGGCATTTTACAGTCTACTGGAAACTGAATGCATGAGAGCATTAGAAATGTTGGCATAGCGGGTGGTTTCTCAAAATGTTGGCTTCTACTATTCACGTCGGTAAAAGAAACGTGGCAGAACTGCGTGCAGCTCCCAGTGCTAGACACATCTTTAGGATCTTAGTACTCTTTACTAGATTATCTATTAATTGCATGGTGTCCACTGCTCATTAACCCTTTCTTTATTCCCTTCGCCTTCCCCTATTTCTTCAGTTGTAATTGCTCAGAACTTTTTCAGCTGATTGCAACAGTGTGATGTTAGATCTGTTCCTAATTTGGGAGGCATTTTCCTTGGGAAGCCTGAACTGTAGATGAGTTACGAAGAGGATTTCCTTATCTCAAACAGTGACAATTAGTTCAAGTGCCACGTGAGAGCAGGCAGTTGATTTTTGGACAGCCTCTGAACTTATGCAAAGTTGCTGACAACGAGTGTGTGTTCTAGCTTTTGGAAATCCTATAATCCTGGCTTCAATCAAGAGGATCTGCTGTTGCTGAAGGCATAAACAAGGAGAGTAGCAGCATGTGACCACTGCTGCTGCACCTTCAAGGACTCCTGAGCCAAAACGAGTGCAACAGTAAAGCTTCTACTCGATAGTCAAGATGACACACACATTTTGGATGATCTTGCTGAACCCAGGGAAAGAAGTCCTTTCCCCTCCGCAGGAAAGTTGTCTTTGGACTCTGCATTTCCCCCTGTAGCTCTGTTGTGTGTATTTCTCCCCACTCCCCTCTCACTCCTCTGATTTTCTTCTTGCCATCTGTATTCCCCTTTTGCCTCATCTGAAACAAGCATCAAGATCTTGTTTCTGACAGAACGGTCTGTCAATATGGAAACACACTGACATCACAGACAGTGCTGTGACTTCATGTCTGAAAGAAACAGGAGGAACAGATGAAAGGAGTGAAGGGGAAGGAATGACACATACAAACAGTTTTAAAAAATAAGTAAAAATTCTTCTCTATCAACCCAAAATGTAAAGGAACAGAAACCAGATTTATTTTTAAGTCTAAATATAACCAACTATTTCCTGATCTGTGACCATAACTCAGCACAACATTTCAACATGCTCTTCGCCCAAGAGAGGTACCCGTCCCCTATGAGCATGCGCTTCGCTGGCTCAAGGCCCGTGTGACAGCCAACACGAGCTCCTGAGAAGGACTAGACAGGGACTAATCTGGAAAAAAGCTAGTATCAAGCATAATGCTCATACTTGGGAGAAGCCGTTAAAGGGAAAGAAGGACTCCTGCCCCGGACCAATCTAAAATGTCTAAGTAAATGCAAATTCATAGAATTAAAAGTATTCATCAAAACCACAAACTCAGTTTTGATGCAGCTGGGTGAAAGGTAGCATTACCCCACTGAGGTGGGGATACAAGATGTACCCAGAAAATATTCTTATTGAGTACACAGGGGTGGAATATCACTTTACTGTTATTTTCTTTTTTCTTCCGAGAATGAAATATTAACAAAAGTGTCTAACCATTATTTCTATTACTAGCTTTTTTTGTGTAAGAATTTGGGAGGAGTTAGAAGCCCCGCATTTCCTTTACTATTTGAAATATTTATTTTAGCTCTAACATTAGAGGGCATCCAGAATATACTGCTTTCCTGCCATCTCCAGAGCCACTGCAAAACTATACTAAGGAGATTCATAACTAGTAGGAGAGGAGCTCAAGAAAACTAAAAGGTTAATATATTCTAACTAGATGTTGGGTATAGAATGTCAGATCTGTCAAATTTCATTACAGTTTGCTGCTCAATGAAAAAGATTTGATTTCTTTTGCCACTGTCCTACTATGTTCAAGTCACACAGTGCCAGCAGCAACCAGCCAACGACCACAGGCTGGCACTGAGCGGGCCCGAGTGGGAAGCCAGCCGCAAGGACCATCTGTTTCCGATTTCTAGCGAAGCCAAGATGTGCAGTGAAGTGCATTCCATTCACCCAGCCAGCCTTCTCCCTGCTCAAGTTATTAGTGTTACAAGTGAAATTATCTTTTCCAAACAGCGGGGGAGCTATAATCCTTACGGAACAAGACTTTAAAAAAAGGAAAAAAAGAGGAGGGGGGGAAAAGGACAGAAAAAAGGTCCCCCAACACCCCCCCCTTCAAACATCTTTTGTTAAAGTTGTTGATGACACTGTAAATTTAATTGCCATGTTCACGGGTTTTATAATTTTAAAGGATGTTTTATTAAGAACTATATTCTCTAAGGAACGAATGTGTACGTTGGTTCATGGGATCTAATGTAATAAACCATTCAAATATATTTAGAGTGTTATTTATGAATAAAGTTAAAAATGACAACATGAATGCTCATTTAAGTCTCTCTAACATTAAGTGCCTTGAAAAACATCATAGGTTTTAAAGTATAATTTAAAGTGAGAATGCATAAACAGCACTAATTACATGCTACTTACATTGTTTCAATATGTAATGCATATGTTTAACCTCTCAGAGAAAGGATTGGTCTTGGCACAGCATTTGTGGGGATTTAAGGGTATGCTAAACTGATAACTGTAGAATAAGATCTGACATAGGATATTGGTCTCCTACTGTTACCTAAATGCCAGGTGAAACCAAAGGATTTATAGAAGGGCGGGTGGAAAGGGGGGGGGGGAGAGAGGGGGAAGACAACACAATGAGGTGAAACTGAGAAGTTTATTTTCAAAGGGGGAAACATTTATCCTTTGACACCATTCCATTCCAGTGACTTTATTTCTAATATACCATGAGATTAATGGTGTGGCTACTGTCACTGTGTCTGATGAACACTGGCAGAGCTGTGGAACAGTTGCTCCCTCTACTATTATTGGACATATTTGTAAATTGGCATATATAAGACGAACTTGTTCTGTGTGCCAGCCAATTGGAAAAAAATCTTATTCAGGAGGACAGAATTTTTGTTTTCCTATTGAATTCTATATAATATACAGTTGGGTTAAGATTGGCTGATTTAAAAACTTGTTTAAATTAACAATGTTTGACAGTTTTCATGTCATATAATAATCTCAATATGACTCTTATGCAAATCAATTGCAGATAATTAAGGAAGTAAATTACCATCATGAAACAGATTCCTGACATACCAGAGGCGAGTCAATATTTAAGCCTTTGCTCAGGGAGGGCACAATTGCTGAATGTAGCCATAATCATTCACAATTCTATCCCCAAATAATTTATTCTTTCAAAAGTAATGCTATCATAAAAGAAAATACAGAATAGCTTTTCCATTCATTTTCTTATTCCCTTTCAATCTGTTTTTACAGGTCTGAAACTATTGTCGTGAGAGGTTCATACCACACATAAAGAATAACTGTTGAGTCACCTGAAACCTGATTACTAGATGAGCCCCTTCTTTGGGTTTTATCTTTTCTCAGTGTCTTCAGAGGTGCAACTGGACACTGATTATCTTTGCTCCAGGACATTATCTGAGCTATGGCTAAGCTGATATTAACACAAATCGTAACCTCATTCTAATTTTTCTGTCTGTGTATTCAGAAACATCTGCTATAGCTGCATACATTGCCTATCTTTAGGATGTCCTGTTTTGCCATATGTAAAATATATTTCAGGCTCTCTGGTGCTGTGAGAAACAACCTTTCTGGACGTCTCCATGCAAGCTTGCTCCCACGTGGGTAAAGTAGGAAGAGGGGTGCAGAAGGACCCAAAGACCACAAGTGGAACTGTGGGATTGCTCCAGACAGTTTCTATGTTTGAGGTCTACAGGGTAGGGGAAGAGAGAGAGGCCAGCAGGTAAAAATCATGAAGCTCTGCACACTTCTATCATTAGCTTGGTCAGACATTGGAGGCTGAGTACCAGTGCTTACTGTATACATGACTAGGGTAGACTGTTTATTCATGTAGGCATAGGCAAGTCTCATATCCCCTCCTTTTGAGTTTGTAGGTAACACCACAGAACCGAGGACTACTTTTGGATTCAAAGATTGCAGTGTCACATGCCATAGGAAACTAATCTCTGAATCTATGCTTTTGATTTTTACTTATTCTTCCAGTTTTGGATAAGGATTTGCTGCAAGTGGCTCATAGTGGAAAAAAAGATTTTACTATTAATCGGGAGGAATAGACAAGACCTCAAAGTCTCCCTGGAAATGGCTTTCTCGCATAGGACCTACTGAGTCCAACAGTGCTGGTGGACTTTCAGGCAGCAGTGCTAAATCGGTGCCTTTTATCATCTATAGCTGCATAAAAGACTGCGACTACTCCTTCCTAATGAGAGACTTCTGTAATGCTCTCTGCTTAGGGCTATTCTTGAGGAATAAGGAATCCAAGACAGATGTGGCAGTGACCATCATATTAATCTCAAAGACCTAATCCCTCAAAGCAAAGGAAATATGAACAATTAAAACAATAAATACACTGAATCATATGAATTTCCAGTGCCCTCAGTACTAACTCCACTTCCACACATTAATTTGTAATTCTTGAGCCACAAATAAGTAAATCCTCCTTTGTTTAGAGAACAAGATTAAAATGCTACTAATATTAAAACCACTCCTGTTTGCTGGTTCATACGTTTGTTTAAATACCTGCCTATTTCTTTGCTTCACCTCTTGAGTGTCAAACTTGTTCTCTTGAGAATACCAGCTGAATGGCAGCCAGCAGGCTGAACACTGTAGGTAAATACCTAGAGAAGTGCTTTGGGAAGGGCTGAGCTGCATGTAAGCAAATTTTACAAGCGAGTCCAGCATAATCCATTGAAGTGGCTCTGGATTACTGAACGTTTTACAGCAAGATAACACTTTGGTGACTCTAAGATATATTTACACTCTTGTGTAATCTATGCCACTGGACATCACATCATGGAAGAGAAATCTCTGAACATAGTTTATTCAAAACACATCACTATAAATATGCTTTTTTCAGTTAACTGATCATACAAAGGAACTTTAGAGAGAAAGTCTGGAGCACTTGTCTCTTCTTGTGTGGTTCCTTTTATTTTTCAAAACAGGTTTTAAAAATATGCAGCAGTCTTAGCTGATCAAAAAAACCAACACAGCAAGAAGAGGAAAAAAGTTTCAACTAATCAAGTTGAAAACTTTTCATGAGTTTAGAACTAATGAAAATCTATTACTTTTGAAAATCAAATCTAATTCAAAACGTGGTGTACTGCTAGCAAAGAGAAGGTTATATAGAAATTTTAACTTTTATATTTTTTCTTGTATTTACTGGATAGTTCCGTTAAAAAAAAGACAATATACTCATTACAAACTTAATTCTTTATTGCCTTAATTCTGAAGACCTGACTTCTTCCTTGTGCTAAGGGACTTCCCTTTTGCAAAGGATAACTCTGACAGAAGGGAAAGCAGTGGTCGGCATTCTAGATGCAGATTAAAAGATACGGATGCAGGGATTACAGAGCGTACCTCGATGCATTGCAGTCTTTTCCCAACACAGGGATCCACCATTAAGACGACAACACTTGATGTCTATGAAGGCTCCTTTGGAGGGGGGCCAGGGCCAGGAACCTTCCTGGGAGTTGCTAACAAATAACTTGCACCCTATGCTCAGCCTCATCATGACCCCATTCTGGCCAGCGCTGACAACTTTTCAAAGTTGACTTGCCATTTTGAATACCTGTGGGTACAACAGAGGCGGTGGCCCTTACGCTGTCACATCACCTGTCCCTCACAGGCTTTCTTGCAGCTCTGCGCTGGCAGAAGTTTGTATGAACCTAGAAATCAGTCCGGGTGCTGTGCTTTTATCTTCATAGATGTCAAGTAAGGAATAACCGTGAACTTGGAATAACTGCGAACTTGTCTCCATGCTCGGGATCAGATGTGCTCAGTGCTGAAAAGCTCAGGAATGCTTTCAAAATTTACTTTGAAGCCTACTTGGTAGGAACAGCTGGAATGTATGTCTGCGTTACCAGCAAGCTGCTCTGCTACTGTGAGCAAAAACACAAGCTGAGTCACAGCAGATGACAATGCTGCTGACAAAATGTTTTAAACTGCAAACTAAAACAACAATGGCATTATTTATGGACTGCAACTCTTATTTTAATGTCAATAACTGTACTGGATAAATTCCCCTTCATTAGCTGGAAACCTCAGAAGGAAACAGAAATATTCTGGTAAACCACAAGCTTGTTCTTAGCAAATACATGGCTACATTTCCACTGCAGAGGCATATCCAGACTGTTTCTTCACTGGGACAATAAATCTCTGTGAGTGAAAAACAGAGTCTATAAAAGCAAGACCTACAAAGTAAGGGTGTGTGACACATGGCCCTCAAGGCTCCAGAGGATGACACTGGAAAGTATTGAGAGTGGCTTTTTTTTTTTTTCTCTTTTTATGAATGGAAAACATGTTTTCTGAGATCTACCATTCAACTCAAACCAAATGGCTGGAATGAGTCCCCTTCACTATGGGAGGTGTTTGCTCTCTTACCTACTGGACTGCAGACATCCCAGAAAGAGCAAGTTGGTTTGACTGCCATGTGTGGCAAAAAAAAAAAAAAAAACGAGAGGAACAGCACAGAAATAGCATGTTACACCTCCCTCATTTCTGAGATGCAGAAGGAGCAAGTCTTTCCTTGTAATAGCTAGCTCCATAGATATTATGCATCAGTCCACATGATACACTGAACGCGGGGCACTCTAGTCCTTCCCCGTCCTACCTCCTGACCCCTCGCTACTGCTAGAGCCTTCATGGAGAGAAAGAGAGGACCCAGAGTTGCCACTGGCGCTCTCCTATCATGGGAGGAACTCCATCAGATCAGCTGTGGTCAGCTTCTGATTCCTTGAGATTGATTTTCAAAGGCAGATAGAACAAGGCACAACATCTTGCCAAATAATACTGATGTCTCCTCATGTTTCTAGAGGGAATAGTTTCATCTCAGGATGGAAAATCTGGACATCACGGTCACTGATTGCTTTTTCCTTCTGCTCTTCAGCACTAATCTGTCTTTACTTTTCCTTTCTAAATCTATGGTTCTATATCTTATCCTGCACCTAATGGCTTGCAAGCTATTTCCAGAATTGAAAATGTGGTACTCTCTTATCTGTGTAGCATTTTGTTTATTTATAGCATGACACTAATGACACTTTGAATTTGCTTCAGAATTTTTTTCTTATTGTAAAGACAAGACACACAAACAATTGTGTCTGGGTCTAAGTACATTCTTAACCCCATTCAATTTATTTCAGATGCTGAGTCCTCAGGAAGGAGGACCAATGACTAATAAATCAGGTGTTTCTTCCTTCAGTATAAGTCACCTACTGGGATCAATAAGAAGCAGAAGAAAAAAAGTTCTCTTGTTTGCATGAGATAATGCAGACAAATAGCTACATGTAGTAGGTAAGAGCATATTTCAAGCCCTACACTTATCATACAGGCTAAGCTTATCGAGAATAGCTGCTTCTATTTGAGCAAGACTAGAAAACTATTTGCTAAGAAGGGAATACAGGGATAAGAATATGGCTTACACCAGAAGGTAAAATGGAGAATCCAAGTCCTTCCTGGCAGCTTTCTGTCAAGCCTCTGGGTCAAGATCTATATAGCAATACTCCCATTTCAGAAATCCCAGACTTCTTGCGATCTAACAACTATGAACCTGACACTCAGCTAAGCAGGGACCAGAGCAGATTTCTGGGGATGGTGCTGGAGCTTTGGTAGCCCTGCCTGTTACTGCTGGCTTGTATGGGACACACTCTCCGGCCTGCATAACCTTCCCTTTCTCCCAACTTAAGCCAGGTCATTGTTGTGTCCTCAACCATCTCAAGGCAACGCAAAACCTGTCACAACACCAGTTTATTTTCCACTGGATAAAAATCATTCTCACTCTCTGTAGATAGCAGAAACTAAAGAAGCCCTGAACAGAATGCAAAGAGCTACAAATATACTCACACATAAATGTTTACACAAAATATTGTTCCAACAATAATTTTAGAGAATAAATCTCAGTTAAAAAAAAAAAAAAAAAGATGAACCTGGCTGTCAGTTAGCTGTGGACAAGTCAATTGGGATCATGCTTTCTTCCCCCTCCTTTCTTCCCACAAAACGTCACCTACACTGTTGGCTAAAACCTGTTTTTTTTCACTCAGTTTTGCGAATTATTTGCCTGCACATTGGCTAGACAGTCTTGCTTCTGGGTACTTGCGAGGACCAGAGCTTTTACCATCATAATATGAGGATTCAATGCAAATAATTGGCACAACATTATGTTAAGATGAAACATAAAGCAATGAGATGCCTACAAATTACAGATACTTTTCAGTAACAGGGTCTTGAAAGTGAAATAGTCATCACAGGAAGCAGAGGGAGAATTGTTTGATCAAAGGATGGGAAAAAGCGTCACCAAACTAGTGCAAGTTCACAGGTTTCTCTGATGTAACAAAAGTAACAGTTATGTTTTTATAACTGAAGAAAGCTTGTTGCAAGTACTGCAACAAGACCGTTCTTTCTAAGGCCAGCCTGTCACAGAAAGGTTACTGATACATGGCACACGTTATATATATTTACTTTCGCATGTAAACATGCAGGCACACATCCACAGCCTTTATTCAGAAGTTTACATAAACCTCATACTGAGTCAGTCTTCCAAACCTACAGTGCCTGAATATGTTCCAAACGAGGCAGAATGAGTTCTTCTGCCCCTCATTCTGTCTTTGCAGAAACATAGAGCAGCACCTTTATGCACATACACACTCTCAGTCAGGAGTGGCTATTATTTTGCCTAGAGCACCTCATTTTGTCTTTAAAAAACAGACACACAGAAGCAGGTTCCTTCTTGTAATGGCTTCACCTGAGAATACAGTGATCACCTTCCTAAAGGGAAACAGCATTAACCAGAGCTTGTTTGTGTTTGTGCTGGAAGACCAGCGCTCCAGTGGATAATCCGAAAGATTATTCCACAGTGGATTAACCCAGACAATACTTATCAAAAATGTCACACCACAAATATGAGCCAAGAATACGTTACTGGGAAAGCTGCCCGGACCAATGTAAAATTAGAGAAAATGGGAAAGTATTACGTATCAAACAATGCAAAACACTTGCATAGTCTGTGAACACATGTTGCTATAACTGCCTTTATGTTAAATTAAACCAAGTAAAAAACATGAAGAAAACTAAACCCTGTCCCCCTCCAGTGTCTCATCAGATTGCATTATATCGACAGCTCCACAGGACCTCAGAGGGTCTGGACTCTCATATTCTCCACTCATACCTCTGCAAATATCTCAATGACAGCAGTAGCAGGTTGCCATCCTCCCTGGAGATGAATATGAAGGGATGGGACATTTTGCAAGTCCCATCCTTTCACCTCCGTACATCCCCTTGTCCTACCCTTTCTGCACTTCATTATTTCCCAGACCTGCAGTTATCAGTTTCCCCAAGTCCAGATCACCTTGTTCAGCAGTCTTAGCTGCACTCAGGAGCAACGCAAACTTATCCCATAGGTATTCCCATCTCTCCACATATCCAAGCTTCTGCTCAAACCTCTCTTGCTCCATGACTCCAGCCTCTTTGCATTCTCAATGTATTTCTGGTTTCTTTTTCCTCCTACTTCATTCTGTTACCTCCTTGCCCTGCCCCACTCTAGTCCTCTGGTCATCCTTTGTCTAGCTCCTGTGACCCCCAGTCCAAACCAGTTAACTTTCTCCTTGTGTCATTTCCAGGCCTGCTCCCGAAGGGGCAGAATGGAAATACTTGGTAAGAGCCGCTGCGGCTGAATCCAGGGATGCAACTCAGTGTAAGAGAAACTCTGAGTTTACGTAAAAAGAGAGTCTTGAAGACACAGTAATTCACCCCAGGCTTTAGACTGCAGTTCCATCCTGCCCCACACATATCAGAAAAGTCACACCCTCTGCTTTGCCACAGAGGTGGTTTCAATCTGCAAGTCAGAAAATGCTTGATTCATCCCACTTAATTGGGACAATATAATACAAAGATATATAGAGACAAATACAGAAAGCCAGATGTGTTCACCAACCTCTGTGCTTTTTGCCTTCTAACAACACAGATTATTTGGGGTAGGGATCTTATTAACTCTATTATACTGCACCTAACACAAAGAGGCCATGAATGTGGATTTGGTTTCTGGACAATTTCATACTATAAAATAAATTTTATGCTAAATAAATACCTACAGAAAAGACACTGGTAAAATCAGTCCTGTTCTAAGATTTAATAACAAACGTACTATTTGGTGCATAATAGGCAATTCATTTTACTATGCATTTACTCTATTTAAAACATAAAGCACTTAAGGATATTTGAAGTATTCAAGACTATTATAAAATCAATTTCTATTCTGTTTTATAGCCCAACCACTTAAAGTTTTAATTTGCTACAATTCACTTCCTTATATTCCAACTCGTTAAAGTGGGACCAGCTACCTCCTGAACTCTGATCACATGCTTCTTAGAGCTAAACTATTTAATTATTGTCTACCACATCCACTGTCTCCACTTGCTTATTGCCTACATTTATGCATTTACAGCATCAATTCAGGTTGTTTGCACTTGCTTGAGAACCTGCTGCCTCTTTTTCTGAGGTTTGAAGGAGGGAGACTTTGGTTTCACTGAGTGATATCCCATTACGCTTTACAAATAAACAAACAGCGGAGTAACTGGCAGGAAGTCATGCCCCTTTGGTGAGCAGGGCTCCGTCTCAGCAGAGGGCAAACGAGGCAGCATCATTTTCACTCCAGCACAAAGTGTCTATTCTTGACTACTTGACCAAAGGAAGCCAAAGCAGAGGGACGACTAGCAAAGCACATCTGCAGGGCTGTATTTCACAGGAAGTAAGGCAGCTCCTCTGTAGATAAGTTTCACTAAAGAACAAAGACCGATTTTGTTCAATGCTTCAAGAATGATGCATTGAACCTGGACCTAGCTTTTCAATCCCTGAAAACAAGGCTTAGAGAGTGAAACCTAATTTCTCCCTCACCCTTGTTCAAATAAGCTGCATGATTTTCAAATTAGCCCCTATACTTACCATATGAAGAAAGCTTAAAAGACATCCGCTAATCGCCAGCTAAGTTTCCATGTTATATTTATTGATTTTGCAGACTACGCACAAGTTAGTGCATCTAAGATAAATGTCAGAGCAACAATATCTAAACCATTACGTGAAACTTAGCCTCCAATGCTGAGCTGCCTTAAAGCTTAAGAAACAAAATATTTATGACTAAGAGCAAGACAAATGGTGTAATAATACATTAGCAGGCAGTATTGTCACTGATTGCAAACATCTTTTGAGCTTACATATTTTGTGTATATCATAACCTCAGAGGCATAGTACCACTACAATTGGTTTTCCAGCAGCTCAACATTTAACATGAGATAATGAGGTGTGTTTTTGAACAATACAAGCAGCATTAGATGTAGTGGGAGCCAAAAACATGATCATATTGAAAGCAAATAGCAGAGCAGATTACCTCTTGCCCTCTCTTTTAGCTTGAGCAGCATATTCCAATAAGTGCAGAAGAGACACTGTCAAGTACTTCTTTATAGTTTAATTTTCTTTTTTTAATCTCCATTGCTTGCAATGCCCTTGCCCTCTTTAAAAGCTGCAGAATAAAATTCCTTTCTCTGTCAATTTTGACAGCAAAGAATGACTGGGGATTAAAAGAAAAAAAAAGCTCAAAACTTCAGCTCCTCTCCAAGAGAAGAATTAGAGATAAAGGTTAAATATAAGAAGTTTTTATCAAAATTTAAAGGAACTGGTAAGTTTAAAGGAAGGTCATCTGTCCTACTCCTAATTATTGCTCATTTCCACTGTGCCCAGCTCTGTAAAAATAGTGGAGCACTTTATAGCAAACCATAGCTAACAGTAAGTGCAGCCTTGGAGATATTTGCTCTTTAAGGAGGGCAGTAGGGTCTTTTCTCAAAATATTTTCTTGGCATTTTGGGAGCAGAAGTTGTGAAACGTGATGAGAACAAGGTAACAGTGGTCTGGGGGAGGTCCCTGGATCCAAGCAATATTGCTACAGCAGCTCGGTGGTGCATATTCTAAGAATTCCCCTTGGTGGCTGCCTGATCCGGAGTCAGACCGCCACTGGAAGGCAAATGCTGTTTGTACTGGCTCAGGACTCATGGACTGGGAGCCACGTGGGGCAGATGCGATCACCTAGGAAGGTAGGCTGAAGGCTTTATGTTTACTCTGGCTTCGCAGTCCAGAGCTGGAAGCCGTCTTGGTGAAGGAGAAAATATCCAGAACCCCTGAATTTATAGATTGGCAGCCTCTAATTTTTTTTCCTACCTGCAGTGGAGAAACTGTCTCTTGGTGGTTATTGATAGAAATTTTCCTTCAGTTTCAGGACTGATAAGATTATTATTTTTTTTGTAACTTAAAATCATATTTCTGCAGACCGTTATTTAAACATTTTACCCTTGGTATGTGCTATATATCACATATAGAAGTGCTCCTTATGATTTAGTCAGCATATTGTTTAAACATTGCATTCACAGTGTTGTACATTTCTGTATATAACCTATAATTTGCATTAGCTGTGGGACTAAATTTGATTTAATCACTTTCTCCCCTCATGTATTGCAACTCTGTAAAAGAAACAGTAACATGAGGAACAAAGATCTCATCTCCCCAGTTCCCTTCCCAACCTTCCAGTCAGTACACGCGATTCAAGAGTTAATTGGATGGCATCACATCTAGTGATTACTCTCTAATAATACGTGGTTAGACCCTTTTGTCACAGTAGGCATTCGGGTCAGCAGATGCCATAGGGGCAGTGAGAAAAAGCTTTGCCTACATCTTTTCTAGCCTTCCCTGTAAACATCACCACACTTCCCTCTTTTATCCTTTTCTTTAGGGATCCACAGGGAAGCAGCTCAGCTCTCCAATACACTGAACAACATCAACCCTTAGGCTGATTTCTCCAGCCCAACCTCCGATATATTTAAAATGAATCACGAAAGAATCAGAGACTAATTCACAGCATAGCTAACAACTCCATTACAACAAACAAACCTCAACCGGCAACTGAAGTTATTCTTTTGCCAAAGGAATAGACAACTGCTATTCAAGTAAAATTAGCACATCACCTAGAGAAAACTGTTTCATAAAGGAGTATATTTCAACCTCTGGGTCACAGCTCACAGTAAGTTCTTTAGTTGCTATGTTTTTTGCTGCCTACTTCTATAATGAATCTACCACACAAATCTGAAACTTCGGCATCCACTCATATGCCTAGAAGCAGCCAACATGGGGAAACAGACATAATTAAACTTCCAAAGGCGGGTCTTGTTTTCAGTTGGTTGCAGCAAGTGGAGATGCCAACACTGGACAAGATGGTCTTGGAAGTAAGGTCAAGTGCTTCCTCACTTAAAAAGGGTAAGAAATAGTCCAGAAAGAATTTGAAGATTGAAAGAGACTAAACAGAAGATGTAAATCAAGCCAACTGGATTTCCAGATAGGACAGGCTCAGTGGAGAAAGGCTCACCACCGAATATTTAGTACCACATCCACTTCAGTGTATTTTTTCTGTGGTATTTCCTGACAGAGAGTACCCCAAATGGGACCCATCTGTGGGAAGTTAGAGCAGGGAGAGATTTGGATTTTAATGGGGCTGGGGGTCTGCACATCTGCCACAGCATCAGCTGATACATGGGTGTAGTGTGTGCTATGGTGCCAGCTGATGCTGCTGAAGGTAGAGGCCCAGCACAACAATAAGATGCATCCTTTGTAGGGACATCCTTCTTTAATTACTCTGCTTGCAGCCTCCTGCTCCTTTTCCACCTTTCTTTCCTCCCTGGAACACAAAGGAGGAGGGGAAGGGAATAGCAACTGGCTCTTAACTGACTCCGGATGGAAATTAGATGGAGAGTCCCCTCCGAGATGGTACTTTTTGATCCCCTCTCTGATCAGTGCAGTGGCCTAAGCAAAGCCACCGCCTCCTGCTTCCCCCTCTCCCCCTCTGAAATCCCCTGGCAGCCATACTGCTACAGATGCACAAATTGTCCAGCAGCAGCAGCCTGAAGCCAGGAGGTAAAAGAAACGACTCCCACCAGCTACAGAAGATACAGTTGTGAGAGGACGTGCTTTTGGACAGGGAGCTGCTATGCAATGCACTGGGGGCAACTGGGGATGGGTCCTTTCCTCTCCCCAGGTATCCCCCAAACAGTCCAAAAGTTTGCTGGTTGAGAAGATACGCAAAGCAGAATGTGTGTAATTTTATTGTGTCCAGCAATACACAAAATATTAAGTGCATTTTTAATGCTGTAAAACCTTCTAAAAGACTTTTAAACCTTTCACTGTGGGACATAATTAAACTTGTTTTGCTATCTGCAACAGGCCTGGCCTCCAAAAACATAATTAAGCAGTCACAAATTGCAAAATTGGTTTGTTTGGTTCCCACACTACGCAAATATGGATAAAAGCTTTCTCATTTGTCAGTTATTGCACTGTAATTGACAGGCTATGGGCAACACAATTACGTGAGTTTGGAGCTTAAAGACCACATCCATGTCTTCCCATGATTTCCCAACACTGAATATTTTACTCAGCGTGTTCTCTATGGTTTCAGTGGCTGCATGCACTCAGGTAACGTAGCAGCTACAACTTGAAATAAAAGATTTAAAGCTTGTTAAGCATAAGGGATCTTCTTTCTTTATGAGGCAGAAGGTTATACTTTCCTGTAGCTAATTATACCAGTTCTAACCACTGGAAGGATTCATAAGCACCAGCATATGCAGAATGACTGGCTACATTTTGTAGCTCAATTCTTATGGACACAGATATGTGTCCTGGAGACCAGACACACCATTGCTCTAGGAAGCAAGTGCTGGGGCTTCTGCACCATCTCACATACTCCTCCTATTCCTCAGACTACCCAAGTCCACTGAATATCCAAAGCTTTTACACATAAGCAAGTAGTATGCTATTGTGTATACCTTGTACCCATGAGAATTTTTTATTCAGTGATAATGTGTGATCTATAAAAAAATAAATGCAGAAGATCTGTGTAAATCATATAAGCACATTCTCTTCAGGATTTCCAGTAGTAGCTTTTTGGCACTACCAATCAGCCAGAGAATATTTCCAGCACGATTGTTATTGTTGGAACTTTAATTCTTTATGGAAAAAACCTAGATTACAAGGCTGAAAACAGAACTACATCAGAAATATCTGAAGAAAGAAAAGAATTGAAGGAGACCGACATTCTCTCACAGGTTTTCCAAACTATTATCTAGCAGCACTTTAATGCTTAAGGTCCCACAGGACAGTTCAAAATACACAGAAAGATTATTACTTGCGTGAAACATACCAGCTAAACCAAGGCTTTTAAATCCCAACTCTGAACAAGGGTCTACGTAAAACATCAAAATCCTTGGAGGATCACCAGAAAGAACATAAGGAAGATACAATACTTCTATGTGCTTTTATGGGTGATAGGGGGAATCACAGTCTGCTCTTGTAAGAGTAGAGAGACTGTTCACAATCTGGATTTGTACTTATTTTCCAGCAGGAATTCCTATGTGCCAAAGACCAAAGGTCCAGACTAACTAACGTCTGGAAAGAGGAAACATCTCAGCTTTGAATATGCTGTGCCAGGGTGTTTTGCCAGCACTTAGCTCATAAAGTTTAAAGAAAGAGGAGAATTCGGGGCAGCAAATGAAACTGCTTGAGGAAGCAAGTGGTGGGACTCCGTGCTGCAGGGTACTCCAGATGCTACAACTTTGATTAGTTCAGAAGCTTACTGCGGATAGTATTTGCTAATACATGCTCTTCAGAGTCAAGCTCCCCTCAATCTCGTTTTTCCTCTTCCCTGTGCATTGCCTGTCTACATTAAGGTAGATAGGTAGCCTTCCATACTTAGTCACAAATGAAATAACTTTGCTATTAAAAGGTCAAAGTCACAATTCTGCTTCCATCTCTATGGATACAAGGTTGCACTTTCAAAAGCAGACAAAATTAGACTCTGGTTATATATATAAAATGATTGTCTTACGAGAGGTGCTTTGAATTTACGCTGGTGTAAACTAAGTTTAACCCCTGAAGTTGATGTTTCAGGGGTTTTAATGAAGTGATAATTTTATATGGCTTAAAATAGAGTTGGAAAACACTAACAACCTTCTACCCATTTTTTCTAATATGCAGGTTAGTGTAAGTGTCTGTTCCTCCAGTTACTTTGTGCTTTAAATTATTAGTATTTGACTTCTGTGGTTTTGGCAGCCATAGTCAGCTTCCTCTAATTAACAAAGAATGAGAAAAGATTTCTGTGCATTTAAATACAAATCAATATGGACAACATTACACCAGCTTCATCCACCGAGAAACGCAGACAACTTTTTCGCACCCAAGGCTGACTCTGCTGCAGACGCGTTGCTCAATACAGTGTAATCGTGACACCTTTGCTAAACCCATGGTATTCGTTCAACGGAGCTACAGCACGCTGGAGCTAAAAACTGGTCACAATGCCCAAACGAGATTGTCAAGGTGTACTTGGCAGAAGCACAACTGAATCTGTGTTGCAGCAGTGCAAGTGTTCTGCTGCCATACCTAACATTGCAGCAGCACTTCCGTATAAGCTCTTATTTTCAGGGCACCACATTGACTTGGATGAAGAAATTCACTCTTCAGTGAGTGCTGGCATTTGGAGTTATGCAGTTTGTCTGCATACAAACAGAAACACCTTCACATCTGAGCATATAACTATACATTTGAGCATATAACTATTGCGCTACTACCTGCAGTTCTCAGAAGCTACAAACTACATGTCACTTGCTAATCACAAGTAAGAAGTCACTCTAGCCTTTTATTGACATTATTATTTTAAAATAACTACATTAAGTGGTTTTACAGGTTCTGGATCTAATCAAGGTATGAGAAGGCTGTTAACAGAAGCCCCAGATGTCTGACAATTAAAAAAAGGCTTTAAGGCCTTGCTCTGCCACTGCTCAATACTTGCAAGTCCGCTTGCAATCAAATAGCACCTTGGTTGTCTATATCAGCATTTACCGGACCTTGAAACCAGCATGTCTCTGCCTCCAAACATTCCTCAGAGCAAGACTCCTGGAATCCTACAAAGAGTCTCTTTTATACACTGTTGTTTTATCCAGCTTCACCTTTATTGGGGCAAATGGTGGGGGGCACATGTAGACTTTTTTGTGCTCTGAGCAAAGGTTAAATACTGCAGGAAAATATGGCTGAGCTGCTCTGCCTGCATCCTTTCTGCCACTATAGCATACAGGAACTGGACTGTGGGCAACATACTCTGCAGGTAACGTCAGTCTTTGCTCTCCCTGTCAGCCCCAGTATATCTTTTTAATGCTCTGTGGTTGTGAGCAAGGGGGGAGGCGCAGGGTGGGGACTGCTGGTGCAGAGGCACTCCCACTCTGCTGCAAAGGATAATTCCCTGCTCCTGGGCACTTTGCCCCCTTCAATCACTGCTGACCTGGAGGGGTTGGCTATGCTTCAGCTCGCCTCTGAATGAATCTTTGGAGGAGGATCCAGGCGATTCGTATGGTGTGGGATGGATGTCAGCAAGCTGGGCCCTCGGTAATTAAATGGTTCATAAAGATTTCTGGTATCTGAAAAGAGCCTGGTTATGTGACTGCATCAATCTGTTCCAGGGGATGATCAGAGGCAGGTGAGAGGAATAGCTCTGTGCAATTACTCTCAAGGCTGTGCCTGGGGAAGGGTGGTGGCCAGGCTTCTTCCAGGTCTGCTGTTATAAACCGTAACATCCCCCTCGTGCTCTGATAATGAGTGTAAATAGCCCCAAAATCAAAGGCCTGCAAAGGACAACAGAGGTCAGGTATCTTAGAGCCATACTCTTCGGGTTTGTGTCAACTATTCCTCTCCTGTCCTGAAGCAACAATGTCAGACTAAACAAATAATGAAAAATGGGGCAGAGTTTCATTGAAGTAAGGTAGTTTTCATGGTGGTTGCCTAAAATAGGAATTACCAAATCACCAAAAAACCCCTAAAGCCAGCTGAGGGGTTTTTCAATGCACATTACCAGCTTAACCAAGGAATGAGATGTACACAGGCATTCAAACTACTTTGTCTGGAAACCAAATAACAGAACACTGACACTTTTTCAACCAGTAAATAATATTCAGTGACTACAGCAGCAAGTGCTGGGCGTGGAAGAAATATTACCTTTGCGCAAGAAGTACTGGACATTGTGGGAAGAAACTTCCTTCAGAATTAAACTTTATTCACTTCATTCAGAATTCTAATCCCCTCCTCCTTTTTCCAACCAATATTTAAAATTTATTAAGAACATAATTTAAAGTGTTTCCTGACCCTTGGAAGATGCTTTATTTCTAATAAGGATCCTTTTCAAAAATGCTTTGATTAAATGAAGAAAAAGGAAAGACGAATAGACAGCTAAATATCCTCCAATAAGAAAAGTTAATAAGGAAAATGGTTCTAATATTTCTTTCTCCGATAATGGTTCCATTGTTTTGATTTTAGAGGCGTAAGTGAAGCATACATTCAGTGATGCATTCCCATGACTAAATCACCTGTAAGATTGCATTTTGCATTTGAAAGCTCTTTTACAAGGTCTTTCCCAGAGTAGATGCCCCCGCTTCTTTGATGCGGTTAAGCAATTTTGCACAATCATGTACTAGATTAAATTAGTCTTCCTTGAACATTTTTATACTAGGTCTGGGTTATAGACAGAGCTCAGCAACATCAATTCTCATTGAAGAGGCATACTTGAAGGCACTTAGCACTTTGCAGGAAGAGCTTAACTTGAAGAATCAAAATGAGAACACAAACCTCTACGTGTACAGAACAAATATGCTCTGCTTTCAGTGACCTTACTCTTTTTTTTTCCCCTGCCACCTATGAGCTGGAATATCAAGTTGGGCCATTTTCTACTATTCCATAAACAACTTTTGAAGGTGGGAAAACAAACAAACCAACCCCGCTACACTTAATACCCCAATGTAGTACCCCATTAAGGGGTTAGAGGCTTTGAGTAAAAATGAAAAGGTTGCAAGTTCTTTTGTGTAGCCAACAACAAACTAGCCATTCACATCACTGGTGAAGCATGGAGCCAGTAGCAGGAAAAATGCACGCTAAATAGTTGCTTTCATCTTTAAAATTTAAATAGTATTTAATGAAGGCATTAATCAGCAAAAGAAACATTTTGTGGTTATTTGCCATGACATACAATAGATTCAGGGAGTCCATTTGAGGGAAAAAATACCCTTGATCAGGCAGTCTGCATTTAATAACATAGCAGAGGACATAAGCATTTCATAAGAAATAAATGTAATAATCAGGCCTGATTTTCTACTGCCTCGCATGTATTTAAAGGCCTGGTTCAAGGTGCAAATGGAAAGTTTCCCTTTGATTTCAGGGGGCTTTGGCTGTGTGTTGCTTAATAACAGCTTTGCTAATGAAGTGTCCATTGGTTACTGAATGTGACACGCACTTCCTGGCATTTTAAAACTTTTCTAACGATATGGAAAATGTCTACACTTGGATTTTCTTAAGAATGAGGAAAAAAAAAGCAGCAGCTGACCTATCTTAGCCAATAGAATTTCAAATACTTTTTTTACTTGTAACGTATGCTGAGATAAATACTTTTTTAACATTGAAAAGGGGGATTTTGGCACCTACCCCTGATAATGACTAGGGGAAGGGCCTCGCTTTACTCTTACGCTGCCAACCTGCTTGGGCTGCATCACCATTCACATCCCCTTTCCTTCAAGTTACTGTTTGCTTTGTTTTGCTCTGAATGAAATCAAAGAATCTTAAAGTGAAAGTTATTTGGGTCGAAACTGTAAACCACATGAAACCCCTCATATAACTTAGGTTTGGGTTTTTTTTTTTTCCTAAGCTTAGTCAGAATTCTAGCCAAATTGGCAAACACGATCAGAGCTTCAGGTTGGTGTGTGTGAAACAAAAATCCCCCTAAAATCTGAAAAACATGTCACTTTTGCCTTATTTTAGGGATTTCTGTGGAGAACATTAAACAGCCCTGTGTAACAGGATTGAAATAAATTTACCTTCCAGAGTCTGAACTTTCTTCCTCCGGGTTTAATGACAGTTTTATTAACATAAGCTGATGCAGGATTAGACCATAAATATTTAAATCCCAACACTTCCTGGAATTAATCTAGAAAGGGGAAAATTTCAGACTGTTCCTTGCCTAAAATAATCTATTCCACCGATGCGCCTATGTGGTCCACTCTTCTAATAGGTGATTTAGAAAAAGGGATACTGAGTCACTAGTTAATTTACTTTTGGCGTAATTTGCCCAGAATACTTCTGAACAATTAACACTCGGGTCTGAAGGACAAAATTACTTTGACAAAGTCGTGCCTAGGGACTACTCCATGACGTGTTCAGAGTCCGAGATTTTTGGTACATGTCTGGAATTGACAGTAACTCAATACATAAGGATATCCTTTCATATTCATTTGTGTGATAACCTCACTTTTGTTGGCACAAGAATATGTTGTCTTTTAACCTGACTTAAGGAGCTGGCCCTAGAATTAGTCTTCATCATTTTGGATAGCAAGTTGGAATCAAGATTATTTTGACAGATGGCATCTAGCCTGTCTAATATGCATTTTACCTGCTCCATAAATATTGATGACTTTAATACATTTGTGTTCTGCCATATGCTTCTTAAAGGTACACTTCCAAAACTTGACTTAGCTGCGTGGTTTAGATTGAATTAATCTCCATTTTGTAGTACTATAAATGAGATCAGAATCACATGCATTGTGTCTGATGTTGGAAGATTAAAAACGGGGTGTGGGGGGTGTGAGGGCACAGGGGGATAACTCCAGCAGATTTGCATCCCAGTTCCAGTCTCATAGTCCTGAGGTCATGGACATTGCAGAGGGACATTGTGCAGGTGGAAGGTGTCTTCATAATATAAACATTACTACACAGAAAGGAGTTCTGGGCAAAGGGAACCCCCTGCCTCATGAGGTCCTGCCACCTGGACAGCGTTTGAAGGCAATTTCTCCCTCTCCATTGTGAAACCCTTCAGCTCTGTCAACTCCTATGACTGCCATACCAAATGCCTCCAAGAAAAAAAAATTTGGAAAGAAGACACTCTTGTTAGATACCTACTGAATCAGGTTGTTTAGACCCACAACTGTATGAGCATCTCTTAACATGCAAGTTGATATACTGTACAGATATTCCTCTGCATAAGGCACTCTTTCCTACACCCTGCCATTTAAAGGACATAGTTCTTCTCCAGAAAGCACGCAGCAGTATTTTGCTTTATGTAAGGACAGTTTCTTTGAACTCTGTCATTTCCAAGGCAGATGGGCTGTAGAGTGACAATTAGCCCTCTTATTATTAACACCACTTTTCTGCTTCTCCACCAAGGTTACAGGCCTGTTCACAGTGCTATAACTGAAATGGGAGCGGGGCCAGGGCTGCTGGCAGGAAAAGGGGAGATGTGGGCTAGCAAAAGCCCAAGAACCATTCCCCCAGGCTCCGGTAGCCTTGAAAAAAGCAGCGCTGCTTCCAACGAGAGCAGCCTCGTGCCCCACGGCTGGGAGAAGTTGGCTTTGACTCCCAGCAGTTTTTCCTCTGTTGAACTTGCCACCTTGTCTCATCAAGCAAAAAAGGCAGCCTTATCACTACCCCTCTTACATTACACTTCTGCTGCTTCCTTTTCCTACTCTAATTAGAAATTCTTCAAATAATGCCTGGGACATCCTCTGTGCATATATTTTTCAAGTTATTCTGTGATATGGCTGAATATAGCAACACACAAAAAATATGGCACGCCCTTCATCGTAAACTGTAGGAAATCAGAACAATACTACAAAATTTCATAAAATACTAAATAATGTACTTAGGTTTTTGCAACAGTTAAAAATGATACAAAGATACCATTTTTACAAAGAAAAAAATATTTTCAATCAGCATTTTTGTGTGTTGCCAGTGAAAAGGATTTTTCTTAAAAACAAAAATGATGGAAAACCTATAAAAATGACAATATAATTGCATTTTTCTCAAAAATTAGTGAAAGAAATAGTTTTCTGCTCTGTCAGGTACACAATTTTTTCTAGCTACTTTCAGAAAAATGAGAGATTACAACTTAAAAAATCAGTTAGGATTATAATATTAGCATATACTAATATTTTCCCATCTTTAAACAGTTATTTTGCTTTTTTGTTAAGTATCTGGTATTATTTACTCCTCTTTACAAGGGGGAAGATAGTACACCATAGCTCGTCAGCAAAAGAAGGAAAACAGAACTAGAAAACCTGCTGAGAATATTTGCAGCATGGTTTGCTTGATAAATAATAACCACTTCAGGGCTGAGCTTGTAAAAGGAGAGGTTAATGGTCTTGCTGATGCATTGGTACATTAGTAATGGCAGAAGCTCAGTTTGTTGGCACTGAAATCAGACAAGAGGCCATATACAGCGTGGTACTTGCAATAGAAATATAGGCAGCTAAGTGCTTTAACTTTGCTACCCAAAGTACGTTACAAAATGACTCCAAGCACCATACAAAACTGTCAGGAAGGTTTCTTTACAAAGTGCATTTATGTAAACTCTGTTCAAATTAAACAAATAATTTCCTAGTCTTTCTTTTTTTACAGCCAAATTGTAAGAGGCTTGGTCTATGTCTGCTCTCATTAGTTTAACTGGGCTTTCAGCTACATCTGTGTGTAGGGCTATGAATAGAAGCGAGAGGCTTGCTAGAAGCATTCACACAGTCAGAGTCAGGATTTATCCCTGTGCACTAACTAACTACATAGCAGCAGCCAGCAGCCACACAGGTTGGTATTTATCAAAACTTAAAACTACAGTGACAGCACTGTCCAGAAATGCATGCTGCTTGCTGTAGAGGGGCTGGGCCATGAAGGATGTTTTGCATAAGATTTGGTTTGCCCGAGACTTAAACTGGCTACGCAAAGGTAAACGTGATATAAGCCATGCCCACTCACAGAAGCAAACGATACTCTGTACTGATGGAAATGCAGCGTACTTTCTATACATTCAACACACAGTTGCTACATAAGTTAAAGCTTGGAAAAGGCTCACCTGACCATGCTATAAAAAAAGATACATGATTTGGAAGAAAGCCAACAGCATAGGCCTGTGAGGGGTTCAAAGATAGGTCAGATCCTTATTAGATGTAAATCAGCAAAGCATCACTGGCTTTTGTGTATTCAAATTAATTTTCACCAGCTAAGAATACATCCTCGCTCTGGTTGGATGAGACACAAAGGAAATCCAGATACCACAAGAAGAGCTGGTATTTCTGAAGCCAATACTAATTTCTGTTTTAGACCATAATAAGAGCTTTAGAGATGTCCGGGAGTCAGTACTCGGCTGGAGCAGAGTGTGCTAATTTGTGCAGGTGCTAAAACACAGTAGCTTGGCAGCTGTGAACGGGAAAAAGAAAAATGAGTGCTTCTCCATCTTTCAGTTGTGATTTGACATCTCCAAATGCGGGCAAAGGCTGAATCAGTTCAGAAGGTTGGTTTGACCAAACACCCAAGAAGGAATATATAAAATAAGGCAGAAACACAATGAGAAATGGCTTTCCTTACGTGGCTTCTAAGTAGACCAAAACGGCAATGGAAAAACCTCTCAGAGCTATTTTATTTACTTATTTTTACACTTTAGTACTAGTTCTGGAAATGCCACAGCAAATTAGAACTACGGTGGCAGTAGAGGTTAACCAAGCATCTGTAACCCTCAGGAGAGGTGAAGCCTATTTCTTTTCACTCTCAGGTAAAAGCTTCTGGTTTTATTCTTGTTGGATTCAAACAATTTTACAGGTACTTAGTTATTTGTATTTTAGCAAGGATTTAGCTGTGATTGCAATGGCAGTGGAACTGCTGTAAGTCAACAACTCTGCCTGCTGTACACGGGCACCATGTTAAACAATCACTTATGAATTGCATCGAGGCTTACAACAGCCCTGTCCTCAAAAACACTCAAGCGTTTGGACCAGGGAACAGTTCACTGCATTCAGATTAGGGCCTGCACCAGGCACAACAACAGAAATGTGTTCCTTGCTTTGCCCTCAGTTCCTAGCAATGTGTTGGGGGTTTTTTTTGTCAGTTTGCCCCACAAAAGTGGACAGTTACACAGAAGTATCCACAATAGTTCCAAAAAAATTCCATTTCATAGTGATAATGGGTAAGTTAGATCCAAACATTCTGTGTAGCAGCTCAGTTTTCCTTGACGTGCATTACTTTGCACTTAACCTGGATTTCCAGGTGCTGTTTTGTCACCTATTCACTCAGTTTTGTGAAGACTTCTGTTGTTGTTTACTCTTTCTTTACTAGTTATGAACCCAGGACAAGACCCTCTGTTTACCTTTTGGAAAGTTAAGTTTCTTTATCAGTTACACTGTGTTGACCGAATAACTATATTGAAGACGTTCTGAAGGTGTATTCTTGAAGGACACCTGTGGCCCACAAAGTAGTGGGCTATTTAATTTTTCCAATGCTTCATCTACTAAACTTTAAGTAATTGCATTGCATGTTCATTTTATTCTGTGGTTCTTTGCCTGATGTCCCAGCAGTCCCTGAATGATCCTGTTCATGCACATTCTCTGTGATGAGTCCTTTTCTAATTCTCTAGAATACCAGAGAATACAACTGGCAATCACAAAACATAACCTATTTGAAAGATTTCTTAACAGAAAAAAACATTTATAGGCAAGAGAGTCTTATTCACTTGTGAGATCAAAATTCTCTCAGATCTTGCAAGACAGCAAGGGTCACAGTCCCTATCTTTAAGGCTCATGCTAATAGTCTTAAAGATGGCTAACGCAGCTGGTTTTTGCCTTCAGAATAGAAGGGATGATAAAACTTGTGAAGTGGTGAGAGGAAAGAGCTAGCTTGAGGGAAGAAAAAGGATTACACAAGTGTGAGGAGAACATAAGTAAGCTCTGAGAAAACATTATATTTATTAAGACACACTCAAAAATATTGACCTTAAATGGAAAGTAATATAAGTCAGGTCTTCATGGTTGCGTGTGACCAAAACAAATGTGTTTGTTGCTTCTAGTTTCAAGGTTGTTTGACTTAACACATTTATAGAGTGCCTCCTGTTTAGTGAGGAAGTAATATAGATAAACTAGGGACATATCCCTCAAGAGCTCTCAACATCTTTGTAAGAGAGAGAGAGAGAGGACTCTGCAGATAACTGAAGAATTCAAGAGTCTTTCAACCATTTTTCTTCAATCTGACCGTAATTACCTATTGCAGCTAGCCAATCAGCTATTCAAAACAGAAATTAGTTCAGTTTGGGGCTCAAGTTCAGGAAATTCTTAACTTGGCGAGTAAGAAGTCCCACTGACATTACCCTGCATTTCCTATCAAAGCACCTCTCTAAGGAAAGCAGGTACTGCAGGTCTGCTTCAGGAAGCACATGGGTGCAATTTTAGACACCTGTGTTATCTCACAGTGTCCATGACTACAATAGAGAAGCCAAAGCCACAACTCTGTTTCTGATATACCTAGATCATTAGGAAGCTGGGATAGCAAAAGCACAAAACCAATGTGTTTTTAATTCCTGGGCTGCTGAAGTCTGGTAACAAGCTTTATTTCCGTGTTTTCTTTTTCCTAATATGTACACAATTTACTTCTGAAGTCACATGTACCGTCTACTCCATAACAGAGCTCAGGAGCTTCTTTTATTGTCTGAGGCTTGGATTTGTAGTGTTAATGTATCACAGAATGCCCCCAGAGGAATAACCTTTTGCCCCATTGGTTTGTTTACTATAGCATTTCTTGGTTTAATAAATGAGGTAGCTAACATGAGAACTTTTACTTGTTCCTAAGGTTTTGTTATTGCTATTTAAAATTATTTCATTACTTCAGAGGGCTTATTTCAAATCACTACCACATCTTTCCTTTGTTCAAGTCCCCATAACATATAAGAAATAACAGTAAAACCTTTTTCTTGATTACCTTTGCCTCAATCTCGTTACTTCATGTTTCTTTATGTTGAATTGGATAAGTCACTCAAGTTTCTAGACTATGCCAAACCATTCAAATTTAAGTTACATGCTTCAGACCATCAGCAAGTAACATCTTCTCATAAAGGTTTTTTTGGTGGGAAGAAGCATAATTTAAGTCCCACCAATACTGACAGTCCTCCTCAGTTTTAGTCTTTTCTGCAGTTCTCATTTTCAGTATGCAGAACACTCTATCAAGTAATACACAACTCTCTAGAGGTTTACATATAGATTATTTATGGAGGAACCCCTACCATCATATAATCCTAACAACCTTGTTGACTTAGTAGTTCCACCCAGAGAAGCATTTCATCTTGTCTCAAGAACACTTCCTAATAATGGTGCTTCAGTGGCTTTCTTGCTGTCTACTTCAACAAGTAACAGTTCCATTTTCAGCATCCCTTCAAGAGCTGTTTTATACTCTTCTTTATCAAAGGGTTAATTTCCCACCATAGAAAGCTTTTAAGGCCTCCGCAAACTCTTTCAGCAGCCTTTTATTTACCCAGTCTTGTGTAGTGGTTAATGTACAGTCAGATTCAGGAAGCAGAAGAACAGTTTTGTATTCATCATTCTTCTGTAGATACACTACATGACCTAGCCAAATGAAATAGTATTTCTAAGCCTAAGGCTCTTTATTTAGAAAGTGGAAATAATAACCCATATGTAAATGCAAAGAAGTGTATGGGATTTTAGATAAAGAGTCTTACAAACCTTATATACATTTATTATTCCATATATACTGGAATAATTTCTAGTACAAGAGTTTTAACCTTCAGTACAGTCATTGTTTAATTTCTCATGTTAAGTCTTTTCTGGTTGAGTACAAAACCAGTGACCTTCACTGAATTATGAGAGCTATTGGGAACACTTTATGCTTCAGTCTCTACTTCTTACTCATGCATTTCCTGACTGATAAAGACAGGAGGGGAAAACTTAAGTGCACTGCTGATGTGGGGAGGATAGGCTACTGACTTCTACAAAAGAAAGTTGTGCCTTGTATTAATCAAAAAACAAAGCAAAACATAATCCCAAAACCAAAGCAAATGCTCTTGATCTGTTCCTTGGCTATGCAGTATCTTGTCTTCTATCTTTGCTTAAGATTATGTCAAAAGTTGTGAATATTAAGAAAATACCTTCTACAAAACATGGGTACATCTGGTTCCTTAATTACATTGTTAACTTTGGTAAGGAAAGAGATAAATATTGATGTCAATAGGACAAGCATTTTAACCAAAATATATGTATGATTAAATTGATAGTATTATCAAATGCCTTTTATGTTGGGAATTGAACACTATCATTAATTTTCAGAGCACTGCAGCAGCAGGAAGACTACTCATTAAATTAAGTTAAATCAAAATCACCTTGTGAATGGATTCAGTGTTGGAAATAAACACAGTTATCATTTATTTCAATATAAATGAAGACTCACAACAGTTTCCCCCCCACTCCCTGTTCCTCCATTACATTTGCCTGATTCAGTTGCTCCCCCTGGGCTGCACAGGTGTACATGCTACAGAAATTTGGCTTGATGCACATTAACCTATTCCATCCAAACACAAGAATTCTTGGGAAGCTCTTAGCTTCCACTTACAGAAAAAGAAAATCACATTATGTAAGCGGCAAATCAAAATTCAGCATTAGTAATTGCTGAAAATTCTCTAAAAACCTGCACGTTTAGTGGTAGCGGCATCCCAGAACTTCACAGCTCTCACCCTCTGCTCCTGTATGGTGCAGCTGGGCAACAGAAACCCGTACCAATAATTGAAACCGGTGTCAGCCAGCGCCAGAGGGAACAGCATAAGAACCTGATTTGTAAATATCACTGGACCACTCTGAAGTGGGCTCATTTCTGGCTTTGCCTTAAGCTTCATTTGAAGGGCTAATTCTGTTTCATTTCCCTCTATTTTTAGCTATTTAGCATAATTAATTTGATCAGCCCAGCAAAAAAGAGTGCTTCTTTCTCTCATGCTGCAACGATGTAATTTCTTTGACCCCTATTTCTACCTTTTAAATATAAGAGGTTCACATAGTTAGAAGTGGTGACTGTAGCATTGTTAGAATCATAAAATAGTTTAGGTTGGAAAAGACCTTTAAGATCATTGAGTCCAACCTTTAACCTGGCATTGACAAGTCCACCACTAAACCGTGTCCCCAAGCACCACATCTACACATCTTTTAAATACCTCCAGGGATGGTGACTCCACCACTTCCCTGGGCAGCCTGTTCCAATGCTTGACAACCCTTTTGGTGAAAAAACATTTCCTAATATCCAATCTAAACCTCCCCTGGCACAACTTGAGGCTGTTTCCTCTTGTCCTATCGCTTGTTACTTTGGAGAAGAGACCAACACCCACCTCGCTACAACCTCCTTTCAGGTAGAGAGCGATAAGGTCTCCCCTGAGCATCCTTTTCTCCAGGCTAAACAACCCCAGCTCCCTCAGCCGCTCCTCATAAGACTTGTGCTCTAGACCCTCCACCAGCTTCATTGTCCTTCTTTGGGCACGCTCCAGCACCTCAATGTCTTTCTTGTAGTGAGGGGCCCAAAACTGAACACAGTATCCACAGTGCAGCCTCACCAGTGCCGAGTACAGGGGGAGGATCACTTCCCTAGTCCTGCTGGCCACACTATTTCTGATACAAGCCAGGATGCTATTGGCCTTCTTGGCCACCTGGGCACACTGCTGGCTCACGTTCAGCTGGCTGTCGACAAACACCCCCAGGTCCTTTTCCGCCCGGCAGCTTTCCAGCCATTTTTCCCCAAGCCTATAGTGTTAGCAGGTATACTGCCAGAATAATTACTTCAACAGGTGAAAAAAACCATGTGTATTTGTTTCTAAAGTGGCAAAATTTCAGGTTGCCTCAATGTCACATGCATTGTACACCTCCTGTCATGTTGCTCCAGTTAAATATCTTTTCAGGTAACAAAATTTATATAACTTTTGGAAAACATGGGAACTATGACAAACTGTAGCTCTCCATAATAAGAAAATACCACCTTTTAGGAAAAGGTGATGAACACGTACAGTATTAGTAGTTCAGCAGTTAACTATTAAGGAGAAACCCAGCTCTGATTAAATCCAAACTTTTGTCCAATCTTGAAGCTACCTTAATCTTAGAAGTTTCAAGATCATGAAAGGTCCAATAGACCTGCAAGAAGAATGCTACTGTACCCTGAAATTCAATCACACTTTTTAAAAATTTTTAGTGGCAATAGCTATTTCTGTTACTACAACTCCAATTCATCAAACCTCTTAAGCACACGCTTAGCTTTAAGAAAATAAGATGACAATTAAATCAGCATATGCTCAAAATCTGTTCCCCCTGAAAACCCTATTGCTGATTTCTGGCGTGCACCCTCTCTGTTCTGGGTTAGTTGTACTCACAACACACAGCATGAGGAGATGTTCTTTGGATTCCAGGTAATATTCTGGCCCATTTTCCTCCATTCATTCATCATCCTTACTCTTTTAAAACCTACATTGATTCTCTAGGAGCAAAGACTACAGCAGGTATGGGATTTACTGGGGTTGCTTCCACCAATGACCTGTATTATTATTTCTTCATACAGAGAAAGCAAAGCAGTTCAAAGCAGTTTTGGGGGCTATAAATTTATAAGCAACAAGGCAGATGATGGTCTGATAGATCACAGTGTAATATATTAATAGCAAAATGTCATGCTCTCAATTGATATATTTATATATGATGTCCCAGATGCAGTCACTGTGGCTTGGGCACATGAGTATCCACCTCAGTTTCACACTAACTCAATCATCCTCTTTTTTTTTTGTTTGTTTTAAATAGACATGCTATGATAATAATTGGGTTTTTGTTCAAAGCAGTCATTCTGTAAGACATGATACTCAAGGTAATACTTTTATTTTTATTTTATGGGCTCTTGTTTTGTTTTGTTTACAATTATCAGTGCCTGCTGCGGGTTCTCTGGAGAGCTTTTTTTCTGAAGCAGGTGCATTTTCAGCTCATGTAATGGATTTACAGATATTTGGCCATAAATAGATAGTGTTAAACGCTGCTGTAAAAACGAGATAAATGTTTATTACCCAAAAGGTTAATAAAAAAATCCACCTGGGACCCTCTAGAAAAGAATTAATCCCTTTAAGTCTGTATTGAACCAGTGACAGTTGTGCAAGATTCACAAGCAAATTGCATCCCTAAAACATCCTAAAAGCAGAAAAAAAAATCCCAGACTGCACACCACACTAAATGGAATGAAAGGCATTCATGAGATAGGTACCATTTATTATCTAATTTAAGCACTTAGTAGTGGCATCTGTTTACAAATAACCACTTTCAGCATTAGATAAGTCCCATGTTAGGTTAGTGTTCCTTCCCAACTTTATTATCAAACAGTATGATTGTATCAGAATAATGCAGAAAATCTCAGCTGAAAAAGAATTAGTTCTAAAATAGTCAACAAATAATGCAAAATATCAGCAGGAAGAGGAAACAGCACTTGCCAGGCACAAGACACTTAATGTGTATACAATATTTTCAATGAATTGCATAGGTTCTTACGCCTAACTTTAATGGATTAAATGCACTTGACATTTTACTCCCCTCACACCTTGCTGTTGAATACAGAAATGACATGTAGTAGCCTGGACGGAAAAAAAGAATTTATTTTCATAGGAGTACAGATGATATCATAACCATCAGACCTGACAGTTATCCATAACTAAGTGGACCTAGTATGATCTGTTTACACAACACACAGTCCTTTAATACAAACTCTTCCCTCTAGCCACCTTTCCCAGCTTCCCTTGGGGGCAGGCAGAACTTCGGTTCTCCCAAAATCAATTTCCTTGTGGCCTCCTAATGTTTTCAAGTGTCCTCTTTCCTTATTTCCACTCATACTTCACTTCTGCTAGTTACAAGCCTACTTTTTTCCGAGCAATAGAATGGATAGCAAAAGCTATCTATTCTTAGATGTGACTAGTGGAGTTAAGAGTCATTTGGCCCTCTAAGTTTTAAACAATCTGGCTGTCATCTCCCCCTTCTGGCTGGCTACTAGCGTGATACAATAAATCTAGATTTGCTTCCCCAAAGGAATCCAGTGACTACCAGGGATGGTGGACTTAGGATAGCTAAGATAGGCAGATGATTTCTGCACCATTTGGCAGGCGATATCCCATACACTCTACTCTCATTCTCCTTATTTTTGCAAATGGCTGACGGATTCTGTCTGGATGAGGACTGTCTTCAAGGAAGGATGAAAAGCATATAATAATCTGCATTTATCTAAATGACTACTTGAAGCATACACTAGAGAAGAACGCGAGTTAAAAGGTGCTGACTGAGATCTGAACTTTCCTAGGGCTGCAAGTATGCTTTTGGAGCAGATAGTTATTTATCTCAACAACTGAAAAAATCTGAACCGTACCTCAAGAACAGATATTTAAGCTACAGATTTCAGCTCCTGAAGTTTTCAAACTCTGGATGGAAGGACAAGGCTGGTATGCATCTTCAATGCATTTTGGTGAAAAAAGAATTGCATAATATTGAAACACGAGTTTCAGCACTCTGAAACAGCATGCATGGTGCAAACTAGAGTTGTAGAAGACCTTTTGCCAGTTAAACACAAAATACTTCTTCCTCTGACTCCTAGAGTGAAAGTTACTGGAGCATTTACAGAGTTGTATTTACTTTTTAGAAGGCTGGCATAGGATATAGGGATTGCGGGCTTTAAATTCACAGTAGGTGCTACAGTCTTTGGCACATCTTTTTGTGCTTCCATTTCCCATTGTGTATAAATGGGGATAGCAATGCCTCCTTGTAAAGGCATGAAAAAAATAACTGTGAGGTATCCAGGGTCTCAATTAAAATGTTTGAACAAAACTTTGAAGCAAAATTTGGCCAGTTGCTATTGTATCTTTTTTCCAGGTCACTGTATTCAAACTCTGTTTTTATACACATTTTCCCCAAAAGTCATGTACTTACTTTATGCTGTCTTCCTCTTCCATTTATTATCACTGATACCTTTCCCAACACTACAGAATCCTCCTAACCACTAAAACCCTAAAAGATTTTTTCTTTTACTAGATACAAAATGCTTTAAGATATAACTGTTCCTTTAGGCACATCTTTGGTAGCGTGTTAGGGAATTTTGAAACTCCAGTTTCTTTTATACTACAATGATGTTTGCTAGAAATATATCCTGAAGTTAATGAAGTATCACAGCATATCAGAAGTTTATGACAGATGCTTCAATCCCCCCCAAACTTCGTGATATTTTAAGCTAGTGCATAGCTTCAATTAACCCGGCCTTTGTGTATCCCCAGGTTTGGAGTCCTGGGCTGATGAAATACCCTAACTCCATCCTGAGATTGACAAGTTATTAATTAGGACAGCAGGCCTGTCACAACCTCTAAGCCTCACCAGCACTTCCACTAGTTCCTTGGAGAGATGTATTGTCACCTACTATTGGGATTAAGCTTCTCAGATCCAAAATATAAGCCTCAGTCATGGCAGTAGATTGAAAATGACTCTATTAGTATTTTTGTAGCCCATTGGCCTGCATCTCTTCCTTTTTGATTTTATGGATGAAGTCTCAGACTGTTGAAAACAATGGGAGTTTTGCCACTGACTTCTCTGGGGCCAGAATTTCACTCTACATATTCTACAGGGAATCCTGAGAGAAAGAATTTAATTAACAAAGTAGATTATCAAGTGCAGTGGAACAAAAACAGCCTTAAAGTATCCTCAGTTATCTCAGTAATAGAGATAGTGACTTGGATAACTTAGGGCAGGACCTAATCTACATAATCTTGCCATGTTGGCTGAGAAAGCAGCAGCCAATGCTGCAAACTGATAAACTAATAGTGAATCCTCGTTGTAGGAGAATGCTCAAAGCACTTGGAAAAAACCCACCAGTTAACAAAGCTGTTGGACTCCAACAAAGTAAAGGGAAGCTTTTACAAAGGATGACTGAAGGATGACATTCTTGGGACTCCCTGTAAATTGAACTCTTGCCTTGACACAAAGGCGTTGGGCAAGCACACAGGATTTGGACTCAATGAGCTGTATGTTTTCATATTACTGTTTGCATTGTATTACTTAGTATTCTTTAATGAGGCCATTAGCATACAATGATGGCAATCATATGCAGCATGAGCTAGCCTCTGCTGGTAGCAATTGCAGATTCTGTTTAAGAGAGTTTTCAGTTGCATTGTTTTTACCTTCCACCAGTTCAGGGAGCCAGCAGAGTATATATAATATATATAGTGTCAGGACAAAAAGAATGAGAAAAGAGAACTTTACAGGAAAACACGCACGCTAGAGTTTCGATGAGAGTATTGTATCCCATTAGAAACATCCACATTTACTATTAGGTACCCTGAAGAATAGCCACAGTGCTAAAACATTAGTGCTTTTGCAACTCTACTAGTTTAGAGACAGCTGCTTTTGTTGGATTAGATTCACAAGAAAAGCTCTAGCCAACGCCATGTAGGTCACCATGTGGGGTTCTAGCACTTGCCACACAGCAAAAACATTATTTAAGACCAAGTTTTGTGGCGGAGCCAAGGGCCCTCTGTAGCATCTGGGTGTGCTGGTTTCTAGTTCATTGCTCAGTGAAAAATACATGGTTTCAAGACAGAAAATGGAAAGGGATTAATAGACAGAATCTAGTATGATGCAGAGCAATGCCCAATCTCAGATTTTAGTCTTCTATGTATTTATCAAAGCCATCAATATATAGCTTTATAGTCACTGTTTTCAAAACATCCATAGGCCTGTAGACATCATGTAGAATTAACACAAGTACAGTACATAGAAAAGCAACACCACTGAGAATGCGTATCTAATTGCACCCCAGCCTGTATAATACCAATTTCCACAGTAAAGTTGTAGTCAGTCAGAATAATTAAGAAGTCCTACCTTTTCCTTCCCATCCTTTTCTAGTCAGCCTTTTTCAAAGCACCTCCAAATTAATACTGTTTAACTGCTGGTTTTGGGCATGAAAGGTCTTAGTTACCTTAGATTATGTTTCCAGTGAGCAAGAGTCAACATTGCAGATTTATGCATGACCAATGTAACGCACACTGGCTATCACACCTATTAGCTAAGATCTCTAGGACTGCTCAAGTATGGAGCCTACACAAAAGCACTTTCCCATTCTTGGGAGAGTTCAAGTCTAGGTCATTTTGGCAACAGACACGAAGGAAAAGCAGTGCTGTTCATGGCTGTGCTGGAAAAAAAAAGAAGTCCCGCTTCAGTCGGTCTGGACCCATGAGAAGGGCAAGACTTTAGTTAAGACTTTGCTATTCTTTACACACTGTTAGGCACGTTAGATGCTAACCTACAGTAACACAATCCAGCAAAACAAGCAATCATATCACAACTTGGGATACACATGATTCTGACTAAATCTAATAAAACACATAAGTAACTGGCTGATGATTAACAGCCAACAGTATCACATTCACAGAAAGCTGCAGAGACACTCACATGACGGTCTTTCCCGAGAGGCACACAAGAAACCTCTATCACCATTTTCTTTCAAATTTCCCATCAAACCTGACTTTAAAAGCATAAACAACAATACTTCATTCCTACCTACCCCATTAGCAGTCCTACCTCTGCCGAGAGGGTGACACAGGGCTCTCCTTTGTCGCACACCACCAGAAGCAAAAGCTATTCTGCCACGGAGGTGAGGCCCTCAGAAACACCCGGGTGCATCCATGGGCCTTAAAAAGGTGCAGCTGGGTATCATTAGGTTCACCAGGCCCTGCCTTCACCTGCAGGATCTTTATTCCTAATAACGCTGTGTACAAAAGATTGAGCTCAAAAGAGCTTTCAGGTTAAGAAACTAATCAAATGCAGAGACTCAGGTTGTCCCCATAAGCATGAAATGGCAAAATGTCTTTTTTTTTAACAGAGTCATTTTCCAGGATGGATTTATATCCTGCAGTGTTCACAAGGCCTGTGTTTTCACAGCGTTTGAGGCAAACAAAATGCTCTTGATGAAATACCAGCTCTTTCTGTGTGCAGAATGTGGCATTAAATTAAAGCAAAGGAAGAAGTGGTTTACTTGCCTTGAGGGGAATTGAGAAGTGACAGTAGGCACTTAACAGCAAGTTCCAATTACAGCATTTAAATATAATTGCATACTCTGTTAATCTATGTCAGGGTGGCATCATTTAAATATGATTGTCACAGATTCTTTCTAATATTATGAGTGATGTGAGTGAAGCTGAGCCTACTGAAAAAGTTCAGTTCCAGGTCTTAATATACACTCTAATTCTGTCCGTCAATTATGCTACAGCAGAGTTCAAATAAAGGTCTGGGGATCTAGAGGATGTAGCTACCTTTATTAAAGTAGTTCTATTGTAAATACATGTATGGGTCAGGAGACAGTTATCATTTGGTCTTGTTATTTTTTATGAGCCTACTACTATTAGAATAGACTCTTGTGTATAATGATTTAGATGTGTCATGGAATCTTATTTCAAATGGAAACCGTAAAGTGAAATAACAAAAATTACATCTTGACCTCTGCAAAAATTCATTTATGCACTCTCATTTGTGCATTATATAGAGTATTACAGGAGACAATTGTAATCCAAGGATCCAAAAGCACTTTGTATAGCCTTTATAAACGCCAAACTCCTAATTATATAATGGAAACTTAGGTATACAAAGAATGGAGATTCATGTTTAGTAGTTAAACTTCAAACCTTAACATAGGCATTACTCTTATGGTAATGGTAAAAATGTGTGGCAGACTGTTTTGTCTGGTGTAAAGACCACTTGAAGGTGTTCCTGCCTCCTTGCTCTACCACATCTAGGCCCACCTTGGCATTTACTGCCTCCACAGTTGGGCTAATGAAACCGATTGCATGGCTGCACTTCAAACTTGATCAGAACTTATCTGAGTTAAAAAATATCCCCTTTTGGAGGATTTTTTAGTCAAGTCAGCTCATTGATCTGGTTTAGAAAGCAGCCCACATCAACAAAATATTACAGTAATGCATTGCAGCTCAGGGGCTGGAATGAGTAACTGCGGTAGAGAAGGGAGAAAAATTGTATCACAGAACTGTATAAAGAGCTTCCCAAATTACTGTCTCTTGCTAGAGAGTATTTGAAATGTCTTTATACAGGCACAAACTTCTGATTATACACTTCATCAAATGCTGTAGATGTTTTGTGGGCAGTGTATATAAACAGAATTTACTACAGAAATGCAGCCACCTCCTCGGAGGAATCCATTAGTTTTATTGCAGTGATGACCGTGATCAGCCAACAGAATAAAATGGGAAGAAAGCCCCATACAGAAAAACAGAGGGTGGAATTACAAGACAGTAATTATCGAAACTTTCTTATTTTTGTGCAAATTGTCACTAGATCTTTAGACAAGTTTACATCTCATATTAAAACATCACTGCCACCAACAAAACTATCCCCTAGCACCATGCTGGGACTTGGGTTGCTGTAATCGTGCAGGAAGAATGCCACTTATTGAATCACTGGATTTTCCTTGGCGGTTTCCCATCCAACACTACAGGGCTTGGCTGTGTTTAACGCTCAAGATCAGGCAGGATCTCAGCCAAAGTTGCATGGCCACATATTTTCTTAACCCTCCGACCAGCTGCCATGTTAAAAACACAAGTTGCAAACGCCTAGCTACATAATTCTTTAAATTTGAGATGCTCTCTTCTAGCATTTTATTGTCCCATTTAGCTCTGAAAAATTGTTTCTGGCCAGTTACCTATATTTATCAGTCACCCTATTTTCTCTGTAGTCATTTATGGGAGCAGAATAATTTTAAAGTAGATTTTCTTTCATGGAAAGAATCAAAAAGTTTCAAAATATGGAGTTGCTTCTAAAGTGACCCTTGCTGAAGCAATGGCTATCCTGGGGGCTTATGAGAAAAGACAAAAAAAAGAGATGTACATTTTAGAAATCAGTGAAGCAAGCGAATGATTGTCCTACGAGCTCTTGGACAACACTGCACAGAGCTACCATATGCTTCCTAGTGCTCCCCTAACTGCCAGCTGTCTCCACCTTGCTCCTTCCAAATGGCAGAGAGGGCAGCCGAATTGCCAAAATTGATGTTTTGACCTGCAGTTATAGGCAGAGAAGAGGCTTGGGGTCGGTTTGATGAGAACATAAGCTACATATAAGTAGAGCAAGGACGAAAGAGGGTCATAACTTTCTGCGGCTGTCACGCAAGGGTAACTCAGGAAAAATAACAGTACAGAGGCATTTCTGCCACAGTAGGGTGAGATAAAAAACAAGCCCAGATTCTGAGCAGTATTTTACATTCGTTTTTCCTTTCCTTTGCAGAAGAGGCAAATGTTAAACAAAGTGCTAGGCAACAAAAAATCAGATCTGCTGCCCTTTGAATTCATGTCATGATCTGAATACAGATAAGCCTAAAACAAATGAATTGTCGACAAATGTGCAGGCTGGAGAATCTATATTACAATCACCATATCATGATCTCCTTTCTCAGAATGACCCAATTAACTTTCCTCCATCTCTTCTTGTCCTCCGTTCCACCATTTCAGGCCATGTCAATAGAGAACCATCACGATAATAAGTCTTATTTGTTTGGGCTCCATGGCACACTGTGCCTCATCTCTAAATGTTGGTACTTCTCAGTAGTGAGATGCACCTCAGTGAGTGGCACCCATCATACAGAAATGACATGTCCTCGCTACCTGCTGGACTTGGAACTTGTACTAACACAGACCTACTGACACACGAGGAAAGAGTGTGCTCGTGCGCGTGCTTCTAAACTTGATGAGGATGTTAGATGAAAGCCCTTAGACTAAGAGGAGAAAATCTACCATTCTGCTAAATTACAGTGATTGCTCCCTAATCCTGTCATGTTGCTAAGGATAGTATAGAAACACCTGAGAAACCTAGTGTAAGATATCAGCATCATTAACATTGTTTTAATGTTTTGGTTTTTTTTTTCAATGTTATGGTGGTGTATCTGGTGATTTTTTACTATACCAGCTGGAATCCTAAAGCTTCCTTCTTATGAAACATTAAATTGGATAGGTTATGACTGCCTGATTTCAGTTACTCTCTAAGGTATGCATCTCATGGGAGATTTTATGAATGAAAGCTTTTAATAATGAAACACATAACAGGCAGGTGCGAGGCAAAATGTAGGAATACATCCTTATCTCAGTTATAAACTGAAAGCTTGGGAGAAATGCTAATAAACTGTTAAAAGCCTTTAATTTAGTGTGGCCCAAATAAATTGTGTGCTGTTTGGATGTGAACTTAGACATCATAAAACCTCAAAAACTCTTAGGAATTTGGGCCCATGACAGCCTGGAGACACTGAACATGCCACAGGCCCTAGGAAAGGCAAAAGACAGTGCAATTACTTTGGCAGTCTTCATCGTCCCAGTATCTTCCTGAGGGTTTCATGACCACCAGAACAAAGAGCACCAGGATTCACATGCTACAGCCAGGCCACCTACCAACTGGGCAAAACCAGGCAGCAAAGTGCAAAAAAATGCTTACCTTACTTTTAACTACCTTTCATACAGAAGCAAGACCTGCAGAACCAGGCTCCTGAGGGGACAGGTTTTAGGTGGGGCATACTATCTGTCTGCGTCATGTCCTTTAATACTTTTTGAATTTCAAGCGTGTCTTAAGGACAGCTAAGCTTCTCCAGGTTGGGTAAAAATCGGTATTTGTTTGGAAGAGAAAGACCCGCTGAGTGAAGCGATGTATACACTAAGGAAGCATTTATCGCACAAGCTGACAGTATTAGATGTCAGAGAATCTTCAGAGGATTGCGCCTTCCCAGCATCCCAAAAGCCTCAGTTGGAGCTTGTATCACCAAAGACAGTTACCCTAAGACATAAATTCATAGAGAAGTCCAGTCTTCATTAGCTCTAATTCCCATAGAACGGGTTGTTTCAACTCTCTGGTCTTGAGGCTACCCAAAGGCAGTTCTAGCTGGACACCATAAATTTCAAGGGCTGTTCAGCAGTCGTAGATCATGATGGCATCAGGTGAACGTCTTCAGCCCTGGAAGACAACCAGGAGTGAAGTGCAAGGCTGGATTGCTGAACTGACTCTTCACCAAATTGGAATTTTCTCCACCCTAGAGTTTCTTTGCCAAGTGGAACTGACTTTGTGCTTGGTGCATTTGCTTTTGTATCCTCCAGAACGCTCTGCACTTCCAAGAGCTCCTTGGTACAGAATGGTACAAACGGCAAACTAAGCTCAAGTAACTAAATAAGACGGTACTCCCTGTGTATGTACTGAACACAGACACACACATGCTCATTATTTAAAACACCCCCCTTTTCCCATCCATATGTTGCTGCTTTTCCCTAATGATGCTTCCACTTTGCCAGTGTCTCCTTCTGAATAGGAGATGCACAACAGCTGGTGAAACAGTACAAAGTCAGGGGAGAGTAGCTATTAGAGGAGTTAACTGGTAAAGCCTGGACACCACTAGGAGACATTTTCCATGTCACTGTGCATTCAGCATGGAATCTGTGTCATCACATGGTGCGGCAGTCTTGGCAAATCTGTTCCAAAGCTGAGTCTGCTGGCACTTTGCAGCTACCATCATCCCTGCTGTCGTTGCTCTTTGGCTGCCTTTCTGCAAATGGTGTTCTCTTGTCACCTCTGCTGCCACACAGACATACAGAGCTAAGTTCAGTTCTAGCTTACCTACGTAGTCTGTCACTAGGCTGGATGGTATTATTCTGGACTCCCTTTTAGATGGTATTTGTCCATAATAGGCATCCTGCAAAAACAGGGATATAATTATTTTCTGCTTTTATCCAGGAATAGAGGGAATAGGGGAGGATTTCCTGATTCTCTTCGGACATAACTGTGTTAAAGTCAGCTCAGTTCAGATGTTATTTTTTCAGTGAAGATCATTCATCACATAAAGATTCCCTGAACTTCAGGCATTAAACCTGAATTCTTTAAAGGGACAGCAGACCTTACTGGGAGCTGTAGTTTCTCTCGTGTGTAAATCAGCATAGGAGCAGGTAATAAACTATGTTGGTGTTAAGGTAGTTTTGTATCTGTCAGAGGCAGTTCCTTCTACATAAAACTGTATTCACTGTGGCTATGCAGCTATAAATATGGAAAGGCACGAGGACACAGTAGCTCCTCGCTCATTTGTCAAATGTTGAGAGCATATCATGCTCCCTACTGTACTAGACAAACTTGTTTTTCCTACTGTGCTAGTCCTTTTCTGCATTTCACCCCTTTCAAGTGTCCAATTAAACTGTTCATGATTTTACAAATTTTGAGGAATCCTTGAAGTCTCCGATGCAAACTTTGTACAGGAAGTAGGATATTACTTATCATTCCATTCTGCTGCTCTCATTTACCACGGAGAGGACACACTTGTTGTTCGCTGACCCCTCTGGATTGCAGGCAGCAAATGTTAAAGGGATTTGCTCCATATCCACCCTATGGGAGTCTTTCTCAGTGTGACTAATTCCCTGTGCTAACATGTACTTAAACACACCTTGAGGATTTTTGCTTGTTTTTTTTCCTGAATCTGCATGCAGCCAAAGCTTTGGTCAAGTCTCAAGGAGGATGAATTCCCGCTTTAGCAAGAAACTGGTTTGAATGTTCTGGGGGCTCGCAGTAATTGGCCGCTTCATACAGCCAGCATGTTGACACGGATCTGCAAGCTTTTTGGAAAAACAAAGTTTAAGAGTTGGGTTCATTATCCACATGCCACATTATTGTGCTAGGACATAAAAACTGGAAGAGTAACAACCGCGCACCGAGGTATCTTCAGAGAAGTAGAACTGCTGGGTTGCCATATTTTTTCTTCCTTCTGCCAACTCCTGAATAAAGGGAAACAATAATATCTGTACAACCTCTACTTCTTTTAGGAAATTCCCTGTCTCTGAAAGGTTTCATAAGTTCTTTCATTAACCTGCTATTATGTATCTGATGCATGCCTTTATTTACAAAAAAACCCCAAAAGTTCAATCTTTTGATGTAGAAAATGAAATACTATTCTTTAAATGTTCTTATTATTTGAGCAATTATAGGTTCAGGGTCCAGCTTTCTCTCCTCTGTCCTGTACAATTGAAAAAACTTTCAGGTTAATTTTTGCTGGCTTTGACATATTTTTGCACCTCTTGTCTACCTATTTTACTCCCCTGCTGCTCCTAGTTACTCTATTGCAGGAGGGAACCTGTGGCATTTAGGGATAATGCAATTTTTCGGAAACCTTGCCCACAGCAGAGGGACCAAAGGGACAAAGTCCACTTGTTCTGCTTGTCCCAGATACACTAGATAGATAGATACACAAAATATGTAGACATGCATAAGCCTCACTGGACATTCATATAGACAAAAACGGTGCTGGTGTTGGCTAACAAACTCCCCTCAAGCATTTTTTTCCCAAGCAATCAGAAGACTTCCCTGATACCGATACCAAGTAATCTTCATCCAGCGTGTTTGGACTAACCTAATCAACTTGATAGGACTATATATTTTAAACGGTACAGGAGGACAACTAGAACAGTGCAGTACGACTTGGAGCAATTTTTACTCTAAACTTCACCAGACATTGTCTGGTTTTGTTTATCTTTATGGCTGGTTCCTTAGCTTCTGGCAAGGCAAGTATTTAAAAAATGAACATATGTTGCATAAAATGACAATGCATGTAAATTAATTATTTTACTCTGACATACATACATTTCTAGCATAGCCCTCTTTCTGCAGAGCAATGTCTATCGCCAGCAATTCTGATCATGTTCTGTGAAGTCTGTGTGGCCACGTCTGTTAAAACACAGCTGCATTTCACAAGTCATTCATTACCTGTAAATGCAGGTAAGCAACCTATATGAAGTAAAGATGAACTTTCAAATAATTGATCTAATGAGGACGGGAATATTATAATAATTAGTGCTTTGGGAGTAGCCATTAGGGTTCATAAGTTCTTTCTGTGGATTATTGAATGTCTGATTCCTGGATTCGAGTTACTTACATGCAATGCAGGTGCTATTTACTCATCTGCCTTGTAGATGGGTTGTAGAGAATTTTTTTTAAGTAACGTCAAGGAAATACAAAGCATTGTTGTTAATAGCTTGAGATAGTGCTAATAATAATCATACTTTTTCCTTACTGCTCCCCAAATAACCTTCCTGACTGCATTTTTGTTCTTAAAAACTGAAACTGCATGAGAGAAAACAGAATCAGAACTGCCTGAAATGTCAAATCTTCGGAGCACAGCTTGGAGAGCAGACAGACGGACTTAGCAAAAAGCAACTGCATATAAAAGTGCTATAATCTGTTGGAGCAGCATGTTAGTCGAGAACAATCAGATTCAAAATTGTTCCTCTGAAATTTTCGCGCTGGCAACCAAACATTGTGACTTTTGTCATTGTGCTACGAGGATGAATCAGATGGGTGACAAGAGCCAGGGACTGGAGAGAAAGCAGCAGATGTGAAGACAGAAAAGTGAAGCCAGCACAAAATGCCGCTATCGCTTACGAGGGGAGGTAGTGATTATGGCATTAATCAACATTTCATAATCAATGGCAAAAACTCTGAGGAGTGCCAATATCTATTCATCTTTATTTATGCATATGCCAATCCGTCTTTATAATGTTGTCCCTGGGGGTAGTTTCTACGTTATAAAGATTGTTGCCATGAAAAGAGATAATTGTAGTTCATGACCTGGAGGCCAAGGTAGAGCATAATAACGCTATTGTGCTCTGGGATGTACAGAGAGCTCTATAATGAGGGTGGAATGTAACCAAATACAGCATTCCAGTGTAAAGTCAACAATGCATTTTAAACAGAAAATTCTAGCTGTGCTATTAGAAATATGCTTTTGCCAGGATGTAATTACACAGAAAACCAAATTATATCACAAAAGTGATAGCATTCCTGACATCAACAGCCAAAAAAGTACTTTACCCCAGGAGCTTACCAGACCTGTGAACAATGGAAAGTTGTGTTGGAGGGCTGTTAGCCTGCGACTGAATCCTACCTTTGAGTGCATAATGCTTAACTCTTTCCTTGCCTCTTGAGCAATGTTTTCTGTCTTGCTCACCCCATAATTACGTCCAATATCTGCCATATTTGAGACTGAGAAATATTTCCCTGTATAGTACTAAAATGTCCTAGATATAAGCCTTAAAATTATCTAAGAGAGAGTCTGGCTTAGCAACCTTTGAGCCTGCTGTTTCCAGAAGGCTTCGGCTCAGCACACCGGATAAGGAGGCCTCAGGGATGCTTTGCTGGTTTTGGCAAGGACCATACTAAAAACCTAAACCAGTTGTGACTTCTCCTCTTTACTGGTTGCAATTTCATTTTCTATTTTCAGCATACTTTTAGAAGAACACCAGAGTGCCTTTTTTATACTCAGACTTACAGAGTTGCATCACACTAAGTTGGAGGCTGACATGCTTTTTTGAAAGACTGGAGTGTTAAAAGTTTATGGGAAGTTTGACTTAAAACTACAGTCTACACCATGCTCCCCAGGGGAAAAGACAAGGCTCCTTTAAAGCTTGGAAATGATGCTCCATTTGCATTGCATGGTGTCTGAATATACTGGATTAAGTTGCTTTATGTGATGTTATGTGACTGAACGTAACCAAGTATAACCATATGGTCCATAAAGTAACTTGTGAAATAGACTTGCCTTACCCTGGGAATAGATGTTGCTCATTTACAATCCCCAAAATATTCTATGTCTGAATTGCTTGCACGTAGTATAAGGGAGCTGGGATGTCTTTGAGGCCAGCGCAGCAGCCAGACAGAATCCTGACACCAGTTCAGCTATAAAATGTACTTGTAGGTCAAAGATACAGAACAATCTGTATCATGCTGATTGCTGTCTTTAGTGTTTCCCAGTGCAGATCTGTTCAATATATAAGAACGCTAAATTACTGTTCCTGGTTATGTTAAACTTAACGCTATAAAGACTATCACATTGTTCTGGTTAATTCTCCAAGGAAAAGAATAATCTCAGAATCCAGTTCTCCTACACATCTACCTCAAGGATAAAATGATCTGTTTGAAGTGATCCCAATTCATTTCTTTGTAGCCTTAGTCCCTGTCTGCTATCTTTGACAGCTAATTCTTTCCCATTCCTTTGGTGTGTAGTTTAATCACGTAAAACTACACTACACTTCTCAAATATTTCAAATGCCCAGTATTTCTGGTTTGTCTCTTGTAACAATGATTTGTAAATCCTAGAAGCTTTCCTGACAAACCTTGGGAGACTCTATTAGCATTTCTGTGTTTGTCATTTATAGTAGCACTTGGATGTTCTGAAGTCACTGGATGTTACTTATGTTACTTATGTTATGTTGGTTACTGTTATGTTGACCATAATTACAAAGTTAAGACTCAGACCATAGTTACTTCAATATCCTGGATTGATCTGAATTCGGAGCCTGGGACTAGGCTATGACAAAAAGATACAGAAGTTTGAAACAGGGTCTTCCCCAGGGTGAAGAAGGCTTGGATCTAGAATTTTCGTTTGAACCTTTTGCTAATATCTAAATTTTTTTACTTTGAAGAATGGCTGGGCATAGCTGAATACTAACAACATGCTCCTGTGAGAACAGAATTGGAGCACATTGAGCAGCTGATAGTCAGCTGGCTCTCTTTTCTTTGTTCTTCATTGTCAATAACACCCATGAAATTCATATTTTAAAATAAATAAAAGGACAGAGGAGAAAGAATAAATACTTGAATCAGTGGATTAATCTAATAATCTTATGGTAATACTGGCAATAACCATTGTTGTTTTAAAGCATAACGAACAGTGCTTTTTGATGAAAGCTGCATGGAAAAAATGCATGCTCTGGTTCTTAAATATCTTCATGAAAATAGTTTTACTATCAGATACATCCTTTCCCAGTTGCCTTTGAATTAAGTAATACTAGCTAGAAACCAATGGCTAGGTAAGTAAATCAAAAGGAGATATTTCTGATGAATGTCCAGAGGCAGTTCTATATATTACATGTTGTAACCCTATAATTAAAAAGTGTAGTCTAAATTCAAATATTGCATCAACTACCTGTTGACTTTATTAGATCAGTACTTCTTTATTACCTATTAGATTTTTGGGAGGCATCCATAAAGATCTAAACCCCTGCTAAGAGTATAAATCCAGAGGTGATGAACTCTATTTCATTAAGGAGATTTATGCCTTTAACAAGAAAAGAGAATATTTGATATAAATAATAAAGATCTCTGAAAATTTCCTAGGGAGTTACTTGACTATATCATATTGTGCAAGTTACTTGTGCATTCATAACCATTTTCATGTGCTTTTTAAAGACTGAACATTCATCTTTTCTATTTTGTTAAATAAGAGAGATTTTGGAAGTCATATAACATATCTCTCTGCGGATACGTGCTCGCATGTGAATGTGCATGTATGTGTAGTAGTTTCTCTCTACTTTGCACTCAGTGAAGTGCCCCACCAATTCACATACAACTGTTTTCTCAATTTTTTTTCCAGTCAGAGAGTGTTCCCACAGATGTCAGTGGTAGAAGTATCAAGCCCTGCTCATGAATGTTGGGTGAAAAGAGATAGAGATATTGGCTTCCCCACTGCTCAAGGAACTCATTTTTGAGACTTATTTCACCTCCAGAACGAGCTGAGTGCCTGAACTATTTAAATTATAGTGATGGGGACCAAATATAATTGTCTTACTAGATACTGAATTCTTATCCACATCTGACACTAAGATGCAGTAATGAAATAGGCAGGAAAAAGAGGAATTAGACGTAAAGAAATGTAGGAATGGCTATTCATTCTTAGAGGCATGCATCTTCATTCTTAGAGGCATGCATCAAAGCACCGAGTACTATGTCCTTTTCACAGTATTTTCCACTGTCCCTCAGTTTCTTCCTAAAATGTAATCTGAGCAGGTGGCCAGAAAACAAAGCAAGGAAACTCATGAGCAATTAAAAAAAACCTTTGATCTTGTTATTTCATATCTGAAAATCCAATAGTAAGACACTAAATGTGGAAAAAAATGGAAATAAAGTTTTGTTGACCTTTGTCCTTTGAACATCAGCTAGATCTTTTTTCCCCACTGTGACTGATAAGCATAGCTAAAAGGGAATGAAGACATGCCAAGCGTGTCCAAGTTCTTTATTTGCAAGCTTACTGTTTTCTTCCTAGAAAGAGAGAAACCTCTGCATATTACATTATTAAGCTGCAACTAACAAAAATGTTGCCTCCTTCCTGTCACACTTTACAGCAGACTGAGGACGTGCAAATCATGAGACTATAGATTTATTTTCCTTTATTTCACTAAATACGTATCTGTGAGGGAAACAGGCATAGCCAGGATTATTCCCTTAGAACAATTTCATAAATTGCATGTGTTCTTCACAGACTTTTAGGCACAGACTAAACATTCATCATTCCTTCCTTAGATTTTTTCCTCAGGTCTTTCATTTTATTTTTCTCTCCCCTCTGGCTTCTAAAAAGCTGAGCCATTTCCTCCATAAAATAATCATCTTCCGAAAATAAGAAAATAGAAGCTTCTGACAACTGTATATCATTATGGTATTCAAGCTACATAAAATAATCCCAACATCTGTTTCTCTGTCCATGTTCCAAACTCTAACCTACTAATAATATGCTGGATGGATGGTAAAACCAACTATCACTCTATCTGGATCCTTCTGATTAAATAAATGCAATAGGATGTGTGGCAGCTTTTGTGACAACACGAAATGAGGGGAAAGAAATAGATGCAAAAAGAATCACAACAAAAGAGGAGCGTATGCCATCCATAAGCAAACATTAAAAGTAAACTCCAGAAAAATAATTTTAAGACCAGTAGTTTATCAGAACAGATTTGAGACCTTCTGTTTTTACAGTTACATCCCTTACTTACAAGATGGTTTCTTGCTGGTTTTGAAATCATGGCTGACCAATGAAGTATCAGCTTGGTATAATTCTCTTTTTCTGAGTGCATCTAATGCTGGGAAAGATGTTCTCTTGATTGACCTTGACATTTCACCCTGGATACTTACAACCTGGGACTGCTTTTTATCAGTGGGCAATCATTTTAGTGTTAGGAATTCTTCAGTGAAGTCTGTTGTCATCTAGTCATGCAAGAACATTAAGAATGTTCTATTGCATATGGCTGTGACCTTGGTTAATGTTTAGGAAGCAATAGCTGGGTTTGATAAAATAATTTTCTCCAAGTATGTTGGGGCCATAGACGAGACAAGAGGGAAAAAGAGGCTGTCATGACATCCATTTCTATGCCAGACTTGAAAAGATCTTTCTTCTGCTCGGTACTTGTAATGTGACTAATGACTGTAAGTACCTAAGAATGGCAAACTGAATCAAACTGGAGACCCTGCTACTTCAATGCTCTACCTCCAGTAGTAGTGTGCAGCTGAAAGAAGCATATAAGAACAGAACAAGTAGACGGTGATACCTTCTCCCAGGTTCTGACAAGCTGTATTGTATGAATTTCCAAAGCTAGAGATGGTGTTCACATCTTTGTATTGAACAGCCCTTGATGGACTTTGCTTCTCTCAATTTGAATAATCAGTTTTTGAGTTGCCTTTTCCTTGTGGTCTCCACAGCTGTCTGGATGCTGCAACTTGTAAGAATTCATGTTATTATCTCTTCATCTTTTTTGTGCTATTTAATGTGAAAAGTGAAAGTCATCTGCAGCTGCCTCATTCTTCTTCATCGACTGCATCTAACTTCCAACTAATTTTAAATTGCACATTCCCCTATAACCCTAATACCTCCCTTTTTCTGTAACTGGCTTTATGAATGAAGGCACAGTGATTAAATTACAGTGATGACATGCCTGCATTGACTTCTTTGCTATGCATTGTGGTATATGACAGGGTTTGTTATCTAAAGCGACTCAGGATACTAGTTGTCTGAAATAATCTTGCAAAAAAAAGTTCAATTTTTAATGATAGAATTCTGAGTATCAAAATGTAGCTGAGAATGGAAAAAAATGGAATGAAGTAGCAAACTTTTATGATAGAACACCTTCTAATTACAATAACGCACTCCAGGGCTCAAATTATCAGATGATAATTTACACCTAGGTGATTTGACAGCACTCGGCCTTTGGCCTTCTGCCTAACAACACAATAGGCGTAAATCATTACCGAGTGATTCACACCCTGTCATGTCTTATTGCTTAATTAATTTGTCTAAAAGGCTTTCCATGAGAACTTACAGCAAATGCCTTTGTTGTACATCTTTTAGTATGGGGGTCAGTATCTGCCCTCTCTGTCATTCTCAGCTCTCATTTCAGCCTCCTGTGTTTTAAAAGCATCCAGCAAATTTTTGCTTTTACCATGCAGTCATTTAAATTCATGCTTGCATTTTACGCTCTCTTCTTTTAGGTAAGTTCATCTGTTGTTATATGGCTGCTGTATCTGTGGACCCATGGATGGAGGTTAAATTCATGCTGAGTTTAAGACTGCAGAGAGCCTAGAACAATTGATCTTATGGGTCACTGGAAAATTGCAGTCAAGCAGTTAAGATGTTATTTTTGTTCACTAGTAACTGTATGTTTACTCAAGCAGGAATATCAACCTCATATATAATCTTAGGACAAGTAAAGCTATATTGTTGAGGTAGACATTAAATATTTTGAATACAAATAAGGTATAGCGTACTCTTGCAACGATCCAATCCTATAAGCCCCACCAGTGTTCTGAAGAATAATAAATCTGATGATACAAAAAAGGAGTTAAACAAATTCATTCAGAATATAACTACTGGTAGCCATTAGACAGGATGATCCAGCTGCAGCTTTGAGTCCTTAAACTACTGATTGCTGAAGACCAGAATGATTATACAAGGGGAAGGACACTCTAGTGCTGCTTTTATACTCTACACTTAGAATTCACTTCTGACTCCTTTAGTACGGAGGATGCTAGGTTAGATGGATCAAACATGCAGAAAGGCATATCTTATGTTCTTACGAACATTGATAACCAGTATATCCCAAGAACTGTTTTCTGCTAGAAAAGACAAACAAATTACAAGAAGTATTCCATAAGCCTTTGCAATGGCAGTATTTTTTCTAGGTGTTTACTCAGGACATGCAAGCCCTACCTGATCCCCCAAAAATGCTTCTTTTACCAAAATAATTTACTCATCATATAGGCTGCCTCTCCTGGGAACGAGGGAACAAACAATATGTGACCGGTCCTTGCATCTGGAGTAGTCACTGTTGGAAGACACCCAGGATCTGGAATGATGAGCATGGTACAAAACTGAAGGTAGGAGTCATAAACACATGACAATCAAGGCAAGGGAAAAGCTGGACGTCTGAGTTATATCTTGGAGTAAGCAATGGTCTCCTAAGGTGTCATGGTTTAACCCCAGCCAGCAACTAAGCACCACGCAGCCACTTCCCCCTCCCCACTCCCAGTGGGATGGGGAGGAGGATCGGAAAAAAAGGGAAAACTCATGGGTTGAGATAAGAACATTTTAATAACTAAAATAAAATAAAATACTAAATAATAATAGTAGTAATAATAATAATAATAATAGTAATGAAAAGGAATATAACAAAAAAAAGAGAAATAAAACCCAAGAAAAGACAAGTGATGCACAATGCAATTGCTCACCACCCGCTGACTGATGCCCAAGCAGCGATCCGCCCCTCCCGGCCAACTCCCCCCTGTTTATATACTGCGCATGACATTCTATGGTATGGAATATCCCTGTGGCTAGTTCGGGTCAGCTGCCCTGGCCATGCTCCCTCCCAGCTTCTTGCCCACCTGCTTGCTGGCAGAGCATGGGAAACTGAAAAGTCCTTGGCTTAAGATAAGCGCTACTTAGCAACAACTAAAACATCAGCGTGTTATCAACATTGTTCTCACACTAAATCCAAAACACAGCACTGTACCAGCTACTAAGAAGAAAATTAACTCTATCCCAGCCGAAACCAAGACATAAGGAAAAGCACTTCTGTGGTAATTTTTCTTCTAAATTCCCCTTCTTCTAAATGTTGGGGGTTTTAATAAAATCATTGCTCTTGTAAATTAAAAAAAAAAAAAAATCACTTTTAGTGAGGTAAATGACTCAGACTCAAAAGCTGAAGTCCTTTAGCTATTCTTGCAACAACAGGCACAGTGGGAGGGCCAGCAAGCCACCAGTGTGCCTCCAGCACTTCTTACAGGACAAATAATGATGAGCTGACTTCATGCCTATTCAAATACTTGGTTTTTCTTGCTTTGACTGTCACCTAGAACTAAGCAAATATTTGATGATAACTTGCTTGTTTTGATTTTACTTTACTGATTGTAATTTTTCCATGATGAGATCATGATTTCTCTCAGACTTCATCTCCTGGCTGAACAGTAACTGGGCTGGAAACTGTCCTTGAACTATCTCAAGCCATGGAACAGTCATTATTGGCCGCATGGAGGTTTTTAATGTCTGTGCAGGTGAATGCAGAATCAAGTTTCTGTCCAAGTAGCATTTGTTTTCTTGGATACATCTGCAATTCTTGTTAGAAATTATATTTGGGGAAACCATCAATCTAAGGAAACCACTGCCAGGTTATTGCAGACAAAAGAATGGATGCAACTTGAGGAAAAGAGAAATCAGCTAAATAGCTGAATATTCATAGAAATCTATGAAATTTTCACTTCTGTCTTCAGATGGGATACCCTCCCAGCCACACAGAGCAGCGGTGAAACACCTGTCCCTAAGGAACTAAATCAAGACAATTTGTGTATACCATAGAGATCACTTAAGAGCTTTGAGATAGTTACAACTTGCAGGCTTTGACCCAGCGACTGAGGACTAAAAGCCTTTTAATCTCAAAGCTACCCCACAGCTCTTCCTTGATTATTAATGCTATTAATATAAGTAACAAAGCAATGTTAGGAATGCAAAAAATAGACACAAGACTACATTTAGCTTCCAAGAAACTTATTTCTCCTTATTGTATTTTTATCTTTGAAAATGAAAGTTCACTACCTGCAACCTATCTTATCTCAAAATAAACACCTGCGAACTACAGAAATTTACTTTACTTCTTTGAGAACTAAAGAAGGAACATCTGGGAAAAGCAATCCAGAATCTGGGCAGTGGGTGTGAGGGACTGAAAGAGTTAATGTCTGTCAATGTCTCAAACATTGTAGCAACCAAGGTACGGTCTGCATAACAAAGCGGGAGGGCCATCAGCAAGAAGTTGGTTGGCATGGTCACAGGGGGTGTGCCAGAGGGTGTGCAGTCCTGTGTTCTGGCAGACCCAGCCTGGTAACCCACCACATATGGTCAGAGATCACACAAAGCTTATCCGACGAGGGGGCTTGGAGCTCCTTGGCAAGTCCCTAAGACCACCACCCCAATAAGCCGCACATGCTCAGTAGATAAAGAACCCTCTGGAACACTACCATATATGTTGAGAACTGTCTGGAATGAACCCATATAAGTCTTCAAGAGGCGTGACTGTGGACAGAGCTTTAGACTATAAAAGACACAACTGCAAAGAGCCACGTGGCACGCGCGCCCGTCACCGGAGGATTGCCGCGCTCGTCGCCGACACCGCGGGATCCAAGGGTGGTGACTATCTCTTTTCTTTTCCCCCTCTTTCTTTTTCTTTCTCTTTTTTTCTCTCTTCTTGTGAACGTTTTGCTGCAACCCATGCTGCCCACCGTTATGCCTTCCACAGTTTGGATTGTTCGAATAAAGCGTTCAAAGTGATCGTTTGGTGTCGTTTCACCTTAATTTAGCCCCGGGGGGATCCCAGAACCTCTATGACCCTCTGGGCTGTCCGGTCCGGGTCGTAACAGTGGGGAATTGGATTGCAAGAGAAAATAAATTGCTTCCTTAAATACGGTTTCCAAATTAAGACTATTTTCTGAGAACACCCCTTATCAAAGGTACTTTCTTTCTAATATTTAAAAATGCAACTATTTTGTAACTCAAATTTCAGGTGAACATGTTCCAACAAGCACATTTACATTTTTTCTTGCCTATGTTCATTTATCCTGTCAATAACAGAGTTTCCACCTTTCCACTTACCTGAGGTTGATCATATGATTTGAGATTGAGCAGTCATGAAACCAAAGTTTTCCTAGGTTAGGAACAGCTTTTGCAAGAAAGGAACGGCTGTAAAATAAGTCATTAATACTTTGAAGAAACAGCAGGAAAAATCCCCTCTTGATTCTGAAGATTTCTTGTTTACCACTTTGTCAAATATTTAGCTCATTTGGGGACTTTGTATATAAGGTAGCCAATTCAACCAATGGTTTTAGCAGTTGTCACCTAATAGTTTTATATCATGTGTATGTGGTTCCTACAGTGCAGGAGAACATGATTTGGAGATGGCAGATGACTACACTTTCTAAGAAGCCAGGTGACCAGATCACATATTTTACCACTGTTAAATATCTTTGCATTTAGCAGTGACCTTCCTGAACACTAGCCAGCCCAAATGGTCTGCTGTGCTCAAGTGAGGCATCCCAGGTTCCCAAGATCAGCTGTTTAGCCCGAAGGAGGGCCAGACCATGCAAATACGTAATATTGTGTAGAACATGCAGACAAGCCCAATAGTGGTGATTTCAAAGGCGGTTGTATAGAGATCTAGCTGTTCCTTTCATTCCTTTTATTTAAAAAAAAGGAGATTAATTCAGTGTCATTTCATCCCCTACAACTGTTGGAAAAGTACCCATGAGTCGGGCTATCCAGTTAAAAAGAAACTTTATGGGGACCACCCAGAATCTGTCCTTGGTTATCCAGGGCAACAGAGCCTTAATGAAAGATTTTCTTTTTTCCTTGTTTTTGTCTTAGACTTTAAAAGGCAAGGAAAGCCCTTTAAGCACTTATGCAGCTGCTCAGACACTAGCTTGCTCTGTCAGTCAGCTTGGCCCACACTCTCTGGCTTCCCTTATCTTAATGCTGAGCTTTTCCGTCGTAACGTTGAGTTCTCAAACCATAAACCACTTTTGATCTTTTATTATAAAAAATAGCAGGTCTGGGTGGTTGGAGTTTGAAGATGCATGTATCTCCTGCTATGGATTTACTTATTTTTGGCCTTAAAAAATGCATTGAAAGGTATTGTTAGCTGCAGGAACTTGTTTATTTCTTTGACTTCTGAAACCCTGGTTCTTGCACGGACCAGCCTCATTTCTGCTCACTTCACAGAATGTTCTGAACATAAAGCAATAAATGCAGCTTTCCCTGGTAAAAGAAGCATCTCTGCTATTTGCCAACACTGTCTTTAAAACAACTGAGTGGCAGTTTTCTTTATTCTGTTTCTGAATTCAGATGGTACCTATTTTGCAAGTGTACTGACTCAACCAAAAAAAGGGAATTAAAAGAAAGCAGTCTGTATTGAAAAGTGGAAGATGACAATCTATTTAGGGAGACTCTTCTTTTGATTTTTATTTGAGTACAAGGCTAAGTTTCTACTCATTAGACCAAATTTTACTGTCGTTACACCTGGCAAACTAATCACACAAAGGCAGTGTGACTATAGAACTGCAATTGAATTTCACAAGAGTGACCTGGCACAGTCAGAAAGATTAGCTTGTAAATCTTCTGTGAAGACTGTATGCAGGACAGTGAAAAAATACTTTTAACAATGTCAAAATAGAATGCAATATTTGAGCGATAACAGGGCCTCCATCATTTTTTCAGTTTGAATAGAAATTCTGGATTAGAAGTGTCCTTTAATATTCATCAAACCTTTGGGGCTCATTTCCTGCGTTAGGACCCAGGATACCCCACAGTTTACAAGGAAGCATTGCAAAAGAGAAGATTCATGCAGCATGACTCAAACGTGACATGAGAGCTCAGCTTGACCTCTGAATTGTGTCCTGGTCTCTGTCACCAGGACTGCCCTAGCTCTGACCATTTAGGATTAGGAGATTTATCCAAAGGTTTATGATAAATATTTTTCCTGCTCTTTCATTCTATTCTTTCTCATTGTAGTTAATATCATTGTAGAAATAGAAGCTGAAAAGAGTCCATTTGACACAAATGCTTTACAAGCACCTCTAAATTGTGATCATACCAAATTTGCATGCCTGCCATCTGCACATAAAAACCTTGTCTTTGCTCCAGTGAAGCTGACTTGCTGAACTTACAGTCTCTAGATTTGTACATCTCTGCACCATTGCACGGTTATTTGTGTAAACACGGACAATAGGAATAGCAGCAGCTGCGCATGTCCATCTGAGGGCAGAATGCACTCTTAATCTTTAATAATAATAGTGGCACTATGTAACATTTAAATAAGCGTTTTCATCTTCAAAGTCCTCTGCAGGCATACGGATTCACCCGACATCTCTCTGTTGTGGATATTATCAGCATCATTTTACAGAAACAGTTAGGGGACAAAGAAAAACAATGCTATTTGCCCAGGGCCAATTGTGGGATCACTAGCAGAGAGATTATTATGAATTGGCATTACCTGGAAACTTCATTTAGAGACCATCAGAAAGAATAACATAGGAACACGTGTTCAAAGAACCATAAAGAGAGCTGACGCTGTTTGTGTGATGCTGTTCTTTCCTAAGAATTTACAGGGATGTATCCCAAACATTAACCTCTAACAAGAGAAAAAGAGGGAATTTTTAACTGGTGAAAGTCATCCGGAATTCTCCTGTTGGTAGTTCAGGGTGTCGCTCAGTACATTGTGATGTAGATTAGATCGATTTGTTGCAGAAAAGTGCAGCATACTGCAGTGAAAGTGAAATATCACCTGGGTTTTGCTCCACTGCACATTGATTTAAACCACGTTGAATTAAACTGCAACAATCTAGAGGCTTCAGATCAAGCCACCCTCCTATAAATATATGATCAATCTTTTTATTTTTAAGGATCCCATTTTCATAAGAGCAAATTCCTGTGCAAAGACTGAAATGCAAAAGAGTATCAAAACTGTATTACAGTAGCTGAAATACTAATGCACTGCATCCTGGATTGTACCTCTCTCAAAAACATGACATGTTTTTGATCTAAGCTTTGGGGAATAGTGTGGACAAAAAGCCTTTTCAAAAGCAGAGAATAAAAATGGTCTTATTTGAAATTAGAGTATAACAACTGAAAAAAGTGCCACCGTCATCTTTATTAGCCTGCTATTCACATGAAGTGAAGACATCATAACACTGCTATTATCACCCCACTGGATGTGGAGTGGCAATAAATGGAAAGAAACACATTACATACTATCCAAGAGACCTGATCCTGAAATGCACTGAGCTTCTTATTCCAAGCCAGGAGTCCTTTTAGCTCTCCTTGACCTCAGTGAGAAATTTGGGCTCTCCAGAGCTAGTGCACAGTACTGTTTATTTTTACAACTCTGGGATAGATGTATTGAAAAATACATTTTAAAGAAACACTCGCAAATGTATTTACTTGCCTTTTTTTTTTGTTGTTGTTCTTACATCTCATCTTAACGTAGTACATCTGGCAACATAAAGGTATGGCAGCTGAACACTAAAATAAAAATGATGTCTATTTTTTCTAGGATTTGTAAATTGTATAAGGTTAAGGATATTCTGCAGGAAAGAAGCACATTATCCTTCCAGAAGTGGATTTGCACTTATATTCTCCTGTAAAAAAATCTTTAACACATTATTCTAAGTTCCTTATGTGAATAAATACAGAGTAGACACATATTACTCCAGCAATATAATATTGACTGGAAAAATGTGTTGGTTTTTTTTCCTAAGGAACTACGGCTAATGATAGAAATCTTATCATCCAGGGTGCTGTTGATTTTTCTCTTGTTCTTTATTTATAGGAGACAGCTATAGGCATACCACTCACTCTCTACTATTCCTACAGAAATGGCAACCATCTGGGTGCTGGGATGGGTGCACTGAGCCCTAGGGTGCCTTTAGCCAGTTCACTTGAAATCTCGAGTCTGTCCTGTCCTATCACCCAGCAGCAATGGAACATTTGTTCCCCGAAGGGCCGGCACGCTGCCAGCAGCAGGTGTTAGGCTGTCCTCTGGGATGAAGGCAGCAGGCATGAGCACTGATGTGTGCCTATGACAAGATGTTGCAAATCTGCTCTCATAGCGACGGTGACAGCATCTGGGACAGTGTTGTGAGTCACCATTCTGTAACCATTAAAAACCAGTTGCCATCCCTTTCATAATAATAAATTAAAATATCATTCCAAAGCGTGCTGGTCTCAGGAAGAAAATTAAAGAATGCATGTATGGGTAAACACATGCGTGTGCACTCGTACACACAGAGCTTTACAGCGTGTATTATCAAACCGTGTTCAAGTGATGCATCTTAAATTAATAGGTATAGTTGATTGATAGGATAGGGTTGTGGCTACTATTCAGACTGCATTTTTAGATTTTCTTAAAGGAAAAACAATCAAGCAGAAAATGCTTAAGAGTCAGTAAAAAAGTTACAAACACTAGTAGGAATAGATATCCTTTTGAATTAATGATTTTATAATTAATAGAAAATTCTAACACAGTTGCCCCTATTCAGTCCAGATCCCTAAACCATTTAAGTTTTAAAATTTATTTACATAGGCCAAAGTTGTGCTGCTTCTGCCTATATTCAAAGCTAAGCAGGGTATATGGCATTTTACAAGAAGAGGATTTATATAAATATCTGCATGGAAACAATAATAGATTAGCAGTAGCTGTCTGTTTCCAAAATGTCTGTTTTGAAAATGCTTGCATGGATCTGCAGGCAGGTGCACTGATATTGTTTCCATGACCTCTTCCCACGGAGATCATATTCTTCTACTTCAGTTTATACTGGATTTGAATATGGATAAAGCACATTTTAAAAATTCACAAACAAGCCATACAGCAAATATCCAAATAATGCTGTCCCTTGAGTTCTCTGGAGTCTTGTTTCAGCCTGGCATGCTTATCTTCCTAGCGATCTAAATCCGAGACCTTCCATCTTATTGACCTTTGTTGAGTATAACACATGGGATTGACGAACTCAATGACTGGGCCTCCCTTTGACTAGGGGTCTTTTGTCAGCAAGGCTACTGCTTTAATTTGGGCTGATCCTGACCCGGTTCAGATCAATGGCGGAACTGTTAATGATGTCAACAGAGCCAGGATTTCACCCTTGCCCTCAGCACTTACAATGGTTAGCATTATCATGATGGAGTTTTATAAGCAGTGCTTATCAACATGAGGGGCTTCAGAAAGAGGGGCGATGCCTCTTCATATGAGGGGCGATGCCTCAAGCCACATTAAATCCCAACACAGTTTAGCCCAAGTAGCTTTTATCATCATGAGTGTTTCCCTTCCATTCATGCTCAGTCTCTACTTTGCTTAACAATCCGGGTGGTTGTTCAACTGCTTTTAGTCTACCAAATAAGTCATTTCCTTGCTTGCTTCCCTTTACACTTCCCGTAAGCCCCATTTTTGCAGGTTTCCCATGCACTGCTGAAGACCAGATAGCTTGGCCCTGCCACATTTCACCACATTTTAGTGAAAAATAAGTTATTTCTTCAGACAGATGAGAAGTTGGTTTCAAATGGTCCATCTTGTGGAAATACATTTTACTTTTTGCCTTCTCTCTCTTTTACTTCCCTGTTTTTAAATCAAAATTTGTTCTATTTTTTTTTCTTCATAAATGGAATGTGCAAAATAGAACCAGGTGGGGTTTTTTTGACAGTTTTGAAGAAAACAAAATTATTTGTTAGCAGAAGAGATTCAGTCAGTAATTTGGTAAAAAAAATGCAGAAAATACTGTAAATGGCAAAACATTTTTTTTCTGGTCCTTTTCAAAATAAAAATGTCTGATTTCAGGATTGCTGATACTTTTTGGTTAAGAATACTTCAGAATTTTCCCTCAGAAGCAAGTATTTTTCACTTAAAATTTGACCTAAACCCGTAAGATGACAAGAATCTCTAGAAATTTTCAGTGATATAGAAAGGAAACAAAAGAATTCATTTAAATTTGAATGATAAGTTCAGAGATGACTCAGAGCACATTTTTTAAATTTTTATTTTGTAATGGAATTGAAAAATCCATTGATCACTCAGCTATTTTTTGCAACGTATGGCAAACACAGAAAACCAGAGAGCGGACTATAGTGGCAAGATGAAACAATACCCCCCACCCAAGGTGTTCTCACCATACACTAAGCTAATCTGTTACCTATAATACTACTACTGACTTTAAATCTGTCAGACACGTCGACATTGCTCTATAGTTATTACAGTGTCTTCAGCATAAATACCTAGTAAGAAAATAAACTTCCTTGTGAAAGGGAAGAGAGACAGAAAAAGACAAAAATATTAAGTGCAGCTTTGAACCTCTGATGTTTTTTTAGGATTAGCTGCTGGGTATGTGTTTAGCTACATAACGACATCAAATCCAAAAAGGTGCCAATTACCAGTCACCCCCTTGACCTCTGCTAAAGCTTGGTGGTGGGCACCTCTGAGGTCCCAGTTCTTTTGACATTTTTAGCTGAACACTAAAGTTTTCCTTCAGTCTCGCACGTCCTTCACTCACCTGCTGTGAGTAAGATCAGATGTTTGAAGCCAGGCATGTGAATTTGTGCATGTACATCTGCACACATCAACATTTGAAAACCCTGCCCGTGGTTCAAATGAAAAAAAACCACAATCCTATTTCAATGTGAATTCTACGAATACCCCTGAGAAAGCTGAACGATTTATTGAAACGTTTGACAAAGAAACCACATACTGCGTCGTTTTGATGCATTAGATGTGGGTCTGCTTTTTTTGAAGAAAAAAGCCTTTGCTGTAAATTAGCAGCATGAAGAATTAAAACATGAAAACAAAAGCATATTATTTAAAGAACAGCCTGTTCCCTAAACTGTTACTGTGCTTGGTGCCAAACCACATTTTGTGATATATCATGTGCAACCTCCTCTTGCATGTTTTACTGTTATGCTTTATATGACTTGGAGTGAGAAAACCCTGATAGTTCTGTCTTAGACTTACCACTGCCATCAAAGATGGGTCCACTCGTAGATCTGGATCACAACACGACAACTTCCTCCAAGGATGATGACTCTAAAAGAGGTGGAAAAGTGTTTGCTTACTTGGCAATGTTTATGGAAAGAAATCTGAGTTAACTAGAAATGTGAATTTACAGTGGATCTGTTACCCTTCATAAAACACTTGGTGGACGCAGAATGACAGTGACCTTGCTTGCAAAGTGCAACACACACAAAGTAGGGCCACTTCATTCTCATACAGGCCTAGAAATAAATGACAGTGACCTAAGCTTGAGTGTGAATGTACAGCATATCAACTATAATTACCACCAGTATGCAAGCGAGTCTGTAGAGGTAAATGTGAAATAGTTTATTTCACACAGGGCTATGTTATATTTCATTTACAATGGAGTAATAACAAGCACACAAGCAACTACTGCTGAGCAGCACATGTCCACCAGCTTCACGCTCAAATATATGCTGGAATGTTTTGTTTATGTGCCTCTATCCTCCATCACTACATTTACACTAATCCATTTTTGAAATTCATCTGATTAATTTTCGAACACATACCTGAGAGGACAAGCCTAACTTTCAGTACTGGGTAGAGAGAAGGGTTCAGCAGCCTTTTATAGATCTTGTTTCTTGTCTCTCACTGAACAAACCCTAACTCAGAGGCACTCACAGGTTAGAAAAAAACTGGTCTGACAAGTTAGCAAGGAAAAAAAGACTGGAGCTGTTTGTACTGAGGGTGATGCAGACAATCAGAAGAAGGTATTTCAAGGGTAAATCTTTCTGTGCCTTTTAATAAAAAGGATTAAATGAAAGTGAAATAGAGAGTTAGGAATGCTCATTCATTCATTCCTATTGCCTAACAACTTTCCCTTTTGAGAAAGGCCTCCTGTCCTGCCTGGGCTCGAAGTACAGAAAAATACATGAGCCTGTCTCATGTAAAGTAACTGGGGCAAAGAGCCTGAAGGAGTCATAGCCTGGAGCTGCAGACTGGTGGGTGAAAGAATAAAACTGAGATTCGAGGTGTGGGGAGACTGAATAAAGAGATGAGAACTGGAGCCGAGGACCAAAAAAGACTGAGTTCTGGTAGAGAGAGGAGGCAGACTGAAGCAGGATCTGGGACCAAATACAGGAGGGAGCACCACTAGGTTGGAAGGAAAGAAGAAAAAGGCTGGCTATGGAAAGGATGTAAGCGGAGCAAACTGCAATTAGAAGCCAATGGGGAAGGCATGTGTAAAAGCTGCCACTGCGGTTAACTGCTCCGCTAGCTCAGATAGAGAGGTCTATGCTGTGGTACAAAAGGCCCCGGCCTCAGGAGTGACCCACAGGAATGTCAGTGTGATGCAAGATCTGTTTTCCATTTTATTTATGAGCCTTTCAGAAAGATGACAGGCAGGAACTATACTAAAATGATACATATTTTAATGCCAAGGACTCATGGGAAAAGAGATTACAGAATCAGTGTTACTCCTCCAGTTGAAATTGAACTCTCTCTGTTCATATGCATTATATCTTTAATAACATAATCGTGTGCTACTTTTTTCTACAAGTCTCTTGCCTTATTCCTTGCATAGTTCTGACCTACTTTGGGATGAATAGGGTTGTACAGTGAAGTAGACTCTTCCAGATCTCCACATGTTGAGAAACTGGAGGTAATAAATGAGGTAGAGATTCCTGGAAGTGACAGGAAAGTTAAATCCACTTAAGATTGAGATCTGGATTCTCTAAGTGCCATTACTAAAGTCATCTGTGGTGATAGGCAAATCACATAGTCAATGATATATGGTCACTTATATGTACCTCATTTTCAGGGGGCCCAAATTGATACTCAAGGGTTAGATACATTGAAGTGCTGAATGAGCTGAAGCTGAGGACAAAAGAGGGCCATGCTAGGCACATGTAAAGTTTAACTTTGGTATTTCCGTAAAACATTATTATAAACTCAAGTATCAGTAAAAAAGCAGCATCAACTATAAGTACATTGAAAAGATGGATTTTTTTTAGATACACTGAAAATAGAAAGTAGCCAGAATCTAAAATTCTCTTTTGTACATATTATTACTGTGAATTCAGTGGATTCCAAGGAGCAAAATGACTGACTTCAATAACTGACTAATGTCACTCAGGTGATCCAATTGCTCCAGATTTTTACCTTGCTGCATTTTAAGAAAATAATGGTCACAAGAACCTGTTTTCTGTAGTTAAGCCCAAATTAGTGTATTAATATAAAGATGTAATGGTAAGTATTCTAAAATAATTATAATCTTACATTAGGGTGCTTTTCTTTTTTTCTTTCTGTACCTCATTTCCCTTCACCTTATGGTGATATAACAAAAATAAATTAAATCTTGTTTGTCACATATAAATGTTACTGTAAAAAGTGCTGTAAAAGAGCTGAAGAGGAAATTAATAACTTTGGGCGGTAAACAAGGCCTGGGACCACACATTGAACTGTGAGGAAAAACAGAAGTATGTCTGTACCATCTATCTTATATGTGAATAAAAAACCACGCAGTCAAGTAAATGTAGCATAATGCATACACAGAAGTTGTGCAACCTTAATTTCAGCTTTCTAATGTTTCAATCTTTGAAGTCTCCTGTCCTTTTAACATTCCTTAAATGTTATTTAATTGTAATTACTGTGTTTGCAATGAGAGATTTGTTTTCGCAAATGGAGTTATTCACTATCAGTCCAGAGTGGGAAGAGAGAGGCTCTGGGAAGGAGAGAAAAGCTGCAGGATTGTAGCTTACCTGTTCAAATCTCTTGCACACATGGCAGATAATTCTGACCAAACTGGAAGGTTTTTCCTCAAAAATGTTCATTCCAGAAGAAAGAGGTCTTCACCTGGAGGAAACCACAGAAAAGAGCTGCTGTAACAGTTTATTCTTGAGTAGCTGCATGTACTGTCCAGTCCGTAACCTCGGGTAGGGCCATAGTGAAGGCACACCCAGCTCAAGAGGGAATCAAGTGTGCATTGCACAAGAGTGACCACTGGTGGATGAGGAAAATCTTATGGTTTATGAGACAGCTTCGCTGAAGGGTGTTTATATTATGGCTGGGCAAAGGTGCAGGGTCTATGCTTGGTTTTTCCCAAAAAAGGGAAAACCACAGAAAGGAATTGAGACGAAAAGGAAACAAGTAAACAAATGTGGTTTTACAGAAACTGAGGGACAATTTATCCTCAGCACAGAAAGCAAAAACTTGGAAAACATTTGGAAAAGTCAGAAAACAAGTTAAAGTTGGTTGGCAGACTCTGACAGAGCTGACAGCTAAAACTACCCCTGGCATGTTGACAACAGTGTGGCATCAATCTGTGTGTAACAACCTATCCTTGAAAAAGTCCATCCTGGATTTAAGCTAGCACTTCCTAACCTTTTCTTTACCCAGCCTCCAAACTACAGCACAAAAAAAGTTTTCAGACATGACTTTTAATGCGCTTATGAACAGGGGCCAGCGCCCCCCCGACCACCATCATGGCGGCAGGCTCCAGCCGCGCTCCCTCAGGGGCCTGGCTCCCTCCCTCCCTCCTCACGGGCCGGCAGAGGCCTCCCCTCCCCAGCTCCCCACTCACCCCCTCACCTGGGGTCTCGCACCTACCCCATGTTCCCTCTTTCTTCCTTCAGGACATGTTTCTGTCCCCTAAAGCAAGGCCGTGGCAGGAAGATGAGGACCCTTGCGACAACATGACTTCCCTTACTGTAACCCAACCCACTGCCATATAAGATGCCATGGAAGTTATTCTTTCCGCATTGTTACTACACCTTAAAAATAGTCTTCTGTTTTGAGACCCTTCAGCATTCTCAGAATATCTGTATTTATATAGTTCTTGTGGTTCTAAGATCCGTATGTGTTTAGCTGGATGATACACAGATAGCCTGAGTTGTTAGTCACTCTCTCCATCTCTCCTATCCATCGCTTGAGAGGCTCACCTCACTTCTATATACTTCTTTATGTAATATCCCCAAGTGATTCAGCTCAAACACCGCAAATACATTAAAGACATCCGTATGTAAAATGTCAGCTTCTACGAGGATGCAGCCAAAGGTTGCACTGCACAGCTCATACGCATGCTATAACGACCATATTATTTTGATTACAAAAGAAAGCTGTGCTTTCTCAGTCATGGTATGCCTAGCTGTCATTTGCTGCTGCATGCCACGTTGAGGTTGATACTTAGCAACTGATGGGGGGAAAATGAATTGCTAACATCTGTTTTATCATTTTTTTGATGAATGAAGAACCAAATAGAGACCTTATTTGTGCCTGGATCATTCAAAACAATGAAATTTATACAGACTGATGTCATCATGTGTTGCATTTCTAGCAAACAGCTTACCAGATGATTTTAGAGATATTGCTAAAAGAAAAAAAAATCTCATATATACTGCCACATAGACAACCTGTCATCCAGCCTAGCAGATTGCAGCCTTTGGACACTTGGCTGTTGTGTCACTGGTCACTGTGTTACATGTATTGAGGCATCTATCAGAAAAATGAAGATTACTTTTCTTTCCAATTTCTCATGTGCTAGAGCCATGTGAATAGTGGGTCTGTTTGGTTCCCGACTGCAAAAACAAATAAAAATTCCATCTTTAACACTTAGGAAACTGTCTATTTTTAGTTTGGTTTCCTATGGAAACAAGGCATCTGTGATCAGGCTGTCTCTGTGCATGTATCTGTCCTTGTGTACCCCCTAATAATTTTTGAATCTAGTGGCCTTTTCCAACCAAGTGTGACAAAATGACATAAGTTTCAAAGTAACTGTGTTCTAATACACTTCATGAAAATAAGTGGCCAGATAGATAAACAGAAAATTTTGATGTTGCCCAGCTGAGGGAAGGCTGCAGCATGAACTTAGGTCTTATGAGGCTCCAGAGAATCCATGGAGGTGAGAGCTGCAGTAAATAACACCACTATACAGAAAAGCTTCGGTCCAAGGTCACACTTTTAGGCACCTCAAGTTCATAAGAGATCAGGTTTAATTCATTCCACTGCTCACACAACTATTTGTTTAATACTTGCAGAGGGCTCCCTTCACTCCTCAGTTAAAAGATTAGAGTCAATTCTCCCCTTTCCCTGCAACCAGCAAAGGATCTAGTCCCAGATGTTTTCAAATTTGACCTGTCATTTGGGTCAGAGGATCAGGATCATGTGATACTAGTCTATGAAATTAAAGCTCCCCAAATGGTGTAGACTTCTGCATCAGAAAGCTTCAGGGAATGCCTGGAAGCAAGATGTCTTTGTGAATTAACCAGTGAGGCCTGCAAGGAGAAGAAAATAATGTAGGAGTCAGCTCTCCTTTTTAAGCTGGTAATTAAAATATGTGAGCATATTAAGAAATAAATGTTAAAGATGTGTTGGGTTTGGTTATTGGGAGAATGAAGAGAAGAAATGGAAGCAGTAGCAAGGCATAATGCTGAATAGACCTTGGTATGGAAGGGTTGCTAGCTTAGATTATCTTGTTCCTTTTTTGCTGAATCCATCTCTTGCTATGTCTTCAGTCTTCTCAATATTGTTCAGAGCTGGAAAAGAAGCAGCTGAAAAGCATCTTTTGGGGTAAGGAAACTGGAACAGAACATAGAGTATTTAATAGTACATATGTAAAGTTTACTTAGATTGCAGATTAGAGACGTTCCAGTTGACTTGGTGCAGGCTAACTCTGGAATCACTGAGGCAGAAGGTGAAGACACTCCTATCTCTCTCTCTGAGCTGGATCTGAATCTATATAGCTATACTTCTGCAATTTTGTGTCCAAATTAATAAGCTCTGTCCCCAAGGCAGAGCTGCTTCTGGATCTGTTTTGTGTAAGTACTGTGTAGAGACTTACTGGCCCAAGCTGATGCTTGCTTGCGACTCTTTGCACGGTGCTCTGTTGTACAATGAAACACATACAAGACGTATGAGGAGCTGTGACTGTAGATGGTGTGTTACTAGATGAGATGGCAAGGCTAGCAAACTGGGGAGAACTGCAGCTTCCACTTCCCCTGGAGACCAAATGTTTTTTCAAACCCTGCTAAGGTCTGCAGAGAAATCTCAGCTGATTTGTAGCTCTTTTCCACTTTCTAGGCTTATAAGAACTCAGCATCCTGGGAGACAAATAAGCCTTTCAGTATGGAAATGGTCTTCCTAACAAGAAAATATCCTGGCAGTAGAGATGCTTCCCTACAGCTCTGACACCTGCCTTGACTCTATCTTTGTGGTGGTCACAGAACCTCGGATGGATGGAGAAGATGAGGATATCTATCTTCACCATAGTGTGCTGAGGAGGAGTTCCCATGAAGTAAAGATTTTGGATTTTCCCCAGATTAATAACATGGTTGCCATTTCTACCATGTAGCAGTCTGCTGTTACTTCATCCTGTTCTGCCTAATGTGCTAGCAAAATCAGTTGCACTACTTATTTGCTATCGCATGGATATTACATTTAAAGGTCTCCTATTTTCTGATCTTTTATATGGAATAATAATGAAAGTCTTTGAATAATAAAAATAGGCAGACATATTTGCCTGACACTGAAAGGTAATATCTTTTAGTTGTACAGGTTTTTTCTTTCCAATTTCCACAACAACACTTACTGTAATTCATTTTAAAAAAGAGTTTAGAAAGCAGTGGATATAATTAATGTATTGATCTAGTTTTCCATTATGTTGTTATCACAGGTGAAAAATGTGCTTTTGATGAAATTGTTGATTAAAACTACCAAAAAATCCATTACATCTGGCTTACTTTTCCTTACCTAATGGAGCAGATGGATATAAAATGAAGGAATGCCATATTGACCTTTAGTAGAAATATATATGGCATATAACTTGGTACCTCTAAGATAATCAGTATTAATCTGACCTTTTTAGTTTCTGGGCTAGAGTTCTGTTACTAATAGCAGCTACATAATGTGTTGTATGTTTTCACCGAACAGGTCACACACTGGCTAAGAGAAGGAAAATGCGGGTTAGCTGGGGCTGTTCTCAGCATCTCCTAGATTCAGGACAGGGAGGAAGAGCAATCTCATCTTCCTTCCCAACCGTCTCATACACCTTGGTAGGTCAGGAATGTGCATAGTGCTGCTTCTGTGGGCGGTATGTTTTAAAGGAGGAATACCAGACCGCTGACCAGCATGAGAAAGTGCAGAAACAGTTAAAAAAGAATATTGGATGGTTTCAGCAAGACAGTCCCCGTCCTGTGCTAGTCACTCCCCCTGAGCAGGGACCATTAGTACACTTGGTTTGCCCAGCATCTAACATGATAATACAGCACTGTTATTTTACGTGATAAGATAGTGGGGGCTATGTAAGTATGTGATTATGGCTTGCCTAGCATGGAATTACTCAAAAATGGCTTTTGCTTTCAAAATTCACATCAACTCTAGGTCAAATTAACTTTAAGTACAGACAAGTCCTAAAACAAATGCAGGGAACTCTGTAATGGGCTTTTAAGGAATATTCTGTTCATAAGCATTTTTTCTAACTATCGAGTCAGTGATTGGCTTTTTCTAAGATTTAAAAAAAATCCTGGATGTTTGCTGCATTATTTAGCGGCAGCTGTCCTTCATATTGGCATAACAATACAACTTGTGCCTCGGTTTCTCCTTAGTCATTTGTTTAATGTTAGCATTTTGATCCCTGGCAGAAATCAGAATTTTTTTTTTTCCGGAAAAACAAAAGAATCCAAAACAAAACCCCATTCTCTGGTTTGGGTCAAGTGCAGCTCTTTACAGTCACGCTAGCATGCCCAGTGCTGTCTCTGTGTTCATGTCTCTTAAAGCTCATGAACTCTTAGAGGGCATTTGTATTGCTCACCTTCAGTCAAAGTTGCCCTCTGAGAGCAGGCTCACAAGGATGCGTGGAAAAATGTTTCATCCGCATTGGACATTTCTAGCTATTAGCTGAAGCAGTTCTGTTAATACATATCTCCACAGCAAAATACTCTCCAAATATCAAAGTAAACGGGTGAAGATGCAGACAAATCCTTATCCTCTCCTTGATCAAAGCGTGTCCAGCTTTCCCAGTCATCTGAGCGCTGCCTATTTACTCTGTTTCTACCATGCTGCTTTGTTTTTGCATCGCTCCCCTCCGTGCTGTGAGTGCCACAAGGCTGACCTCAGACACTTCTGTACATACAGTATGCTGCACAATAACACAAGAAGGCTCCACGTTTCTGAAACTAAATGTATTCTTTACTAGGAGCACTGGTTAGCACTAAGCTGTGACTGCAGCCGGCGCTCCAGCCATTCTCATTCAGGCTGAATCCTTGGGTGCCTTCACTCGTGCAACCCCTGCTCCTCCCTTCAAATTCTAGACAGGCTGTTATCAGCAGTTGTCTGCCTGCTATATAGACCAAATGGAAAGGCTCCCCTTTCTCAGGATCACCACCTATAACAAGTTTCTCAGCTTCGAATTTCTTCCCTGTTTCTTACTTGACTGTACTTCAGTGAATTACCCCACACTCCTTTCCAGGGTCTATGACTTCTCCCTTAAAGTCCTATTAAATTCTCCCTTTTCTCCCGCTCCCTTCACTGTCTTATGGACACTTGCACCATGAACTCTTTCCCAGTCCCAGTTTCTTGCTTATTATCATCTGTTTCATACTTTGCCTGGCTTTTATCCTACAGCATTCTGATCCCCTTGGGATCAAGAACATTACCCTTCTCTCAGTTCCTGTTGGCCTATTTATATATACATAAGTATACATATATATATATATTCCCAAGACTAGATTGTTATGCAGACTGTGTATGTTCAATCCATAAATAAAATATTTTGAGAATATTTTTATATTTCTGTCTCTTTACAGTCAGCAGCATAACCAGCTCTTCTTTTAAAGATGCTTGCAACTCTTTTTCTGGCTAATATAAATAATGTAAATAATTCATGTATTTAGTAACGATAAATATTCATATTTCATTTGAACCAGACAGTGGTTGTCTAGATTAAATTAAACTGCTTTGAATTCAACAGCTGGCAATCTCCCCATGCCAAATAAGGGATTTTAGTCATACTTTATTTAAAATACATAACTACCAGAAATGGGAGGTGACGAGGAAAGGAAATGGACTTTCTTACCCAAACATATAACACATCTGTCTATTCACTGTACTTCCTTCAGACTTCGCTACAAGCAAATATATTTCTTTCTGGAACAGACTAAATGGGTGCTGAAAGGAAGAATACAGTTTGCATACTTTATAAGCATAGATAGCTATGTCAGAGTCTCTTACTGGTTTTGGAGTTCAATTCTTAGTGAGTTGTATTCCTCTTGCCTGAGGAAGCTTGGTAATTGTGGGGGCCATTTGAAAAAAAAAACCCACAGTAAAAAAAGAGCAATGAAACAGAAGTCTCCTCCCCAAAGTAACCAAGAGCTTGTCCTTATATTATTGAACTCTTAAGCTGCATTTTCATTTGTCCATAATTTTCATTATTAATGAGAAACAGGAGCTTTATAAGCATGGGGCAGGAGTGAATTTTAACTGTGGGAGAGATTTAGGGATTCTGCTTTGAACATTTGGAGAGATGGTGGTTTCCTTCCTACCTGTTCCAATCAGTTGTGCAAATACGGGGCCAGGGTAGGAGGAAAAGTGCGCATGTTTTCTTTCTGTGTTTCCTTGGTGTTCGTCTGCCTTCCTAAGTCTGTAAAATAGGCTACTGGGCAGGAGGCCTGAGAGCTGACATACATGTTCTTGCTCAGGAAGTTGGAGAGCACATGGCTGTAACTGTTCTGAGCATTCTATATAACCCAGAAAAATTCAGAAGTCAAAAGCAAACCTTGCTTCCTGACGAGAAAAGGTAGAATCACCACCCTTTAACAAATCTCAGGCAATGAGCTCTGCAGAACAGGACAGAGTTTCTCCAAACAATTACTTAAATGCTGCATATATCTTCATGAGGAAAAAAATGTGTTTTTTAAGCCAGTCTGAGCTAAATTATGTTAAAATCCTGCTGAAGACAAAGCAGTTGTATGTTAACATGCATTATCTAGTCGAGGTTAATAATGAGCTTATTCCTAGGAGTTCCTTAGCTAGATAACATGAACTGAATTTACATGTGCTGCATTATGGTACTGGTTCTTGGGCTAAAGATGCAGTGGGTGTCTTTCCGTTCAGATCAGGCTATTCTGGACTGGGCCTGTAAAGTATGAATGTAACTTCAGAGGTAGGTGGTTTAGGGAGTCAAATTATTTTGTGAGTTTTCCCTGATTTCCGAAAGAGCTGGAGATGAGGATAATGGGATGCTTGGGGTCAGAATATGGGGGGAATGAAGTAGGGAGAGCTTCAAGGCAGTGGGTTCCCTGAGAGGCTTCCCCAGTTTGCTGGCAGCAGCCTCGTAAGTCACAGAGACATTAATAAATCCTTTGTGTTGTTATTTGTGCTTGCTTCTGTGTTCTTTCCAGCGTTCGGCAGGATTTAGGGCAAGTAGGATGTGCCAGTAATGGGAGGCAAACACTGAGATGGCCAATGGAAATATTCTTCTTCTTATGCGTGCTCACCATAAAACATTTGCAGGTGGGCCTTCTGGAATCACAGCCATGACTCTGCCTGGTGTTATTTCCTCATTTGTTGTTTTCTCCATCTGCTCATTTATTTTCCTGGTTATGGTCTTCTTCTCTCTGTCTCCATTTCCCCCTGCTCATTTGTATAAGTAGAAATATCCTTCCCTCCAGCAACTGTGTAATATTCTTTCTCTTTTATGTATATATTTGGCTTGCAAATAGGTAGCTTAAAAAGCTGAGACAAGACAGAGAAGCCATCGTCAAATTCCAGCAGATTCTTCGTGTATTTAGACTATATTCCTGCAGATTTTCTCATCTTTTCCAGAGAAATGTTTTTGGCCATGCCGTATCACAATCCAAACACACAGTAATGAAGCTTTATTCGGGACTGGTTATGTGGGAGAAGAGACTGAAGCAGAGAACACAATGCACGGTAACTGCAGGCTCAGTTACCACCTCACTCGTGCACAGCAGGGATGGGGAACGACTGGGTTTGCTGAGCAAAAGAAGGTGCTTTGCAAAATGTATGGCTTCTGCCTTGCTGCTGAAAAAGAGTGGTTGCATTTGTTTGCGATCGATGCCAGTTGTGGGGTGCTTCTGCTCTGTTGATGCTTTGCCAAGGAGAATTGCAAAGAAACTGAAATCTAACCTACCATTCTTTCCTGGGTTGTGAAGATACTGGGTCTGACCTCTTAGGTGGTGTAAATCAGGAGCAAATTAATGGATTACAAAGGAGCAAAGGGAGGGGGCAGCCTCTTTTCTGTCAGATGGTGGTGAGGGCTACCATATTCTCAGTTCCCTGCTAAACCTGCCCTTTCACAAAAGTGTGTGTGTGTGATATCATAATCTGTTATTGTTATTTTCAGCTACCCATTCTGCCTGGAAGTGAATTTTGATCTGCGGCACTGGGGAGCCGCTGGAAGCTGGTGGATAAGGTGCAAGCCAGGGTTGCTGGTGGTGTGGACTGAACTGTTTTCTCCCCTACAACTTATGGGGTTTGACAGTGATTTCAGGATTTCCCCCTAGAAAAGGATTCTCAGCTTTTCCACGGACCCACTGTCTGACCTCTGGCCAACTCGGTCACCTTTCTATGCCTCTCTTTCATCCGTCCCAACTGTTTGGATTTTAAGCTCTTGAGAGCGGCCATTGTCTCTTAAAGTGTATTTATTTTGTACAGTACCTAGCACTGTGGGGCTCCTGCCTCAGTTGGAACCACTGGGTGTGACTGTAATGTAAATACTGAGTAATAAGAATAGCATATGTGGGGGTGTAGAAACAGGGAGAGAGAGAAAAATATTTTCCCCATTCTTGTCTGCTTTTTGTTGTTGTTCTATTTCCTATTCACAGAAAGCATACAATACTGATTAATGAAAAATTTCTGGCTCCAGTTCAGTATCTGGCTTCAGTACATTTGCTATTTGATATCTGAGATATGTACAACATGTTCACAGTGAATACTCCAACTGAAAACAGTAGAGTTCAAACCAAGTCAATTAATTCACAGAGTGAATGGATTCAAGCCCAGATTCTCGTGCCTTGTGGAGGCCTCTTTGAGTCTCCTGCCAAAAGATATCTGTTTATAAATGCAGTAAACGTAACTATTTGATACTTATAGCTCTTACAGCCTTATGTGATTTTTTTCCTTGTTATGGCTGATCTCTGATAATTGAGTTACATTTTGCAGACATTTCAGGCATTCTCTTTCTCTCTGCGCTTTCTTCCCCCCCTGGCGCTATGGCTCAGCCAGTGTTTTGGACGGTTTCACATTTCCTTTCTCTTTGTTGCCTTGGATATTCTGCTGAAGTAAGGCATAACAAAACTGTATCCAAAATCCATACGTACTTCCAGCCAGGCTCTGTCTTGAACCTGCTTTGTGGCTCTTGCCTGTGAGAAATCTTACCATTTCTGCGGAAGGAGAGGAGAGATAAAACCTTAAAATGAAAATGACTGTTGTGTTCTGCATTGATGATCCAAGAACATTAATAATAGATCTTTGTTGAGTAGTATCTCTCATCCCTAGCATTCATGCATTTAATCAACTGATGTATGTAGTACAGTAGGCATTTTTGAAAAACATTCATCACTTATGTGGAGTATAGCAGGTAACGTTATAAAACCAAATAGAAAAAACAATATGTGGGGAACGTCTTTATGGATGTGAAAAATTAAGTTAGAACAATGGGGAGTGGAAATTTGGGCAGGACATATGGGCTAGCATTTCTTTTCTAACAGGAAACATTCAGGATTTCTTTTATTCTTTGAATCTTGTTTTTGTTTATTTTTCATCTCCTTGTTGTGCCTTCTCCTTTCTTTCTCCCTCCAAGTGAGGGTGCCCCAGGGCTGTTTTAATTGTACTCTCCTCTCTTCATACCCTTTGCTCATTTTTTAATCCAGCCGTTCAGCATATTCACCTGCTGTCTTTACACCCGCTGTCCTCTGACCTTCTGCTTCTGAGCTGTTTCCAATCATCCACCTCAGAGCATGGACATATCTTCCTGGCTATTTTGCTATAACTGAAATGCTTTATAGACAGAAGTTAACTCCTAACATATATCCTTAATATTTCTCTCCCGTTTGTTCTTTATGATCCTTGGCTGCACTACTTTTCCCTTGCTGCTCAGGTCTGTAGGCTGGGATGAGCAGGTTTGATTCATTCCAGTCTTTGGCCCAGAAAACGAGGAATTAGTTCCTTTCCATCTCATGGACTTCTCATCCATTTGGTCCAAAGGAATGACACCGATGAAGATTATTTTCCTTGCCCATTCCTCTGACAAATTCTTCTAATTACTCATCCTATTTTACCTCATCATCTCTACTATTTCCTTAATCTTTTGGATCCTTCCTTACCTTCATCCCTACTATGTTCTCATGTCTTTTGCTGCCGTACCCGTCTACCTCTGCTCCACCATGGCACCTGGACAAGTTGCTCATGAACCAGTATCTCATGAACAGCGCTGGTTTTTATATTGTTTCTCAGCATGCATAGTGCACTGAGTGCCACGGTCTCCTTTTGGTTCTCAAGTTTCACCTCTATGATAGTAACAAAATAAAATCAGTCAGTGAAAGAGACCTGAAGAGGTAGGAAAGATTAATAATATCCATATTTTAAAAGTACATTAAAAATGCAGACACCATTATATTACTCTCCTCCCCGCCCCCATCCTGGCCCAAGTTCTATGTACCGTTTCTATTCTGAATACAGGGAGATGTTTCTTTCTATGTATTCCTGCAGCACCCAGCACGATGGAGTCCCATTCTACTATATTATCATAAATGCTGCTGAGAAGCAGCTGTGACAGATGAGTACTCCCTAACACTATGTTGAAGCATTAGAATGTTTTATTTAGCCACCTAAAGAGAGGTAACATGAAACTGGTACAATATCAAATGAATATATGTTGTCCTCCATATTTTTAGACTAGGAATTAGAAGACAGTTTGTAGCTGCCAGAAGTTCTGGAATGGCCTCACCAAAAGGATAGGGTTTCAAGAACAACTTAATAAATTAATGAAAGAGATCGTAAAACAGGATAATGGCAATCTTGAAACCACTGTTTCTGATCCTGAAGCTTGGGCTGTTTGATTTGTTGATTCGTTATCCACAAAAGGGTGGTGAAAAGAGATTTGATCGGTGAACATGGGTTTGGTTGTATTTGTGTGGTATTTAACTAATTCGATGCTTTAGGGCTTCTACTTTCCTCTAAAGCAACAGAAACTGGCTGGATACGAGATGTAGTATGTAGTAGACTAGATGTATCTGGAAGTCTAGCATCTAAAGATGTTTTCTTGTTTGTAATGGTGTGTCTTAATCGCTCAGGTTGACTGCATATGCTCAGCTGACAGAATCTGGAGTCAGTCCTGCTCCCTCCTGCTCCCATTCAATGACAGATAGCTTTCCACTGTTTTGCAGCAAAGACCTGAAGCTTGCTCGTGGTCTTTGGCAGGCATTTTGTGTCACGTGAAAGGGGTGATACCTGCGATCCATTCTGGCTTCAGCATCCGTGCTGGGCTTATCTGCAGCTGCAGGGGCTCAGCAGCATTGCCGCACGCAGCCTTTCTCAGCAGCTCCCGCCGCCGTTCGCCAGCCATCTCCTGCCCGTGTACGAAGGCAGTCGGGCTGCGCTTGGCAGATGCTGCTCAGCTAATGGGATCCCTGCAAAGGGTGCTATAACCTTCGGCAGGCAGTAGCACTGCTGTCAGCGCTAGCGCGCTGAGCTGTTATTTGTGGTATATTTCAATAAAGGAAAAAGATAGCTGAGGAAATAAGTGTCAAAACTTAAATCATTTCACATTGTAAACTGCTGAACTGCTTTAATCCTACAATGGTTCTGCTTCTTTCAGTTTATTTAAGTTCAGTCACAGCTAGAAAATCAGTTCCTCAGTATTTCTGCAACCGCAAGTAAACCTTGCCAGCAGTAAGAAAGAGGGGAAAAGGTGAAGGGTTGAAACAGTAAAGCCTAGAAAATAATGAAATGTCAGCATTACTGTGCTGGTAGCAGATCCCTAGCAAACCAGCAAAGAGCAAAAACGATCATGTTAAACAGCCAGGAATAGCGAATCTAAGAAAGCTATTTGGACCCTAGGACAGTACTCCATCGCAAGCAATTCCCAGGAAGGTGCAGGAAGGCTTTTGTTAGAAATTCAGAGAAGTCAAGAGCAATTCTTTCTTCCATTTCTCTCCTTAGAGCATTTATTAAGGTTATAATTCTAAATTTGCCTCTCCTTGTCTTGAGGAATTCTCCTGAATTTAAACCCAAGATAAAACCTTATGTGTACTAATTCAAAAAAGGCATCCAACAGATTCTTCACTGCACTTACCTTGTGTATATATAGGTAGAGTTTCATTCCAGCACTGCTCATATGTAGTAGAAAGTGCTTACATAGCAAGCTATGATTTCCCTCCTCCTGCTTAGGAAAGCATCAGTATCACATGGTCGGGGCATCCCATCACATACCACAGACACTGTCTAATTGAAAACATGTGAAACCAAATATCTGGTCATCAACCTCTAACTGAAATGGATTTTCAGAAAACTTTTCAACAATTTCAAATAAACAAAGTGTGTTGATAGACAAGTTCTGAGCAGGAGGGAGAAAGTCTAAATTCATCCATTTTAAGCTGTGAATTAATCATAGCTTCAGAAATGGCTTCTGTCATGCCACAGGTTTGATGTCTCCCTCCCAAAATTTTACTCATACCTTCCCTTCCTTTCATCCTGATAATTAGAGCTTCCCTTGGGATGTCTGCTCCAAGACATGCATATCCAAACAACCACATTTATTCCAGTTTCTCACAGATCCTCTCTCTCCCCTTCAGCCTAGAGCTCCAAAATGCTATTGCTTTAAAATGTCTCCATAAAACATCTCCGTCCAGCTGTCTCCTAGACAATTCACCCTTTTCCATGTCTTGCTCATCTCTTTCCAACCCTTTACTCAACGTTTCTTTTGTCCATAATTTTATTTAAAAAATTCTATCTCTCCTCGTTACGTATTAGTGACTTCTGTCGTGTTTATAGTCAGGTAATTTAAATTTTGCTCATCTTTGCTCTACTCTCTTCACTGTTTTTAGGTAGATGATGGTTCATAAAAGTATGCAGTAATGTAAAAAAATAAAAGTGAAATGAAACCGTCAAATAAAACTAAGAGTGAGGCTGAGACCTATTTGCAGATGTTCAATAAAGTCAAAAAGAAGCTGATTTGAGGGGATAAATTATTCATAGCTAATTATTTGCTCTTCTTTAATGCTAAATATCCTACATTTCAGCCTCCTGCAGGCAACTCAAGCAGTGATTCCTGAGTTTTTCAACAGCAACAACCACACAGAGTTTTTGAAGTGGTTTTGGTCCCTCCGGGTTGACAGGTGCTACATAAAAAGCAGACAGGATATTGTTATTAAGACTCTTGAGAGTTTGAAGCATGAAGTCCTGTAGAATGAGCTGAGATCGTATCTTCAAAACACACACATTACAGCTTCAACGTACTCATAGGCTCCGGGCTGTTCTTTTGGCACAGGCTTGAGCAAAGAGCAGTGTGTCAGTTGCTCTGCCCCGGGGACTTGGTGACTCCAGCTCCGGGCTGAATTGTAGTTCATCATCTGCATCTACGGTGCAGTGAGGAGAGAAGATGAGAGTGGATCATTTGCCTGCAATGCACCAAGAATTGCTGGTTCTCCTATGCACATGCTACTTTGCTGTTTGCCCAAAGAGCAGCGGGTGGACTCAGGTTTCTGGTCTTTCTCCTTGCTTTCCACCCGCCCTAGAGTAGGTAAAGATTGGGCACAAAGCTCCATTTTCTCATATAAAATGCAGGATGCTGCTGGCCTGGTTAGACCTGCAAGATTTTTCTCCAAACACACAGTTCAAGTCTCAAACTGACCATGCATGGTCCTTTTGGCTATGGATGCTCTGCACTCTGGCCTGTTTTATTCAAGGAAGTTGCTACCTCCTTGTTGGCCTGTAATTCAGATTATTGCAAATCCAGAATATAGTTATTGATAGATGAACTAAACTGTACATATGTAATATACATTATCAATCCATTATAGCTGTAAATCCAGTGTAAAGATTATCGTGGAAAAAGACTTGCTTTCCTTTCCTTTCTTTCCTTTTCTTTTTTCCCCAAACTGGAGATGCTTGTGTTATTTAAATGAACTCAGACAGCCCAAGTCAGTCCTTTGACAACCTAAGTCCTTCGGTAGTCGGTTCTGACTGGCACACAGCCACTCACTTCTGCACTTGCCCGTAATGAAATCCATTCAAACATATCAGCTCCCTGAGAATGATGTGCCTCAATCTAAGATTACCATGAAGGAACCTACAAAACAGGCACCTACAAAGCGAGGACTATTTATATGCATCATTTTATTTGCATTGTAAAAGGCTTTTCCAACACGCAATGAGTTCCAAGTTGTCTGCGATAAGTTTCAGGCTGGCTACTGGAGTGCCCTGTACATTTTGTATATGTATTTATATGTAGATATATATGCATATACTGTTAGAAGGATATTAGCTCAGCTACTTCAGAGTCATATCAGGCTATGAGAGGAAGTCAGTGTGTTTATACAGACACTGAGTAGTATGTTAAAGGGCTTGTTTTTTGGAAATAAAAGCTTAATTTCATTATCATAATGATGATAACATACAGCTTTGAATGGTATTAGTTCCTGTTTACATTACTCATGGTGTTGGTCTAAGCTGCATTTGCCATCTAGACATAATTACTATTTTATTATTATTTTTTTCACAGTTAAGTGGAGCATTTTAGCACAGCTGAATTGCTGCAAGCCTTGGTGGAACAAATCTATTAGTGGTATGGCTTGAAACAATACACAAAAGAGCCCTGTGTGTGGTCTGCTTTACATGCTTTTCACTTCCTTATGTTAAACAATAAATCTCTGAGTCAGCTAGAACTCAGAGACTAACATCCAACGAGAGCCGCATTTTATCTTTTATTCATTGGCAGGAACATAGCTGTAGGAGGTATTCAAATCACACTTTTATTTAAACAAACACAGCTGGATCACAGCCTCTTAATATAGCAATTCTCTAATGAAAAATAACAACATAGTATTTATCTCTTTTCTTTTGTGCAGCTCTCAATTTGCTAAAATTAGGCAGACTTCAATCCCATACAAAATTGGCATGTTTTCATGACCAGAGCTCATAGCAACTAACTGCAAAATTATAATGGGAATGTAATTATAGTAGGGCATGTGAAATACACATCCTTTTGCTGCTGTAAGCTATATGGGGTTATACAATTATGCTGTAATAACATCATTTATCTTAAAGAAGTCAGACAGCTGATTTCATTTATTTAACTTGAGTTCTCCAGTTATGTGCTGTGTCAGGTTAACATTAATGTATTGCACAAAGTAATACGGTGCAAGAAGTCAGGGTTTCCCCAAGATGCATTGTTCCCTTGTTTGCACAAGTTTATTTTCTTCTTTATCCCTGTGAGTGTTCGGAGACAACCAGCTTGAGTTTCTAGCTCTTTGGGAGCCTTGTAAAACATGTTTTTCTATGTTTGCGGCTGCACTCCTTATTTCTTTCTGTGGGTGTGATTTGGGGCCAACAATTTGTAATTAACTGCAGAAGAATGTAACTAAATGAAATAGCTGAGTCACCTGGCCACATGCTGAGTGAGAGTTTGAAAATAATCACCTTGCCATTTATGTGGTGTAGTAATTAATATTGGCCAAATTCTGCACTCATCCTAGGCAAAAAAATCGCCGAAAGTCCTGAAATCAGCCGGACTTTTGTAAGTCAGTCCAATCTTTTATCTTTCAGGATTAAGCAGAGTAACCAGAACACCATATTTCTATGAGAGATGCAGTGTTTAGTGATAATTTTTAAGATTATTCCTGACTGTTATGATACACAGGGAGTAGTGGCTTGGAAAGAGTAGCTTTTCAGGAATGGGACAGGAACGTGTGACACTAGAAAGTTATTAATAAATGATCAGGGAGGGCTGCGAGGTGCTGTATTCCCACTCAGATATCCTGGGAACTTGCGTGACTCAGCACAGAAAGGATGTATGGGGCAGGGAGAATGTCATCTGCGAAAAGTCTCCTCTTTGGGAGAGAGACTTTGATCAGATATCAGGTATCACTGTCAGCTATTTGTGTTTTATTATAATAAATAACGATAGTAATTACTATTGCTATTCAATGGGACAATGCAGGCACAAGCCATAATGAAGTTCACATCTCTGGAAGTATTTTACCAAGCACTGGGACCTGTATGCCTTTCAAGTCCTGTTCTGTAGCTTGGGATCACAACACCATCCTAACACTATGTTTCCCTTTGCTTCTTCCTAATCAAGCATTTTTAATAGACAGGCAACCAGTGAAAACTTTTAATTTCAGTCTGAACTCTCCGTGTTCTTAGTGTATTAAATATGCCTTTTGTGGCCTGACAAAATATGCTGTTATTGATGAAGTAGCGAGTTTGGCTTTCCTCAGCAGCCATCAGTTCACTATACACATGTAACTCCTGATGTAGACGGGGCTAAACAAACTCTCTGTTCGTTTCAGAAAGCTGGTATTTAGCACACTTTCTATAATGGATTTTGAAAACAGTTCAGCCTGTTTAAAATAACAGCCATATGTTTTTCAATACTGGAGGGCTGGCCAGAATGTAAATGGATATGACACACACTGTCAATAAAAAGTCATTTTACCACTAAACACACATCTGTAATTTTAAGGACAGTTTTGAGTCCAAGTCCACATTTGTTCAAATGTATGGGGCACGGATATCTCATGTGGGGCTGAATTTTGACATTGGTTTTTTGGATTATAACCTCCATTTCCCAGTAAAAATATCGAATTTTGTTTGATCAAATTTGTATCACATACCTTGGTTTTTTGAACAAGATCATTTGTATTTGTACCTAACTTATTGTATTGCCTACTCCTTTTTTTCGAGGTTTTCTTCTTCTGCCACTGTAGATGTATCTATGATATAATATCTGAACTATACTGTCCTCCAGAAGTTATTGGTCAATCTTCTTTAAGCCCTATGAGTGTGAGCGAGGACTGGAAGGCCAAAAAATCCCCCAAACACTGACTGGTCTCTAATTGCCAAACGGCAGCCCCAGAAAATAGAATTTTACTAACAGGGACCTTTGCTTTTTACTTTTTGCCATGAAATGCACAGTGTGTTCAAAGTGCAGTCAATGTTTCTGCAATCTAACTTCCCTTAAATAAGTGTGGTTTTATAATATGCACTATTCTTCTCTGTTTTGGAAATAGTTTGTTGGAGGTAAGGTTATTCATCATGGTGTTACTGAGAGCCAAAAATTTCTATGTAAATGGTCCTTTAAGAAAGGCTTGTTTCCAAAGGTACAGTTGCAGCTGGCTACTATATGCCCATGAACACATCTTTGAGCCGTGGAAGCTAAAGCAAAAATATAGTGAAGAGTTCTTGAAACCTCTTCTCAGGTAAGAAAGACAGAATTTGATTGTACAACAGGCTATAAATTACAATATGGGGCCTCAAGACTGAATCAAATAGAAAGCTTAGAAAGACCCTGAAAGATGAGGGGACCTCGGGAAATTTCACCAATACCTGTGCAGACTCTCAAACAGCGAGCTATCATCTCACATTACAAAAGAAGCCATGGAGAAAGGCTAAATATTTTGCCTTTATCCCATAGAGCAGTTCTTGATGGGAGAGAGGACTTTCCTCTTCAATCAATGTGTGATTCTACATTCCAAACAAAATGGGGCTGTTTTGGTTTTAGTGTTTAGTTTTCTTTTTTGTTTCCCATCTCTACAGTTAGCATTTCTCTCTAACATGGTATCTACCATTTCTTAATATCTTTCTAGTATCACAGGTCACTGACATTTAGCTATCCCAGTTTTCACTATTACAAATCCTGGAAATTTCAGCCAGGAGCCACTTGAGCGGAGTGAAACGTTGAGAACAAACTGAGTTTATGAACACAGCCTACGTTCCTGGAGACGTTTGGTAAGGCGTGGAATAGAAGAGTAGTCGGTGAGCAAATACTGCCAGAAACACATTTGGCAGACACTACTACTCTTCCAGGGACTGTCCACCCCTACTCAAAGTGAAAAACAAATAAATTAACCTTGGCGTTGTCCTTGAGGAGCGAAGCTCAGTCAAAATGATTTCTTTCTATGGATGCCTTGCAGATCATTGTAATGACAAGTAACTTGTCTGGGCACTGTGACAATTTGTGGATTTTGTCTATGGATGTGAAGTTTCACTGAACACAGCACTCATGAATGCAGATAAATTCCTTTTGGATCTAATTCCACTATGGTCCACTCCGCTATTAGAGATAGGTGTCAAATATTAAGATGGGATAAAGCACTCAGCTGTTCCAGATGTTTATTCAAAACCATTTGAATAAACTAAGCTGAGGTAGAGCAGCCTCAGGAGAACAAGCTCTCTCATAAGATGTTTGATACTTCCTGTTTCTGATTTTACAAAAAATAAATATTTCTAAATACTGCTTCAGCTTTTGTGCTTCTATTCCTGATTGAAACCAGGAAATGTGGCGTTACACTGGGAGGTAAAGGAAATCAAGGGAGGGAAGTCACGCCACTTCTTGATACTTCACAAGCGTCCTGGTTCAGGTTCTTGGAGAAGTGAGTGGTTCTCCCATTACCAATGTGCAGAGCTTAAGAAAAAATGCAGCACTACCAGTTCACAGGTTCGGCAGTGTAAGCCAGAGTGACGTAACTGAAAGGATATTTGTTCCCCCAAATGAAGTGTGGTTATAGAGTTATAAAGTCGGCATGACTGTGTATAGTGGCAGTATGTTAGTGGTTCTTTCGTTATTCTGCATAAGGCACCAAAACAAGCAGGACTTCAAACATAAATGTGAACAAAATTAACAGGGAACCAGTGCTGGTTTCTAAGCACTGGCATTCTGTGCAGCTGCTACATTTTCAGCGATCATCAAGAGTGCCAGCATTGGAGCCTGCTGATATAATTTCACCTTTAAGGTGCAAAGCTCTGGATGTCCTTAGGAGAGGGACATTTTTGCATGTGGCTATGAGAGAGTACACAGAGTTTGCACTAAATGCAGACTGGAAAAAACACAACTTTGGTCATTTAGAAGCCTGTCCAAATGGGCATCCCATGTATCCTTTCTCGCAGGAAGCTCTAGCCTGTCCGTTCAGTTTTATGGTGAAATTTGGAAAGGGTGTCTTGCATGTTTTCCTTAATGACATGATGCAGGAAGACCTTTTGTTTGCTCTTATGGATGAACATAGAGTTCATCTGCCAGTATATCATCAGCAAACACAACCTCACTCTGTCTGTGTTCCAGTTTGTCCAAATTCCATGTGGCTGCGTCAACACAGCACCAAGCCCAAGTTAATATATTTAGTCACTGGCAGGGCTTTCCCATTCAGGCTTGGCATGATGTTAACCACAAGGCTTTGACCACCTTGGAAAGTGGACAGATTGAGCTCGTGTCTGTTCACAGTATGTCAGATAAGTCCCTGGAACCGTTGGAGTACTGGGGCCGCTTCCACTTTGAACACCTTTTTCGTATAGTTGCTTATTTTCTTAATGCATGGTATTCAGCTGTCTCCCCTCCTCCTCCCTTTCAGCAGCATCAGCACAAGGCTAATTTTGATATAAAGCCTGGGGCAGCTTGTCAAAAAGTTTAAAATCAGATTTTTGATGTATTATATCATCATGCAGAAGACATCAAATACATTTTATCAGATCCTTTTGCTGAATTGTTAAAACTATTAGCTGTGTTTTCCCTCCAAAACTGGGTGGAATGGATTACTTGTGTTAATGACTTACATGAGTACCTACAACAACATGGTACTTTTGTTTATGGCTTGCACTTCTACTGAGTAGTGGTAGCTAAGGCAGAGAATATTATTATGGTAGGCAAAGTTTTGAACATTGAATGCTAAGCAAGTATCTGTTTAGAAGTAGTCACAGAGCTGGTTCAAGGTGTACATTAAGCGATCAGCCCTTTCACGTGGTTGCAGGATGCCTGAGCTGGTTACTCCTGAGAAGAGGTAGAAAGCTTTTTCTAGCTGCTATCGATAATTTCTCCTCCGCCTTTCACTGTCAAAAGCAGCAGTTAGAACACCTTGTGCTGTTCCCATCCCTTTTCCCACCTGGCTTTGTCCCTAACCCCACATTAGGAAGAGGAAAGGAGAAGAAAGGATCTGAGTTCTTGGAAGTCGTGAGTATGTAGGTTATGTATCCCTGGTTAGTTGCAGCCACAGTATAAACAGGAAAACCGAGTAAATACTAATTTAAAAAATACTTTTAGATGCTTCTGCTTTAAATCACTTAAATCTCACTTTTAAAGACTTCTCTCTATAACCTTATTCATCTTTCACAAACAGCGAAATTCCATAAAGCCCCATGTGGGGCGGAGAGCTTTTTATTTTAATAAACCTTCTCGAATTGATTTCTTCTGTGGGGCACTAGGCCAGGAGTGCGTGCAAAGCAAGGACAGAAAAAGAGAGCAAAGCAAGACATCGGTCAGCCAGCCAAGCAGCGCACACATACTGCTGAGTGCTCTCCCACACTACCAGCACGCAGGAGGCTTTACCTGCAAACACACGGTGAGTGCTGTCTTATAGATCCAAACAGGCTGGAGCTCCATGGACTTCCCTTTGAGGGAAAGATATAAAGAAAAAGTGGGGAAGGGAGCGGCTTCTTTCCTTCCTTCCTGTTTATCCTAGACCTCATTTAGCAAAATAAAAATCAAACAAAGAGAACTATGGAGACAAAATACTTGTGTTGTTTTCCAAAGTCTGCTAATCTTTAAATTTTACCTTGGATGGAGGAAGCTGTTTGTTCAGAATACTGCCTTTTCACCCAACCGCTTCACCGCCTCATTTACTGACAATAGATAAGATTAAGAACATATATTGTTTCTACTTTCCAGTTAGATGTACCGAACTACACAGCTATGGAAAAGGAGCGCAGGGTTCAATTCCAGAAGGCGCTTCATTAACAAAAATGACATATAACCCCCCCACACTTGGCAGCAACCTGAAAAGGGTTAATGAAGGACCTATTCGCCTCCCCCATCTGTGAAAAAGTGCCAATCAAAAAACAGCTGCTATAAAAGGCGGCAGCCCAGCAGGAATAGGAGTAGTAGGTGGAGAGGTGTTGGAGAAGCAAGCTGTAGGAGGCTAGCCTGCCAAGGAGGGCTGATGGAGCTAGGAGGGGTAGGAAGACTTGGGCCTTTGCTTGTTCCATCCTGGCTTGGAAGCTGGAGGAGAAGTTGGGTGTGGGGTCCCTGGTTTCCAGTGGGAAAGGGACTGACCTTTCAGGTTTGGGAGCCCCGTGTGTTTGGCTCCGACGCTGGATCTGTGACCTCCCAGGTTTTGGGGCGTGATTCTGATGTTAACTGCTATCGTGGGGAGTGGGAAAGGTGAATGGGCTCGAAAGAGCCTTCCCAAATATCTTCCTGCCCTCAGCGAAAAGAAAACAAAACCAAAGGTGCTGAATACTGTGCCCCCCCATCCCAAAAAATAAGTTTCATTCAAAAAAATAAAATCTAACAGGATATTTGTATCAGTCTATCCTTTTACCACAGAATTTGTACTTCTCAATAATCCCATTGTTGCTACTATATTTTGTGTATATTTGTGCTGTTGCTTGCTACGAATGTGCTGCAAATGACTTCTTATTTAGAAAAGAGAGATGTTCACTGGGTTAGGTTTCAAGCCCAGTAGCTTTCGCTTTCCCTTCACACTCAGAAGTGCGAGAGAGACAAAATATAAACAGGGAGCTAGAACTTGCTGGATGCTACTGGAGAGGAGGAAGGAGCGTGGCATCCCTACAGTCTTATACTTCCTGTAAGACTTCTTTCCTCTGTGTGATTCCTTAGTTACTTCAGCCTTTACAATCTGTCTAGAGGGGATTGTACCCCTGTGGGTGTTGGTAAGTACAGGTATAATCCTGGGATCTCGTTAAACTTAAAAAGCAGGTCTAGGGGGAAAAAAGGTCATTTAAATTAATATTATCACAAAAGTGTGCACTGGAGCTGGGAATGGAAAAGCTTAAGGGAGCTGGAAAATGCCTTCAGCAAAATAAGGTGTGATAGAAACGATGTGTCAGCTATCAAAGTCATTGACTAGGAGCTGAAAATGGCAGTAGGAATACATTAATAAAACTTGAAAACAACAGATTAAGGTGTTTGGTAGATTGTTTCCTTCATATCTGTCGAAGAGATGGAAAGATGATGTGAGAGAATAGGGAGTATTCCCCAAACTTGCTTAGGTCATTCTCCAACAAATCTGGTGTGGACTTTGCCAGGGATCTGTTTCTCAAGTGCTTTAATTTTGTACTCATTAGCTTTACCTGTAAAATACAAAGTGCAAGAAAGAGCACAAGCCAAATGGCAGAGCCCTAGATACGTTCATCAGTAAACTTCACTTGTGTAATTACAATTAAGCTTCTTGCATGTGACAGCAGTGGGCTGGATGTCATAGCTGTCTGTTAACCAAGTAAAAACCAGATAGCTCCCCTGCTCATATGAAGTACGAACCTGTTGAGATTGGAATGGGGAAAGGACTCTAGTGCTTTTTGCTGTTGTACAGAACATTTTTCTACTGGGAGTTGTGCTCGCTGTATTTGAGATGAGACTACTAGAAATGTTGATGTCAGTATAGATTCTTTCATTTCATCTGTCCTGTGTTATTTTGGTGTCTCTTTGGTATCTTGAGGTGAGTCTACTGCCTTGTGTGGGGTCCTTCTCTGCGACAACCATCTCCATGCCAGGCTTGCTTGAGGCACTTGGTGGTCTGTGCTCAGGTTCTTGGAGTGCCTGCAACCTGCCTTTGTTAGTGTGCCTCTATGGAAAGAGAAACTTGCTGGAGGTTGTGATCCTGGAGGAAATGCGCCATCTTGGGCAAAGCAAGGATTTATTCTTGAAGAAGAGTGACTCCGGCCTATGACTTGAAATCGGGATTCTTGATTCTTACTAAAGGCATGTTTCTCTGTGGTGTTCATGAAGAGATAGGTTTAAAGTTTGCTAATGAAGATGCAGTAGCAACCCTTGTTGTAGGAATATCTACTTCTGGTATGCAAAGTTGTCTCTGCTGTACTGAATTTCCCCTGGGCTCTGTTACATGTGAAGGCTTTCCTTGGCTCCTCTCTTCCAGTCAGCTCAGCACACTTTAGTACCCTTTCACGGGTCTGCAATATTTCACATTATTGAACATGGAGTATTAATGACACATGTATTCTGTTAAGAATATGGCAAAGACCATAAGCTTAGCTTTTTGTGAAGGCTGTATGATGTATTAACAGTGATGGCAGCTGACAAACTGCTTTGTCTGAACTCCTGCTTCCTTTCTCACCCTGCCATTTTGCCAGGTCAGGGACTGTAACCGTCACATTTCCTCTGCTCTTATCAGTATTCCATGCATCCTTTCCCCATATTTGTTCATAACTCTGCTTAACAACTTGCTCTGATCTCCCTGCAGCCTCCCTTGCTTCACCTTCCTGCCAAGAGAGGAGAACGGACCATGTGATGATGAGCAGGGATTTAAGAGGAGGAGTGGCCTTGGGATGCGGGAGTGACCTTGGGATGCGGGAGTGACCTTGGGATGCGGGATTGACCTTGGGATGTGGGATCGGCCTTGGGATGTGGGTTCTCTGCTGCCCCTCAGGGGTGCAGTCCTTGTGTTCAGCCTGGCCCTGTGCTGGCCATTCAGCTGCCTGAAGAAGAGGCAGCTTCCCCTGCTGAACAGTTTGTTGGCAGTAAAATAAGCCAGCCTGGATTTCAAAAGCCACTCTTCATCAATTTCTTCTGTTCCATAATGTATAGAATGATAGTTCATTTAATCTAGTTAGTCTTATTGAAGAAAGCTGATCAGTCTGCACCATGCACAGCTTAAAATTGAACCCTGTGTGTCATGTTTAACAAAATTGGTGGTCCTTCGTAGAGCTTGATATGCTACTCGGACACTTATCTGTATACTGAAATTGGGAACCTTGCACATCCTGTAGCACAAGACCGGAGTTGTTGATATGCATACTCGGATGAGTAGATTGGTCCCAGTGTGCGTGGGATGTTGGTGGCTTCCCTATTGGGATGCCAGGATGCTACTTAATACCACATGGCTCTGTAAGGTTTTAGACCTTAGGTTGTGCCCCGTTTACGATAGCTTTACAACGCTTCCTGTGTGGGGGTTATTTTCTTGCAGTCACAAGGCCTGGAAATTTTTTAAGTGGAAGCTAAGATAAGTGTGCCTTTAGAAGCAGGGGGTGAATATGCAATAAAAATAGTGCCTATGACTTAACGAATACTGAGTTACTCCATCTGGGACCACCACGGTGTTGGCTTCCTATGAATGAGAGTTTTGAGGGTTATTGCTAGCTGCTGCCCCAGCAATTCTAAGAAGCTGATCTAGAAAGTAGCTTCATTATTCTGTGTTTGTCATGTCTGCACCTCCATCTCTTCAGCTGCTTGGGAAATATTCTTGGAGAAGACATGCTTGACAGGTAGGGGAAAAAATCAACCAAAGCAAAATGCTGGCATCTTCCAAAGACGGAAGTGTTACCACGTTGGCTGGGGCTCTAACGTTGCCATGTTAGCCATATAGAAAAATGGCGTGGAAAGGAAAGCTTGAGTGTAGTTGGGAGTTCTCACAGTCCTGGTTTTGTGTTATTTGTGTTTGCGACAGTATCAGCTTTTTCCACATAAATACCCGGAAGGCAAAATTTCATTTTTTTTCTGCAAAAGCTCCAATAAACAATCACTTGGTGCCTGCTCTGCAAACTGACCCTCTTCCTGAGATAGAAATGTGAGGGCTTTGCTTGTTGTCAATGAGCCTGTCATGGTTTTCAACATGTTACTTTGCAAGAAATTCGTTTCCAGTGATCAGCTTATAAACCTGCCATAAGGAAGTGTGTTTTCACACTAGTCTAGTGTACTTCTTGTTTTCAAACTCTCAGGGACGTAGAAATACACCAGATTTTTGGCAGCACATGGTTTAAAATTCAGCACCAACGTATCTATTGAACATCTCAAATGGGTAAAGGAAAGGGCAGGTTTCATCAGGGGTCAGTAAACAACGAACATCTGCCTTGCCAATCTTTTCTTTTACTACAGTTTTGTGCAGTTCCAAAAATCCTTCAGACATATGTTGAACAGAGTTTCAAAGCACCCAAGCCTCCTGCTTCTGCTGATATTTTGGCCAGTGCTTAACCCTATGTAGTTCAGTCAGGATTTTTTTCTGACTGTAACTGAATCAGATTGGGTGGATTTGGCTAGTGTTTCGGGCTGGGAAATTGAGGTTTCTGATTTCCAGCAGGTTAGATGTAGTATGGGCAGAAGCTCTCTAAGCCTCTTGTGCTCTTACCCAGGAAAAACAGATGAGTGAAGTCTTAACTGATGTTCTTCACCCCTTTTTGTCAGATCTTGGCATGTGACACTTAGTGTTAATGTGCTTATTATAGTACATTCCTGCCCAGCGCAATCTGCCCCAATTGGCCATAATAAATAGTTCCACAATGGTCTTCAGCCAAATAAGTGTTTGACCTAATAATGCATCTTACATTCTGCCTTGGAGCTCAGCAATGCCGTGCTGCGTAGGACACAACAGTGCTCTCTGAAGGTCGAGCTAAGTTAGTCTGCCAGCAAGGAAAAGCCATCTGGTGACCCCTTGCTTAAAGCATCAGCCTTCATTCCATAAACCCGCAGCCGATGGATTGCCAGCAGACGCATTTAATTCTGAGCCTGGGTGTTGCGATGGTGCGCAGGGGGAGAAGTGATCCATAACGAAGCTCTGCTCCAGCCTGTGTGAGGTTTTATTGATAGACTGATGCCCAGCAGCAAACAGCAGGTCAGCTGACGGTTCACGAGGAGTAACTTACTCATGCTGCTCCGCTCTGTCAAAGCATTGGCAAACTGAAGCTTGTGAGTAATCTTCAGGAACAGTCACAAGCAGAATCAATTGCAACTGCCCAACATGGACATGTTTTGCTTTTAGTCTCGAAGACCCAGAAGGCTACCGTCTCCTGGCCCAAGTTTGTAAGCAGAAAATGAAAGGGGCCGAAAGCAGTATTGGAGAGACTGAGACCTAAGCACAGTCCCAAGAGCATTTTTTGGTAGTGTGAAGGTGTATGCCATTCTGTTCAATCCTTACTTAATTTGCCTGAAATGTTACGAAGTAGTGCAAATAGTGATGTTGATCTTGGACAGAGGCGTCCACTAAGGACTGAGCAGAAATTCATTGTTCATTGTCCTGGTTAACTTCATTATATATTCTGTATCGTAAAATATTATTTTGACCATGTCTGAGTTGAAAGATGGCTCTCTGGATTAAATGAAAGGAAAAAAGAAAACCACAAAACCCTTTTTTCCATTTTTAATGAAGATCTGAATCAGGTGGGAGAGAGTGTGCTGATGCACTGCCTTTCATCCTGTTCTCAGTAACTTGTCCAAAATACTGCAGATATATAACTACACTGTGCTGGTCATGTTTCTCACCTACTCTGCATGGTTTTCGGCAATGGCATGTTGTAATAGGATCACAGGTTTTTAGACCTATGTGTTGCTCCAAATGCTGCTGGAAAAAGCACTTCTCATCCATGTCTTTGAAATGGAAACAGAATTAGAAATGTTACAGATGTAGTCGAGTAGGATGGCTGATCAGACATTGATGGGGGGAAAAAAGCACTGAGTAGCTGAATTTTTGGATTATTTTTCCCTAGAAAATGCAATTCTGTCAAACTGAAAAATTCCTGAAAGCAAGTTGACGAGTGACATTTCACTCGTGTATATTCCCTTTTGTGATGAAAAAGGAATATTCTAGCAATGTCTAAATGTTTCATTTGGGCACTTACAAATTAAGTGGTTTAATTTTCAGCTGTTCATACAATGAACCTTAAGTCAAAATGCAAATGGAACAATCTCATGGAATATTTCGATCAATTTTTGAAAATATTTTTCTTGGAGAACACAAATTTTGGGGCTTAGCTTTTACTCTGAAAAAATGAAACAAATAATGAAATCCTTCACGAAGCATATCATCTTCCTTTGTGGCTCTGCTGGTAATAAAGTGTTGGTCAAATTTCTCCTTAAGATAGAACAGGTCTTGTAATGATTTCAGTCTGGTGAAAAAAAAATTATACTTTCTTTATTGTTCGAGAAGTATTTGCTTACATTTAACTTCTATCACACACACGTTCAGCTTTCTTAAAGAAGCCTTTCTGATATGTAGTGACTTGTCTCCACACCAGTCACAGGGCTAAATATCTAATAACTGACAATGTCTAGAAGATTTTTGCCTCTGCTTGCTTGCTAACAGCATTTTCTCACAAACTAGACAAAGAATCATGTACCCTTTGAGCCGGGAATCATTGAATTTATTCAGCTAACGAGTCAGTAAAAAATGCAAAGACATCGACCTACTTACATCCTGAGTTTTGCTAACCTTATTGTGATCAGAAACTAAAATAGCATTTCTTACTCCTGTATTCTGGTCCAAAGTAGTTCTCTTCCAACAGTAGCTGGTTATGTCTGAGAGAGAGGAAAATGTTCAAAGTCTTTCATGAAAGCAAGTGTTGTGTGCTCAAAATGAGTCCAAGCTCCTTGAATCCTCTTAAGGCTCAGTACTGCATGAACATGGATTCAGGACCTAAGTAAGAGTCAAGATGGCAAAATGTGGATTTTTCTTTCATACTAAAGCCTCTCTCTGAATAAAGGATTGTCCTTAGCTGCACACAAGTGCAAGTTTCTTTCAGATGCCATCATGCAGCAGTGATATGCACAGCCATTGCAGGTCCCAAGTTCCCATCCTCTGGTATTGATTTCCCCTTGATGTCTGCCTGCAGAGTTGGAGACTTTATGTATTTTGATTAATCCTGGTACTCTGAGGCAGTGAACAGGGGTGTGGGAGGCCATTTCTCCATGCATGTGAATCAGGTAGCTTTTTCTTCCTTGGTTATTTGCAATGCAGAGACAAGACCGGAGGTAGACAGGCCAATAACACAATGTTTTTAGCAGATCTGTAATACAGCCTTCACCACAACCAAGATCCAACTGAACTTCGTGTCAGCAGAAAGCCAGACGCTTATTCAGGAATAGCCACCTACTCCTGGGGACGTTGTGTGGTACCACCCACAGCCCTTGCGTTGCGGGATGTGGGCACAGCATCCTTATGTTGTGCTCTTGTTGGATGATCGTACAAGGATGTGATGGTGCTGAGCTGAATGACCCTTTCACAGCTGTCTTGCTCCATACCAAGGCTCTGCTATTACTGATTGCAAGGAATCAGACTGTACTCTACAGGGTCAAAGGTTTAAGTATCTACTGTATAATTCTTGTAATACTGTAGTGAGGCAGGCTTGTATTAATACCGCCTCATCTTGGAAGCCTTCAAAGCCTGTCAGTATGTCTGATAGTGTTTGGCACTTAGATATGACAGTGAATGGTAATTTGCAAGTGCCTCAAATGGACAGAAAATAGTTTTCATTATTTTTACTTGATTAGGAGTAGTGTCAGGCACCCTGTAAGAGCTCAGATATTACTCAGGCTGTGGTGTTCCCTAACAGGTGGCTGTGAGTGGTACAGCGTGTCCCATCCTTGGTGCAGGTCTTGAGAGGTTGGGTTCAATTCCTGGGCTCAGCACTGACCTTCTGGGTGACCTTGGGTGGAGGAAGCAGCTTGTTTATTGCCTTTTGCAAATGCTTTGAGAGTTACAGATGGAAATGCTATATAGAGGGAAGGCATGACTGTTGTGTTGATGGGTGTTGGGGAAACATGGGTTACAAAAGAACAAGTGGGTGTAACAAATACGGAAGAGGAGCAGGAAAGCGGTGGAGAGGGCAGGAAGGGGTAGTTGCTCGTCTCTGCTGCTGTGGGACCTGGGTGAAGATGTCTGGGTGCCAACGTGCTCATGCCCTTGGCACCGGGTCTTCTGATAAATCAGCCAGTCTACTCTTCTGTTGGCTTTCGCTGCTTCTCTCTGCAGACCAAATGATGTACTTTTCCTTTGAAGAAGCTGTAATTACAGAAGAGCCCGGCAGCACTTTCCTGTGGTGGTAATGGATGTATCAGCATTTCCACAAAGTCCCTTGTGAGGGATTTACAGCTCTGCCATTAATATGAGCCACACAGTGGATGTATAAGCTGCTTGCCCAAAAGTATTAAAAAACAGTTTAAAACAGCGTAGCAAATTTTAGTAGGCCTTGTCTAGAAGCAACTTGCACTGGTTTGATAAAGAGTGATTTTAACGTAGTTTGGTTAGAGTATTTCTTATTTGTATGTACTTGCTCATATCTGGCTTGAGGGTGACTTATTTCAGCCTATTCTGACTTCAATAAACTAGAGGCTATGCAGAAATTCTGTAAGGATTCCCTCTTTGTGCATAGTATCCCCTGTGCTGAACAGATCTGGTATCTACTGGGTTAAATACAACAAGCTTCTGATCATTCAAATGAGGGGCAGTACACAGAACCAGCAAGTATTTAGTCAAACTGGTTTTGAACATCACTGCAGCTAAAATGCTGTAGATTGTGTGCAGCCACAGCCTAAAACTGAAGACAGGAGAAATACTGAGACTCCAGCTATGTTATTACTATCACGGTGTTAAAACTAAGAGGAAATATCAGAACCTCTCAGCTCAGTTTAACACAGAACAGCACAAATATCCTTTTACCCTCTCCCATCTTCTTTATTACATTGGGTAGGCATAAGAAAACATTTGTCTTCTATTTCTGTGAGTTCAAAATTACATGCGCGCTTAGTGAAATAAGCAAAAGCTTTGAATGTCAGAGGTAAAGCTGAAGGCTTTTTCCGATGGATAATCTTCAGTATCAGGAATTCATGGTTCAAAAGGCACTTTCCTCTGGTAATGGAGTCTGAGGCGGTGTTACTATGTATGGCTTTTCCCATTCTGAGAAAAAACTTCTGGCAGGAGGAAGGGGGAGGAGGAAGGAGAAGGACACTTCTCTAGTGTGGAGATTTCCCTACAAGTAAGGAATATGAAGCAATACAGGAGGCCTCGTACTGTCATCAAAGCAAGACTCCTTAAAAATCAAGTCAGATCCTGGGATGTCCGTAGGATGGTGGACTGACCCTGGGCCCTTGGGCACTGCCCCAGTTCTATTTTTTTCTTTCTATGCTTTACATGCTTTGCAATCCCTTTGCCTAGTTATGGCTTTAGAGTGGAAGTCCTTCTGCGTAAGGACTGTCCCTTCTCCGCTCCTGTAGTGCACAGTGCAACGGGTTCCATTGGTGACTTGTCTTACCACTAATATTAATATTTATTACTACTGCTATTGCCGTCACTTAACAAATTGATTAGAAAATGGAGAACATTCCAAGAGAGCCTAACGGAGTCTCTTGATCAGCTCTTAATCAAGGCCCAACCTGATTTGTGTTTTTTTTCCTTCTGTTTTCTGTTTCTGAACACAATTTAAGTTAGGAGTTTAAGAAAACAGACAGCTGTCTGTCTAGGAACCTTTTTTTGTGGGATATGCATTTATGTTGAAAACTCGAGTGCATTAATCCACATTTAACAACTTTTTAGACTGTAACGGTGTGTTTTCCTCCTGAACGTAAGGATTTTTCTTCGTTTAGGAGCAAAAAATACCAAAGTCTTATGTTAGGATGGTGAATGTCCTTAAGAATTCTTGTACCTCCATGAGCTGTAGCTGTAGCCTTTCTCCTCCCAAGAAGCTCCTCTTGGTGATAAGCAATGGTGCTAATGCACCTCCAATGAAGGAGGAGTGTTCTCCTGCTTTTCTCTTTAACACAGCACAAACTTTGCAATGAAAACTGAAATGGCGCTTAGATACAGAACTTGTGGAAGCGACTTGATGCTGCAACTTCAGAATTTCATAGCACTGCTGCTCACGCTACCATCACAATAAATATTGGGAAGTGTCAAAACGCTGTAAAATATAATAATGCTAGCATCTGTATGGGTCAGTATATGTGAGCTAGTAACTTCCTGAAGGGATATGCTGAATAGTGTAACTAAATAGCAGAAATAATTGCATGTGTGCCCCCAAAGGTGATCCAAAGGACTAGAAAGGAGAAACTTAATCACAGAGGTCACAGAGAGAAAAGATGGGAGATGTGTTGAACCCTTGTGACGATGTTCCAGCCATCTGACTATTTCAGTCTTCAGAGGAAGATGTCAGTTTGGCCGGAGGCAGGAGCCAGTGCATAGCAAGCTTCCAAAAAGAGAAGCTTCTATGAATTTTATGTGGATCTTGTGCTCTGTGTGTGGAAGCCCTTTCCACGCCCATGAAATCCTGGTGCTTCAGCTTCATCTTGTCAGGCAAAGTGGTGGAGGTCTCCATGGAGTTTGTTTCTGTAAGACTAGGACTGGGGGGTGCTGCTTGGTTGAGTTCACGCAACTTAATATACAGGAGGATGTTTCTGAAAATTCAGTCGGTCTAACATTTTAGTTATAACTGAATAATATTGCAGACTTGTTAGACACTCAACCCATTCCATATTTAATACTTTCAGAACTAATAACTGATTCAGCTTGGGACATGATGAATGTCCATGTCAAAGTCTAATCATATCTGGCTTTTGTTCCAGCATATTCCAGAGACAAAACATTCTTTTATGACTCTCCTAGTCTATGCATTTTTAAAAATACAGAATAAAACATCTTGGCAGCAATCCAGTCACTAGAATGATATTCATTCCAGGAATATTTTTAAGACCACTGCTTGCTGTTCATCCTCCTGGTATTCTTCAGTTGCTTGTTCTTCTCTTTACAATTGAGACATTCTTTTTTTTTTTCATTTAAAAATTTTATGTGGTTTCAGCTTGCTCTAGTAAGAAGACTTAAATTCTAGTGATAAAAGCTATTTATTTACCTGTATTTATTCACAAGCCATCACAGTCCTTTAAACTTCACAAAGCAAGTTCGAAGGAGGCTGTAAAGTCAGAGTATAATTAGGTATTTCAATCTTCATCCCTTATGAGATACTCAGATGAGCTACTACTACTTGCATTTCTATAGAGAAAAACTTTACCATGTGGAGAGCTCCAGAAATGGCAAAGAACCACATTTTTCTGGTGTTACTCAAGCCTGAGTAACTGGTCATTTGCCTACCCTGCCTATGCTTGGAGATGTAACACCAAGCTATTAGAGCAACTGCAGCGTAAGGTACTCTGAAATGTCTCGGAAATAACTTTAAAGGTAGTATGTGCACTAGTGAATACCAGGTATGTCTAGCATGACTTGGAGAATCTGGCCTACGGCAAAAGAGGAGTCCAAAAGAATCCATCTACTTTGAGGACACTATGATTTACAAAAATAAACTCATGCAGTTACTTTCAGTCATAAAATTAATGACATTTGAATAACAATGCTTGGAAAAAGAGAATTTGGTCTTAACAAAATGTGCACTCCTTCAAGTTGTTTCAATTATTGATTGCTGGATTATGGCATTTGCAATAACTCAGAAATCTTGAAGTGTTTTAAAGTAGCCTTTTCATTTTCATACAGAGATTGCAGAGGTGCTTGTTCAGCAGGATGCGAAGATGAACTCTGCATCCAAATATATAAATAACTGACTAGGCTTTTAGTTTTTCCATCATAACAGTTGCTTCAATCGCCACCCTTCTATGGGAAAAGGTATTTTGACTTTTAGTTTTATAAAGACAAAAATACCTTGGAGATCATCAGTGTTTGGAACGTCTTTCTATAAGAAAGAAACCTTAATATTAAGGCTATCATATGCAAACTGGCAGGGATCAAATACTTGCACCCGTTCTGACATGGAATAGCACTTTGTTAAAGGAACAATTCCAAGGTGACAGCTTGTAAACTTGTGGGTTATTTTAGGGCAGAAAGGGTCAATACGATCATCTAGCCCTGGTTTGTGGGTCATAGAAATGTAGCCATTCCTTTTGGATGTAAGCCCAAAGACCAAGTCTGTCTGACATTTCAGTGCTCTTATTCACTTCAAGTGATTTTTCTTCTCATAAAAAATAATAGCTTTTTGCTTCAGGAGTACTGCATCTTTTTACACTTATGTCCAAAGACAATTCTGATTTTGTAATCGATGCAGTGACTAATTTTGATCTTTGAACCGCTTATCTAGGAAAGGGACAGATTTTCTCATCACTTGTAGGCTTAGAGTCAAGATCTGATTATCATTTCAGCTCAGTAAGAAGGCACGAGTACAGACAGTGGACTACCATAGGGCAATTCTGTGGCATGGGTTATGGAGGAGGATCTGACTAGATGCACAAGTGATCCCTCCTGACCTTCAGACTGCTGAATTACTTCATGCACGTTAACCATAGCTCACAGTAAATGTGTGCAGTGGAAATTATCAACATAATGAAAAAGGGTGTAACACTTGCTGTATTTCTTTTTATTTTTCCACATGTGAACAAAATTTCAGAAGCACGTAACAAGATAAAGCATTACAAATGATATCACCTATGCTCTTCTAAGACAACTTCCCCTGTGTCTCTAATTGTGAGTGGGGAAAAAAGTGAGTATTCCTATAATGGCTGGTGCATTTGTAGTAATTAAGGGTTAAGGCATGTGATTGGTACGAGAGGGCTGTTGATACTGGTGCACTTCTGTGCAAAAATGATGGGTTCCCCTTCCAACTCCCGCCTATTGCTAGCTGGCTAGCTAAAACAAGTAACACTGCATGCTAAATATAAGTGGCTAGATCCTACTGTGGATCCATCTGCAAACATACCACGTGCCAGTTGCTCTAGGTAGGGTATCTTGGCATGGACTGCTGTTTACAGGGAAAGCCTTTTTTTTTTCCCCTGCCTTAATTGTTTCCATGTATCTCAGACTTGGGTTTCTCCCATTTCATGGACATGAGAGCAATTAGCCAAGAACTTACAAGCTCAGCAGAGTTAAGGGAGTAGTTTATAAACAAATCAAGGTTGCTCACAAGGCATGTTTTCTCAGATCCGGTGAAATGGTAAATACAGTCATCTCTCAATTAGTCTGACCAGCGAGGGGGAGATGGGATAACCTGGATAAAGAAAACACAGATACTACAAAACATATGTAAATGAGTCCATAAGATTGTATGATAAAAGCATAAAAGGGAAAAGGTTTATGATGCTTTTGGCTTAGATTCATGCGTGCTAATGAGCTCCTGAGCTGGGAAATCTACACAGCACACTGCTATATACCTTAGCCCAAGTCTACCACGTACAATATAAACATTTCCCTAGCTCCACAGCCCTAAGAAATCCCATTTCTCAGTGGGGACTCTGCGTTCATGCACAGGGCTGTGAGCAAGAGCAGTACCGCTCCTGAGTCGGGTCTGGCTTGGCTGGCCTCTGTACCGACATCGCCAGGACTTCTGGTAATAGGGGCAGTGCGGGTGCAACCCCTCTGCGGTTATAGCATAGCTGATCTGCTGCACAGGCACCCTGCCCCATGGGTGGCAGAGCTCACTATATGCAAGGCTTTCCTGGGATCTAATTTGCGTAGATATTCTTCTATTTGCTCCCTGTATTGTTGTTGCTCTCCCATACTTCTTTAATTAAATAGCTTCTGTCTGCTGTTCCAGTATTATCTACTTGCCAATAGTTAAACTGACATTGTCATACACTTCTCTCAGCACACTGCGTCAAAATTCAGCCTGACTTACACCGATGGGCTTTTCTGAGCTCTGAGAAAAACATGGTGGAAAGTGTCTTACAAAAAGGTAACTTGTAAAGCATAACATAACCAGACATACTGTGCTATGCGGTATCTTAAAAGCTGCTGACCCATGGTCATGCAATGTGCTAGTAAATTGAAGTATACTAAATGTCTAAAACCATAGCATGTGTGTATATAGGAAAAAAAAGATGAGAATACCCTTTAAGGAGTTGCTGTTGTATAGATTAAGTACTCTGTAGTACTTGCTTTCAGAATTAGTACTTATTAGCACAACAGATTTGGAACATGTAAATATTGTTAACTATTCCTGAACAATTAAATATCCACTCCGAGTTCAAATTCTGTGTTACTACACATTTCATTCCTTTGGTGCAACTTGTGTTCTCAGCTGTCCAGAAGTACGCTAGGTTGATGCAATTAAGTATGCTTACTTTTTTAGAATGGACTCTCAAGAGTTAAAGCCCTCTATTCTGAACGGGCAATAATATCTCAAGGTATTTTTTCAAACCCCCAGGGCTTATCTTGGACAAGATTTTCTCTTTCTGCTGCTAATGGATACCAGTTGGCCAAGTGATGCTGGGAGTGATGGTGAAGGCATATGTGTAGGTGTTGCACACGGTTGTAAAGCAACCCGGACCTTCGTGGTTCCCAGGCTGTTATGGATGGGAGCCTATCTCGAAGTCCGGTAACACCGCAGGGCTCCTATCCAGCATCCTCATCCTGAGCAGCAGCACTTTTTACGCAGGTAGCTCCACTGAAGTCCACTGGGCTCCCAGGATGTGCATCTTGTGAGAAAGGGTTGGAGAATGAGGCCCGGAATATGCAATAGGCAAACGTCCACGTCTACCTGCTCTCTTAGTAAAGTTAAGTTTTCTGCACTGATGCCGAAAGTTTTCGGAATCAAGCCCTTGTCTGTTTTGTCACTGCCAAACCTGGGGAGGACAATGCTGATACACATCCACTTTGTAAATGTCTAAGGAGTTGTTTTTTTAAGAAGAGCCAGGTACATGTATACTAGTTGTCTCCTTAGCACAGAGCCTCTCCAGCACTCTAACCCTATACTTTAGTCACTACTGACAGGTAGAGGGCAAATTTGCATAATGAACTGTTTAAATATTCAGTTTTATCAAGGCTTCAAGGCACTATTTGTCCTCCGCATCTTCAATAGCTAGTGACCCTATCTAAATCAACATCATTTGTCAAATCAAATTAGGCTTGTTGTTAATTTCAGACAGTGATGTTCATCTTTTTGATGCTTTCAAACAACTCTGAGGTAAATCCCTGTGACATAATGCTGCTTAGATATGCTAAATGAGTCACTTGTTCAATGCTGCAATTGTCAGAAAAATATGAAACTTAGCTCTAAGGTAAATATTGTTGGGTCACTTGAAATGTATGCAAATTTGACATTTCTCTGCTGATTAGCATATCTACACATCAAAGTTTTCTATATATCACATCAGATATTTTTGATTCAGGAGAGTTAAGGTCAGTGGCACTTGGCATACTCTTTACTTTGCATCAGACAAGATGAGAAATTAAAATCTTCTTAGGGAAACTTTCCAGCTCAAACCTTACTTTGCTGAAACAAGAGCATTGCAGAGGAGCAGGGGGAAATAGCAGAGGCTCCTGTTTTTCAGTATAAAACTAATAAAGGAACATAAAGAGATTATTCACTTAACTAATGAATTCCAAAGGGAAAAAAAAAAAAAGCAATAGATTAGGTATTTGGGGGCAGAGAGAGTAAAAAGCTTCTCTTAATGTCTGCAATGAATTTACTTATACAAAGTATACCTCCACATATAGATATGTTTGTTTGCCTTTGAAATGAGTCTTTTTTTAATGAAAAAAAAAAATCGGAGGTACGTCCTGTTCTTTTAAAACTTGCGTTTTGATTTGTGGCTCAGATGCGTCAGTGGGAGTTTTGCAGTGTCCTTCCACAAATCTCTCTGACCGTGATGGAGTGCTGCAGTTTGTAAGTTCATTAGCTCAGTGATTGCTTCCATAGATGCTAATATAGCTGGTCACAAGAGTTAATTGTTCACACATTTTGCACATCAGGCCTTTAGAGATCGTCAATAAATTGTCAGTGGATTCAGGTCTCCAAAACTCTCTGTGAAAATCCATTATGTTCAATGACAGACAGGTCTTGGTTTGAATGGTCCTAGGCTGCCATGTACATCATCATGGGAAGGATAATTTATGTAGCCCCTTTGAAGTCCTGATACCTGAACAGATCCGTGTCAATGAGGGTAAAGAAGTACGCAGCAAGAAGTGAGCAGACACTAAAAATCCCGAAGAGCATCTTGCTGGAGAATAAACTCAGTGCACAAGTGCAGTGACTTTCTGTTCTGCTGCAGTGGAGTAACTCGGTCATGCAGGGTTTTTTTCTTTCAAAAAGAGTGAAAGTATCTCAACTGCAGCATCCAGTGAATGCCAGCAAAATTTTGTTTTAAAAATAAAACAAACATTTTTCGAATTATTGGAGCAGAAAGATGTGTCAGACACCACTAACATATGTTTATTTTTCTTTTTCTCTCCTGTAACTGAAACATGGCCAAACTCTGCTTCCTTCTCCTTCACATTGTGTGAGTATGTGTGCCTATGTAGATACAGATATAAATTTTATACTTACCCTGCATGGGGACCTTACATGCTACATTCTAGAAATGACTGAATGGACTCGTTAGACTCCAGAAAAGACGACACAGAAATGCCGGTTGATCCATTATTACTGCAGGGCATATAGCACCACTCAACCACATTAGTAGTTGATGTTTGATGATAAATCAATAATAGCTTTTATCTTCTAAGTAAAAGATATTTTATTCTCTTCCGCCTTTCCTGTGATGGGTGATATAAAACCAGGAACTGCACTCACATTCTTAAGGCAAGATTTTAAAACTATTTTGGTGTAAGATTCACATTTGCAAGCTGCCCATGCTTCCCATATTGGCAATGATTTTGACAAATGTAAAAAAGTCACTAATATTTTGACACTTTCACTGCCCAACTATGATACCAGCTGGCTGTGAATTCAGTTATTCATTGTTCTGCTGTATTTTAAAGACTGGTCCAGAGCCAATGTACTGGACCAGCTCCATTCATTCATTTTCAAGATTGAAGTTTCAGCTAACTGTAGTGGCCATTTTTCAAATAGATCTGGAAACCTCTTCCAGTTTAACAGGATCACACAGAACAGAAAAAGTCAAGTGTGCATGTAGATTTAAAGCTCTTCTCTTCAAGGGAAGGAATATGTACGTTTCAGCATGAATCAACCTAGTCTTCACAGGATTTCTGACTGCTCTGATTTTTTTTAAGACATGACCAGTGTTTTCTTCACAGTAAAGCAAGCAAAAAATTAAAATCTTTATAATGGTTAGATGGATTTAAAATAAAATTGAACTAAGGCATAACTGTTCTGAATTCTTAAAATGAGAAATCACTACACCGGACTCACGCTGCCTGAGATTTATAGCAACTCAGTTGTTACTTTTAAAGAACCTAAAGAGAAACTCACACATTTTTGGCTCCAGATAGGCAAATACAACTTTAAAACGGACAGAGATGGAGCTCTCGGAAGTCCTTAGTGTGCTTGCAGTGCAGACCAGAAGTACAGGACCTTCCGTAAGTCCAATCTTTTCTGATCTGAGCATCCTGGAGAGCAGATATATGTCTAAGTTAGCAGGTCCTTTTGAAGTGTCCTTCTCTAACAAATACAATAAAAATGTGCTTACTTAGTAAGTCTTCTTTATTGTGCCTGCTAACATTTTACACTATTTTCCAAAGCCAGTAACAATATTCATCCCTCTGGCTTGTAATGCACTGATTAAAAAACAGATTGCCAGCAGTCATCTGCTATTGTCTGGCTTCTTAAATTCTGTTTCTGGTTTAATTTACTTGATTGTTCCATGCACTATTCATGAGTTCTATAATATTCCAAACTTTAATTTCAACAGATTAATTCTTACTAATTATTCAACATATGAACCTGCACATGAGAATTGTACTGTATGCACCATCCTGAGGCACAGAATGCAATGTCGAATCGTTTTCTGATTTCAAGTGGAAAACAAACTAATTATGTGGAAATATGATAATATATTGTGCTGCAGGGACCAGCCCTTTGTCTGTTTAGAAATGTTTACTTATGATCGGCTCCCTGTGTTATTTCTTCCAGGAGGAGCTGCCCTTTCTTAATGCATAAACATTATTGACTGGTCCATGATTCTTTACTTCAAGAAAGCTAATTTACATAATTTTATGTTACTTCCGTCTGGTGGAAACAAACAAGACATCCCAGGAAAGTAATAATTGAGCTAGCTGTAGCAATCTTCTGGAAAGACAAGACACGGAAGTCCTTGGAAATGAAGGATCACTTATTTCTCTTTTATTTCTCCTACTTTTTTTTTTTTTTTAAGCTGCCATGCAGCTTTACCTCTCCGCTGTTTGATTTGATGCATATCAGCATCCAGCACTTCATCACAGCATGGGGTGCAAATCAACCATCAAAAAACTGAAGTAGAACACACTTTCTTCAGTTTGCTGTCAACGTACCCCAGTTGAAGCTAATGGGGTAATGGTACTGTGAAATATCAGGATACTGGATCATTCATTGTCTGGGAGAAGCGCGGTGAAGTCCTGCCGTGGTCGGTGAAGCTGTCAGCAGTCTGGCCTGTGTTGTCTCAGCCTTACCAGGCTAGAAACTGTGGCAACACAGCAAAACCTCACTGTAATGCTGCTCAGCTGAAAAAGAAATGATTTAGTTAAATATGGGAGGTGGGGGGGAGGGGAAATAAGACACCCTCCCCCCCCCAAAGTAATACATTTTTGCTTCCCATGCCATGTGAAATGCAATACGTGCTACAAATTGAAAGGCTGAAATATGTTTTCAGAAATTGATCACCAGAGAAAACTATAAAAATAAAATAGAGGAATCGAGTTTCTCAAGGGACCCTGATCAGTAGTGGCATTATGTAGCAAGTCAAGGCTCTACAAAAACAAACACCGGCAACGATGGAGGAAGATAAAATCTGGACCCTGGAACTACATTTTAATAGACTTTGGGTGATACAACATGGTTTACCATATATCATAATACTTTCATTCCCCCTTGAAAGCCAGCTCTTAACTAACAGGGAGGGTATCTGGCTTTCCATCCTTCCATCTTCCTAATAATTTTTAGTTTATGAACTTTACAGTATCTAACACATTCCACTATTTATCCCATTTACTTTTTGCTTTATAATGGCAAAACAGTTTGCAGATCGTCTGCTTTCTGGTTCATTTGCATTTTTTGCTATTATTTCTACTGTGTCTTGCCTAAAGACCCTAAGGGGCAAGCAGAGGTGCACATAACTAATGTAAAAAAAATCCCTGTCCTAAAAGTTCCCATTCCAGGATCCGATTTCTGGATCTAAAAAGAAGCCTAGCACTCACTTAGCCAGTTTTCTTTAGTAACTCTAAGAGAAGTTTGCAATTACATTATCCCTATCTTAAAGTGTAAAAACTGAGTCAGTGCTGTGACCAGAAGTTATCTCACTCCTCTGAAAGAATGTCTTCTCTCCTTTGTGCTGCCTCAGTATCTACTGAACATTGAGTTAAAAGTCCCCTTATGCTCTGCATCCGCCTGTCCCAACCCTGCTGCTCATTCCTGGTTGAGAGGAGGGATGGAAAACAGAACCGATCTTGGGATGAATCCCTTCATTTGTTCCAGTCACTGATTTTCCAAAGATTTTTCCTGCCACAAAGAAAAATGGAGGAATCTATTTTTCACAATGAAAATGTTCCCGGAGAGACCAGGACAGCTCAAGAAGGATATGCGAATTCAAAGAGGCAGCGCAGAGGGGAATTTTTAATATTAATTTTAGATCTTCTCTTCAGGTTTGATAGAATCTAAAAAGTACTGTTTTAAAAGGCTCCTGGTATCAGTTAAAGGTGGTTTTGTTCACACTAAACGAAGTGATCAGGGAATGAGGAGAATGATGGGCCTATATGGATGTGATGGTTATTTTTCTCATTTGGGCTCAGACTTGAAGAGTAACTTGCTACTTTGCTCAGAAATAAGGGCTGTGGAAAACTTCCTTGGGAAATGGCTGTAGAGCATCTCTTAATGGTATTTAAATAATTGAAATGTAAATATCATTGTAACTCACCAGACTGTGTTTTCTCTCTGCCGCAGCAGTGCTTAGCATGTTGGAAAGGCAACGCAAGGAAGCAGGGGAGAAAGGAGGACGTTTCCCCAATCCCAGGGCGTACTACGGATCCTGCTACAGCCTGCAGCTGTACCACTGGCTCTAGGCTGTGATCTCGTCTGATCTCCAGCTCAGCCGTGTCAGATCAGGTCAGTCCTTGGCTGAGAGATGTTCCTGGAAAAAAAAAAAATCGGAGATGTTACCAGAAATAAGAGGTGAGTGAAGGTAGTCGGCTGGGGTGGGATCAGACCCCCCCCGGCCAGGGAAGAGATCTTTCTGCCACCTCTAGCTCCACATCTGCAACCAAACCAGCAATGCTTGCTGGCAGTCTGTGCAGTCGATGATGCTAACTGTGCAGCACTGTACACTACCCCTTAGAAGTGCTAATGCTCCACTTTACAGGTTGGGAGTGATGCGATGAAATATCTTGATCAGGACCAGGTAAGAACATTTCTAGCAGTGCAAGAACATGAAACTGTATCTTCCATGTCCTGAGCTACTGCTCTGAAAAGGGCAGTCTTTTGATTTATGTCTTTTGAGTCCCTTCAATTCAGCTTTCATAAATCCTGCGCATCTTTTTGCAAGAAGGTAAGATTTTCATTTATTTCTTTTTTCAGCACTATGACTGTATACGAGTATGAAATGAAAAAGGGAGGATTTCCTCATGCTTGCCTGGAGAGCTGGCTGATGCGGTCGCCTGGACAGCATTAAAGTCAGAGCGCAGGACTTGCTAGAGGTGGGAGGATTGTTGCAAAGCCTGAAGTCTGTACCTGACCAAGGGCACCACCGTCCCCTTCCCTCCTCGGCACAGTTTAAGCCCCGAGCTGAGAGCAGCTGGCAGAGCAGTGCCTCTTGCCCGTATCACAGGATCCCACTGAGGTCTCTGCAGATGATGGGGTGTGGGGTGCTAATACATGTGCTGTCGGTTAATGCCTCTGCACCGGCATGGAGCAACTTGTTAATGCCTGGCATTTCTGAGCACGTGGATGAGTTGATTAAGTTTTGATGCCTTCTGCGGGGGCTGTTGAAGGCATCAGGAAAGTTTGCTCTCTGCTGCTCTGACCTACCTTGAGCATCAGACGTTCCCTGTTTCAGACAGGAGCGTTTTGGCTGGGATTTGTAATGGTGTTAGGTGGTTTTGCTTAAGGAAGCAGTGGGGCAAGAGGCATCCTTGTTTCTGGATAAAGGGAGCTTTTTCAATCCGTCCCTCTAGTTATGTTCAGACTCCCTCTTTTTTTTCCTTCCTTCCTATATGCGTGTCTCTTCATGGAAGGACATGTTCCCCCTCTCAGCCCATTTCTCCCAGGTGGTTCCCCAGCAGATTTACCTTCCATCTCCTTGACTTGTGCTCCACTCCTTTCACTGCATTGGCTCATCTCTGCCAGCACGACGGGGCTCGCAGGACGTTTTCTATAAAGGACAGGCTCCCGCTCCACTGTGGTTTGTCATTACCAATCCATAGAAACCCCAAGGAAGCTAAAAAATGGTATGTTCTCCGCCAGATCATCTGAACGGGGCCATGTCCTGCGCCCATGCTGTTTCTGCTGCACACATCAGCTCCTGCAGGCTGGTGCTTTTGTAACCAGTCCACACTCTTTGGCCAGGATTTATGGACATCGATTAGCCTGGCTGCTCTATCAGAAATTGCCGTAAATAAGGTGCTGAGCACGCTCAGATTTACCATATACATTTTTTGCGGTGTCTCTGCAGTAGGTTAGCTGGTGCCACCCATACTGCATTTCACTGGAAAGAAGCCTGCCATGGTTAATAACTTAAATGATATATGCTGAGAGACTTTTGTTGAGGGAGTGACTGATCCAAAGCCTGTTGAAATAAATGCAAAGAATAGCCTTGTCTCCAGTGGGCTTTGGATCAGGCCCAGATTCATGATCATAATGTCCTCTCTTTTTTCATAATTTTGTGAGAATGGCTTTTTCTTTTGTGCAACAAACCATGGCTAAGGGGAGTGGGGAAGAAAGGAAGGCAAAGAGAACCACAGAAACTGTGCTAAAGGAATTTAAAATGAAAAATGCATTAAAAATTTAGTATGTGAGCAAAACCAGACTACTTTGCTCTGGAAGGGTGAAAGGGAGGAAAAAATATTATTTTAATATGTACTAGGCAAGGACAAGCACAAATCTGACCACGTCTGAGAACAGCAGAGAGCCACAGCCTTGGCTTACCTTGAAAAGTTCTGGCAGATAGCTCGGTTTAAAAGAAGGTGTGAGAAAGAAAGAGCCAGATCTGGCACATAAGCCCCTACATGTTTGCGTGAAGCTATACCACACTTAGCTTTTGAGACTTTTTCCCTGATTTGAATGCATATGTTTGATAATAGGAAATGACATATTTATGTTTAGTCCTTATGTTACCCAGGAGTCTTTTAAAGGGTTCGAGGAGTTAGTACAAACGGTTCTGCAAGCTTCTGTGTCATTCTCGCCAAAGCAACCTGGTAATTAAGGGTCGCGCTCTGTAAGGCATGTCAATCTAATGGCACTGGGAGCTCATGAGACGTGCAGGTAACTCTGAGATCACTAGTGGGGAAAGACAATGTTCTCATGAGAGCAGAGTGAGTTTGGGTTGCCTCCATCTGCAGGGATTCTTGGCCATGCAAAGACTCCCAGTGAGATCTGTTGTGTCCCACCTGGCCAAGCTACTCCGCCTGCGAGCATCACCTTGCAAATTGAGACTTTAAAGAGTGGTGGTCAGACATCCTCCCAGTGTTTCAATATGTTTTGAGTTTTTCTAATGGGCTCAACTTGAATTGCCCATGATTTTTTATGGTTTTTTTTTAATGGGGAAAAGTTGTCTTCTAGGGGCTAAGAGACAAATCAAGAGAAAATCTGGTTGTGCCTTTCAGGACTCTTTGTATTGAGTTAGTTTCTTTAACTGGATGTGCATGTCAACAGTGCCTGTACGGAGACTTCTGGAAAGAGCATTACCATGGAGTCTCTTAGAGAAAACAGTTCTTTGGGTGATTTTTCCTTCTAAAAGCCGCTGTGCAATCAAGAGGGAGATACATCCGTGAAAGCGGGAAGATGCAAATACGCAAGCCTAGGCCATCCACATTGAACACCCAAGAGGGGGAAACAAACCCCCTCATTTTCCTGCAGGACTAGACATGAGTAAGAGATGTCAGTGCAGCTATGACATCTGTTTACATGGGGATTTTATGCACCTGTTCACTAGGCAATAACAAATGCTTACCATGGTGGTAGCTGTATCACACGGTACATATGCTGCTTCTGACATACATAACACCTCTTTAAGGAAACACATGGCCCCATATGTCATGAGAACTTGTTTACATTCTACAATACAGTAATGGAAAATATGTTTCATAATAAATGTTTTCATCATTTTTGTGTTTAAGGAAAGAATGGGAGTTTTGCGCCCTAGCTGTCAAGTTGAGTGTCCTCCCTCATTGTTCTCATTGAGAGATGTGCGGCTGTGGACTAAACTTCCTACAAGCTTTCAAACTTCAGAGAAGTTGGGGGCTCAATTGGTCAGTTTTAAGGGCTGATGCCCATGAAAAAAGTAAAATTAAAAAAAGTGAGATTGGAATATATATTTGGGTGCGAATCAGAGTATTTATTTATTTGGCTTGCTGTCAAATGACCGATTTCTGGTCACTTTGACAAGAGCAAATGTCAGGTATTGCCTGTGTAGAGCTCTTGAGATACCGAAGCCACCTCAGGAAGAGTATCCCAATGGCTTTGCAGCCCCATCTTTTAGTTCAGTCACCCTGGAACCAGGAGAAGGAACTATATTACTTCATATCCATAAAATGAAGCAGGTTCCTGCTTGAAGGTTGTCTAGTCCAACCTCCTGAGAAATTAATTTGAATAGGTTTTAGCTTTGATATGGTTTGGTTGAGATTATTCAGTTTTATGCTGCCATTTTAAGGCTTTTCCCTTCTAGTAGTTGTTCTGTTTTCAATTGTCAGTGTTTCCACCACGAAGACTGGTCATACACAGGAGTCTTTGTCTTCCATTCGCTCCTTGCTGCTGAGGCAAGATTTTGTCCTACAATTAAACTAACAGTACTGTAAGAACTCAAAAGAAGCAGCTGTTATTTCCTATGGAAGAGAGGTCCAAGAGTTGTTAATTCTTATTATAGGGATTTTTTTTCTTGATATTTGCTCTAAGTGTATTTATTTTTGTGGAGTTACCTAACAAGAGTGAAAATCAGACTCTACCTCGTTAGGGGAATCCACTCATTTACAGACAAAACTGAAGCGTGAATCTTAGAGATATGTGGCTGAACAACTTTTATTATTTTGGTGTAAGGAATGATACATTGATCTATTGTTTGAATACATCTTTTCTGTGTTAGTCCTTCTGCAAAGCAGTATTCACCACTATTTCAGCAGTTCACTTGGTATAAAAGGATGGATGAATAGATCATTTATTCCAAAATATGATAGCCTGAGCTTGTCTCTTTGTGAATAGATTTAGTGTTGTTTAACAACAAAGAATTTTCATGAGTTTCATAGCATGTCCACCCCAAGTACGTTTTATTACCTTTTATCACCTCTACCTCATCTATCACATATGTATATTAAAAAAAAAAAAAATCATTTTCTTTATTTTAAACTAGCTGCCTGATAACTTCTTTAGGTGCCTTTAACTGCAGTCTTGTGAGATATGCAAACAGCGTTTGCTATTTCTTCTTTTTTTGCATTGGTTTAGATTTTATGCAGTGCAATATTTATTCCTCTCTCCCAGCCTCCTTCCCAGACTGGAAAGTCCTTGTCTGTTTTGGCCAAGCTTGGACAAGTGACATAACTCTATGTGATCTGACAAACAGGGGCCGCAGAACACTTCAAAACCTTCTTAAGAAATGTGTCAATGGTAAAATGATAATAAAACTATAAAAATAGATAGTGGCATTTTCTGGCTTATACTTTCTCAGTGCTAGTTTCTGAGTTTCTTGGGGCTTGTGCAATATGTTAGGGCATGAAGGTACTCTTGCCCCTATGTATTTGAGGACAAAGATACATATTTTGAGTACTCTGAGCTGAGCACGTGTTTTTGTGTTTTCCGTTTCAAACATGCTGCTCCAGTGTCCTACCACATGAAAATACGCGTGCTAAAGTAACCCATTTTGCAGAAAGTCTGACGTTCCCAGGATAGCACAGAGCAACTCTGACCTTCAGCATCTGCAGGGCAAAATTTAATCCTACTCCTGACTCTGACACTTACAATGTCATTGCAAAAAGTTAAAACAAAACACCTTCCAAACTGTCTGGTCCCTGCATTTTGCATAATAGAGAGAAATATGATATATTCTTTTAATATCTCAAGAAGCCTAAGGCCCTAATTCAACAAAGCATATAAGTCTCGTTGACTTCAAGGATGCTTAAAGTTAACCGTGTGCTTCATGGCCTTGTGGAATTGGGGCCATAGATATAGTGATAACGCATACCCTGTTAAAAACTGACCTGACTAAAAGCATGGGCTTACCAGGCTTTAATAGCGCTCAGTTTCGTTTATAAATAATTCTACTTTCTTAAAAGTATCCCTTGAACACACAAAAATGTAAGGTTTTTTTTGTCCCTAGGATAAGTTCTCAGCTGATGGAATAATACATAAGATTCTGTTTCTCGCCGTACTGAAGCTTGGTTTTCATCCCACAGATATATATGTATTAAAAAAAAAAATGTATATTTATATATAAAGTATATATATACTTGTAGGTTATTCCCACAAGTAGGCCCAAGACTCCTTTTGAATTTATAATTGTACATGGAATAGAGGGGACAGCAAATCTTGTTTGACTTAGAATTCTTGGCAGTCATTTCTTACTTTTAGATACATTTCCCCCATTTTTTCATTTTATTCATTACAGCTACATAAATAGAGCAATTTTGAAAATATTGGGGACACATTTAAGTGTTGCACCTTAATCCATCTATTTATTTTTTATGTCCTTGAGAAGCGGATGATGCTTTCAACTTCAACTGTGTTAGAGTACAGAAGTATCTTTTAAAACTGATTGTAATCCTGCTTTCAGGCTTTTGTACGTTAAATACGCTACTGAAATTTGCAGTGAAATTTTACTTACTAATTTCTCCTATAAACTTTACTGAACTGGACTATTGCTCATGTACTGAGGTGTCTCGTTTACAGCAGAGTGCTGACAAGCTTTATGAATGGGAGAATGGCATCATTTAAAAAACAAAAAATAACTTGAAATCCCTAAGGAAGAACAGTTTCCCAGCATTTTAAGGCAGCATACAATGTTCCATCAGTCTGAAGCCAACCTTTTTGTGACTTATTTTCAAGTCAAGAAACAATATGATAACAACCTACAGAAACTTGGCAGGATAATTAAATAATCATTTTTCTTCCAACGTCTGATCAAGCTGTAAAGAGAAAAATCACAAAGATGAGACAAATTCTATTTTGCTATCATATGCGGTGAGCAGTTTCTGAGAAATTTTCCTCGCTACAGGGAACCAGCGCTCACCAATAGCAGAGCCAAGCAAAATTTCTGAAAATTGTTATTGTAATGTTTACATAATGAGATCATCTTTTTTCCCTTATGAAGTACAGGTGCAAAATCTAAACACTCTGCTCCCAGAAGTGCAACTTTCCAGCCATTTCTTTCTTAAGCAGTCTTTGCAAACTTAACCAGCCAACTATTAATAGGCTACTGACAACTTTGGTCAATCTTTTTTTTTTTTTTTTTTTTTTTTTTGCCTCTTGCAACCCTACCAATGCAAAAAAAAAACCCCAAACAACCCATCACCTCCAAATCTTTCTGCTCTTTAATTTTCTTTCTCTCTCTTTTTTTTTTTTTTGTGTGCTCATATTTTATTTTTGGAGGACCAGTCAACCTACAGAAGAGCATCTGCTGGACCCTGAGAGGGGAAGCAGACATGTGGAAGCCTTGCAAATGTAAAAGCCAGGAGTGGGTCGGACCCCAGATGGTGAGTGTTTGCTCTTAACAAGGAGGCTCTTTCTCCTTCAAAAGAAGGGAGGTAGCACCCTCTAGCACTGAGCCTTTGCTACCACTCCAATGACAGGCACTGCCAAACATAAATCAGAGTGATAACAGCCTCTGCTGGGGATTCAGACCCACATTTTCCTGCATGGAAGATAAAACCTTTTCTGGTTCTTAATTCAATCACATACCCAACTGGCAATCTTGCATATCAAAATGGGAATCCTGGGAGGCTGCTGGAATATGCAGATCAACAGAAGCTAATTAGCATTTACTTGCAGCCATCCTTAACTGATTGGCAGCACAGCTGTGGGGACCAAGCAGAACATGCTGAGTTGCATATTTGTATGGCCACCTGCCATTTGGTGGGATCCAAAATAGTGTAAAGTACCACTTCACGATAACTCAGTGACCTTAGTTTGGAAGTAATATTGAATAGACATATTTGGCTAAGTGCATAATTAGTGCTTATTTCACCTGACACGCAGTTCAACAATAGGCTGTGCAGCAGTACCTTCTTAATTTGACGTGTTGATGTCTTAATTGAGATTGACAACTTGTTAGAGAGGTACTATATTTCCAATGCAGGCTGAGATCTACCCATCATCACCGACTTTCCGAAGCATATGAAACAATGCGCTTTTATGCCTTAAAACATATTTCAGCTATTCAGAACTGAACAATCGAACATGAGTAGAGCTCACTGATGAAAGCAACGGGTCCATTTCTTGCAGGGGTTTTATGTAAGTGCTTTTATTGCTTTGCTTGAAATATGCAGTGGAGTGGGGTGTGACCCAGAAAATAAAAATGTCAGGAAGCATAACAAAGAAAATAAAGGGGGAAAGCATGTTTAGGCAGAAGGAATGTCAGCACTGTAGGCCAATTCACACAATGGTGGTGAAGTGAAAACGAATGAAAGCTGTGCCAATGATTTACTGTAAGCCATTGAGAAGAGAGTGGTGCCTCTCACAGTTAAGCAAGCAAAGGTCTGTAGCCTGATTGCCTCATCACCCTAATCTAGAAATGTGGGTTACCTGGATGTCGGGATACCTCTCCTTACAGGCAAAAATAACCGAAACAGATCAAATTTGTGTATCCGTGACAAACTATATATAAATGACATCTGTGAATTGGCATGTTTTCTCAGGGTGGCTGGACTGGCTTGTAGCAACAAGGAATTTGGTCTTGTTTCAGACTGCATGCTAGAGAATTGAAAAAATATATATACGGGTCTGATAAGTGATGGAAGGGTACATCTAGGATTGCTGATCTATGTGAAATATAATGAAATACATAGCCAGTGCTATAATACTCAGTGGAAGATGTCATAGTGTAGTGATAGATAAGAATGGAGTTCTTGTTTGTGTGCTTCTGAAAGGGGACCATAGCCTGTGGAAAAATAAGTCCCTTCAATGAAAACTATATCCTCGTTATTCCTGTGTCACATATGGACAGAAGCAAGACATGGAGTTCATCTGCTATTCTTTATCTGAGGAAGTACTATAAAAACCCTGCTATGCCTTAACCATTACCTGCCTTTCGTGGTGTCCTTGGGATACGTATATTCAGAGATACTTTGGAGGGACATGACCATAAGGCATTTCATGTTTATTAAAGCACACACACATAAAACACATTCCTGATAATGCAAAGGAATAAGTGGCCAAGTTAACAAAAACCCTCCCCTGCGCCCCCATGAACTGCGTGAGCTACAGACGGAAAGAGCCTACCAGGCCATTAAGTCCAGGTGACCTGCCTCTGCAGAATTCATTCCAATAATTGCTTGATGTTTGTTCTTTGCTACATTCTCCATCATTTTGTCAGTGCTCTTCAAGCAGAGACAGCTGTTGAATGTTACAGCAGGGGGAGAGCGACTCTGTTCTTGAGCCCTGGTGTGAAGGCTTTGCACACATGGCCCCAGAACTGCCTTGGCTCTTTCTGTAGCCACACTGAATCAAACCATCTGCCTTATTCAGCTACTGGAGGAGAAAAATCTCAACTTGACTACTAAGAAACCCTGCCAGATAAGCAAATACTTCTGAGCTAAGGCTTCGTAGACAATTTATCACTATTGCAATCGATTCTGCACTATGTAGTAATTACTGCAAGGTGTTGTGGATGTAGCCTGCTGGCCCAAAGGCAACTGACGGTAACAGGAATTCTCCTGTTGTCTTGGATGCGCTTTGGATCACACCCCCAATTATCACAAAATTGTGTAGTTCTGTTTCTGGACATAAACAGGGATGCCCTCAGGTTAGGGAGATCATATGTGTCAAGAGTCTTGCTCCTGCCCAGACAGATGTTGATTTCCCAGAAAGTTACTTGAATATGTTGTTTTGTGAGGATCTGAGCAGGCTTGGTAGCTGGTTGAATGTAGAGTGGAAGAGTCACAGGAGTCTAAGCTGACAGGCAACTTGACAGCGTGTCGGGCAGGTTGTTGCAGCTCTGGGCTTTATGGATGTATAGGAAGCCAGGAGCCTAAGGGCATTGGCTCCTGAGCCCCGAGACTCCCATTCCTCTGGGACTTCCAAGTTCCTGTCTCTGTATTATGCAGCCAAGTGGAATTTTAATTAGAAACTTACCCAAATTGTTTGATAATTTTTCAGACCTTCTAGATTTCCTTCTTTTCCTTCCAAATCAGAAGGGAAACAAACTTCGGGATATTAAAATAATTCCTGTGCCAGGATTACATATCTTCATCCAACTCTACTTCTACATTTGTGTCACAATAGGGTTTGTGACTGAGCTATGTCATGTTGCATCGTGCTGTGTGAATGACAGCCTGACATTATAAGTGCTCATCACAGTGCCGTATATGTATAAAGATGTTCTAAGTTCTGCCAACAGACAGACATGGTCGTTTGGGAAAATGTATATTTGCTAAACTGCAGAAGTAGTAGTAGGGGCAAGGCAGTGAATTCATTCTCCATCAGCCTACTATTGTTGTGGTGCTTGTAAGAGCTAAAATCTGATGGTGATCGTGGTGTATTTTTACTTAGAGGGCTGGTATGCATGATCCACACAAACATCTTCCTAAAGACATCTGAGCTGGCAGGTACCATCAGCTCCACACCGGGCATCTCTGACCTAACGGCTGATGAAATGGGCTGCTAAAGAACTTCTGCTTACCTTTGCTACCGTTTGTAGCAAATGACAAATAGGCAGCGTCATTTGAAATTAAGGCAGGCATTGCAAGACTCTGTGGTGAGCTGCATGAACATCTCCAGGTGTTCCTGGGGAATATATTGACCATGTGTTGTGTACCCCAGGCAGTGCTGCATGCTGTTTCATGAGACTTTCACACTTTGACCAGAGCATGACATTTGCACCGCGACTGCTCTGTTGCCTTTCCGATGAAATGGGCTCTCTCCTAGGAGGCTCGAGAGACTAAAGAGGCCTAAATATGACAAAAAGCTACTGGACCCTGCAAAGGGGTTGCTGGGAAATACTTTGTGACATCCTGGAGGTTGGAGAGGGTGACTGTCATGAATGAGTGATTTAGATCGCTTAAAGAATCACCATCAAAGGTATTAGCAAAAGGTGATTTTAATGTGAATTTGTAAAAGTGCAACTTAACAAAGTTTGATGGCAAGGTTCACTCTATTACTTACTACGTGGAAGAAACATACAAAGGGAAATCGAGTTAGAATCGATTTTAAATGATTTACACAGAGCCCGGAGACGCAAAAGGGTAGGGGAGACCCTCCTATTGAGTCACGAGGTTCAGAATGGACCCCCTTGCTTTCTAAACTCCTTCTCAGAGAGGTGTCTAGGTGTGGCTGGATCCAGACTTAGTCTCAGACTTGGTCAAAGGTTTATGTCTAATGGAGTTAATATAAAGGGTAAGGAAAATCTCCTGTTGAATTACTATGCCGATTTGTCGGGGAATGAGAGATTATGGATCCTACACGACTTTGAGGTAGCAGCAATTTAAGATTTATTAACACTATGACGGTAAATCACAAGATTAGGTTATATGATTTTTAACAATACTTAATCATCAACCAATTATCAGAATGATTTAATAAAATTTGCTATAATCAACACAACAAAGTTTCCTAAATCAAACCGCACGCATACAAACACACACACACAAATATAGAGGTTAACCTATGATGAAGACTTTTCTCTCTTTGCCAACTGTAGTAAATTATTGGTACCAACTGATCTTCGAAACTTCGTGAAATCTAATTGTAGTGAATTACTCACTATTCTCCTTCATCAGCATTTGTCAGCAGATGATCTTTGACCCCTTCTTCTTCGTCGGCATCTATCAGCGGACGATCTTGGAAATCCTCACGAAATCTCCTCTCAAAAATCCTCGCGAAATCTACCATGAGAGGCGTCCCAACTCAGGGGGAGATACTGGGTCACAGCCTGCTGTGATCCCGGAGAGCTCAAAGGGTCTCACTTAGGATCACTATCTATAGGATCGCGAGATGATTGACTTTGGTCAGTGTATTTCCATTCTGGCCGCAATTCTTGTCAGGTAATTCTGGCACCTTCCAGGGCAGGCCATGATCCAGGCAGCAGGAGTTTCAGGTATGGTTGGGGAGTGCCTGATCATCCTAACTCACTGTACTGTAGCCAGGACAAGAAAGTACCAGATTGTCCCAACTCACTGCACTTGTAGCCAAAACAAGAACATAACGTTGGCTGATCCTGACATCGCAACGTGGCCCAGGGGTCTGCACCATCACAGTGACCCTGCTAACATTAAAGCAAATTATATGCATCTCAGCTTCCTGCTAACGAAGAAAGCCGCTGTACCTGTTTAGGAGCACATTCTGGAATATTCCTTAGTGGAAGCGTCCATCTCTCACATCCAGGTGAGATCCCATGAGCAGCAGGACAGTTCATCCATCAGGCAGGCTCTGGGACACCCCTTCGTTAGGATTTGTCCTGATCTGTGGTGATGCTTTAATAGTTAATTGGACAACTCCATTTTGAAAGCCTGTGCTGCAAGCTGAAGTGGGATGCAGTCCTCGCTAAAGACTTTTGCTTCTTTTCGACTATGCAAAATAACAAAAAAGACTAATCTTAAAACTGCTCTTAATGAGTATAACCAAAATATTAACAGTAGTAAACAAGAATACATTTGCTCATAACTTGTCATATCAGTGTAATAAATTAAGCCAGAAACACATTAACATTTGACAGCTTAAACAATGCAGGAAAAAATACAAACCTCACAGGGACTATGTGAAGCATGTTGGCAGTTTAACAGACATTTTGAGATGTAGATACATATATCAACCTTTCTGAATTTAGTCTTGATAACTCCTTTTCCTCTGTGTGCCAAAACACTGCCGTGTGAAGACTAATGAGTTCCAGATTTGTTTATCTTTGGTGGCTAAGGCAGATTCATGAGCCCCTTGAACCTATTTTACAGCGGCCATGTGATACCAGCGTGCAACACCAGAGGCAGAAACGTCTCTTTTATGCTGATGGATATACGGCGTGTTAAAAGATCTTACAAGAAAGATGTGCTTGGCCATCTGATACAAGGGACCATGTCAAATCTGTTTTGGATGATCTATACGAGTGAATTGTCCTGCCTGTTAGCTTTCATATGTGTTTTATGTTTATGTTCAGAGGTGTAATAACAAATGCTCGGAATAAATCTCGCACATGAAATAGGGATTATTATGTCTAACAGCAAGACTTCATGTCATGCACTCAGCAGATTTTTGTATGGGTGATTGTTTTTTCCAAACTTTTTTTCATATTGTGTGAGCTCTCAAATAAACATCATAGCTCAGGAAGAACCTGGGCCACCTACATGAAACTTCTTCCTTTTGCTTTTCCCCTATTTGAGCTCTACTTTCTTATTTGGCTCTTTAGTATTTTGCTTTTCCATTAATCGGGGGGGGTTGTGTTTTAATGTTTGCCTTTGTTAAGATCTGCAGCCATTACTGGTGAAAGGAAGGGTTACGGATATGCATCTTTATCGAAGTTAACGTACAACATGTTGTGTAGACTTTTGTGAAAGCAGAGCAGAGCATTTTCCTGCTGGAGGTCCGAGCTGGTGATTTCTTTGTGGACCAATCTTTGCTCAGTTCTGAAAAGGGTGGTTTGGATCTATCATCCCCTCAAACCCATGACTGGTTTTTATCTCTTGACAGGACAAAGTTGGTGCAAAGGCACCTTAAACAACTTAAAGCAGAGAACGCTATGTGAGAGCCCCTGGATGACGGCCGGTGGCTGCGGTGGACCTGCTTCTCCTGCCGTGGCACCAGAAGTCTGGCCAGGGACAACGAGGGACAGCAAGGCACATGCCCAGTGATAGCTGTAGGTAATAGAGAGTAAGTTTAAACAACTCTGATGAACACTTGACTTTCTCCTTCAGACTTCTTATTCATTATTAGCAGTGTAACAGAGGCTCTAATGTACCCTTTCCTTAGTTACGGTCCAAAAATAACTTTTTTCCCTTGAATTTAAATGTGGTGTACATGTTTAAGTAACTTTGTTGTTGTTTTTTTCCTGTTTTAGCAGATCCATTTGGACTAACTACTTCTGCAGAGTAATTCCTTCTTTAGCAGAGACTGCTCTGTATCCTCCTGTTTCTTGTAAGTAATATTTTTTCATAATTTGTGACTGGCGGAGCCAGGTAATATTTTTTAAATAAGCAGCAAGAAAAGTCAATAATGAATCCTCCCTCCCCTCAATTCTGATTAGAGAATGATAAATCCCAATGGAGCCAGAACCACACAAGACTTTCTGTACACGTATGACGGTACGTAACTGTCCCCCATGCAGAAGGAGATGTAATGCATGTATAGCCTTGTAGCATGTGATTTGGGAAGGAAAAGGAAGAGTAAAGAAAGGTTGGTTGGAAAAACTGACTTATGTATAGGGAATATATTGGGGGTTATTTGTGAGAAAAGTTTACTTGCTATTTGAATATTTACTAAGTAATCTAACACCTGGACTCTGGTTTTCTAGGAGCTGGCCTTTAGCTCTTTCTGATTGCGATACTAAACCAAGGTCAGAATTTATTGCATAGTAAAGAGAGGTAACAAACGCTGTTGGGTTTCACTGCTCGTGGATGTCTCTGTTGTTCACTGTGTGCAGCACACTCCCGCGACAGCCCGATCGAGCCTGGAGTCCCCACGTGCTATGCATTGTATGAACACACGGTGAGAGACAGTTCCTGGCCTGAAACGTTTACATCTGAATAGATGTGGCAGATGAGAAGTGGATAGCAGGGAATTTTCTTTTATTATAGATGGACATCTGAATTGGTGAGAGGGAGAAGTGATTCAGCCTCCGCTCACAGCTCACGCTGCTCTCTCCAGCTCTCTATTTCATGGCTGTAAAAGCAAACATTTAAGTATGATTTTCTGAACGGAAGGAAAATGTAAAAATAAATTTTAAAAAAACCACCTCACATAAGAGCGGTCGTCCATTTCTGTACCATGAGCGATGACTGTTCTTGTTCCAGTAAAAGCTAGACTTCCTCATAACATACCTTATAACCTGTTAATTATAATTTCCTTCTCTAACATTTGGATCACACTACTAAATATTTTTAAATATCTATATATGTGTTTTTTAAGCTGCTGGGTTTGGGTTACACCTTTTCCATATGCCCAACCCACACAATCCCATCAACGCTTTCACACACCAGTCAAACACTCTATATTTGTGTGAAACTCACTGAAGGAAAAAAATTCCTATTACTACTACTACTAATACGAATTCATTTCTCACAACTATTAGTATTTTCCTGAATGCCGATGAATGAATTTACTGAAATGGAATGTCTAACTTTTTGGTGCGTTCATTCAGTGAAGATTGTTGATTTATATTCATAATTACTCCAGTCCCATCACCACATGCCTTATTTTTTCCTTTTTGCTCGACAAAGGTCCCTTTATAAAACTTAATCACTTTCTCTATGAGCAATCCCCGAATACATTTTATATTCTGTTGTTACTGGGAATGATGTTCTGAAAGTTGATATACATTGCAACAGCAGGTGTTAAGACAGGCAAGTAGGGAACAAAAGCTCTTAGTGCATGAAAAAGTCTAATAATAGACAATTTGTTCACCTGGCACTGGCTGCATAAGCATTTGAGATGAGCTCATTGTTATTTGGCAATGAGCTTTCTGCTGGTCGCACGGCTGAAAATATGGAAAATCCAGGTTGTGGAAACAAAGGTTTGCTAATATTAGAACAGCATTAAATGGTGCATGATAGAGCTGGGGAGGTTGCAGGGTGAGCTTGCGGGGTTTAAAGCAGTGAAACACTTCCATAACTAGGAAAGCAATCAATAAAGACACAGTTGTGTATATTCTTGCAATAAAATTACGTGTAAACATTTTCAGTAACTCTACAACTGGGCAAGCTGTTCAGAGCAGGTTTACACTCAGAAGTGTAGTTCAAGCTTTTTCCAGGCTCGTTGAAAACATGGCCATTAGTTAGGGAAGCTCACCATGAAAAGCAGAGTTAAGCAATCTGGTCAAAATTGAATCATCAATCCGTAAAGGCAATTCTCCACAGTGGTCCTGCCGGGGCTGCCAGAGCTACAGGACAGCGCTGGGAGCACCGTTACGTCCCACTGGAGTCCCAAGCACGAGGTACGCAGGGGTGCGTGTCCAGACCCAGAGCAGTCAGTGCGAGGAAGAGAACGCTGATTCCTGGGACCACATTGAACATCTCCCTGTGTGTTGTTGGTGTGGTGAGCATTTGGGAAGCTTTCTCTTCAAGGAGGGGAGCATGCCTGTTCTGGGGGAGCCTGGAGGAGAGCAGAGACGGAGTCTGCGCTTGGCTGTGGTTCCTATCCACCCACCAGAAGATACAGTGGAAGCAGTGCTTCAATTCAAAGGGCAGTGCCACAGCCGAGTGTCCCTAAACCACCTTCTCCTTAGCGTGTACCCTGTCCCTAGAAAGAGGGCCATACGTGCTCCCCCGGTACAGACAGCAAAATGGGCATCCTTAACGCTGAGATGCATTTTCATGTCCTAACCTTCTAAAATTGAGGAAACTGCATTAATTATAACATACCATTAATTGTCATGTTTTTGCTTTTGGAGAGCAAAAATCCCTCCGATCTTTTTGATTTTCTTTGATTTTCGTAGGAAATGCTGCAGGACCCTGTTCTTATTTACTCCTCTAAGCCATGCACACAGTTGTTTGCCTGGATCCCAGGGAGACTAAGGATAGGGAGACCATAAATGCTATTGGATCTTTTTCCTTAGGCAGATTGTGGAGATGAGCCCTGCGCCAGCAGTCGCAACTAGTGAGCTTCCTCTTGGCTTCAGTTCTACTAAAACTTCAATTTATCTTCATGAAGTCAGGTTGACCTTCTAGGTCAGTTGTTAATCAAAAGTCTCAGTTCCTTGTGATTATGGGTGCAGTTTTCAGGAAACAGTAATCTTACGATCTTTACAATTGCCACATGTCAATAAGCTCCCACCACCATACAGTGCGGCGGGGTTATTTTCCAAATCGCAACTATTAGGGCACGTTTTGGGCCAAAAGCCACCTCCCTATTAAGCTTAAACTATAGTGGATTGACAGTTGTCTTGCTGTCAAGCAGGGCTTATTTCACACCAGTGCTATTCATCAGCATCAGATCTGGTATTGCAAACATTTATGGCAAAGTTAAGCTTATCCAGCAAGAGGTCAACATAATGCTATACCACTCCCCCCAAAAATCCTAATTAGAATACTGGATACTGATGACTCTAACAAATACTTCACAAGTAGGCAATGGTTTAAAAAATAAGTGCCTAATACCTCACACTTCAAATAGTCAATATGCTGGAGAAGTTTGTAAACATTTAGCAATCAGTTCATGCATTGCTTGACCAGAGGAGTTGGCCTTTGTGCCAGCGTGCAGGTCTGTTTGGCCCATATGTGTATCATCGAAAAGCTGAGGACCAAAGAGTTGTTTTTTTCATATCAGTTGGTTTTGTTCTCCATTCACTTTTTTTCTTTTGAAATGTCAGCTGGAATTTAGCACGTAAGTGTTTAGGTATCTAAAGGGAGGCCACAACACTGAGCACGGATCAGATTGCTTTTCCTTGCAAAACTCCCCCCTTTGCATTCCAGCCTGACAAAGTTTTGTTGCAGTTACTCAGTACATAGATAACTAAATGCTTTAAATACTAATTAAAATAGATGATGTTTAACTGCTGGCCTATGCCATTTGTTTGTGATGGAAGACAGCAGCAAAGCAGAATCATCTATTATCATTATCAGCAGAGTGTTTCTTTTCTTCTTCTCTTCTTATCCAAGCAATACATATGTCCAGGCGCTGACTTGGTTCTCATAAACAGCCTTGTTTCCAACAGAATCTCTTCCTCCACCTTTCCACTGTCTAATCTTTCAATTCACCCTGAATCTACCTTAAAACAATACATTCCAAATTCCCTGGGGTTTTTTATACTTGAAACTTTACATTGGAATTGTTTCAGGCCAGAATGCTTGCAGCCCCGTTCTCTGTATGCAGAAGTGCATTCCCATTAATCAAAGGAAAAGCTGAGTAAAGTGGTACAATCCACATTCTCATTTTGGAAAATTAAAAGGCAGTATCATTATTAAAAGGCAGTTCTGCTAAATGTTTTCTGATGGAGGGACATTTGGGACACGCTACATTGTCCAGCGACTTTGCCAAAAATATGACACCAAGAGACACGATAAATGAATGTATAAATAGTAATTGTTCTGAAAGGGGTAGTCATAAATAACAAAGTGAGTTGCAGGGCATCTCTTTCTCAGTGATGAAATGTGATCTACCTTGAATTAAAAGAAAATCAGATTTTTGATTGCGTTGAAATGATGTAGAAACTGGAAACCCAATTTCCCTGAAGCAGAATCCTATGCAAAATATGAAGCTCTGCAGTAAACATTAGACCAAGTTTTGCAAAGAGGAGAGGTTTGTTGAAGAGTGTGAACCAGCAATTTGTTGGAGTAAGAGGATATTAATCATACAACACTTAGGGTTAGCAAAGTTCTGGCCTTGAATCAGTGACGCCCTACAAAAAATTGAATCTCTTCAATAAGAACAGATAAGTTGCTCTGTGAAGTTCTGCAACAGATCTCGAAAGAACTTTTCCCTCGCAAAACAGCCTGTGTTATAATGAAAAACAATCCTATTATTTGTTGTGATCATTTATCAGCAGAATTTGACCTGTCTCATGCTGTCTGTGTAGATATTCTCCCCAGGGTTCACCTACTGTGCTTTTGGGTGGAGAAGTTACCTGCAGACCACCTCTTCCCTTTTTTTCCCTGAACAGCATCTGCATTAGTATGTGCACAACCTGGGAAGCAGAACTGCTGAAAAGCTGGGATCTGAAGAGTTTGTAGGATGGCTGAGCACTGGACCTTATCAAAAGGTCTTTCTTCCTAACAGCTGGGGTCCTGTGGACGTGCCCCTGCAGACCTAATCCAACTCTGTGTTAGTTATTAGACCAGATACAGGATTCATAGGGCACTTCAGAGCCTGGGTCCTCTGTATTTCCAGAAATCCTCTAGCCACCTCCCTCTTCTCTTCCAGGGGTCTCTCCATGACCAAGTTGCTGCTGTGCCTATAAGCAGTGGTGTGTAGGTTGGCATCACTAGCTATAATTCACTGTAATTGCATTTGAAAGTAGACCTTTGATAAGATTTGGGAACAGGGACCCGCTCAATTATGCAGCTATGTGATCTTATTTTATTTGCTTTGGTTTCACAGTCTGCCTCTTGTCCTGTTTGTTGTTTGTCACACTCCCTTGTGCTCTGGGTTAGATCAAATGAGCTCTTCTACGCTTTCTGTTCATATAGCTTAGGATATAGGGACAGCCCAGGAAAAAAGCCTGGGGCCTCAAAAACCACAAATTTGCTTGGAAAAAGCCAGTTTTGGAAAGGCAGGGAGAGAAGAGACTTGGCAGTCACGAGGGGGCTAGAGCAAAGGGGATGTAACCAGGACTTGATGCACTTCACCAACCCTTTCATCAAGTTGCAAGGAAAAAACCAGATGTTTCTGAGCAGGAACATCGGCCATCAGCTGCTAGCCCACATAGAGGCTATTCAAAGACTACTGTATTTTTGGTATTCCTATACATTTATAGTGGTCAGATGATAGTTTCTTTGCTTGTTTTCAAGTATTATTCTGGAATAGCAGTGTGTCTTTTTTGCACTGGGTACCTGAACCCCAGCTACATGATGTAGGCAGACTTGATGCTCAGGCAGCCTTGACGTTCGTACACTATTGATGCACTTTCTGATTTCATAACTCATTCTTATCCGACGTAGTGATTTCCTCAGCAGCAGCAAAGAAGCTAATCTGGTTGCCAAACTGACCGATGCAAGGCAGAGATTTCTGAAGCTCAGCAGAAGGAGTCAAAACAGTTGGTAATTTAGGAGTTAGCTGAGTATGTTTCTTTAGCATAGCCCGCAGGTCAGCCATTACCTGCTAGTAAATAGGTAATAAATAACCGCTAACAGTGTCAGCTTCTTCCTATTTATTCTCTCATACTATATTCTGAGTCTATTTGTGCCACAGGAAAAATTACCTGGTTGGAAAGGCACAAGCCACGGCCAGGCCTCCCTGCTGACGCCTGTACAAGTCGGTGTGGAATCGGTGCCTTGGGCTGTCCCCGATACCTTGGGCTGTCCCTGATACCTGAGGGACTGCAGGTAAATCACTGCTGCCGTAAGGGAACTTCCAGCCAACCTTGCTGTGTCTCTTGTCTCATGCATATCTGTGTGGCCGACCTGGTCCCCAGCCAGGGATCATTCTCCAGCTGAGAATTTGGCTTTCCAGTAGCAGTCTGGTCTTTTTACGAGAGCAAGTAGTCAGGCACGATTGCCTTCTTTCTCATTCTTTCTCTTGTATTTCGTTTGGTTCATCCAGCTTGCTAAAACTGGCTAAAAGGTATCCGTCAGAAGATTGATGCAATACATTTCATGCTATGTCTTCAGTAAGTGAAGTATTTTCTGCCCATTATTCATCCAGCTCCTGGAGTTGGACAGATAGTTTGTATAAATAAAATATACACTAATATCAAAACAGTTTTCAAGCCAAATCTATTAATTACTTTTTCCATTATCTGTTTGGCTCTATACATGAATAAATGAAAAGAAGCAGAGACGATGGAGACATGACACGATCTGTTATGTAAATCACCCTGTACATCCCAAACTATCTTCTGAGGCAGTGCTAACTAATTTATGACAGGTCACCCAATAGTTATTAATAAGTTATGAAATTGATATAAAATTAATCCAGTAATACTTCTTGAATTAACAATGCCTGACTCATGACCTGAATCAGCCTGTTAATTTTTGGCAAAAGGGGCCAAAAATCATGGCCAGTTTCAAGCCCTGTGCTCAGAAAATTGCATTTTTCCCTGCACGTGGGTAGGTGTTGAATCACTCCTTAATAGTTGGGAAAGATTCAGCGTTGCGTTGCTCCACCGCACAGTCCGTTTCCTCACCTGAAGGGACGAGCCACTTTGTGCCCTTCCACTGTGGCTGTAGAAGGTAGCGCAGATCCCAGTTTGCTCTGGAACATGAAACCCTTTTACATTTCCCAGCTTCAGGATTTGACTAACTGCTTGAGTCTGACTTTGGGTACACTGAGTTGTCAGAGGCATGAATGCAGATTTGGAAAACTCACTAACGTCATGGGTCCTTGCTAAAGATGCATGTAATTATTAAAATGCATTTCCCCTTTGCCAGTGGAGGATGGCTGCATAGACGTATGTTCTCAATGCGTCTTAAGTCCAGAATATGTTCTCTCCACATCCTCTGAAGCCTTCATGTTTCCTCATTACATTAATGGGTGGCCATGTGCTGTGTACTCTGCTTGCCTCCGCTTGAATTTTGCATTGAGCTTTCAATTAGCAGGATTCGAACTGATTATTCTGGCAGCGCTTCCCCTCCAGAAATCCAACTCTTATTGCACATCAATTTTTAAAAAGGTGTTATTGATACTTCAGGAGTTGTCAGGGCTCCGCTCTGGGGTGCCTAAGGACAAGGGAAGAAACTTGCCTGGCGTTAGGATAAAAACTGCTTCCCGTAACCATCGAGCTGTGTGCATGTGGGATGACAGGGGATGGCAGGCTCCTGCTGGAAGACCTGTCTTTGCAGCCCCTAACCAGAAAACTGGGAATTTGATGAGAGAGACTGGTAGCATAAGACTCAATTCAAGCAGAGGGGATATTTTGGCGACAATTTTTTTAAAAAATGCATGAATCGGTGGGCCTCACATCCCCAACTTTGAATCATTTGAAGTTTGCCAGCCCTCATGTCTTTCATTAGTCAAGGATATTTACTTCATTTTCCATCCATTTTTCTTCCTTTTGTCGCCTCAGCTTTGCTGCCTTCAAGGAAACAATATATTGTAGAGAGGCTGCTTTGCCCTTAGAAAGCGTACGGCAGGTTATTTAGCTCTGATACTGTTCTTCTCCTGACGATGTAGCCTGAAACTCAGCCACTACCTATCTGCAATCCAACCTATTTTTCCTAAGCAAGGTTAACCCTTTATTTGCCAAGGGAATTACCTCTTATCTGCGATGGTATCGGTCACACTGAAATTTCCTCCTCTGAGTCCCAGCGTGCAGATACAAGCCTCCTGCCTCGGTGGTGCGGTCTGAAAGACACACGGTCATTTCAGCCTTACTTGCTCCTGAAAGGAGTTCAGCTAAGCTTTCTGACCACAACTATCTAAAAATGTTTGGAGCCTTTTTGTTCACTATGCATAATTTTGATTAAAGTCATTGTTATTCCAAGCTGTTACTGTACATGCATGTATTGTTTTTTGCAGTGGTTGAGCTATTAGTGTGCTGTTACTGATACAGCAATATTGCAAATGCTGGTGTTATTCACAGAAATGCAGTTGCCTTGTGTTAATGTTTTTGCAGACCAAACTTCATCCGATGAGAATATTCATAGGGAGGGAATTGTAACTGGTTTCGGCACTCAGAGAACCATTTGTATGCAAGATTTTGATCTTCCATTTCGGATATACCTGAGAAATAATTAGGTAAAGTTAAACCAGCTTAAAGATGGCTAAAGAGGTACTGAAGTTGGAAGACTGTGTGGGCTTGCGGCTGCGTACTCGTGCCTCTCCAACTTCTATGAAACCACTCGCCATCGCTTTGAATGAGTTGCAAGTGCCCGCATCGCAGTGCGGTGCTGCAGGCCTGGGCTTACTCCAGTTAAAAGACCCTGACTGGAGAAGGGCGAGAGCTGCCAAGAGCACATTTTGCAGACGCCTGCTGGCTCTGGAGCCTGTCCCCAGCCCCGTCGGTGTGAAACAGCCCAAATATTCCTGACCCTTCCAGGCATGATGTAAAAAACCATCTGTGTGCAACAGCTTTGGAGGAGGCCTGATGGCATGGGATTTGGAGCTGGGTGGAAGGGGCTATATTCTGCCACTTGATTTATTGGTTGGTCAGATTAATTTGCTTTGTTGTGCAGGAGGATCATTATGTTGCCAGGTGTTTACTCCAATTGGACTGCGAATCTAGCTAATTGCCAGGGCACCCAGAGCTTGTGAATAACCTTTTATGAAAACAAAACAAAAACTTAATCTAAATGTACAAAACAACACGAAGCATCTTGCAAAACATCCCTCTTTAGCTATTGATTGGAAGCCACAAAGCGGAACAAGAATTTAGGACAGGCTGGAGTTGTCGACCCAGCAGCATGTCCTGAAGCAGAGCTTTTGCCCTCGATGCACAGGTAGGACTTGTCTCAGGGCTGTATCCAGAAAGGATGCTCATCTTCGGTATTTCGTCTCTGCATGAGCACACGGCAGCCCGAGACCAGGGAGCCACCTCCTCCTCCTCTTCCTCTGCTTCCCAAACGGGGAGTTCCGTAATTCAGTTGGCAGGGAGGGGAGAGAAGCAGAGCCAGGAGTAGCTGGAGAGATGGAGTCGCTCCCCAGGTCCTGCTGCACATCCAGCATCAGCACAAGCCCTGTGCAAGCCAGCGGGCAGGGCCCAGGACCGGGATGCTGGGATCCCAGATTTTGTCATCAGCTCTTCCAACACCCGGTCTGCCTGGCCTTGTTATTTAGCATCTCCTCCTTGTCCGCCTGCTCTCCCTGGGCGAGCCATGTCGGGTGGGGACCACTTCTGATGGCCAGCACAAGCAGGCTTTGCATCACTTGGTGCATCATCCACCTGGGGACCTACTTGTTCGCTCATTTGAAGCACACTGTGGCAGGTCTTGTACTTCTATTTATTTTTACTGTTATTCTTACTGGTTATAGGTGGTGCCTTTTTTTCTTGCCACATTGCTAGTGCAATTGTTAAACATTTGAAAGCTGCTGGGCATGTCTGAGGGATACGTCCTACTCGGTCTCTTAGGAAGTGATAACTTTCCTCCAGCTTTTTAGCAATGATGCAATAAATTATTACCCCGCCATAGAATTTAATTGCACAGTGAAATACATCATTTACAAGGCTTTTAGCATGCCCTACTAAATTCTCCATTTTTTCATCGAATCTCTGTAGGCCGTTGTTACATTTTCAGAGACCTGTATGGGTTTCATTCCTGTTAAACGTATCGGTAAATCACAGCAGGAAAAAAAACCTGACACATTTCCCTAGAAATTTTCGCTGCAGCCTGAGCTCCTAACCTTGCGGCTTCACGTTCAATAGGTCAGCCAAGACGCCATTTGTCATTGCTCTTTAATTACCGTGGAACCTCTAATCCAGGCCACAAATTCCTCCCTGCCCACACTTCTTTTTACTTCAGAATGCGTATCTAATAGCAACCAAGGACTTTTCCTATTTTCTCACTTGGAATCTGTTTTGGGAGCTTGGAATTGCTATCTAACTGAATCAGTAACATCTGTGACTGCGGGGCAGCTTGAGTGGGAATAGTTAGAGGGTTAGACAGATTTCCTGCATTTTAAGGCTCTTTTCCTCTGAAGAGACTGCTTTGGGACAATCCAATTGCATTTAATGCTGCTTCTTTCCTTTTTCTTTTTTTCTTGTTGTTGTTGTTTGCTGTTTAACCCTATCTTTTCTCCCCCTTTCTTCCTCTCCCCCTTCCCTCCAAGTTGTTTAGGTTTAAGAAGTAAAAATTATTTTAAGGAACCATGCCAGCATTTTGAAAAGTTTCAGTTTCAAACACATGAAAAGGAAAAGTCTGAAGGGATTCCTAGAACTGTATTGCAGCTTGCAGTTATGGCTTTGATTTTCCTTTTGGCAGGCTTTCACCATTCACTCTTTCATTGCCCTTCCAAGAAACACTGCTGGGTGCCTAAAGACCGGTACGCTTCTTATGCTTGCCAGGAGAAGATAACAGTAATGCTACAGTTTGTGCTTTGAAAGATTAAAAGCAACATTTATCCCTTACAGTACTTTCAAACTTCCTCAAGTTAATTTCAAATCCATTTTAGAGAATGTTTAACTACTAATACTGGACTTTTTTTTTTTTTTTTTTTAATTCTGCACACACCGTACCTGTTATTTAAACTAAATAAGAGGTGGATTAAAGTCAGCGCAATTCTTTAAAGTGCATTAACTGCTTTGAGCACTCCTTTCCCTCTCTTGGAAGGAATACCCTGTGCTTCCGTGACTGGTCTCTTTATGATATCTCTGTAAAAGTTCTGGCAAGAAATGACCATACTTTGAGAGCGGATTTCCATTTTTCAGAAACTTTTTGCTCCTCCCTCCCCTCTTTGGTGGTAACCAACCTCACTGCTAGTCAAGTAGACAACAAAAGTGTCCCTTCCCTGCCTTGTGGGGCGGCTGATAAATTATTCATGCGACTAATGAGGATTTTCAATTTTCAGGCAAACTGTGATGGCATTTTTAAAGCCTTGCATCACTTCGGCAACATTTCTCCCGCACCTGCACGCTTCAGGCAATCAGGTGTTTAAAATTACCGACGCAGAGCTTTGCCCCTTCTCCTCCCGCAAGTGCTTTGCTCAACAAGGGAGTCCTGTGGCTATTTTGTCTGTTTGTCTGCGTGAGGATTTTTCTGTGCTAATTAGCGTGAGGGGAAAGGGGAATCTGAGAGGGCTGTGTTAATTAGCAAAAGGGATCACATACCTTGCCTTATATTAATTTTTGAAATGACAAGGCACAGGTGCACTTTTAGTGGCGTTTGAATGTATGTTAGCATTTAGGGTCCTTTCATATTTTTTTTTTCCTTCCTGTGGATTGATCTTACTTTAGTGGGAGCGTATCAGAAAAAAAAAAAAACCCTCAAAGTAAGGAAGCTCCTGCTGAAGCGAAGAGCTACATGATGTGAAAGGGCTGATTATGTTTATATTACATGTTCTCCTGTGAAAAAAAAGCAAGCCCCCCAGCTAGTAGGGGAAGAAAGGTCACTGTAACTGAAGGAACCACTGACTCAGTGTCTTAATTCTGAAGGAAATGAGCCCTTTGGAGATGAGAGGGATTTTCTGATCTAGTTCAGTGGAAGGCATGCAACTATGAAAATAGACTTTTCCTGTTATGTTGGAGAATAAAGCAGAGAATCAGAAGGACTGGGGATTGAAAGGCAAAAAAAAAAATATTTACATTTAGTTTTGTTTTTACCTTTAAATGCTCCACAAGTGATTGGCAATATTGTATCGTTCTCCCAGATTATCATCCATAGCATCCCTAAGAAAAATTTGAGAGTGAGATTAACAATAAATGAAATCCTTCTTGTATGTGGCAGCCAGACTTCCATGGCTGGGCTGTAAAGACCCTTACCATCACTGGCCTGCCTGATGGCATTGGGTCCTGAGGTTCTCGCACCTCCTTTCGTACCCACTGCACATGAGCGTTTGAATATGAATGAGATGGTAGAAGGCCTACTGTCTGAAAAGCCATGTACAGGGAATTTGGTACGTATGTATTTCACTTTGAATATGGACCTGAGCCTATATTTGAGCCCAAACTCGCCTTCAGTCCACACTTTGTAGAGCTGAGTTTGCAGTGGCTTTTGCTGAATGTGAAAATTAGAGCTTGCATCACTGCTGGTCCATACCCCGGGGAACATCCTAGATGGGTTGGCCCACTTCACCTTCCTAGGACACTTCTGTCTGTCCTGCTTGCCCTGACAGGTATGTCTCAGGAGTACAAAATCCTTCACATAGATCAGTCGCCACAAGGGAAAGTATGACCTATGGGCAGCATGAAGCAGGGATGCTTACACAACAGTGCGGATTTGTACAGTTAAGGTATAGATGGCGAATTGAGTTTGGCTATAAACAGCAAAAAATGATCTTAAACTTAGCTTGTTCCCTTACTTGGCATCATAGGGTTACTGTGGACATAATCTCTGTGGTCATGGATAGGTACACAGGAATGTGTGTGTGGTGGTAGCCAGTCTTTATCATAGGTTGTTTTGGTGAAGGCCATGATAGCTCTTGTGGGGCTGCCAAGGGTTTAGAAATGTGCTGAGGAATCTAAATCCTCATATAAACCGCAATGGCATCGTGAAGTAAGAGCACTGTAAGTCTTTACAGATTATTGGTCACTTGAAACATATATACTTGAGAGCTTTGGTGCATATGCCAGTCATTCAGTCATTCTTGGACAATAGTTTTGCTCTGAAAGCAAGCCAATGAGTAACTACGGCTATTTTACACCATAGCAGTAGGCACAGAGCATGCTTAGTGCTACGCTTACAACACAAGTGACCATTTTGAAAAAGCAGATCACCGTGGAAGTTGATCAGAAATGCAACAGAGGATTGTTTTTAATGGCTTTTGGGGGAATATTAAGATTTATTCCTGTAAAGACTTACTCAGCATGTTGCATAAACTCCTCTTAGCGCACTAATAAGTCAATGTGTTACCGAATGCTTAGCCATTATAATTACAGCCACATGTTGTCCTTTTTACAAATAGGTCTGGCTTAATTGCATCATTTTTCAGCAGGATTTATGTGGTCCTGTTTAATCTAAAATTAGTACATGCACAAATGAAGTGCAAACTATTTTCCATCACTGAACTGTGAAATGTTCTCCAGAACAGAGATATACCAACATGTTCCTAAAAAGATGCAATAAGCAGTCAGGCAACTTTGTGATTTGTGTGTCTGCACCTATACAATTTTGCTAAAAGTAAGAAAAAATATACTAAAATATACATTAACTGCAAAATGAACAGAAAAGTTAAATTATCTAAATCAAGCAGTCTTTTTTGATTATCACCAGTAAAACAAAGGATGGGGGAAATCATAAATCTATCTTGATATTGCTGGCTTTCAGCATTTATTAAATACAGTAAGAGCTAGTGCATTTTATATATTACATCAATCTATCACATGTAAATATATCACATTTATAAGATGCTCTATAGGCCAAGATTGTGTTGGCCTAAATTCTAAGACACTGTGACTAATATTCCGTATTACCTACATAGCTCTGGTGGCCTAAGGATATGCATAGGACATAGTATGCATAAGAGTTTGGGTTACCTGAGCCTAGGTCAGATACAGCAATTGCAGTACCTACATATTGATTTGAAGTTTGGAACGTGTGTGATTTCCAAGCGTGTTGGAACTTAGATATTAAAATATAAATGCATGACCAAATCCCAACTAGACCCAAAAGCCTAACGCAGGAAGCAGATGAAATCCTCTTTCAATTTGTATCTAATAGGGAAAAGTTACTTTGACTTCAGTAGAGTGGAGCTCTTGCCATCCAGAATGGAGATTTACCTACTGCTGTGAGGAAGTCTGCTGATTTTTAGGGGGTAAATCAGAAAGCCAGGAAAGGTCCCCGTATTGCTTAAGCACTAATATAGAAGTGCTAAGGCTTGTTCTACCTCTAAACATGGGAGTTTCTCTATCAATTTTTTTTTTTTTGCTGGTGTCATCTTGGTGAAAATACATGTGCTGCAATGTAGATAAATGCAGCTTTTGAGAGCTACTCAGTTTTGTGTGATATATGATTTGGGTAGAAAGTAGGAGAAAGGCTCTATTAGTAAAAATATATGAATATTGAAAATAGCCCTTGGTTTAAATTTGATGTTCCTGATTTTTATGGCTTGAAAGTATTTTTCTTTTTATGTCTCAACGGGACCAAATTTCAAAGACTTACTTAAAGCAGGCTGCCTAGTGACCTGTACAGGAGGATTTTAGCCATGAGAAATGCTCATTGCTGTGGGTATGAATGGGTTAACATACTTACAAACAGTAGCTTGCAGGTCACTGCCATTTCTCTCTGCTTCAGCATGTCACCACAGTAATTCACACTCTGAAACCTTAAGGCTATATCTGATAATGTGCTGCAAACAGAAGCTTCAGCTGAGCTGTCTCTTAAATAGCACCGGTCCTGAATGAGCAGAGTGATCCTTGGTGGTCCTTACCATCCATGGGATACCCGTCTGTTTCTGTGTTTGTCTTCAAGTGATGTTTACGGTGTGTATTATCCCAAAGCTGAAAGATCTGATAAACCAAGAGGGGTCGGCTGGACTCACTGTTCCTGGCGGCCCTTTAATCCGGATCCTTTGAGATGACAACGGAGGTGCGCCTAAAATAGGGCCCGTGGTTCCTCCAGTGGTTCATGATTGTACTGATGTTCGAACCAGGGTATGAACCTTGACCATCTCCCTGCTGCCTTCTGCACATTCATAACTTCTGCTTTTCTTAAGAATGTTTATTTTGTAAATTAAAGGCAAGTGCGCAGGCTGAGGGGTTTGCTACTATTTGTACATCAGGAGCTGAGCATTTACACGGTACTTCTTACATAGGCTTTTCCAAATGTACTTTTCTGAAAGCATTTAAGCACTGTTAGCTTCACTTGATAAGAGCAAAGCATAATGGAGGAGTAGGATGCGGGCATCACAATCACACTTGGAAAAATCATGCGTGGAAAAGGAGGCACTGAGGAATTGGAGAGAACGCTTTCCTAAGGAGGTGCAACATCCTCTGTGGATGTGGCACCACTCAGTGAATTAGGCTTGACGTAAAGTCCTCTCTGGTGCAAAGGAGATTTGGACCACTTTGTCCTCTTGTGCAGGACACGAATCTTGCACAGAGCAGGAAACTGTCCTTGGGGCATGGAGCTTGGGTCTTCCAAGATAATGGCCTACTAAACAAAAGTGAGGGAAGAAGGATGCTCTGCCCTCTACTATGTAAGTTAATAATTTACGAGGTTCTGTAATTTTTGGTTACTGCCACAACTGAATAAGCATTTTTGGTGCTGTGTGTGTAGTTTTGAACATCTTCAGGTAAACAGCTTATGACTCTTCTGATTTTGTTGTAGAGTATTGTTTCTCTGCAGCATGTTCCTCTCCACACAAAGCGACCTTAGCCTGTCTGCGTGCCAGGGGAGCGATCTCCATCTGTTGAACACTTGTCAGATGAACTACTGACCTACACTGATCTAACACCCTGCAACACCTGCGAGCTGCTCAACCGTGGCCACCGGGCCACTGAGTGACATGGAGCAAGATGCACCCGCGACAGCTTGGAAGAAACTGGGTTGCTTTTTTATAGACTTTAAAATAAAATATGATTCAAAACTCCTTCTGATAGCAGTAAAGCTGGAAGCAATTTCAAGCCTTTCTTAAGCAGAAAGGCTGCTCTTGACTGTTAATTCCCAGAAATGAACACTGAAACGTTGGCCTGTCATCCGCTGAACACTTTAACCACATTAAAGGAGGCACCTGGACTTGAAAGATCGAAGCTGTGCTCGGTTTTCTCAAGTTGGATATTCTGGTATTTCTGGTGCATCTTGAATATGTAGAAGCAGCAAAACTTGTCTCGGGGAACAGAGGCATCAGCACGGAGAGGGGACAGATGGTGTACATTACTGAGACCAAACTACGGTTCGATGTTCCCAAAGAGAGTCGTTCCTGCAAGGTAGGAGCAGTTTTAAATGAACCAGTGACACAGAAAGTTGGAAAACGAATGCTTCGGCTATGGATCATTCTGATGCCGAGAGGGATGTGGTCCTCTGCCCTGCCAAGCTGCCGAGGGCAGCGCCTTGGGCGTGGGAAATCAGTGTGGGGAGAGCTGTGCTCCAGAGGGCTCAGCTCCAGCAGACTTGAGAGGAGCCAGTGGAGAGATCATCGCCTGCTTTGAAGACTTAATAAGTCATTTTAAACAAAAGTGGAAGTGTTGGTTTAGGTAAGTTCCACGTTTTTCACGGGGAAGGTTTCTTCCCAACCCACCCTGCTAGCAGATGACATTCCCTGAATTGTGAGAGTTCATAGACCTTTCAGAAAACTTCTGTTTGATTTTCAGGCTTTATTATGGTACGTTGAGATGTTTTTATTTGCCATGTAATTGTTTCTAGTGTAATTGTTTTTGCAATTAGAAAAGAATATAGATTAAATGATAGTTACACTTTAGAGTTTACTGGGTTGCAGAAGATTTACATTTATATTTTTCCTTCAAATATTGCAATTTAAAAGAATTTTTTAAAAACCCAGAATCTAGGGGGAGTGCTTCTTTATCACTGATTCCTGTAGGCTGTCTGCAGCTAGTCTGGGCTGAGGATGAGCTTGAAAAGGATACTTACGTGCTCCTGGAATATAAATTAATCCCTGACTTCTCCAAGTTGAATTCACGATACCCTTTTTTATCTTGTCAGAACAAGGGAAGACATCAGTTAAATTGTCACAAATAAACCTGAAACTGTTGTGAAACAGCATCTGATTTCCTAGATTAATCTGAAAGGTATGCTTTCAGATTTCAAAAACCTCTCCTTATCCTCCGTTCCACAAATAGCTTTATGCTGAGATGAAGTGTAGACAAATACACAATAGAACCTAAATATCACTTTCTAATAGGAACTGCTGAGGGGTGTGTGCTATATCCTCTCATAGCAACCATAGGCCACATCTCAGATTTGGAGGCTGAATGGATCCTATGCAATGGTTTCCATGGTTGCACAGGGTTTCGTGTACCCAATAACGTTAATATTCCAGTCCTTAATAGAATAACTTGTACAAAGGCGAATTTTTCCTCTTTATTTCCTATCTTAAATTATTACTGTGTAAATGGTTGAATAAAGTTATAACATGAAAGTTATTATATTAAAACTTAAAATGTTGTTGAGATTGTTAGCATGAGCTCAAGCCTAAAATACTTATGTAAGCGAAATTTCAGGTGCCTCCTGAGTCAACACTGTAGGATTTGGCTGGTAAAATAATGATGTTTTTTTCTTTACCAGCTTGTTAGTACCATTTATCTTAACAAAAGTTTGATTGCCACTTCTTGCCTGGCAAAGCTAAGTGTACTGATAATAGCTGATCATTTTTGGAAGAAGACAGTGTGAGGCTGAGAACTTACAGGTGGGATCTCAGTTGTGATAATGTGACTTACATTTTAAGCCCAGCAAGTTACGTTGGATCAATGAAAAATCATTTTTTAAGGGAGTGCCTCCTTTTGTGTCTTAATACTGAGTTGGAGATGATTATTGTCTTTGCCTTTGTTGTCACCTAGGGTTTTCAAAGGCTCGCCTCTGTTGGAAGTTGTCCACTACCTCATTTTTTATGTCCTTCTGAAAAATCTCAGCTGTTAATTGTGGTAGCTATTGTGAGAAGAGCACTCCAGAACTACACCTTAGACAACAGTCAAAGAAAACTCCCCGATAAACATTGATGTGCTTGGGTAGCTCCAGCTGACTGGGACTTTCATACAACTTAAAACCACAAGTGCTTAGGCTGTATGAATGATGCCTTTCAAAGTGCCAATAACTTGCAGGTGCTGTCCCGGTTCTGGGACAAGCCATGGCTGAACGAGGGGTAGGATCATGGGGAAGCCTTGCTGTGGGGAAGCGGCATCGTGTAGCTGTCCGTTTGATTTACAGGAGAAAGAAATGTTCTGACAGTCCTATTTGACGTTTCAAGCCTCAGTGGGTATATCCAGCCCTACTCAAGCATAGGGTGTAAGTATCCATCCCAGTACTGCCAAATAAAATACGCAGAGGTCTTAAGAGAGCTCTTCAGAAATACAACAGAGAGCTTAAAGAAATTGTCCAAATGTATGTGACTTTGATATTTATAATGGTTAGTTGCTACTGAGATGTAATCAGCACTGACTTCTGGCCTCTGCTCTACAGCTGAAAGCCTATGAGAGTGCGTAGAGCTCTCTAAACCTTCCAGTGATTTATCTGAAGTATTTATTATCTGGCTCACAGATGTGTATTAAAGTACTGTTTACAAAGAAGAGCTCAATGTGCAAAAAGGTTAAATTCTTAGCTTGTGTAAACTGTTGTTTTCCCACTGAAGTCAACAAAGTTGCCTTGTGACGTACCCTAGCAGAGGATCTGGTCTCCAACGAACGTTCGATGTATTGTTCTTGGCTGTGTCCATGAATATTTCAGAGTGTGCTGAAGCTGGGCTCTGAATGCATTCATTCATAGACCACTGTATAAATGATCAAAGGAGAGGCTTCTTGATCTTGCATGTAATAAATCCTCTGCTTTCAGGTTTACTGAACTGGAGACTATCATAGAAATACTTGTTCCTCACGTACAGATCAGGAAGCCGGAGTCAAGTATTACTCACGTTGGACAAATGCCTCTGGAAGTCCATGAATTGCTTGGCACATCAGACAGTGGACAGAAGGCTCTCAGTCTTCGTCTACTGTGGAGCTGAGCTAGGTACGGTCTGCCTGTGTGGATCATGTCTTTGGAGACATTGCTTACTGCTTTAGGTCAAATAGTGGCAGAGGAGAATGGGCATTTACCTGAATATCTGAAAAATGCAAGCAGAAGGAAAGGTGACTGATTTGAAAACAACCAGTATGTATTGGGATAAGCTTATTTTTGGATTTCAAACCGCTTGCTATAGAAACATTACCAAGATTTTTAACAAGGGTTTATCTTAGTTTGCAATTCATCTAGTTTTGTTTTGCATCTTGCAGGTTTCTTTACAGAACAGTGGTAAATCCTTAGAGCAAAACTGATGTGAAAGGGTTTTTTGGGTCATGAAAGAAGTACAGAATTCTCCTTAGACAGAAGAGTCTTTTGACAGCCATCCAAGTAGTTATACTCACATAGAATTGTTTAAAAGCAACATTTTCTAAGGTTGCTTACAATCTGAAGATATTAGAGAAATCTGTACAAGGAAGACTAACAGTGAAAGTAAAGATCAGAACTTTTTCACCCTTTCTAGGTTTCTTAAGGGGATGTTAATTCTTTCTTCAATAATGTCCGGCACTGATTCATGGGACTGGCAGTGCTCAAATCTGATCTCAGTCAAATGAACACTTTAAAATATTGTAGCAGGGGGACTTGCTTATCTCATGTACCTCACTGCGGATGTTCCCCATGGTATACTGGCTGAAATTTTTCAAATCAAAACCATCTTCACCAAGGACTCCCGTGATGCATATCTTCCTTGCAAAGGGCAGAGAAACAGTGACAGGTGGAAAATACAGTCTTGTGAGGCAGTATTTCCCAAGAGAAATACTTTTCTTTCAGGACAAAATATTTTAACTCCGAATATTAACTTCTTTCAAATTTTATTTTTTTTCTGTAGAATTGCTCACCTTGTACTGATAATGGTACGGTTTGCCAGAAACCCTAAACGTGTGCCTGAAGGTACACACCCACACACTTCCAAAGAACCTTTATAGGACACTGATGCTTAAACTTATTTTCATACTTCAGTTCGTATTTAGACATATATTGTCTCTCCTCCTCCTTCTATTAGGGAGGGTCATCCAGAACTGTTATCATTGTCTAAACAAGAGTGGTCAGAGTGGTCCATCACAAGATGTTTTAGCAGTAGTTGAGATGTAACTTCTTTAAATGTGAAATAAAGCCCTTCGTGAATTGTTTCCTTTAGTTAGCCAACCCAAACTACATTGCCCTAGTAACAGGGCCTGCCATCCAGGGTCAAAAGAATTATGTAGTATAAAGACCAACAGTGAAGATTTCCTGGGTGTGGGTCTGTACCAAAAGCCCCCCATCACCTGAGATGGATGACAACCCCATTCAGTTAGAAATCACAGCTAAAACGTAGTTAATTCCAATTGGTGAGAGCAAATATTGGCTGTTCAACATCTGTTTAATGACTCTCTAGAAAAGCAGTAAGGTCTCGCCAGCTACACCTAAGCTGTACTGATTTATTGGCCGGTGTTGCGCTGCTGGGCATGAGTTGGGATGTGGTGGCTTCCTGGTACCTGGACTCGTCACATCTTTTTACGATCAGCAGTCTGAAGTGCCTTGCCATGACTAAATGACATAAAAAGGGAATAGGGGTCTATCACAATCCCTGTCCATTCTTAGCTATACAAAGTACCTGAGATTGCCTGCCTGAATTGAATTTATGTTATTTATAAAAAGTAGGGGGGGGTGTAGCTTGCTAACATTTTATTTGCCTGCTAGCTGGATCTTCATCAGAAGTATCTATGGCCACTTTTGCACACAACCAAAATCACTGTTGTGAATTTTGAAAACCCCGTGGGTTGTCACCCCTGTGGAGGGTGTATGCATCTTTCGCGTTCAGAATTGAAGTTGTCTGGGTGAACGAGCGCAAGCTGGGCTTTTGAAGTTTTCAAGGGCTTATCATGCGTGCAATGTCTTCTTACACTTAACTGACATAACTAATAAAAACCAAGTGCCAAAATCTGGCAAATTAGTGATTGGATTGCTCTGTGCATCTATGCTAACCTATGTATCACCCTTCTTTGTGCAATTGTTCAAGAGGTTAACGGAGAATCCTGCCCTTTTGAACGGGAATTTTGCCAGCAGCATCAACTGGGACAGGATTATTGACTGTCTGAAGCAAAGCTTAGAAGATAATTGTTGTGTTTAACTGTTAATTCTATAGCATTATCCCAGTAACTTGTTGATGCATCTAAGAGTTGCTTGATGTCTATATATATACACACCCACACATGTGCACACACTTGCCTTTGGGAATTCACATGCTCCTGCTACTATGCATGCAAAAGATTCCCTGGGCTTTCTTATTTGTAAACAGAAAATGTTTGGACTTATGTCCTGATAAAGGGAGCTATTACAAGCGCAACGTGAAGCTGCATTTGTGTCTGTGTTCATCTTAGAAGCTTATCAGTTCATCCTTGCGCACTTGCAGCCATGGTTCAAGATGCTGAAGATGCAGAAACGCCAAAGGACAAAGTAATGTTGCACGTTGCTAGCCCCCCACTACAGGGATAGTTTACCCATTTGGAGAACTGTACGCAGACCATTACATCCTTCACTCGGCAGGATTTGTATGATCTGAGAATTGCTACCTGCCACGCGACGTGTCTCATGCTGGGAGACAGGTCTATGAAGTAATGGAGCCTGGCTGTCTGCAGTCAGGACTGCTGTACTACATCCAAAGCAAGCGTGCCAGTCAGCAAATGCTGCATTAATCTTTCAGGGAGTGTTTGTTTTGTTTGTTTTGCTAGGCTGAGTTTCAAGGAACTGATAATGTGTTCATGAGCAGTTCTCCTGTTGCAGTCCATTTTTCAAAAAGAAGTTTGAAGACCGATGCTCCTGAGGTTGGGTGGAACATGGGTGTGAAGGGCTATATATGATCTTGCTTCAATGTGTGAGCTTACGGTGCTTTCGAGTGCATGTTAATATGTCTGTGCAGGTACATTTGGGACAGTGGAGTTATGGCTCTTTGAAGTCTGATGAGTGTTTTTAAAAATATACCTTGGACATGGTCCTTCTCTGTTGGCACTAATTCTGCTAGTGGACTTACCTCACTACATCGTTTGCTTAGTAATAGTCAAACCTTCAGACTGCTGAAGGATAAACTCTGAAGGCTTCTGAGGATTAGATAAGACAAACGCTGTATTGCTCACAGGTTTTTAAGTATTGAAATGCCCGGAATTTCGGGAGGTAAATGACAGTGTGGCTGGTTGTTCCCACTTGTACCTGCAGTGTTGCTGCTCCATCCAGCTGTATCACTGAGCTTACAGTTCTCACAGGCACTTAAGGCCCCATCCTTCAAAGTATTTCTGCATTTAGTTCCTCCAAGCAAAAAGGAATTTAGATACTCAGGTACCTTTTAGGATGTGGACAATTCAAGTGTGATTCTGGAACCTCCCAGGTGTGTAGGACCTTTAAATAGGAGGCATTTTTCTGGATTTCTTTTGGTTTTTTGAAGAAACTCCATGCTATTTGTTGACTTGCAAAATAAAATCTAGCAACATTTCCACAAGTCAAGCGAATTTTAGCATCCAGATGAAAACAGAAGGATGCACTGCGATCTCCAGGTCTTTTAGCCTGCTTACGTACCCTGAAAGAATGTGACTGGGCAGTCAGTCTGTTACAAAATGATGATTTTTATGGTGTTGGGATAACACAAATCCAGTGCATGTTTCATGTGCACATACTTCCCCTGGAAACTTTTGCTGAGAAGAAATTTTTTACTTAAAATCTATTCTACTAAGAGTACTCCAAAGGTAGTACTACACACAGCAGTATATTTTTCTTTAAAGTGTATTTTTGATAAAAATATATACACTCTGCTTAAATTTAAGGTGGAAATGTACTTGGAGAAGGTTTCAGGTGGGGAGAGAAGGGAATAGTTCAGTGATTTTCTGTTTTCTGGCTTGTAATTTTTAAGAAATTTTCCTCTCCTTCACTGTTACCCTAATCTTGCACCTTTTCCTAGTCACAATAAAGATGATTAAAAAGACAGAAATGAAAAAAATATGTACGTTTCGAAATCCACCACTTGGGGGCTGGTTGCACGCATTTTTTTGTTTCTTTCTGGTTTTGAATTATGTTTCTACTCTAAAGGTCAAATTGCCTGGTTAACATATTGGTCTGGAAGGACCCAAGGCTCGTGCAGACCTGGCATGCAGCAAGCAGGCTGGCTAAGTGGGGAAAGCTGTCGCTCTTCCTCTCCTGCTGCAGACACGAGCGCCGTGAGAATTCCCTTGATACAGGAAAGTGTTGTGGTATTAGACTCAACATTTATTGCTGTGGTAACAAGATAGTTCCTCGAGGCTCAAATAAACATTATAAAACCTCCCTTCCCCAAATCAACTGCTTAAATTGGATGTAAGAGAGGGTTTAGCATCTTGAATTTTGTTGTGTGCCTCTTTGTGAAGAGTAATGCAAATCCTTACGATCAGTCTTCAATTGTAATATATATGTGTATCATAGGGCTGGGCTTTGTAGGACAGTCATGCCCTGTTATGTAGGATACTCTACAGACTGCTGACAATGATAACCTGAACGTTGTCCAGCTCTTGGTGATGGAAGGTCCTCAACATGGATGGATCACTGTGTGGGGTATGTTGTGTCAGATGTGAGTTGAACTATGGGATGTAATGCAATGTCTACAAAATATAAGCATGATTTCTCTTGTAAAACTTATCCTTGTAATTTTCCTAAGCAAGGTTTGATTCTTTTGCAAGTATTCTAGAAAGAAAACAGAAATCCTTTGGAAAAACAAAAGATTTTCATATCTTTTGCAATTGCTGCAGTGAGAGTATGCAGACTTCAGGCTGGTTACTAAGAACAGCCCAATGTATATCTAAGGGTGAAAAAATAATCATGTCACTTCTTTGGAACGTGATCTAAAGTTCACTGAAGTGAATGAAAAGGCTCCTGTTGGTTTTAAGTGGATCCAGCCTTTACATGGAGAACAGAAGACGTGTGTCTCATCTGCTTAAATGTGAAAATGTTATTGGTAATTTATGTTGATAGAAAGAGCACATGGTAACTTTCTTCCTGCATTTATATAACAGGAGGCAAAAGCTTCAAGTGTGCAGTTCAAAAACATCAAGGATGCGGTTGCCTTTTACCAGCATGATGATAGTGACACAACCAAGGATTAGGCTGTTTTAAAAATATTTGATGGAAGGCAAAGCATTAGGCACTGCTTTCCCATTAGGTAATGGTTTCCCATTGCCATCCCACCCAAAGATGACAGCTTACCATTCCTGGTGAGCAGCGTCATCTTCAACCTTGCAAAAGGGGAGATGATTCTTACTGAAACACCTTGTCCTGGTTTCGGCTAGGACAGAGTTAGTTTTCTTCCTAGTAGCTGGTATAGTGCTGTGTTTTGGATTTAGTAGGAAAATAATGTTGATAACACACTGATGTTTTTAGTTGTTGCTAAGTAGTGTTTCTACTAAGTCAAGGATTTTCAGCTTCTCATGCCCAGCCAGCAAGAAGGCTGGAGGGGCACAAGAAGCTGGGAGGGGACACAGCCAGGACAGCTGACCCAAACTGGCCAAAGGGATATTCCACACCATATAACATCATGCCCAGTATATAAACTGGGGGAGCTGGCTGGGAGGGGGGATCGCGGCTCGGGAACTAACTGGGCATCGGTCAACGAGTGGTGAGCAATTGCATTGTGCACCACTTGCTTTGTATAGTTTAATTCTTTTAGTATTACTATTGTCATATTATTATTATCATTATCATTGTTTTTCATTCCTTTCTGTCCTATTAAACTGTCTTTATCTCAACTCACGAGGTTTTTTTTTCCTGATTCTCTCCCCCATCCCAGGGGTGGGGGGGCAGTGAGCGAGCGGCTGCGTGGTGCTTAGCTGCCGGCTGGGGTTAAACCATGACACACCTACGTTGATGTTTTCCCATTTTTATTCAAGTGATGATTATACTCTCTCTAAAATAACTGAGCCAAGAAGTGCTGGAGAGGTTTTCAAGGAATTCACTGCAGACGGGCCAGGCAGGGTGTTGCAGTCTGTGGAGATGACAGTCTCCTGGTACTGCTCAATAATGGAGCGACTAACATTTGGGAGTGCGAGAGTAAGTTATCTACACCAGCTAGCAATGCATAACAGCTATTGCCCCCATGGTATGATGAACGAGGTTACCTTGGACTGGAATTAATAGAGGACTAATGGGAGAAGAGAAAAATGGCAAATGACTATCTAAAATGATCTGTGATGTGTCTTGTATTTTTAAGATATCCCTGTGTCAATGTGCTAACAAAGGGATCTCTTCTACAGCCTTGTTTACCATCATCATTTTGGAGAGGAGATTTTTCAGGACTCGTTTGAGTTCATTTTGTCTGATAGTCAAGAACCTCCTAATCTTTGATGCTCAAACAAGTATGGCCTTTTTTTTTTTTTTTTTAAGATGACATAGCATTCAAAATATTTGAAAGCCATGCAGAAGAATATTGCATAGTAGGAAATTGTGCAGGAATAAAATGGCTGAAGCCACTCATCTGTAATAACATGATGCTTCATATGTCCAATTCCTGTTTTACAGGAATGATTTGATTAAAATCAACAAAGTTGCTCTGGATTTTCACCAGTATTAAAACAGGTGAGAGCAAAAGCAAAAAGACCGATTGACTTTTTTTTTTTTCTTCTTTAAGTATGCTGAATCAATTTGTTTGTTTCTTTGGAACACTTAAACAAATATAGAAAATGAATAGAAATGTCAAGGCACTGGAAAAAACAACATCGAAAGAGAATTTTTATGAATTGATGAGCTGAGAGCTGAGCTGGTAGCAGCAGAGTGGGATCAGTCAGTGGTCAGATACCGTATGCTGGATCTCCACATTTTTCAGCCATCTTCAAGACCGATGCCTCATGTTACACGAGCCAGAGGAAGCCTGGAACTACACAACTTGTTGTCAAAGAAACTTGCACAATTACAAGGCATCAACTCCGCTCCCCAGGCACCCAATCTCCAGACAATTAACTTCTGTGTGCTGTTAGTACTTTGTTTCTCTCATTTCACCTGCGTATGTATGAAATTTCGAGCTGAATTACACTTTATAAGGTGATAGGGAAAAGATCTAACATTTATTTTTCCCTTTTACAGATTTTTACAGTGTGGGGGAGCTGATTTTTACAGCCTAAAAACCAACCAAACAAAACAAGTCCTGCTACTCCTGACCTGACATCTTTCAGGTAAACAAGAAGAGCATCTGACGTCATTTGCAATCGTTATTACCATTTTTAAAAAATCTCTGCTTTCATAAACAGATGTTGGGAGAGGCATAAGAACAAATGATGCATATTGGAATCTAAATTTTTACATTGAAGTGCATGAAACAAGAGCACAAAAGTAGAAATTTAGGCCTGGGCAGAAGTCTGGCATCACCTTCTCAATCCCACTTCAGACCATTTTAAGGGGGAGTTGAACATCGTGCAGCCTCACTGCAGAGAACAACGTTCCCCATCAGTGCATGTGCTTGAGACCTTCCCTATGATCCTTGCAAAAGGGGGCCAAAATCACTGATTTTCTCGGTGTTTCACTGAAATTTGTCCTGGGTGGACACCAGTGCTTTCCAGCAATTTAAGCATTTTTCTTTTTGATAATGGACAAGCTATATATTTCAAAGACCTGCATAAGCTCCTGGGTGCGTGTTCACCATGGCAGACAGCAACAGTTGTGCTCGCTCCTGATTCTCTGCCGAGTCAGAGATTTGCCGTTTCTGTGCCAAACCAGTCAAACCTCACGTCTCACATCATTCACTAGAAAATGAAAATGGTGGGCTGTACATGACGCTGTTTTTTCTGTTCCATGCCAGCACTTTGACACATCTGGCAGAAAAGTTCACTGTATGAAGTGTTTTCTACCTTAGTGAGATCTTTTCATGACATTGCTTGGAAAATCCAGGTTTGCCAATTCCTTTATTGTATAATAAGCTATGCAGCTTGTTCAACACATTTATTGCCTGACTTCTTCCTATAGTTTTGAAATGTTCTTGTACTGTAGCATTTGGTAAGCAAGTCCCTGCTGAAGTCAGAGCATAAAGCTTGTTCAAGGTGCTTGCGTTCCTTGAAAGTAGGCAGGCCAGGCATTTTCTACACAAATGCGAATTATTCATCAAAGTTATTCCATCTGGGGTTTGTATGTGTGCATGTATTCTTTGCTAACTGTTTTAGCAAATACTAAAATCCCAGGTATGTTAAGGGGATCAGCAAAATTCATGCCAGTATTAAATGAATATTTGTGGAGACTGAATTTTAAGTATGCTGTGTAAAGCCTGTAATGCTCAAGGCTATATTCTTCAGCTAAATGGTTAAACTCTGCCCTAAGACCAATTTGTCCAGAACAGTAGGGAAGTAGAGAAGAAGTGAGAGTATACTTGTAGTGAAGAACATACAACCATGTGAGAGGATTATTTGGGAAATTATAATAGGCAGTTGAAGTCTTGGAGGCATTCAAGAGACTTCATTGCTTCCAATAGCAAATTGTTTATGGAGAGAAATAAAGCTAAACCTATTCGTTTTTTTCAAGTAGCTCTAGTAACTTGTAAGATTTGTGTCAGACTCCAAGTAGAAAATGATCACCAATTATATTCCAAAGAATAACAATAAAAGCTTGGTAAGAGGAAAGCAATACTGAAGCTTCTTCAGTGAGCTCAGTAGCTTTAATTGCTATGCTTTTTGGGGAGGATTTTTTTAAAACTCTGAGCCCATTTTCTCTTCTGTAGAAGTACTGCAATTCATCTACAGTGGGTTTTTTGCTTGGTCTTGTTCTTGTCTTTCTCAAACTCACATTTTAGCTGTGCGCCTCTGGCTATTAACCCTGTAGATTTCTTTTAGATATAAGAAAGCTTGTTTCCAGTAATCTGTAAGCCTCAAAAACCACCACAGTGGGGCAACACCCCATTCACCCCCCACTTTTAACGTCAAAGAGAAAAGCATCTTTGTGCTCTTGTATTGCTGAGAAGTCACAGCAGCTTTACTTCTGACTCAACAGCCTCGGACAGAAGCAGGTAGCCTTTTCCTCCTTGCTGTTTTTGTCCATCTTTCAAACCAGGAGGCAGGAATTTCACCTAAGAAAGAGATAACATTCTTCACAAGCTTATGCCCTGTGGACAGTCTGTGGCTGCCTAAGGGCCCCACGCTATCCTTGTTATCTGATAGAGGATGGCACTACGGGGATGTAGAGGCATAAAACCTTCCTGGGGCAGGCAGATTAAGAAAGCTTTTCATTCCCACCGGAGTTAGAGGCCAAGAGAGATGAACTAAACAGCACATTATCTGCTTACGGTTTTACTCAATGGAGTGGGCTGTATTTTATCAGCAGTACGATGGAAGAAATATATTGTTAAGCTGGTTTTCTACTTGCTGCTTTGATTCATGGTGGCAGGTCAAAAATGTTGTGGCTCACCTGGTAGTTTGAATGATCTTTCATCAAATTTCAGTCTTGCGAGTTGGACTCTGCATCCTTTTAAGTACAAGCTTTTCATCAGAGGACTGGAAATGGTTACTTGTGCCAGTTAGACTCCAGGCAGTCCTGTTAAGCTCTAAAATAGGGACTTGCAGAGCCTTTGGATCTGCTGACATGCAGTTCAAGCTTTTAAATCTGCAGGGCAGAACCTGGGGGAGGAAGAGTCCTCCTATTTCAAAAGCACAGGCACACTGGCTTAGCATCAGAGGACCTCTTCCAGCCCCAAACAGCAGGCAGGTTCGCTGGTGGAGTGGTCGGATCCTGGTAGGGTCCTTCTGGCTGTGGCAAAGTAAAACCCAGCTTGATGCTCCCATGAGGATCTGAAAGTTTTTTCTAATTAAGAAACCTCCTCTGTCTGGGTTCATTGATCTGCATGGACTTGCCATGGTGGAAGGAGCTTTGTCTGCAGGCTTTTAAAACCAGTTGCTGAATTTAGGTTCTTCCTTTAAAAATCTCCATCACTGATTACTACCCAGAGTTTCAAAAATAGACACTCTGCTGTGGGATTTGAGGGGAAAGTGAAGCCTCTATCTTATCCATAACTGTGTAACGGTGTCTGATAATTCATATTTTTTTAAAAACTGTTTTAAAAAGGAGCCTTCTGATTTTGCGAGGAGGAATCCTAGCAGGGCAGAGGGAAGGAGGTGGAGGGGAGCAGAGATCAGGGAAGACTGTGGCATAAGCTTTCCCTTCTGTTACCTGCAGGCACATTTAAACCAGCTGTTGCTATATTAAAGGGGGGGGGGGGGTTAACATCCAAGATATATGCATAAAAATATGATACATTTATTCTGTCAATTTAACCAAGTGTTTAGAAACAGCACCCTCTACTTTAAATACTTCTCAAAGGTAGAAATGACTGGAGCTTCTCTCTTGCCATCTCAGCTGGGTGACAACCCATGTGGTAAGGAGACCTGGTTCAGCACAGCCGTTCCTCCTCGTACAGGTGAGGACTTCCCAAGGTCTGACGTCCTGCCCCACCAGAAGCTTTGGCTATGGTGTACACTCTTTAGGTTTTTGCTGTCTCCATACCCTCATGTGGATGCCAGTCATGAAGCCGCTTCTCTTGCCCACCTCCGTCTGGCAGAATAAAGCTGAGGGACCAGGTCCCCATGGTAGGCGTTAGTGAAACACCAGTGAAACCAGTGGGACTGATGGTGCTAAATCCAGAGTCCAGAGCAATATTTTAAGTGGGAGCAGCCAACATGATCAATTGAGAAAGTGGGCAATGCTGGACCTCAGTTCTTCCCTTGCTCCCCTCCCCTCATATTTATAGGTTTCTAATTTCCGCTGGATAATGAATATCACTCTTCATTATAATTATGTTAAAAGGTACCAGCATGATGATTCAGAAACCCTTGAAGATATAGTCATATTTTCAGCAACAGATGGATTTAACACTGCAGATGGAGTGTTAAGAGTGCAGGTAATAACAAACTCAGCAATGTACTGTACTGAAATATAATTGGAAAGTATTAATCATATATTGGTTACTTCAGCTTCACTAAGTAGATGTTTAATTTTCATCAATCTTTTTACCAGATTCCCGGAAAGATTTCTGTGTAGACAGAGTGTGGCTTCTAGGTGAAACGATTGCCGAAATTATTAATGACTAAGGCCTTGATCTTGCAGGCATGTGCCCATGGCTTACCCAGGCACGCAGAATAAAATTCATTTGTGTTAATAAGGCTGTCAGATGGGGCCCCATTCATATGGCCTAAGCTTCAGCTGGTGACTAGTCAGTAGTAAAACCGAGACCCCTCTCAACTTGGAGGCTGCTGGAAACCCGCCAGCAGGCACAACTGGCTGCAGGATTTGGGGCAGAACGCAGGCAATTTGAAAAGCCTCGTTTATAGAGGTGAACCATGAGTCTAAGCCTTTGCAGGACTGGGAGTCAGCATGTGGACAAAACTGCTAAAGGCTGGGGTTTTTTGCCATTCCTTATTATTTTCTCTAACTGCAGACCTTTTGAAATTATCTGCATACAGAGAAATGTCTGCTGCTATTTCTGTAAACCCTGTTATCTTACTGTTTTTTAAATGTGCCTCTTCCTAGAGGTTGTATTTGAAGCCTGGGTAATTCAGGGGAGTTTTTGCTCTGAGCAGGCCATGCAGGACCAGGGCAATCAGTGATGCCTGGTTGCATACCATGACTGATTCTTTAATTAATGCTATTTATAACTAGGATTTCGTTTGTAGGATCAGAAAGTGGCCCGTGCTCTGGTGTGCCACCTGGGGACGTGGGGAACGGGGAGTGCTGTAGGGCACAATTCCAGCTCACGCAGGGAAAATCTTCATCTGTTTTATGGCAGGAATATAAAACGTGATTTTTGGTGAAAATGGAAACATTTTCTTTTGAATATGTTTCTGTGGATGGTTTGTGTTCACATTCATCTCTCTGGTGAAGCTGCATCTCCATTCATTTCCTTATGAGCTTTCCTTTCCCTGGTGGGAGTCCGTAGCCATGGCGTGCCATGATGACTATGGACTGGTCAGGCTTGTAAACAACAACACAAGCATTCAACACCTAAATTTTAAGTCCCATGAAATACTTAAAATTGAAATACTTTGGCTGAATGCTTTGGTCTTTTGCTGAACTATTTAGTTTCCTAGCTATCTGTGGACCCTGAAAATGTAATGAAAAACTGTAATTCTCTCTGGAAAGTTGACTCTGACTTGATGGTGCAATATCTTTATCTTGGCTGATAGGAAAAAAAGATCAGGTAATAAAATTCAGCGTGACTGGAAATAAAATTGAGCGTGACTAGAAACCACAGGTGAACATGCTTAATAATGCAAAATTAGTGTGCTGTCTACTTTCTGGCAGGCATTTGTACACCAGAGATAAAAACAGGTACTGATCGATTGACCATAATAATCAAATAAAGGTCTGTGAGTATAAATGACTCTAAATATGGTGTCTTTTCAAGGGTGCCAGCCAAGATGACTTGTTTGTAACACAGGTCCCACATTGCTGTTGTGGGGAGGGGGCAGCTTGTTGCTAGAATGTGAAGACAAATAGTATTTTTGCTTAATTTGCACTTACACTTGGAAATAATCTCTCCCTTATCTTCCTTCCTATTCTGTCCAGGTTACGTGGGTGAGCAGTGAGCCCCAGAGCTGCAGCAGGGATTGCAGGCAGGGATGGATGTCTGGAAGGAGGATCAGCCAGGATCACCTCTCAGCACCTCCGTGCAATGGATGCTGAAGGTGTTGGCACAGAGCTGACGTATGTGGCTGCCCAGGCTCCAACACATGGGGTGGCACAAAGGACAGGAGTCACAGTGCATCAGTTTTCCCAGTTGGATGTAATCTGGAGATCCTTCTCGTATGTGCATACTGGTAGGGTAGACCTTTCATCTTTCTGGCAGTATTTGAACCTTCCTTCTCTCTTTTTCCCCTCTTTATTTATGAGAATTAATTGAATCAAAAGTGATTTAAATTGTCAGGCGTCTCCGTTTTGATGTAAATAGTATGTTTTAAAACTTGTTCTGCATTTGTAGCACGGAGTTATGTTGCTTGGGAGAGGTTCAGTCTCACTGTTCACCAGCAGGACAGGACATTTGGTACTGGCTTGTGAGGAACAGGTGGGTAATGCACTGCATATACACATAATAATGTAACTTAATACACATTAAGAAGCTGTCTAGGTCTGTAGAGAAGATACTAGGAGGCAATAGATCCCCTTTAATAAATCATCTCATACTTGGCTCTAAAAGGCTTAAACTCCAGCTCAACCAAAGGGGATTGAGCAAGAGGGTGTAACTTAAATCACTGGGACCCGTGAAAGCTGCAGTGCCTCTGTTGTCTCCCCATTGACATCAGGACTTCTACCTGTCCCTGTTTACCCTGCATCATCTTAGGATATGCTGCTTGATCTTTCCAATTACTGTGATGATTTTTTCCATTTGTGATTCGTGACAAAGTGCTTTTGGATGAAAATTGTAATTCAAGCAAAATCACAAACCAGTAGCTTTATGAAGGCATTTTATTTGCTAGCTCAAGCTGTGTGAAATTTGCTAGATGTATCAGAAAATAAAGGTAAATATCTTGTATTTTAAAACTTGATAAATTATTGACAAAGGAAAAATGCCCCGAGTTAATCAATCTGATGGTTTTGTCACCATTCATCCCTCGAGGATTTAGAAGTAGTGGATCATGTTTTAATGCTCGTCTGCTCTCATCATTTGGAAGAGAGAAAAACATTCCTGCATCTCAACTCCTCGTCAGTGTCTGAACCTGAATGAATCAGCTATTGAGCTGAAGGAAATGAAATATAAATTGACATGAAGAAAATATTCTCCCTGCAGCTGCAGAAGCAGCTAGAGTTGTCAAAAGCTGATTTTTGTCCCTTCAAGACCAGTATTTTGGGTCATATCATCCTATTCAATAGTTGGACTTTTTTAGAAAGTTTGGCCTAAAGGTACTGCTTTAATATTATTTTTTAAAATTTATTAAAGTAAGTTTAATGAAAGATTGTCTTTATTTCAGTTGTGACTTATCAGAAAATCAGAATACAAGCTACTCTTTTTAAATGTTGCTCCTGTTTCTTCTACGTTCATTATCACAAACACAGCATTTAGTAGCCTCACAGAGTAATTTAAAAATACGAGTATTTGTTTTATTTTGAGACTTGTAACTCAGTAGCTCGTGTTGCGGAAGTGCTCCTGTCTGGGGGTCAGACAGTTGCATTTACTCACCTTGGTTTTGCTGGGTTTGCATGCACAACTCTGCAATGACATAACGCTGTAACTTATTGCACGGGCATCCTAAACAAATACTAAATAGTCTGTTTTGGGGAGTGCTTGCAGACCATTTAGATTTCCAGGACTGCACCCTAGACCCCTCTGGCTGCTGCACTGAATTACCTGGAATAAATTCCTTCAACTCAGGTTGCCCTATTATCCTTGTTACCTTAAGTGGAGCTGTTATTTAAATGTTATATTTTTCTGGGCAATTTCTTTGCCATGCAACTTTCCTGACTTTACTTTGAGACTGTGCTTAAATACACAAAGGAACATGACACAGTTTCTCCCTGCTTCTCTTCTCATGTATGCTTGGAGATATAAAAGAGCACTAAAAGACAATCTTGTAAAATGCATTCATTTTACAGGGGAGAAAAAAGAAACGACTTGTTTGTTGGTATTTTGGAGATATCTTGTCCAGACCTGTTATCATTCAGTTCTCTACCACAGCAACTACTCTACTGTAGTACAGATATCAAACTTACTATCAAACTTAGATTATTGTTCAAGCCATTGGCATGGAGAAGAGCTCTACTTCAACATGTTAATCTTTCTTTCAAGTTCAAAACCTGCTTCTCTCCTTCTCCACCTGCTTGTAGGTTTTTTTTCCCCACCTGTGATGGCAGCATCTTCTGAGATAGGAAAGAGCTTTCCTTGCCGCTCCGCTCTTTCTCCCAGCAGCACAGTTACTCATCCCATAGGCAGAGTGGACTTTCTAATCACTGCCAGTGTTGTACTGCCCGTCTGCATACTGCTCCTGGTGGGTATGTCTTCTGTACGTAGATGCCTCCTAGTTGCTGTTAAATAATATATATCTGCCTTGAGATCAGCTGCATCGAGCATTTGTGGAAGTTGGGTCTTTACCTCTTGGATCCTCTAAAACATATTCCATGAGATCCCTTTGGTTTTCTTAGAGCTTTTTTTTTTTTTTTTTAAAATTTTCTTAAAGATGTAGTTGATTTTGGGCATGACAAAAAGTCACTTTGGTACAGCATTGAGACCTGCTCAATTTATGGGATTGAGTGCTACATGCAAACATCTTTCCTTACATAACTGATATTTCTTATTTTAATACAGTACATTTTTAAAGCTGAACTTTGAAGCTGATCCCTCTTTAATGCTTGGTGGCACTCCCTAACTAAACAGAAGCCTTTTATTATTTTTAAAGGATTTGTACACTGTCAGATGAACAGATGCTAACATGCACCTGTAGTCTGTCTCCGCTGGGAACCATATTTACTGCTACTGTTTAGAACTGTTAGGAAAATTTTTGAACCAACTTCACTATGAAGGAATAGGCTTTTATGTAAAAAAGCTTTAGCGAAAAGCATCTGCTTTGTATGTCTAGTTTAATTTTTTTTTTGCTAGAACTAAAAATTGATGTATATCTTTTGACTTGAGAATTTCTGTTCAAAATACCAACTTTCTGTGGAAAAGGAGATGGAGAAGATTTATCTGAGGACTTGTCAAAATTCTGTCCAGACATGGTGATGACAACTTCTGTGTTTTAGTTACTTATCATAATTTGTTGATGTTTTATATACTCTTGTTTGATATTTGTATTCATGTGGCTGAAGTAAATGGCTTATTTGGGGTTTATTCCTGATTTTGCCATTGACTTTAATTTTCCAAGACATTGGCCAACTTTTTGTGCTTTGTTTTAGGAGCTGGTGGATGAGGGTAAAGGGGTGGGTTGAGCAAGGCAACCTGGAGACCCTTTAGCCTTAACTCTGAGGTGCTTAGTGCTCATACCTCCAATCAGTCATGAATTTCCAGCACGATTTAAGTATTAGCTGTTGCAGAGCACTGGGCAGGCATCATCTGGACATGCAAGATCCAGAAAGACAAAGTCAAACCAAAATAAGCATAGAGAAAAACTAATGGCACGATCAGAAGAATGGAGGGTCTATCATTAGAGAGGATTAAGAGTTTGGCTTATTGAACTCAGCAAAACAAAGCCTGAGAGGGAGATAGAGTTACCTCCAAGTATCCTGAAGGAATAAACAGAGGGGGTAAATAAAACCTAAATTATTTAGGCTAATAGCCAACATTGGCACAAAACCAAACAGACTTAAACCACCATGAGAAAATTCAGGCTAGCAATTAAAGGATGGTTTCTATCCAGTAGAGGAAAAGATGCTGAGCAGCTCTCAAATGGAGGCAAGAAACTTCAAAATTGGAGCATAGTCTGTCTGTGAAAGGGGCTTTATGTCCTGACTATTCATGACTGGAGGGGACAGAAGGTGACAGTCAGATCTCTGGGTGCTCCTTTCAAAACTTTAGCTGTGATTATCCCTCCCACCACCAATGAATCACCCCCCAACCCACAGGTTTCTAACTCTGTTTCCAGCTCTTGAATTGGTTTGCGTGTTCCTCATGTGATTTCTGGACCAGTGCTCTCTGCTCCTCCCTGGGGCATCGTCCTCGTGTGGACACCTTCGCCCTGTCTCTGACGGAGGGGCAAGTGCAGTGACTGGTTGCTGTTTTGATGAAGCTCTTCATCCACCTCTACCACCTCATACTGCTCTCCCAGTTTATAACCTGAATGCTGCATCCCTGCCCATGGATAGCCGGTGGCCCAAGACTCATGTGGGTACCTTGTGTAACATGACTTCACTTCCATATTTAGCCTAAATTACCACCCGCATATATTTTTTTAAGTCTGTATTTAAGCCTGCATTGTTTTGGGCCAGACTGCAGTGGCAGGACTTATCCTGGGTTGAATCAAAATCACGCTGTTTCCCCAGTTGTAAAACCCATCATTTAGCAGGCGGAGACTGTCACACTGTCACAAGCGGGGTTGCATGGGAGCCAGCAGCAACACTCCGCTTCTCTAGAGATGAGTCATGCTATTTCAAACTATTTGGCTAATCAGTAAACTGAGATCTGCTGCTTTACAGACGATATATAATATTTGCTTTGCCTTTGTGCACTACTTTACATTTTGGATCCTTTGCCATTAGGATTCGAAGCATATAGACTGCATCTAATCCAATTTATCCTGTTCATCTTGGCAATGCGTGCAATGCTGACAGCTTAAAGAAAACACTTAATTTGACTAAGTGTTTTCAGTTTACTTCTCAAAATATTTGAAATCATTAAAGCCAGAGTACCCCTGCACTACAATACACGCAGTTCTGACCTACTTTCGCAAGTTAATTACAATTTGTGTGATCCCGTGGTCTTTGCTTATGCTGCAGGCTGAAGCAGTTTACCTGGTTAAGACTGGGCTCAACGTTTGAGAATAATTCTCTTGGTTTGATGTTTTTTAATCTGACTTTTAAAGAAGCTCTTAGAGCAAAAACGTGGAATACTGGGGACCTGGTGCAACATGTTGTCTCTCCTGCCTCGCTGCGCTGGGCCGGGCATGAGGGGGGCTGAGTGCAGATGCTCTCCTGCTGTAAGGCTGCTCGAGTCCATGGATTCGTAGCTATTTGTATTCATTGCTACCCGCCAGAGGTGAGGCACAGCGGAGGGATGTAGAGCAGCCCTGGAAGTGCCCTGATGAGCACAGGTGATTAGGAAGGGTGGTTCAGTAGCACGGGAGCATGCCAGTGCTGATGGGGTCACAGGCTGCATCCCCATCATCTGCACAGTACGCTCATAGCTGAGGACTTGTCACAAACCCTCTGTGATGGCATATCCCCCTTCCCCTGCTGCAACCCAACAGGAAGAAACGTAATCTAGGCTTACTGTAATTGCCAAACACAGATCCCAAACACTGAGCAGGATGGAAGAGAAGGGAGAAAGCATCAATGAGAATAGAAATGGACCAAACGGATTTATCAGTGCAAGCAGTAATGTGTTATACTAGTGTGAGGCAAGTGTAGTTGCAAATGCCATCATAGATAACACTGAGGCAGCATAAGCATCAGTACGTGCTAATAAGCAGAAAATGCATCCTGAGCTCCTCAGTGGTCTTACACCTTGCCTAGCTCACTGTGTCTCTTCTGCCAGTGCAGGTCACAACAGCTCGTTTAGCTGCTGCGCCTGAAGTTTTGGGAGATGTCAATAAACTCCCAACATTCTGGGTGTCTTACGATCCGGTTTGTCATTTGGATTCATGTTTACTGTAGTTAATGATTCAAATATTATGAACTAGTTATCTAATCCCAATTTCTTACAAAAATTGCATTAAAAAAATCCTGTTATGAATGGCCGATTTTGAACAGCTGGATAGGACCAGGTGATTCAATATTGTGGTTTGGTAGCACTGGAGCATCTGTCTGTGATGATGAAGCAGCCTGAAATTGCCAGTCATTGAAGGGCAGGTGATACAAGCATGCTACAACAACACAGAGATAGCTTCATTTGGCACATCAATGTGATATAATTTTCCTCCGTGATTTTTTTTTTTCCTTTAGATGATTTGCTCAGGACTTCCCTTTCAGAGATGTGTGCTGGCAAGTTGCAATACCGCAGAGAAGGGAAGGTCCGGAGCTGCAGTAGGAGTAAGGAACTTGGAAAATGCGACTGGTGCGGAAGAGCGAACAAGGTCACTGGTGACAAGGCTCTGCTCCATCTGTGCAGGCATGCTCGTGAGCAGAAGCATTCCAGCAACGTGGCATTTTGTCACATTATTCCTTTCCTTTTAAATTTCAATAGCTAGTTATTTGCCTGCCTTTGGTTAGGAGACAAAGCCCCTCTTTGTGCAGCCACACAACCCGGCTATCTCATGTAACGGAGAAATGAAATGCAAATGTCTCCGATAAGGCAGGAATGGTGCTTGTCTGGGGAAGAAGGAAGCATTGTCTGGCCACAGGAGCAGAAGAAGGTGGTGTTGCCCAGTGCCTCTGACAGTCAGTCCCAAAAGGTGGAAGAAACCAACATTTGTGGAGTCTTCTGATAACATTGACATTAAAACCTCCCATGTCCCCATTTCATCTTTCATAGAATGGGGACAAAAATTACTCTGCTGTTTTGTGCAATTCAGCAAAGCATTTTGACCTGCACTTTTTTTTAAAGTACACAAGAAGATCCCCAACTGTCTGCACAGAGCAATATACATGCTAAAGCATTTTGTAACACTGGGTCTGAGTTAATTTGTAAAGGACCTGAAGAAGTTTAAGTGAGGATCATTAAAATTACTGAGTAAGAAACTCTTTTAACCATCCCTTTTTTCTTTTTTTTTTAATCCACTTTCCAAGCAAGTGGGAATTTTTACATTAAATGTTAATATTTTTCTTTATCTTTTTTGTTGAGGTGTGGTACAGGGTAAATGACTAGGTAAAAATAGTAAAGTAAAAGAAACCTAATGCTGGAGCAAAGGCAAGCCTTTGAGGTATCACTCAGAAATTCGTTCGGTATCAGCACCCCGATAAGAGCAATACTAACGTGCATTGTGCATATGAAGAGCTATTCATAGTTTAAATTGGTGACACAGTCAGGGGACAGTTTAACCTCTGGCATTAGCTAGAACTGGGCAGCGATATGAGCCAGTGCAGTAGTGCTAATTAATGCACCCTGAGGGGACACAACAAGGCATTGGCCCTGTACACCCGAGACATACTTCTGTCGGTGCTGAGGTGCCAATTGGTGTTCTCTTATAAAAATAACCCATATTAAAAAAATAAAGGCAAAATTCCAAGTAATACAGCTAAAACAAGATTTAAACATAAAATAATAAAGTGGACTTAGTAATGCATCTCTCTAGCACATTAATAGAGGGCAGGACGAGCTCTGCTGTAGCTGCCGTTACTGAGATGCAGAAGCTTCGTTCCCAGGCTGGGCAGCAGCATCTTTGCTAACCTCGCTCACCCTGCCTGGGCTGAGAGCTGACAGCACTCACACCCATCATCTCAGGGCAATCTCCAGTGGAGAGCAAGGATGAACATCTCAGGGCCACCACCTCTGTGGCTAGCATGGGGGTATCTGGGAAAGGATCTCTGTCTACACTGGTGGTAGACACAAAATGAACCCATTTCGGACTTAACAAGAAACCAGGAAAGGATTTGTTTCCTGTTCTGCTTCTGGTTTAATATTAGTAGTGCATTGTCCTTTGCAGGCTTTCAGTCTCAATGAATTCAGTAGTAAAAATCACCACTCAGCAGTCCTCAAGCTGAAAACCGCTGCATAGAAAATCATGCTGTTATGGGAGTATGGCAAGCTCTTGGCATCATCAGATGACCCATTCTTGATAACCGAGGCAAGGAAGCATTTTGTCCAAACTAGTTAGAGTCATGTTAATGTGGGTTTGTCTCAGTAGACGCTTTTGGGTTGAATGGGGGATCGTAAGCACATGAAATTTCTCAATGTTTCTGATAAGGAAGACCCCAAGGACCTTAACTTCACGTCAGAGACAAGCCCTCAGTATGGCTTGCTAGAAAAAGCTCTTCTCTCAGCTGTCTATGAGAAGATCAATGCTGGGATTGATATGAGTGAGTATATACCCTACAATATGCTACTATTCTTCTAAAAAATATTTTAACAGCATTTAATATGGTAATAGTGCGTGGTTGTATGGGGCACTACTTTACAACTGCCTGGATGGTAGGAGAGAGGAACCATTTGGCAAATCAGGCCAGACCAAATGGCATTCACTTGGTTAATCACCAGCTATTAAAATAGCATCAAATCATAGCAACCTATTTGTTTATCATTCAGTGCACAATTTTCTGCACAGTATATTCATAACTGCTGTACCCAAGCTAATTTTAAATGAGCCAACAAAGCCATTTTCCAGCACTCTCCTGGGAAATTAATCTGTGGACTGATCGATCTCTCTGTTTCTGGGGCTAAGCCCCCCACAAAATCAGAGCTGATGACATTGGTGTTTAACTTTGAAATAAGCTGATTTCGGATTTAGACTCATTTTTAAAGCTCTGTGTGGCTTTAATCTCTTGCATTACTCCAAAATGCATTCAACTTCCAGTGCCTCCAAGTAGGTTATATCCACCATGTTCTCTCCAAGCATGAATGTTCAGGCACCATTGCAGATCGTTTTGTGATTTCTATTAGAGACAACCTTCAACAGCTCCTTGGTGGTTCCTCTCTTTGTCACCATGAATTCAGCAAATGATGAAATCCCTTTTCTTCAACTCAAGAATATAAGTGACTTCCATCTTGGTCTTCAAAGTGCTGATCTTCTGTTTCTGAGGGCTGATACCTCACTGCTGGGATAGGAGCCCTTTACAATTATGGAGAGCAGAATAGTAGAGCTGTGGTCTGTGCAACGATTAAATGATTTTAGTAGTGAGGGAAGAAATGGATGAAGGTGTGGTAGTAACGAGTGCACAATGAAGTTCTTCTGTTGTTTGTATTGCAGTAGAGCTTAGGAGCCTTACTGATGAACCTCTGGTCTCAGCAAAAGCTGAGTAATGAGTGGTACCTGCCCAAAATACCTTTTTCATATAAACCAATAAATGGAGAGTTCAAAATTTCTCCTTTGGCTCTGTTGGTGTCCTCCTAATCTAGCTTCCTCACCTTTAACATAGCTGCAGAGAAATGAGGACAAATTCTGGCTTGAAGGCAGATCTAGTCTTGCACAGATTCCCACTGTGTCCACAATCAAGTGTCAGTGAAATAGGTACATGCTTATTTTTAGGGATGTGATGGGTTACGATGAAACCTCAGAGCCATCTTAAGGCTAGCTGAATCGTTGGCTTGGCATTTCATTTTGCACATCAGTTGGTTGGTCATTTTATCAACAGTTATGAAGTGAAATTAGATAATCTTGATGCCATATGGTATACAGTATTTATAGTTTAGTATGTTTTCCATATATGTGCGCTAAAGCCTGCTTCAGGGATTTGTTACGGTCCTTGTGTTTACAGGATTTGGGCCTTGGGTGAAAGAAGAAATTGACAGTTGCTAATGTTTGATTTAAAGTGATACATTGGAGGCCACATGGGTTTTCCCTAATTAAAGTCAATTTACACTTTCTGTCCTTCTCCAGGGAGGCTGTCGGGGCTCCCTAGGACCAGACCCCGTGTCCACCCAGCTCTGTTACCTCTGGTAGCGATCGGGAGGGGGTGACCCCAGGGGACAGGGGGAGAAGACCATGGGATGCTGGGGATGCTTAACCTCCACCCCAGCTCCCCTCCCAAATGGCCACGAGCACACGGTATCTCCTCCAGGTCTCTGACACATGTAAGCTTAACCCTGAAGCATCCCTCCCAGGATTATTGTCAGCGTTAGGTTTAACTTCAGATTTCTTGCTTTCCATCAAAATGCTCCATTCCCCTTGAAATCTTGATAAATAAGGAGCTACAGGATTAATTATGTGGGACATTAGTCACTCAATATGTGTCATTATTTTCTCAAAACAAGCCTCAATGAGCACCACAGAAGGGTCTTAGAGATCTGCATTCAGAGCTGACTCAAACGTGATAAAACAGGAGCGTATTCTCAACCCCAAATATTAGTTGCCTGGTACAGCTACCTGCGCTGGGGACCTTAGTGAGTTGTATGGTGTGATACCCTTCATACAATTTCTTGACTGCTTCTCATCAAAAAAGATCCCCATGCATATCTTCAGCTCCAGAAAAAGTAGTAGCAAAGCTGTGCTAAGCTTTAGAGCACACGTGTTGGTCTGCTTGAGACCCACATCCCACATCCCACTCCTCCTCTCTGTCTCTGCTGCTGTGCCTTGGTCACTCTAAGTTCTAATGGCAGACACAACAGAAACTGGCTGAAGCTGGACCAAGAATTTTTAAAAAGCGGTAAATAATAATAACGAACAAGAAACGCTGAGAGAGGAGAAGCAATGTTCAATTGCCCTGTAAGAACCCAGCGAGCGCTTGAACAAAGAGGAGTTAATAAATGTTACAGTCAGGTTTTTTTGGATAGAATTCTTGCAGGATATGATTTCATAATCCGCTGTCTCTAGTGAACAACAAGACCTCTGTAAACACTCAATATTCAAATAGAAAATTGTTTCTTGTAGGCTTCCATGGCACAAAATAAAAGCTCTGTAAATCTGGGCCTCCATATGTGGTTCTCAGCTGGTGTAAGTCCCTGAATGAATTACATGTGAACAGAGAAATTAATGCTACACACACGGTGGCCAAACTTGAAAGCAAAAATTGCAACTGAGAATATACTGCAGTGGATTGTGAAATATCTGAAGATAAATGGAAGCTTGAGTCCTTGTTGATATAACGCATCATTGATGCATTTCAAGGGATACACAACTATCCAAGTGAGATAGTACAATACTGAGATCACATTGGGGAGAGCGCGAGGACTCGCTCTTTAAAATCAAAGACTGAATTTAAGCAGAATGCAAGCTAAAAAGGCAGATATGTAGTATTGACTCTCTAGCATAATTTTGAACAAAAATTGGGTAAAATACTTCCCCCTTTTTTAAAATCTGGCAACTTACTGTTGCAGTAAATGTATATCCTATCCAGGTTTTGAAATTATTGTGCTCTAAAGCTGCTCTGTTAATCAGTCAACGTTGATGATGAATTATCCAAGAGTTTTGGTACTTTTGAAACAGTTGCAATCTTTTTGTTGTTGTTTTTTTCCCCCTTCTCCTCTCAACAGAGGAGGAGGGAAGAATGTGCATGTTACAGTGAATTCTAAATGAGGACTGTGCCTCCCCTGTTTGCAAAAAGCCAAGTAAAGCAGTAAAAATAATAAATAAAACAAATGAAGCCCTCTTTAATCCATTCATGAGCTCGAGTGTTTCAAGTAGGCCATAATATTAAGACAAAGAGTTCTGAAAGAGGTGGATCAGAGGAAAGGGCTATTGCTTAAACAATGTCAGCCTATTTAATTGAATTACGTATTTGTCAGCACTGTATTTTCCCCTGTCCAGGATTCTTACTGTTGATTCAAGGCTTAAGGCCTAAATAGAAAGGGCAACAACTGCCGTGTATTTTGATCCCGAACAAGCTGTGTCCTTTGAAACGCCAGCGCTTGGCGTTTGGAAGAATGCTGAAGTGCTTTGCCACAACAGAGGGCACCACCAAAAGAGGTACTGAAAATATGTTACCCCCATGGATTCGACCTTGCCACGGCATACTGAGGGAACTTGACTGAGAATTTTTAAGCCTGATGTTATTTCTGTAGCAGTTTATTTGTATTTATCACAAGGACAACTGGGACTCGGGAAGTGGACCAAGAACAGGTCCAGGAGCCAGGAACTCTCAACTCTTTTCTTTGAATTGATTTGGCAGGCTTTTTTAATGTATTAAATCTATAGTTTAGTCATGGCAATAGCAAATGTTCATTGCCTTATGATCAAAATGTAACCTGTTTTCCTTGTTGATCTGTTGCACAAAGTAAGTGCTTGTGTTTCCCTTCCCTCAATGGATGTCTTATGCCTCATCCTCCACAACAGGGCTGGAGGGAGCCACTGGGACTTGGACAACAACAGCTCAGGCTGGAGCAGGAGATAAGTAAAACTTGCAAGCTTTAGGCCAGAGTATCTGCTCTGTTTCTATAGAGGCTTCCCACTCTGGCATGCCCCTCTGTCCCAGCCACCTTGCTACTACTGCCATATACATAAGAACAAATAGAAATTTGACTGTTTTTTCTCTTCGGTACCCATACCGGTTTTGTTTATAGATTATTTTGAGGACAAGTGGTCCGTGATTATGAAGAACCATGCTTTTTTTATGACAGCTATCTTCAGTTTACCTGTTTTCTTGACAAGGGGATGCTGATGTAGCCAAGCAAGTGACAAGCAGTTTTCTAAACAAATTAATGAAAGTAAGTTGTGGAGGGCATAGAAGAGCATTCTTTTTGTTGTTGTTGGATGACAGCTGTGATATATCTTGAACAGATAAAATTCTAATATTATGGTGCCTCAGCTGCAACTGCACCGAGCTCTTGGCTCTGCCCATCTGTTGGAAGTTACTTCCCAGGTAGCAGAAACAGCAGAAGATGACATGTCTGTGCTTCTACTTGCAGCCTGGTATTAGCTTAAGTTGCTAACCAGTGCCAGTTTGAGTTAGGGGGGCAACTGCTGAATGGAGTTAGCTGGGATGTAGATGCATGTTCTAACAGGTTTCTACACCATGTGTAGATGTGGTGCTTAGGGACATGGTTTAGTGCTGGACTTGGCAGTGCTAGGTTAACGGTTGGACTTGGTGATCTTTAAGGTCTTTTCCAATCTAAATGATTCTATGATTCTATGATCGGTCCTGCGTCCAATTCTTTGAGTTGTCTTTGCCAAAACTTTGGGAGCACGTTCCCACTGGAGTGTCAAACATAAACCATACCGTAGCTGGAGCAAACGTGTTGGCAGGGCACCCTGACTTCGACAGAGATGACGCTAGAAGAAGGGTGCTTGAAATTGGTCCCTCCATGCAACTGTCCATATAAGAAAACTCTGCTGAGTCACTTTTTAAAATTCAACCAAATACTCTGTAAATCTTACTGGGTGATATTTGCCCAACTTACTGTGTCCAGATCCTCAATCACTTTTCATTTACAGCAAGTGTATATAGCCTAGGTACCTCCTTTTCCATTGCGTTGTACTCCATATGCCCACGAAATCCCATTGTTTTTTAGAGGCTGGAACAGCTCTTCCCTGATTAGTACGAGTGACACAGATTAACACCTCCTTCTGCTTACACTGATGCCGGTGGCATAAAATAAGTTGAATTTGGTGCTGTGGGAACATGCTCTCAATATCCTGAATGCTGAGTGCAGAATTTGGCCATTTTAGACTAAATTGCACTTCAATTGTGCTTGAAGGATCATGAAGAATGTGAGCATGGGCACCATGTTCCTTGAAACACACCATACATGAATTGGGCCAAATAAGGCACATTTTTATCTGCCAAAATTGGTAAGTATGGGATGCAATAGAAGCAGTGTCTGTTGGATTTATTTTTTTTAAGCTTTCATTTTCAGATTGGATGTTTTACTTGAAGAAATGCCTTAGTGAAATACAGGTTACCAGGCTCAACAGAGCAATGATCAGGAGAAATTCTGTACTTTATGTCCATGCAAGGATCTGACTATCTTAGCTGATAGATCTTAAAAATCTACGGTGTTTCAAAGTACACTTGTCCCTGCTAACAAGCCCACCCATCTCTCTGCCACTCGTATCAGCTTTTTCCAATGAATTTTTCCATCACAAGAAGAAGTATCTTCTTTTTGCGTAAAGTTCAAGGTGAGATGATATTTCTTTCAGCTGGCTCTAGTTCTCCCAAGCTGTGTCGAGGCACGGCTTCCCCTCCTACTGAACATGCAATTTTAGCAGCATTAATTGTAGGCAATTTTTTAAGAAGAAGTGCTGAAATAGGTTCCATAAATAGGAACATTACGACCAAAGAAAACAACTTACCCAGGTGGAAGGGTCTGCCTCTAGTGCATCTATCAACCCAACTCCACAAAAACCGTGTGGCAAAACTCCTCTGGAGTTTCAACCTGCCCATATACAGAGCGGTTTAATTTTGTAATTCCAGTTCCACGGAGAGCGGGACCACAAAACCAGCTCACGGGGCTGCTTCAGTCTACCTAAAAAGCCTGTGTGATCCTGTTACCTCTGTACTAGGGTCTTCATTTGTCCTCCCAACAGGTTGTAGGAAGAGAAGTGCCACCACCTCCATTCACAGAGAAAGAAGTGGGATGCAAAGAGGTTAAAGACTTGTGTGAGCTGGCTCAGGGATGGTGCATTGAAATTGAAATTTCAAAGCACCGGGCTAATCACTAGCTTATCCTTCTGCAATAGAGCCAACGGGCTGCGCGGAGACACTGAAAATTTGAAGGAGTTTTTGTAGAATCAGACTGAAAATCTTTTGCCATTCTCTGGCTAAGTGAATTCAAAGGCAAAAATGTTCCTGTGGAATCTAAAGATTTCATTTGCCGTCGTGCCTAATTATTTTATGAAGCTTTTAGTTTAATTATGATTTTAAATAACACCTGAACTACTTTATTTTAAACCCCCTTTTTTTTTTTAAATACTGCTATTTCACACACTACTTTTTTCAAGTTCTGGTGGATTTGTATTTATTTTGATTAAAGCACTTCTTTTTTTTTTTTTTTTCTTTTTTTGTGCATCACGCAGTTCAGATGCATTTTAAACAGTTTCTGCTCATGTCCGAGCTCTGGTTCTGATGTGTGCGAAGAGCACAGCTGCTCTGAACCCACCACATGTTAAAGGGATGAATATTAATTTTTGTTTTTTTCAAAGTGACTCTTTAATTGAAAAATTAAATATTTAATGAGCTATTTCTATCCAGAAGGGAGGGGGCTGAAAAAAATCCTGCGGTTCATTCCCAGGCAAAACCCATGCTGGAGCCTGGTACATCATCAACGGTGAGCTGGAGCTGTAAGTTAACAGCAATTAGTGCTAACAGAGCCTGCACACAGGACACCCTTGGGGGGTGTTGATCTGCACCCCCTGGCTCTGCTCCCAGCCCTCAGTACCTTACCTACACCCCTTAACATATAGCCTGTGTCCAGTATTCCAATTGGAAAACGTCTCTGGCTGTGGTTCTTTTTAAGAGTCCTTACTCCATCAATGTATTTGGGTAAAGTTTGGTTCTACTCACATAAAACCTTGTAATCAAAACAAATGGCATTTCTAATTGAGCAAGGCCCTCTTGGTAATGAAGGGCAGCAGTGCTGTTGAGATCACTGGGTCGTGTTTCTCTCCCTGTTCAGGAGACTAAAGTAATTTATTTATGAAATCAAGGCAACCCACCAGATTAGCCATATAACTAGCTAGCTGCGTTGTTTAGATTCACTTGTTTGCTATCTCATGACATCCAAGTGAACAAGCTATATGTCAATGAAAGCGTTGGCGCTCTATCGTATATTATAGACTAGTCTGAAGTGCAAAAAAAAGATCTTGCAATGGGGCTACAAGCGGTAATTTATTTTTTTTTTTCCCAGTGAGCATATGCTGCGAGTGGGAAAGGACCGTATAATGTAAACAGAGGTTTCATTAGCGATGATATGTGGCAGTCCCCGGGTGAAGGAAGAGAAAGCAAATCTGGGGGCACCCGTAGACTTTGCAGGCTTGTACCCACGAGGAAGAGACACGTGCAGGGAGATACTGAGGGCAACGATGGATCTGCTCTTCCCCCTTAGCCTCCCCTTGGGCCTCCCTGTAAACGCAGCATGTTTGCCAGGCTCAGGCAGTTTGGATGCAGAATGAGTCCCCCTCTGTGCATCTGGCCTCCAGAAACCGGTGTTTGCAAACAGCAGGCAAGCACTCGCTTCCACTGGAAGTTTTAATATTTCTATCAGAAAAGCAGAGGGTCTGCTGAGAGGTATTTTTGGCCAAATGTCTCCCATTTGGCCATCAAAAGTCCTTGATTAACTTTTCCAGAAATCTTGATGATCGGCCTGGCTGTGATTCCTCTCCCCTGACTTTTTCCTTGCAGCAGGTGGGGAAGGTGCCCCGCGTGTTACGGGACTGACCACCCTGAATGCTGAAGACCTTGCCGTCCCCGCGGGCGTGCTGAGCATCTCCATCTTTACCCTCCCGCCAGCTCGCGGGCTGATATTAAATGGACTCTGTGGTGGAGATGCTGGTGGCATGAGCTGCTGAGCTCAGCAGTGCTTCATCAGGACGCGCAGATTCACGGCTTTTTCCCCCGGCTGAACTCAAGCAAGGCCTGAGTGATGGCACTTTGCCTTTCCTCCGCCGCCTTTTATCGTTTCGCTGCTTTTCGCTGCATCAGGGCCTCCGGGGATGATAGACGGCGGTGCAGGAGGGAAGCGGGCTCGGCGGTGCGGGGTGCTAGCACCCCATAACGAAGTTCGGGTTCGTTACAGCCCGGCTCGGCTGTGCACCAGAGGTTTAGGCCGTGCTGAGGGGAACTGGGAGGCAGGGGCGGGCGGAGGGGAGCGCGGGATGCGCGGGCTGCGGATGGCCTCTGCTGGGAGCCGCCGCTCACTGCAGCCGCCCGCCGCCTCCCCGCACCGCCAGCCCCCAGCCCGGGGGCCGGCTCTGCCAAACGAGCCGGGATTTACTTCCAGGAGGGAGAAGTGAGGCCAGGGCAGCGCCTTGCTTGTGCACAAACCTCTGCGCAAAGCCTCCCTTTTGCCAGAGCCCTTTGCTTTTGCTTCGTTTCCCCCCCCCACGCAGACCCCGGAGAGCTGCCCTTGCACCCCGGCCCAGTGGAAGGCAGGCAGCCACCCAAAGGCATCTGCCAGCGCAACTGCCTGCAGACTCTGCTGAGGAACCAGATGCAGCAGGGGAGGGGGAAAGACAAAAAAAAAAGGGGGGGGGGGGGAGAGAAAAAAGAAAAAAATCCCTTCCGCGGCTTGGCATCTGTGCAGCACACGTGCCAAGTGGTGTGGGAGCAGGGGGGAGAGGAAGCAGCGGCAAGCTGGGGGCTGTTTGGCACCCCCGCAGCACACAAACGGTTTGGGTTTGAGCTGAGAAACAAGCGACGTGCGCTAATGTAAAGTGTGTGTTTTCTGAAATTTGAAAAGCCCGTGTTGAAATTAAAAAAAAAAATGCCAACCGGTTGGTTCTGCAGGCTGAGTTCAGCAGAGTCGAAATCCTCCTAGTGAAGGGGGGCCTTTCTGCGTGCAGGCTACGCGGGGTGCAGTTGCGAGGAGGAGCCCCCACCTCTTCTCTGTTTCAGGAGGCATTGACTGGGACCAGTCAGCACCGAGGGTCGGCTCGTACAGCTAACAACCCACTTGATTCTTTAATGTTCAAGCCTGTACAAGCTGCTTGAGGCAAGATATAAAGCAGGTGTTAGAAGCCTCTGGAAAGTTTGCTGTCAATTACTGTGATTTCCTCTTCCCAACAAAGACTTAAAAGCTGAATGGATCTTTTCTGTTATGTAAATGCACTTTTCCATAAATACTTATTTTGCAGCAGAAACCAAAAAAAATGCCTGTGGGGGCTGGTGTGTCTAGTTAGGGACTGATCTAATCCTGCTCACGTCGGTGAGGTCACGGAGATATTCCGGCTGGCGGCGGCCTGGGTCAGCTCTGAGCGTGGGTGTCCGAGGCTGCCACCCTGCTGTGGGTGTGGGTGCTCCTGGGGTGGTTTGCAGGGCATTTCTGCACACCCCCCCGTGCACGCTCTGCTCTCTGGTGGGCAGCGGGACTGGGACAGGATGTGTTTTTCAATGTTGCAAAATCTGAATTGAATAGGAATTGTCTCAGTGCTACTGATTTATCAGAAGAAAACCTTCTCCCTGCCCTCAAATTTGAGAGGAATACATTTGCACCAAGGCCATGAAGACTAATCCATTGCTGCTTGTTTCTGAAGAGCCAGAGGTTTATTCAGCTTCTGGACTGTGAGCTAAAACTCCTTTGCAGGCATGGCTGGATGCGAGTTTTTTCTCTTCACTGCAGAGGCTGTGTGCTGGGGAATAGCAATGCAGTGGGTGAGACCGGGAGGACTGGGCTTAAGCTTCTCTCCCAAACTGGTGGATGTCTGGTGGCTTCAGTAGATGATGATGCCGGCCACTGCCAATGTGCTTTTGGGGAGGGAAATCTAGGGGAAACTGTGGCGCATGCTGCTTTTACGTGGCATCTTAAAAATCTTTGGAGAACAAGAAACTGGTAAAGATTTTGTTTCTGTATCTCGTTAGTTGCCCAGGGTGACTTTTAGTGGATTAAGCTAATTATTTCTAGGAATGTTTTTACTTTAATACAGTCTTTGCAATTCAGAAAACATTCAAATATAATTTTTTTTCCTAGTGCATTCGAATATCTAAAGTTTAGCAAACTCTGGATGTATTTACCTGCATAAACTTAAGCTGATGACTACCCCAGTGCCAGTTAAGCCTGTTCCATGAACAGCTTGATCCCGTGTTTCCCCATTACCTTGCGCCAAAATGAGTTGAAGAGCTGCGTATGGGTAGGAAGTTGCACCAGGTCTCCAGGAGCATGGTTTCAAATCTTCCTGTGGTCATTGACTTTCTAGGTTACTTGTTAAATTTGGCTTGTACCCGCCTGTGTTTTCCTACTGCATCGAGGATTTGGCAAGCTGGGGCCACCGACCGAGTGTGAAGCACTTGGATGCCATGGTGACAAGGGCTATGCTTGTGCCCAGGGAGCATGACATTTAGGGAGAGCTCTAGCCCTGCAAAGCAGACGTGTTGAAGAACAGATCGTGTATGAGTCTCTTTCAAGTGCCCCCAAAATTTACTGAAGAAATTGCCAGTATCTCACAAGCGATCGATGCCTCCCCTGGGGACTGCTCCAAGGCGTGCCGAGCTTGGCTCGCTCTCTGCTCCGTAAGTTAGCCGGGGAATGACTTCCAGAGCCCCGCTGTGCTGCTTCTGCTCTTGCATTTGCAGGAATCGCAGCAAGAATAAAGGATCCACCGAGGGCTGCTAAACACGGACTTAACCCCTTGGGAGGGGTCCGAGCTACAAGTCACTGCAAGGTGGGAGACCACAGAAGAGAGATATCAAAGCCCTCTCCCTAGGAAGGCACGGCTGTGGGAGAGAGCAGCAGTGGAGGGACACTGTCAGAGGGGCAGCACCCAGTCTGGGTGCTGGCGTTGGGCTGTGAGTTGTATGGGTTTGCACGTGGCCTCGCCAGGCAGGTCCCACTGCGGGACTGGGCATCGGCATTGCAGCGGCGGCAAGGATTTCTTTCAGTGGAAGCAGGACGGGCTTTCTGGGACACTGAATTTGTTGTATTTAAAGATCACAACTGATGTCTTAAATTCCAGGGAGTAAATTCCACTGCTTTTTTGGGGGAATAATACGATCGCTATGTTCCAAGTTTTTAGAGAATCCGGGGTTTTCATTTTAATTTCCCCCTCTTTCCTGTAGGACTGATGCTGCTGTACATGCATAATGACACAGAAAGCCTAGAGGATAGTTTTACCGTGCAGCTGACAGATGGCAAGCGCACAGTCCAAGGGACACTTTACATCTACATCATGCCAGTCAACGATGAAATCCCTCATCTTTCCAGGTTAGCTATCTAAGTGACATTCAGCGCATGAAGGCTTACAAAGAAAAAAAAAAAGAAAGAAATGGAAGCAACCCATCTCCCCACCAGCATCTCCAAGCCCACCCACAGTACAGAGGAGATCTTCCTTTCATTGCGTGTGTTATCCCTGAAAGCTGGTTCGTAGCAAGGCTGTGCATGCTGCTGCCTGGTGCAGGACCGTGACAAGCCACACAATATTATCCAGCAAAAACCATTCATGCAGAAATAGCTGGTTTGTGGTCTCCAGGCGGAGGCTTGTTTGTATTTAAGTTAGTGGCAAAATTCTGCCATCAATTAGGCCAGAGTTGCTCCTTTTTCACACTCTACAACTCTCTCCCGTTTCCTTTATTCCCTTCTGTATGTTTTCTCCATTCCCTTTAATCTATTTTTAACAGTGGTGGGAAGAACACGGTGTGGGTTTTTTTAATATTTCAGGTCCAAAGCCAGTTGAAGGCAGTGTTAACGCTCATGTTCCTTTCAAGAGAGCCGGAGTGCCACCTCTGGGAATAAGGCTTCAAACAAAGAGTGGGGAGCTACATGGAGAGTAATATTAATTAATTGTCTCTGTTCACGAGTGGTAAAGTCCTTTTGACATCCTTTTGTCATAAAATAGTCTGTCATAAGGTTTTTGAATGGCATGGCAAGTCTAAACCCTGTCATGATCATGCAGGTAGGAGCTTTTGTTTGTTGGTTTGAGGAACACAGGAAGAAACCTGGTCTGGTGGCATGTTGTGAGACTGGGATGTGGGAGATGTTTCATTCACTTCACGACCGTAACACATGCTTTGGCCTAATTAGGGTTTCTACTCTTAAGAATTCACAAGTTGAAAAAAAAATAAATCCTGTGGAGTTGCTGAATCCCTCCAGAAGTGCCAGATCCAGTCTAAAAAAAGAAGATTAAAATATTGATTTTGCTCCTTGCCTTATGTAGACCCTTTAAAAGATCTCCATGGGCCATAGGGGAAAAAGCATCAGGAAAGCAAATACTTCAGTGCCCTCTGTGCATGGTGATGGTAACGGCATTTTCTTGACTCACAAAAATAGTTTGTAGAGCTAAAAATAATTTCTTTTCTCATCCCACAAGAGCTTTTGGGACTTGAAAAATAAAACTTTTGTCTGAAAGAGAGGAAAAAAATCAAGTACAAACTTGTATCCAGGTCCAGCTCTTCCCACTAGTGGGTTTGAATCAGGGCACAAGAAACCTGTTTGATCACAAAATACCTGGTGAACATGAATTGAAGATAAGCGCAAGCTTTCTTTTTGAGGCATAAATCAGGGCATGTATGAAATCCCACGTTGCTTTGCCTGGGTGCCCGGGGCCCCTTTGCTGGGGTCCTTTTTGCAGGAGAAAGCAGAAAAATCCAGTGTGGTTGCCCCTCTCTGGAGTGCACCAGCAGCCTGTGGTGCATGCGGGGGGGGCATCGATGCTCCAAACGGCCTTGGCTCCGTTCCCAGAGCGTCACGTGCGTATTTCGAAAAATTTCATAGAAGTAGTAAACAACGAGAAGTTATAAAATCGACATGTGTCCCTGCTTCCTACCAGCGTTTCCTTAGGGGCTGGTGGGCGCAGAGCCATCGAGCCCCTTGGCTCGGGAGGAACGCTGCCAGCCTCCCCCTTCCCTCTCCAGCCACGTCCTCTCCTTGCAAGGCTTGGGTCTGCTACTGTGTCTTCTCCTTCATCCTACTCTTCTCTGCCTGTTCCCTTGGTCTGGTTTTCTTCTGCTTCACATATTTCCTTACTTTCCCCCATTTCTTGCAATTTCCCTCTCATTGTCTATCTGAGGACGGTTCCTTGCTGCTATTTCTGTTTTCATGCACGTGAAATGGCTTTGCTGGATCCGTAAGTTCGCTCCTTCCTAGTGTGAGCAACTCCATGGAGATGCCCCTTATTTAATCTTTTAATTTCCATATTCTTTTCTAGCCCGTCAGAGGCGAGCTTCATATCTCAAATCTCGTTTATGCGTTCCCAGTCCATGGAGCAAATTGAGCCCTTTTGTAAGGGAAGGAAATGTGCCAGTATTACCATTTTCCACCAAGCCATGGAGCTGGGAGTGTGCTCTTCTTCTGCACAGAGCCATGAATCCGACTTGTAGTCTCATCAAAACCCATGAGGCTGAAGGACAAGATAAGAAAAAATCACGTGCACATATGTGGCAAAGCTTTCTGTCCCAGTCCCGCAGGAGCAGAGTTGTTGAAATGTTTTTTGAAAGTTCTATCTGCTCGATGTTAAGAGAAGCCTGCGCATGCTTAATAAATTGGAGAAATTGCTCAAAAGTACTTCATTCATATGAAAGTGCGAGCCCTGTACTGCTGCCATGAGAAGTGAGACCTGTGGTGTCATGCCGAGTGAGTGATGGTCGCATGAATTAGAAAAGCTTAGGTACAGATCCTTTGCTACCACAGTTTTCCCAAAGATGTGAAAATATAACAGGGAAAATACTAAGCAGCATTCAGTCTTTCCAGCCAGATCTGCCTCTTTTGGACACGATCACAGGCCGCGTACCAAGCGGTGTAAGAGAGACCAAAATAACATCTTTAAACAATCTGAGCTCCCTCTTCCACCGCTTTAAAATTAGAAGTACCTAAGAAATAAGGAGGCTCAGGAGAAGCTGCTGCCCATCGCCCTGTGCTGGGTGCTTTACCAACACATCAGTGCCATTCCTGCTGCAGGTCATGCAGAACAGCCAATGGCCTTTCTTGTAGCACATGCAGGTATTTTAATTATCCTTACCCAGCTTCGTTATCGCTATTCTTAGCTAATTTTTGCCCAGCCTCTCTCCTTCTTGCTTTTCCAGCACCAGCCTGGAGAAGTCTCTCGGTTCCCAGGCACTTCAACTTCCATCCTGAGGAGCAAGGGTGATGCTGGAGGCACTGAGACATAACTTACGCTTTAAGTTTGGACAAGAGAGTATGTGAAGTGAGTGAGTGAAACTGTCCCCACGTGCCCGGGTCTGCAGCTGAAGGTAGTGGTGGCTTTAGGGTTTTTATTTCTCTGTGTTCCTGGGGACAAGTGAAATCCCCAGCCAGCTCCTGCAGCAGCAGAGTTGTTCTGGAAATGGTTTAGTTCATGACGTGACTTGGTTGATAGCATAAGCAGCAAGATCAAACGTAGGGTTTTATTTGAAACTTTCTCCTGCATTTAGGTGGCTCTGGTAGGTCCGCTGCAGGATTTCTTTCTCAGTTTCTCCTCGCCTTTGCTTCGAGAGGCCCACAGCCTCTGCCCCTATCCCACGTGGAGCTAACACAACACACCTACGTAAGACCAGAGCAAGCCAGAAGCCATCCTCCAGCATCACCCTGCAGCATCCCAGCCCTGCTGGGGAATAACTCGGAGGAAAAGCTTTGCCTCTTGAGCTCAGACCCTAGAAACTGCTTCTTGCCACACGTCTCCCTCCACCATCCCTCTCCATAATGACACATTTTATCTGACTTTTATATTGGTTCGCTAAGCCACTGTGCTGTCTTCTTCCTTTTATAATTAAGCAACTCGAGAAATCCTTTGAGGTCAATAAATTCTGAGGAGGCTTACATAAAACAGAATATAAAGTGGAGAGCCCTGCCATCAGAAGCCAGTAAAAGTCAGCCTCTTTGCGCGACACCTCTGCAAATGGCATTATGTCATTGCCTAATATTAGTAAGAAACAGTAAGATTATGTTTTTTGTTCGGAGCTATAAAAAGTAATGAGTCTCACATAATCTACTGAAGGGAAGGGGAGGGAGGAGAGCACGAGAGGGGAGGAAGGCGACTGTGAAAGTGAACTTCCATTTATTTGGGCATCCTGAGTGCATTAGGAAGTCTAGCTCGTAACACCCAAATAGACTTTAATGTGCTCTGTCCCACACTGTGGATTTAATTTATTTTGTTTTGCTTTGCTTGCCGGGAGCACACACACAAAACCTTTCAGGAGTCAGGTGGTCTTGTTTGGGTAAATGCAACATAATAATCAGAACCTGGAAAATATTATGGGGTGGGTGAGGATGGCGTTATTCATCCTGGGTCACAATACAGTGCTGCGAGTGTCTCAGATGCTGCTGATCCCAGCTCAATGAAGCCCATGGTATTATTCTCAATCTTCACAAACAGGGTGACATATTTCCAGCGCTAAATATTTACTTTCTCACCATAGGAATGTAAGTGCCCAACCAACAGATCTGTGGAGTCATTCATTTCGGAAGAGGAAGGAAGCAATCCTCTAAGGGAGGCTTTGTGCTACCGACCTGAATACGCAGGTTGTGTGGGAGTTAAATACGAGCTGTGAGGGCTGGGGATGCAGCAGACCGCTTCCCTGCTGTAAGCCAACATGTTCATGAGCAATAATCTGTAATAAGGACCAGGCTTTACACGGAGAGCCAAGCACTGTAGGCGATGGCTGGTTGGCTTTTCGTCCTGCTTGGTCCTAGTGAAGGTGGAAGCACGTCGAAATGGGGTGGGAAGAGAGCCCTGCAGACTGTGCTCAGTAAACATCAGTACTAAATCTCAGATTGGGGCGGGGGGGGAAATATTTTAGCAGTGATATTCTGCAACCAAAGGAGAGGAAGGCTTTTTTTTCACACACCATAACTGTTCACTAATGCATGCATGAACTAACTGTCCTTTCTGTCAAGCGCCTTCATTAGTATTCTTTTTCTTTCTGTACTGGAGTTAGACTGAAAGAGAGATTATACCGAAAGTTGGCTGGCTATCAGTTGGTCCAATTTTATGTGTTTTAAAATGTGTGCTGTTTATAGGGTTAAAAATTGGTCCGGAGCCTCTGTGTAAGCAGCAGCTACTAGGGCTGGTGGCTGTTAGCTCTCCCTTTGGATCCCCAATTGATTCTCGAGTGCTGTGGGATATTCATCCCAAATATGTACAAGTCCCTCGAACACCACCAAGCTTTTCCGGATGAGTGCTGAGGGCTGATGAGTGGGGAATAGCACAAGAGCCATCAGCAACAGCTAGCATCGGGATGCGAAATAATCGATATTAATGCATGGAAGTACATATCCAAAAAACCAACAGATATGGTGGCAACCCTAGAAGGTGCTTCAGCCTGCTGGGTTATAAGTGGTTCTGGGTTGGAAAAGATGCAGTTTTTAATGCGCTAAGTGAAGTCATGCCCACTTTTTCTCCTCCATGCTCTAGTGACACCAAGCTCCTGTTCTCCTCGCGGTACTGCAGTCCTGCTCTCCCTGCATATGTCTCAAGTGATCCCTCTCTATGTATTTCCAAGAGATCGCTACTATTTTCTAACTTGCCTTCCTGACACCTCATAATTTTTCTTACCTTGCTATGGGTGGCAAATAAAAATGGTCAATAGAGGGCAACTTGCTTAGGGCCATCAGAGCTGCTCTTGCTCTTTTCTCTTTTTCCTTTCTGAAATTTTATCTAAGAAGTGAGAACTTCTGGATTTACCCCGAGCAGCAAGGTATGGGGCCACATAGCAGGCGTGTGTGGGACCAGCACCTCTGATAACGTCAGCAAGGGCTGCCAACCCTCCAGAAATACTGCATGGGCCACAGCATACGTATGGTGCATGGCTTTATAGCCCACACGCCGCCAATCCAAGGCTTTCTGGAGTGAGCCGGTGCTGCACAGTTGCTCTCCACATGTGCCGCAGGTTTGGCACGTCTCCGAAGCGTTGGACCCTGCTCGTACGTGCTGCTCTGAACGCACCCGCTGCAGACAGCTGGGAAGCCCCCACCAGCCAGATGGTCGAAAAGCTCCCTGCACCTGAATCCTTAAAAGCATTTGTTCTCCAAAAAATTGTTTGTTCTCCAAAAAGGGTTTAGCCAAGACGTGGGCAGCTCTAGCTCTGTGCGGGGGGCTGGTGCGTGAAACCGCACCGCGTCCCTTTGCCCATCCGCTACGAACGTTACCGTGTCACCTGGGGTGTGAAGCTGCTGCTTGTGGTGTCTAGAACTTGTGATTACTGAAAATTAATTAAACTGAAGGAAATTAGGCTGGAAGGGGAGTGGGCTCCTGGGAGGGGAAAATGGAAGAGAAAATAGGATACTGGTGTTAACCCTTTCCAGCTACTGAAATAGGAAGGGCTCTTAAATGCTCTCAAGGCCACATGAATACATGTAGATAGTGAGTTGGCGTGACTTCAGGAGCTCTGCTCCTTACACACTCAGACCCCGCGCAGGCCGGGTCCATAGCCCAGGCGTGATGAGCACATCAGAAACGGGCAGCCCGTTCTCCCTCTGCCCATGTCTTTTAAGTAAGTCAGTTTATTGCTAGCCGGACCCGAAATAACTTGCGGATCAGCAGTAGCTTTGAAATGAGCTGGTCTGACTGTGGATAAGGTCAGGGGAACGGAGATGCTCGGATGTAATCAGATCATAAATCAGAGCTTTATGGGGATGGGACGGGAGGCTGGATGGGTGGCAGAGGGAGGCGGTGGCTGGTGGACCGCTCTCCTCTTGCTTTTGCATAGGCTCTTACCTGCTCTTCTGTCTCTTAAAGTCTCTCTTATATAGCTTTTCAGCATGGTATCTGAGTGCTTTGTGCCTTCCCCTTGGCATACAGCCACCGTCTGGCTAGCGAGCAAGTACAAACTGTAACACCTGGGTGTCAGCTATGAACATTAGGGTGTGCTACAATGGACCCATCTGTAGTACTTGGCACATGCCGAAGATTTTTATATGTGGTTGGCTGAAAAGCAGGATCAGAGAGCGAGAGGAGGGAGAGCAGGGGAAGAGGGCTCCGCTGGGCATGCGGAGAACATCATTTTGGCAAAGGTGCCAGTAGGTTTCCATGGGCTTGTCTGCTTCTTTGCTCAGCTCATGCATTCAATAAAAATATCCAGGTTGTTTCTAAGAAAAGCGGGAGTAGATTTCCCCAAAGAGCAAGCTTAGAAGCCTCATTCTTTGTCTCTGGAGAACAAATCTAATACTATAACTACCTTTAATAAGAATACATTTAATAGTAATAGATATAATAAAAATCTGATGTAATAATAACTAGGTTTATTGTTCTTCCACGTGAACTGGGTCCTGTTGACTGACCCCTGAGCACCAGAGGGTTTCTAGCTGGATTTGGAGGGGGGAGCGCTCTGGTTTTCAGGCTCTGGCAGCTTTGACAGCATTGCGTCCTGGAATAAATTTCAGTCGAGAGGGTATGGAGAAGGGCTGCCTTTGGTATTTCCACACCGATATCTTGAGCCCAAAGAGTCATGATAGTTTCCAGTTTTACTCAGTGGATGGAAAAACATGTCCCCATCTGAAAATGTCTATGTATCTGTGAGAAATCCCAGCAAAAGTAGGGAATAAGTTTACAGCAGTAAAAGGAGCCGTAGCTTATTGCATCAGGTTCACCTAAGTGAAAACTGCAGCGCACTGAAAGGAGAGGAAACATTTTTTTTTCCCCCTTTATGTGGCACTGATGTGTTTTAAAATGCATGGGCAGAATTTGTAGTTTATTTCCTCCAAAGGGGCCAAGTCCTCCTGGCATTCTTATGAACAAGCTCATTAGAATAAAATCCATTATGCGCATAACTAATGACACAAATTTACAAATCTGTTGACAATTATGACCACATCCCTCATTGCATTTGCTTGTAGCTCACTGAAGTGACCAGGCGAAGGAGTTCAATCCAGAAGTTTTACAGCTCACGAGCTCCGAGTGCAGCCATGTGAGATTATTTCCCAACTGGATTACAAAACTGTCATTAGGCAGGGCAACTCGGGAGGACCAGGGCACGAGACCGTAAACTGTCCTCGGGAGACCTGAAGTCATTTTGAAGGCAGGGCGAGGTATTCCTGGCTGCAGAGACCATTATATTTTATTTTATTTTTTAACTGGGGGTGGGGGGGGGGGAAACACATGCGCATGCACACAAACGAGGGCTGTTCTAAGTAGTGCCTGGCGTCCTCTGGAAATGAATAGAAATCAAATTGAGACGGTAGTGTCCTCAGAGTGTTAAATATTTCCAAGTTCTTGCCAGGCGGGTGTAATTTATTGAATGTAGGTTTTGTGAAATAGTGCTCCTGTCAGGGAGAGATTGGCACCAGAGAAATGAAGGCGGCTAATTCTCAGGGGGTCCTCCCTGGCAAAAACCCTCTATTGAGTCCTCATGCTACTTGTGCTCATAACTGCCGAAAAACCAGGAGTGCCATCTGCAAACTGTGATTCATAAACACTCTGTCAGTCTGCCATCTACCCTGACATCATAAAATAACAAGAAGCAGCATTGTAATAAAGAGAGGAGGTTTGCAGTCGACCAATTAAATGCATCTAATTTATTTCTGTTACAGCTGAGGCTTTATTTATTAGTAAACAGCTGCATTTGTTACACTTTTTTTCCCTTTTTTTTTTTCTCTTTACTAGGAGTGTGCCAACTGGCACTTTTGATAATCCATTAATCCTAAATAATCATCTGGGTACTTCATGGTTGGTAGGAAAAAAAAAAAATAGCAAAAAAGGTTATTAAAAGTTAAAACGTAACCTTGCAAGGAGGCTGGAGAGCGCTTCTCCGCCGTGGGTTTACATGAGTTATGGCGAGCTTAAGTTTGCAGGCCAAGTCCTACGCTCAATTTACACCTGCGAGTAACTGGCGTGGCAGCCAGCCGAAAGGGCTATAAATCCCGGCGCAGGATCTGGCCCTGTGGATTTTTTTTTTTTTAAGGACAGCCTGTTTGTGGTACAAGAGGAGCATTTTGCGTGTTTGGTTTACTTGCCTCCTCCTTTCTCAGCGCTAACTTGATTCTCAGCAAAGCTAAAAATCTGCTAATTGGTTGTCAAAGTCTAATTAGCTGATATTACCAAAAAAAAAAAAAAAAGAAGATAAGTTTACCTTTTATAATTGGAGCTGAACCCCCCCCTCTTCCCCTCCCCTTGAACCCCCTGGTGTGTGTTAATTGAGCTCCAGGACTTTTCAGTGTGTTTTAATGCTCTCTCCTTTTCAGTGCCCTGGAAAGCTTTGCAGTTAATGAGACAATAACATGTACAATCAAGTAAAAATGTAGTAAAAAACTAGGCGAAGCCGTATGGAATTGGGATGGTGTGAAGGTGTGCGGATGTGTGGAGGGATGGAGCGGTTCACCAGCCTCCCTAAAGCAGCATCATGCGGTCAATAATGTCCCGTAATTTTTAATTTACCTTCCTGGGCATTTCCTTCCCCTTACAAGGGGGAATGCTTTTTTGCTCGAGGATGTGTGTTACCAGTTCAGGGAAGAAGGCTGTACTCTGTGCAGGAGTCAAATGAACATGATGAGGATCCTCAAGAGGCCAAACTAGGTGAAACATTGATCTCAACTATATTTTATTCTCTCTGCCTGTGTATATACAGATATAAATACAAAATCTCCCCTGTAGCCAGAAACCAAGCCCACCTTGAAGTCTATATGGGCTCTCACACCTCCATCCTCTCCTGTATCATCCTTCCCATAGGACCCCAGTACCTCCCAGTGGCAAGTTGAACACCATGGAGAACATCTGTCCCGTACTCCTCCTCCCACGGCCACCTCTGGGGGAGCAGCGCATGCCACGCTGTGCCTTGTTTTAGTAGCTCAATTTTAAAGCCTATCTCTTCTTATATATTAAAAAAAACAATGTTAAAAAGCAGTGAGCACAGGTGGGTGCTCTATATATGGGTGCTCTTTTTCAATATGTATAATAACGTTGAGTTTACTTACTCAGTCATGTTTTCCTCTTTCTCCTCCTCCCATCTTCCTCCTCCACACCTGCTTTCAATCAGTCCCCTCTGCCCCGCCTGTCATCCTATCCTCTCTGCTGCTTTTACCACAAACCCACTAATGTTATATTTCAAGTCAAACTTTCAAGCCCACGACATTTAAGCAAGTGAATACAAAAATACAAGCGGCTTCGCCAGCCTCACCAGGCAGGGAGCCGGCATGGCCCCGAGGAGCGCGCGGGGGATGCTGCCGACCGCTCGAGGTGCCGAGGTGCAGCCGGTCGCGGGGTTTCACCCATCCTAGCAGTTGGAGTCTGTTTTTTCCTTTAAATCTGAAAGTGCTTTTTTTTTTTTCCTAGAATCTAAAAAAAAATGAACATATTAAGGCCAAATGTTGCTGCTAGATGAACAACTTCAGATGTACGTGTCTTCTTGTCGTACGTCGCATACGTTTAGCAGTGTGTACCCCGACCATGATGGGTATCAGGCTGAGAAAAAGAAACAAATAGAAAAGTAGTGAATCAGGCTACCTAGAAGATCAGATGTGTATTTATTTATTCTTTTGATTATCGATATAAACCCAGAGAGTTTTTAGGCAGGTTATTTTAAATAATACCTGCTTCATGGTAACCAAACCAGTTGATGGCTGACATCCCAGTTCAGCAGTGTACTCAGATCAGCGTGGCTTAAGTGTGGGCTTGAAAGCTTCAGCTTCATCCTTGCGCTCATAATTAGGGACATAAGGAGCCTGTTTTTTCCCCTGGTGTTAAGCAATGATGGGAGTGGGTAACCTGCTGCTTAAAGGAGTAATCAGGAGGGTCTTCTCCATTTCATGGGTTTTGGGGCTATTTGCCATCATTGCATCTCCCTGGAGCAGATCTGATGGGGTTAGTAAAGGTCGGGCTCTGATTCTGGAAAGGCTCTTGGTGTTCTTAAGTTTGGCAGACTCCTGTTTACAGATGTCGTTAATGGGGCAACGCAGCAGAGTGGCAGACAGTAACAGAAAGCTTTTCTAAAAGGGACAGCCTGGGTGACCATTGCTGTCCCCTCATGAGCATCTGAAAAATGGGAGTATCAAGACTTCCAAGCCGCTATGGGAAACCTGGCCCTTTTTTCCCCATGGGCAAAAATGAACTTGGGTTAACTGCACTTGCCTGTTTCGCTGTTGCCTCCTTATTTTATCTTATTTGTTTGGATTTCTTGTAAAGAAAATGAGTCAACATGAGCACTGCATCTACTTAATCAGCTTGGGCTTGACTATGGACTTCTGTAACCCTTGAGCAAAGTGTACGGCAGGTTGATGTCCTGCATCCCCGGCTGCTTCCTACAGTGTTGTCCCATCCTTTCTTTTCTAGGTCCTCTCTCATCTGCGCTTCTCCTTGATCTCAGATCTCTTTTGGAAACAGTCTGAAAAGGAGTCTCTGTTCAGTGAGATCTCATACAAATTTAGTTTCCTTCAAAGACGCAACCAAAAAGTAAGACTACTCAACTTCTTCTCCAACACAGCACAAATGATTTGTTTGATGACAAATGCTCCAAGACTGGTGAGTTTTGATAACGTTCATCGTGCTGGGGAAGGGGCTGGTAATTATTCTTTTTTCTCAACCACAAGTAACATTTTTGCTGTATGAAGGCAAGCTGACTAATTGTATTTATATTTTGAATGACTACGGTGTCCTTAGTCTAATTTCCTCAGATAATAGTCACTTCTTGAATGCATCAAGTCTCATTTACGGTTTTCTTTTGCCATGCTAGCTGCAGTGGAGAAGTGCTGTTAAAAGGGTTAATAGCAAAGGTAAGCCATCAAATGGGGTGGAAAGCATGGAAAATGGTGCAGATTTTGTTGTGGAAATAAATTTTTTAAAAACCGAAACCCTGACAACCACTATTCTCAGATGTTGCTGGCAGCCTTCTCCATTTAATAGGAACCTGTTTTTTCTGAAAGTCAGTTGGCAACATAATAAGAAGGCAAGAAACAGAAAAAAAGCTCCTGTGGAGTCTGGGCTAGAAATGCCATTATTGTACATTGTCATCAGCAGGTTGACTGACAGCAATGGAAACTGATTGACATTATTCTCTTGCTTTCGCAACATCCTCGGCTAAAAACTTGTCTCTGCTTCTGCCTTTGGCAGGTCAACTGTTGTGCTGCCACCCTGATTCAGATATGTTTTTAAAAACAAAGAGGTTTATGATAGAAAAGGATGAAGTGGTTTTGACTAGGTAAATCATCACTACTCCTCTTCTGTGGAGTCCAGTTGTTTAATTTTCTAGCAGCCTCAATTTTCTGGGGCTACTCCTTTGTAAATGTGAAAATTGCCCTGGCCCTTGGGTGATATGGTGGAGCTCTTCATAAATAAATCCAATGGAGCCAGAACCTCTGTTGCTGAGGTTACAGCGTCACTATCGGCTTAAAACACAGCGTTTGTGCTTAATGCTTAGTTCATTAACACGTTCTGTCCATTGGCTCGTTTGGATCTATTAACATAATTGTTCTTTCTAAACAACTGGGTCATTCTCTCTCCCCAAACAGAAAATCAAAGCTGGCTTCAATATTTTGGACAAATCATGCAGCCAGATACATGCAAGTGCTCCTCTATAAACTCACCCGGGCTGAGATGAGATAAAAATGTTGTGATTCCACTTAGCATCAGCCTTGAAGTGAGACTCATCGTGGGGCGTATTTGAAAACAAACAAGATAGCTCTGCAGCTTTTTCTGTTGTAAATGTCCTGTCTGCTTCTAAAACCTAAAGCAAAAATATTTTCTCAAGCTATTTCGATAAAATTCTTCTCCTCCCCCTGAACTGAAGGGCTGACTTTTATCCTATTCTCTCCTTCTGGTCTGGGGTGTAATAAGGAATATTCCCCTTTTTAATTTCTCTCCCGTTGGTTTCCCCTTTTACTCGTTTCATTTTTTTAGGTGACATTGTTCTACTCGCCAAACCTGTAACTTTAACAGAGGGTGACAGGGTGACCTTGACGACAGATGTTCCTGTGGCAACAGATGGCACTAGCAAACCCGAGAAGCTGCTGTATGCCGTCTCCCTGCCACCTGTGCATGGTCAGATTGAGCACATCAATTATCCCGGCGTGCCCATTTCCAGTTACAGCCAGTTGGATGTGGTGGCCCAGAAGGTCTCCGACGTCCACGACAATAGCCATGGGGCCGGTAAGGAGTCACTCAGGTGAGAAGACCTCCCCTTTGCACACCAACGTGCTGAAAAGCCCTCAGCCGGCGAAGGGTTAAGCTTGCCTCTCTTTCTCCCCGTACCAGTCGGTGCAATATTTAATGACAGATATGGTTGTGGGGAAGAGACTGCTGCAAACAGTAACACGGTGTAATTTTATCATTACGGCGATTACATACTTTGTTAACTGTAATAATGAAGTTGTACGGCCAAAGGCAATAGAAGTCTCGCAGGCTTAATATTGGGGTGTACCCAGGTAGGCTTTCGTGATCATTTAGCAAGTGGAATCAAATGATTTAGGTACATATAAAGAGCTTACCACGTTTCTCAAGGTTGCCAGCGGTGGAAAAGGAAAAGCAAAAATTCCCCATCTGCGACTGTTGTTGCTTTCTGGCCAGTTCGTTCTCCTGAAGGGGAAAAAAAAAAAAATAATAATCGTAACATTGTCTGAAATGATCAGGAGAACTTAATCCAGATGGTGGTGTCATTTCTAAGAAAAAGCATATGTTGGCCATTATGATACTTAAATATAATGGTTTTACATTCCTCTAGTGGACACAAAAGGCACACAACAGAGTTGGCGGGGTTTTTTAATCTTCTGAATGGTGGCAGTGGTGGTGGAGTGGTGGGAGATTTTATCTTCCAAATGGTGTGTTTCCCAGAAGATATGGCAAATTCAATTGAGGAGAGCCTGCTGTAAAAGCCGTGCTCCCGTGGAATGTAAATTTGTGCCTTCCTCTAACCAGTAACAGTGGAGAGGCTTAATTTACTGCCCCCATCGGATTATCATCATTTTATATATATTCTTCTGGCTTTTTCTTTATTCCTTTTTTTTTTTTTTTTTTGCTTTAACATGTTTTTCTTTCCGATTTGCTTTAAAAGTTATTTACGCTCCCTTTGCACAAAGTGGGCACTATAACTAATTTTATTCTTACCATGATTAACTATGAATAATTTCCTAAGAAATGAGTCAAATTAACAAGGGGAAGAAGGAATCAATAAATCATGAAAGCAGCCTATTTCTAAGTGGGGTTAAAACCACCATTACATAAATCATGGACTCTTAAGTGATGACCCGCTTGGATATGGAGGCGGGAGGGGGGGGAAATGTCCATTTAAATTGCGGTGCAAGGAAAAAGTGTGGGCCACCGTCTGTGGCCCCCCCCACACCGTGCAAGAAGGGGGGCATGGGAGAGGGAAGGAGCTTCGAGGAAGGACCCCGGGACAAGGCAGAGAGGAGAGATATGGTTTCCGTGCATTGGTTGCTACAGCCCAGCTGTGGGGAGGCAGCCAAGCAGGGATCAGAAAAGCTCTGGCTTTTAGACGTGGAGGCATAAATGTGGTTTAATAGCACCTTCTGCCTCCATCCCTGCTCTGCACAGGAGCTCAGGAATGCAGGGCCTGACCCAGCCTCGCTTGAAATACCTGAAGTGTTTTCACTCTGCTTTGATTTTTATTTCTTCCCGTCGGCTTTCATAGGGTTAGTCACAATTTAAACTATTTGGAGACAATTTCAGAATCAGGCCCACCATGCTTCTTAGGTGGTTTACGTTATATCTTTTAATCTTGCATTAAGGATCGTACTTTGCCCGATGGCACGTTGAGTGCAGTAATGTTACCTAGGGCTAGATTTTCATCTTTCTTCTTCGTTGAGACTTATAAATGTAAATTTTACACAAGGAATGTCATCACTTTTGCAGGAGAGTGGCTCATCCATCTTTACGCCAGTATGTAAAGACATCTTTAAACTGTAGAAAATTAGGCAGACTTTCCTCCTCAAGTTTTCTATGGGAAAGAAGGGATCAAAATGCTTATTCGTTAGTTAAAAGGGAAAAAAAAAAAAAAAGAAGGGAGAAGAAATTCTGCTTGTAACCTCCCATTTGCAATTCTTTTTATGATCTTTTCTCCTCCCTGAACACATGTATGAAATGGCACCAGCTCCCTGCTCGCTGGGAAGGGGTACCTATTACCTTGCGTTATGGGCCCAAGATTGCCAGCTGGTTTAAATCAGTATATCTCCATTTGCTGAAATGATGCCGTAGCCATTTAAACTGTGGCTTATAAACTTAGTTCATAAAGTTGCTGAGAGGGTCTCTTTCCTAATGCACTTTGTGGTCGTGGGAGCTCATCTCTTTTTTTTGTGGGACCGGGAAGCATCCCGTCGATTCCAGGTGATGTGGTGTCTCAGGACCTGTTTGTCCTCCCCCTCTTTTGCCCGCCTGGCTGCTGCGGGCAGGATTTGGTGCAGGTCTTTTGGCAAAGCTGTGCATGAGATCGGAGCGCCGCAAGGCACAGCACTTGCTCCCTGCCCACAACACCCCTAACCGCTGGCGGGAGCAGGCACTTCAGGGCTTCCTCCAAAAATGAACGTGAACCGGTGAAGCCTCCTGCCTTCATCCCTCCCTCCCAGCTGGCACTGAACGAGGGGAAGCACACGAGCATCTTCACCCTGGTGTCCTCCGTGGTGGCCTCAGCGGGTGAATCATGCTTATCTAGTGTTTCTGCACTGGTTTTTAATCTTGGTCTTGCTCTTTAATAATAAATGCTGCTGAACAGAGTAGTGCTTATGGAGCAACCAAGAATGAAGCCTGTTTTTTCCTAAGCACAGCTGAGTACGTGTCCCCGGGGCAGATGGACATGTGCGGGGAGGACTGGACCCATGCAATGGCCACAGAGCTCGTCTCCGTTTCCTGCTGCTTGTGGGGGACAGAGAGATGGGGGACATGGAGGATGGGCAGGGAGCAGAGGAGCAGCAGCGAGGCCGATGAGGGTCCAAGGAAGAGGTCCAAGGAAGGGATCGCAAAGGGCAGAACTGGAGCAGATGGGCCGGTTGTCCCCACAGGGTGCCATCTCTGCCTCCCTCCTTTTCACATTTCCTTCAAAAAAAAATATTTATGGGCAGGTATGGGACTGCCTGGCCCAAGGATGTCAGTGGTCAAGTTGTCTCTGAGGAACCCACAACCTTGGCTGCTCTCAAATATGAGGGAGATGTCCATGGAAGGGATGATGTAGGAGGAAGCTGAAGGAGAGGGCACCCGCTGCCTGCCTCCGCCACGGGGATGCAAAGTGAGTCCAGCAGCTCTTCAGGGAAGGGCCGGGGTTGAGGGAGAGAGACGGGTGACTTGTCTTTCAGGCACGAAGGAGTTAAAACACAGGGATTAAAAAAAAAAAAAATCCTTAAAAAAAAAACCACACTCACACACACACTCACACACTCTCACAAAACCCTGCACCCTAAATTAATTTCTGCTGGTAATCTATATCGGGTTAAATAACGCCTCATTATTCTGCAACACAGCTGAGGCTTCTCAAAATGTTTATCTTGTTTTGTAACTGGTACCTTCTGGCATATTCCAGTGCCAACTCTGCTAGCTCTTGCTATATTTCATTCTCACTATTTTTGGAATGGAGCTGCTGGTTCCAGGTGATTTAATAAATTGCTTTTTTTTGTGTTCCTTTTAACTTACCCATCTGCTCAACACATGCGTAACTTGCAATCTGTCGGCAGTTTGCAGAAAGACAAACTGTCAGAGCTGCATGCATTTGACAACTTTGTTCCCAATTAGATTAGTGGTAATTTTAACAGATTTCAGGGCAATCGAAAAAAGGGATGACATGTTATTAAAGCATCAATTTTGACAGACCCAAGCACATACAATTTCAGTGTAAATTATTTTAAATGCTTTAATTAAAGCTATGAAAGATTTACCCTTTTAAGCGGTAAGTGATTGCAAGACAAATATAAAGGGAAAGTGGATAACAGAGTTTCCTAAATGGTTTATGCTGCGCATGGCAGTCCACAAGTCACCACCACCATAATCTATGACTGTAATGTTGGAGGCATAGTTAATTATTCATAGCCTCATCTCTGGAGCAGACGTGATTAAGAACATGAGGAGCATTCAGAGATCTAAGCAGTACCTATGAAAACTGGAGTTCAAGACCCTCTTAGATCAGATGCCGTTAGGAAAGAGTTTAGGGGTATCTCCCATGGTGGATATTTTTATAAATGCGCTTCCATTTTTGCCCCAGTTCTGCTCTGGTTTAGATGGCCGAAGCCCAGTGGTCAGGGCGATTGCAGATTTAAAGCTATTGGGGATTTTCTATACTTGAAGACACTTTACAGGCTGTACAAGCCCTGTAAAAAAAAAAAAAAAAAAGGAAAAAATACAACATTTATTATTTAAACAGAATACAGCACTCTAAATTCATCACTCCGGGAGCACTCTGCCACATGTGTAGCCCATTTAACCATTTAAATGATTTTGTGAATTATGGCCCCCTTCCAGCAACCTTCGTTCAGGCAAGGCTGACCTTGGCTTGGTGGCGAGAGGGCTGGGCTTGGCCCCTCTTACCATCGGCCATCGGCCTCCCTGCGGTCACACCTTCATCGTACACTCAAATGTTAGTCTGAATTGGAGCTGAAACCTTCCAGGATGATCACTTCAAGGGTTTTGTTTATTTTCTACGTGGCTGGCTGTGCAGTGCAGAGCTGTCTCATTTTCAGATTGTTAAATGTGCATATTGCTTTAGTGTATAAACTATTGGTCCCGCAACCTGCACTGAAAGTTTATTTCCTTTTTAATTCAGGGACTGTAGGGCTTCCTGATGCTATTTAGAGTAAAAAGCGACAAGCACACTGTTCCCACCCTTCCCTGTTTCTTAAAGCCAAGCTTGCATGCATCTGTTTTGGGTTTTTCTTGTTTCCTTTGGGGATGGGTATGACTTGGTATGACTTTCTGAAAAGCTTAAAAGTTTTTCTTTGGAGGTTGCTGACCCAAAGCGTTTCAGTACCAAAATGCAATGGAAGTGAGAGAAGCTGCTCCAGCGAGCACTGCAGGAAACTGGTCAGAGCCCACGGTGTCGTGCCCTTTCCAGCTGTTTGGCTGCTGGAATATACAGTGATTTGTAACTGGCACAACGAGTCCAGCAAATAAGACGAAATCTTGATGGAAGTGTCTCACCACCTTTGGGACTGTTTTTGATCTGCATGCACATACTGCCAGTCTGTCCTCTGCTTTGCAGGTCTGTGAACCAAACTTTAAAGGGTTTCACAGTTGGGACAGCTCCTAAATCCTCTCAAATCCCTTCCTCTAGTGCTCTTCTCAGCTGGTGTGAATCAGTGAGGCTCCATTTAATTCACTCAACCTACTCAAATGTGCACTGGTTTAAGATCCACCTTATTGTGTGTCGGTTGATGAGTGCTGGCCTCTTGGGATGTCTGAGTTTGCCATGAAAAATCACCTTCCTTCTTAAAAAGTGAAGGACACTGTGCATCAGAGATCAGAGTGTAAGAACAAGTTTCTCCTGGTCAGCCCTCAAATTGATGATGTTAGAAGGTCAACAAGAGGACGGGGCCAACATGATGGGTAATGGGCAAGCAGATGGGCAAGCGGAGCACATTATTTCAATGCTGATATCAGACCACCCATGCTCACACGTATCAAAATGCCTGCATGGTGGACAACAGCATGGGAATCCTGCCCAGAGGTCCTTCACCAGGTAGCCCTGCACAACCTCTCAAAAAACCTTTTGTGTATGTTTTCTCCTTGCCCCAGTATAGCCATTTGTACGTGGAAGAGACTGTTGTACATCGGGGCCAATTTAATAGGATGAAAATACTTCTCTGGCACAAGGGAGGTGCTAGGAAAATTGGAAACTTTTATTTCATTGGTACGGAGTCAGTCATGATTTTCTTATCAACAGACCAAGAAAGGAGCCAGTAGGACCTGTAATGCAGGTGAGTCACTAACTGTCTACAGTGGTCTTCTGATGCACCACCAAGTAGTATTGAATGACAAGAATATCATGTAAAGGCTAAGACTTAGCATGAAGAAGGCTGGAGAAAGTAATCTCTTGAATCTTGTGGTCTTCTCCTTGCTTATTAGTGCTTCTGCTTCTGAAGGAGCTCTGATTGTTTTGGTTTAAAACACTACACTGGAGATACTAGACACCTCATCTTCATGGCGGATTAGAGTTGTGATAGAGGCTCAAAAAGCTTGAAGTCTGAAAAGTCTTCCAATTTTTAGTAAACTTATCTAAAGATTGTGGGCCCATTAGAGTTTCTGAGATCAGATCACTGGTGAAGGTAGTCCCTGTAAACTAAGCAAAGACCTAAAATTGCTTATTTAATCAAGTCACATACAAAACAGAGCAAAAAACCCTGCTTGCATACATATCAAGCTTTGCTGCCTAATCTATTTTATAATGTTTTGCAATTAACAGGCCAATGTTCATCAGCTGATAAATAATTAACAGCTGTTGTTGTTTCTAGGGCATGACGTAAAAGGCTTACATGGGACAAAAACTAGCTTGAGTTGGTTGCCAAAACTCTGACCAAACATACATTTACAGCTCACAAAAACAAATTTCTCTGAAAAATTGCATTTCATGATATCTCTGAGGGAGTCCTCTTTATGAGTCTGCCAAACTTATTAGAAAAAAATATTCACCTGCTCTTTTTGTCAGCCAGGTATTAGAAATCTAGGATGAAGGCTTCTCTTTTTTACTGGCATTATTCAGACAAATCAAGAATTCAAGTGTAAACACAAAGGGGTTTTTATGATTCACCTACAGGTCGCTAGTATCTATAGTTTTCCTGACATAGGATTGTTTGATCTTTGGTCAAAATCCTCAGATCTGGGAGGAGAGAGATCTGAGTTTGGTGAGATGTAACCACCCCTAGTGGGTTTAGACAAATGTAGTGGTCTAGTTGTTACTCAGCTGAAATAACTAAAAATTGACTTGCTGTAAACTCTGGTTACAAATGGGAGATGCAGAAAACAGACCGTTTGGGAACACCCTTTGAATGCCTCTTGCTGACTGTCTCGTCAGCTTGCAACTCTTGTATTTGCTTACTTGCATCTGTTTCGAGTGAGGGGAGCGTCTGCATGAGCCATGAATGCCAACAAGAGGAATACCTGCAACCAAATTCACACTGGAGGAGAGCTCAATGGCTTCCTCCAGAGCTTTTCTGATTTATTTATTTTTATACTACATATTCATCAGGCAATTACAAGCACTCTTGGCTGAGAGAGGGGGATGACTCCTGTTTACAGCACGCATAATCATCTATGATTAAGCAAGTTCATACCATGCTCATGCAAAAGTTCAGTCTCCCACATAGACAAGCTTCACTCCTGTTGTAAAGGCTTCTACTGCACCAGAGTAGCATGTTTCTTCACCATGGTTTTTATCCAATAGTTTCACACAGTTTTTCAGATATCCTAGCTTCAGGCCAAGGAGCATCAGAAAGAAAAGGGTCAAAAACTTGAACATGTCTCCAAATTAAAATTGTGAAGCTATTGTAGACAGTTGAGGATAGATGTGATGTATTTGTGGCAGTGAGTGTCACTGAAGAGGTTTTCTGTAACATTTTGTACTATTTGGAGTTTCCTAAGTGTTGCAGGCTTCATGCCCAGGTGTATCGGTTTGCTGTAATACAGCCAAGTGACCAAGGTGTGAAAAACTAAGGCCAGGTCAGTATCTGCCAGGATGAGATGCAGTCTCCCAGCCAACTGGGGACGGTTGGAAGTGATAATTGCTGCTATGAGAGAGCTGAATGTACTTGTGGATTCTTCTCCTATTTTTTTGAGTAGGAGCTCGATCGTGAATGTGTGCTTTAACCACAAACTCTTCCAAATTCTCTCCTCTGCGTACTGACATCTCCTGTCTCACTTGGGTTCAACTTCCCCTACCTGTTGTGTATCTCTCAGGTTATCTTGACTCAGCATTGGGACCTCATCCTGGTATTGCATGATTGCGTATGGTGAAAAATAGCCATCTTTTGTTTTCTGTGCCTTGCCAGCACTGAGACCACTTACCCTCACTTGTATATAAATATTGAAAGAGCTGGAGATATCTCTTGGCCGATTTGATACCCTAGTGTAAAGATACAGGCTCAGACTTTGCTCTGGACTCACATTGCTTCTTGCAGGTGAGATGGCAGTGCCCAATGTAAGTGGTGTTGTATAAATACAGAGAGAGACCTGGAAGGATGAGAGTGCATCATCTTCCTCTCCATTGATGGGAGGGGACCTCGGGTTGGTGGCAGCAGGGCCGTTTCAGCTCTGGGTCTGCTGTGAGTCCAGTTTGTGCTAGGCTAGACCATAGGTCACAGCGAAACAAGCATTCAGCTTCTCAGAGCAGTCTAACTATCCTGATCAGACATCAGAGGTTCATGGTGGACATTAGTTTACTAATGTATGTAGAGGGGACTTCTTTAGAGGTGATTGTTTGAAGGAGCAAAGAAACACTCCTTTGCTGTATTACACCGGGACTATTTGGTTCAAGAGGAGCACCAGTTGTTTGTGACTCTTCCTCCAAATCGTGGTGCTAAAATCAGGATCGTGGGTGGCTCCTGTTGACTGCTTGTCTCTCATAAAACTCTGGAGTGGCCACTGCAGTAATGTGATCACAACTTGTATTACCAGTGGTTGCAGTGCCCTCAACTTATCAGGAAGGCTGAACACGCGGTCAAGAGTGGCTTAGATCAAAAATTACCTGAGATCCTTAGCCAGGGGTGGCCTGTGTATGAACACAAAATCTGTAAGATTTTGTCTCTCATTTCGTTTTGGTAGCAACTTAGTTTTTATTCTTTCTCCCCCTTTATCCTTCAGACTTCCCTGAAACCAGATTGTGCATCATCCTGCAAGAGCAGAGCTCTGTCTTTTAGAAAGCACAGATTTTAAAACCGGGGTAGCTCTCTCCACCCCGGTGGGATGCATACCAGCCTACTGGCAATGGGGTCCCACTGCTCTCCCCAAACGTTCGTAAGCCTCCTGGTACATATGGAAGCCCTCCATCTCACTCGCTGAAGGAAACCCTGCGCCTTTAAATGCCCTCCCCGTGGCCGGTGCACACTTTTCTGCTTATTCCGAACTGATAGGTTTAACATGTCGCCTGCCTGGTCACTGGAGAGAGGCACCTCTGGCAAAAGTTCAGAAGTCAGTGTTTTGGAAAGATTGGTTTGACCAGCTCTCAAGCGAGAGCAAATCCCAGACCAAAGGCAGTCAAATCTTCAACGACATTTAACCGCTGTGGTGCTGTAGCTTGCTGACATCCTTTTAACCTGGAGACGAGTGTTTAAACCTTCAAGTTTTATTTATTGTTTCTGTTCTGCTCTGTTGGCAGGGGGACCCTGGGGTGAAGACAGGTTGTTTTGACTTAATTCTAATTAATTAATTAGCTTGGGTATGGTTCTGGTCCAAGAGTACGGGACAAACTAGCAATTTTGGATGTTGCCTTAGTATCTAGACTTCTGTAATATATAGCATTGCAGTAAGGACATATATTCCCTTATTGCCTCTTCAGGGCTTGTTATTGAAGGGATCTTAAGATTTACTGCATCTTGCTTTGTAAAATTGCCAGTTCACAAACTTTTTCTCATCCTTTGGTATTTACATTGAAGGGTAACAATTTCTTAAAAAAACAAACAAACAAACAAGAGCATGCAAACAGTTAATAGTAAGTGGTGCCCAAATTACATATTTCTTAAACTCGTGGCCTACTTTACTAATCCGTTGTCATAAGATGTCAGATGGGGACCCATCACTGAAGAATTGCAGAATGCAGCCAGTGAAGCAACTAATTAGTTGGACAGTGGCATGGAGGTGTGTGTCCCCAAGGAGCTGAAATGATCAGAGCAGGTGAAGAAAGTTTGGACAGATCAGTATCTCCGTAGTATAAAACCCAACCCTTGGCTGAATCACAAGGATGCCAAGGGTGAGGGCACCACGGGTCCTCCATCAGGGACTGTGCACGGCGAGGGACTGCAGTACCGCTGTTTCCAGAAAGAAAGGCGAGTCAGCTGAACGCTTGAAAGAACACGACCTGAGATGTGCAGGAATTAGAATAGTTGAGCAGTTTCTGGGTTTCATTCGGGAGAGCTGTAGCTGGCTGGCTTGCTCACCGATGGCTTCTTACTCACTCCTGAAGCCTTTGCTCCCCAGCCACTGCAAGAGTCGGCATTGGTTATTCCCTGTAGGCACCAGACATGCCTACCATCATGGGTAGATGATGGTCATTGAGCCAGCAGAGCAGAGGGTCCATTGGCTCCTGCTGCAGCTGGGGACAAAAGGCAGCAGTAAGGGACCCTCAGACCTCTGGAACAAACATAAGACCCTCTGTTGTGAGCTAAAAGATGTAACAGACTAAAGCCTATAAACTTCTATAGGTGGCCCATATACTCCTTTAACACAATTTAAGTTAAGAGTGCTGCGTGACTTTCTTCTCTCTTCCCTTCATCCCACCCCTATAGAGGTGCAGCCCCGCTGCACTCACGGAGTTTTGTCTCCCTATACAAACTCCATAGGTGCAGCAGCAAAACAAATCCTGTCCAGAACTCCTCCGAAGGGAGAGCCCCACCACCTTGCAGGACCTGAGAGAGGGTCAGCGTGGGATGCCAGGAACCCCTTCACATCGGCAAGTCACTTGCTTTCACAGCAAAAATGAGGATCTCATCCTCAGCCTCTTCTCTTTGGGTAGATGGAAAACTCAAAACCAGATATTTGACTTGGGATCTTTAGTGCAACGAGTCCTCAGTAGAAAATCTTCTTTTCAGTGCTTTGATTTTCAAAATGTTATTGCACACTGTAGGAGCAGTTGCACAAGATGATAAGAACTATTGTATTAAGTATTAAAAAGTCATATTAAGCTGTATTGTTGTACAGATTAAGGGTAGCTATGTCACAGGAGTTATCAGGAGATGCGTTTCCAGACCTGGAGGTCACTTTTGGAGCCTCGCTCTTGTAACTGCTTAATTCAGTGCAGTGCGTTCCACCAAATGGGACCATTCAACGTTCAGCCTGGATCAGCAGTTTCAGGACTGGCCCTACCCAAAGAAGGGGATGCTGACGGAGGACAGTGGTCCCCCTGTGATTGTGTGGCCAAGGCTGGCGGATGGGCTTGGAGCACGCCTTGGGCAGGGAGCACGCACCGTGTGCCCTGGTAGAAACGCACTCAGCAAACCCACGCAAATGCTGTCTGGAGGTGTAAATGTAAAAGGGCACCAGTTCTTTTCATCCTGTTGAATTCAGGCAAGGTATTTGCTCAAGGGACAGATTCTCAGTTCCAAAAAAGCTGCTTCAACCTTTGAGCTGCCAAATTCCTTCCCCCATTACCTCCCATCTTTCTTTCCAGTATAGCACAGCTACTCTGAGTCATTGTTTATCTAATTTAATTAACATTTGCTAGTGCCTGCAACCTAAAACACTGTCTTAAAACATTTGCTTGAAAAGCCTCCTTGTCCCAGAGCTGTCATTTTTTAGCATGATGGATAATGGATAGAAATAATTATCCTGAACAAGGTTAGACAGCTTAAATGATTTGAGTTTCAAGGAATTAGTAAGCTTAGCTAAACATCTTATTTTTCAAGACACATTAATAATAAAAACACAGCAATGACCGTAACGGATTGTAAAATCTGTACTCTGCTAAAACGTATGCGGTCTCTCACAGGTAGCTTTGTCCACAACGCCTTCACCCAGGGAGATTTAAATCAGCGCGTCATTAGATACATCAATCCCTGAATTGAAAGGACTTCAGGTAACTTTGAATCCCAGATAAGATGATTCCAGGACCGTGAGTGCTGGTGTCCAGTTCAGCTGGTCCAAGTGGGAGGGCAATGCATGCACGGGTCCTCGGGAGGACCTGGGTCCATAGAAAGCCAGTGCTGCAGCTGCAGCCCCTGTAACAGCCCTGGAAAAGGCCAGAAGAAATCAGAAGGCAGAGACTTGGTGCAAAAGGAGTGAGCTATTTCAGGTTTGCAAAGGTATAACGGAGAGTGGAATTGGGCTCACTGCCTCTGCATTATTTCCCCAGTCCATAATTTTGGGGGAAATATAAGTTTTGAATTAATCATTGACCTTTAGCTTTGAAGAAAAACAGAACTTCAGCATGAAATTGCCAAAAAATTAGAGTAACAATTTGTAATTGCTTAATTTCGCTCCTAGAAACCCAGGTGCAGCCAGGCCTCTGCGGTGCTTTGCACTGCGCAGAACTGGGCTCTCCTCCAGGGAGTCTCAATCCAAGGCAGACAAAGAAAACACGGAGAAAAACGGGCACCTGGCAGAGAAGTGCCAAGCCACACGCAACGGGACACGGGAGTTGCCCCCTCCGTGCCCTGCGCATTGTACTGCGACACCTTTCAAATAATAAACCTCCTCCACCCAGCGAGATGCACAGACCTGATGTTGTTCCCCTCGGTGCGGAGCAGAGGGTCGCATCCTGCTGCCCGTCGGCCACGGTGAGTGCTCTCGAGAGCTGCCCAGCCATCCTGCACAGACCCGGCCGTGGGAACAGAGTCTGGGTTGTAGGCTCCTGTAGTCTAGATTGTTAAATGCATCAATACGATGGAGATTTCCACTTAAGGTAGATTTTTTTTTTTTTTTTTAAATTCTCGTTCACCAAATTTTATATTTCTGGGGCCTTTAGGCAAATTAAATAAAAATCTTCATCCAAAAAATGTCCCTTTTCACTTCTGAAAGCAAATGAAAATTTTCTTTATAAAGATGGAGACTTTGCAGACCCACTTGGTAAAATCCAAGTTTCACTTCAACCCTCGCTTTTTACCTTTTTAAATTTGTTTTTTAAAGATCTCTGCATTGGTGTAGAACGATTTAAAATTCCTCTGGCAAAGTGCAGTTTTATTGCTCCAGAGCTAGCATAAAGCTGAATGGGTGGCTGTATTTCAAGCGAGTTGCTGTGGGAGAGTGCAGCTTGCAAATGGCAATAGAGCCCTGAAATTGAACTCTAGCCTTTCTATTCAGTGCTCTTTTTATTATTAAGTCACAGAATAAGTAAAATGTTACGGGGACACTTTAAATCTACACTTGTTTGTACAGCATCCGATGAATATGTGATGGGGAAAGAAAATGAAAAATGTGGGGATGCTGAAAATAAGGAAAAGATTGGATGTTGAAGAATCAAGTATGGTAAATTATGGGATACAGTTAAATCCATAATTCTAACCTGAAATAGAGGAACATGGCTTTGGTGCACTCTCATGGTTGTGGGGTGTCTTTGGGGTAGGTGCCCTCTGCTTGGTGGCTCAGAGGATGGGAGATCTCTGTGGCACGGCGGGAGGCAGTGATGGCCAGAAGCTGCCTCAGCTATAGCAAAAAAGTTATTTTAATATCTGAAGAACCCTTTTGTTTTGATTTTTCTTTTCAGACTTGAAATAAACCAGTCCAGAACTGAATTGCACAAAACTTTTCATCGTGCTTGTGAAAATGCTGGCACAGGTGGCAAAGACAGGCGAGAGTGTGGAGCCATCATTCACACCAGCATCAAGGTAGGATATGAAAGAGGTTTGAGTGGAGGATGCCTGCAGGCTGCCATTAGCACCTCTTAATGATATGAAGCCTAAATGTCTCGTTGATGCATCTAATTTAGACTAATGAGTCGTGCTTTGTTTTTAAGGGCCAAGAAGTTTCAGCTAGAGCTGGCTATGGTTCACCTGCAGGACTACAGTTTAGTGCAGGTGGATCCTGGTACGACCATGATTTTATGCCGTTTCATTATGGCTCTTGCAGCCATCATTTTAAAAAGGCACATACTGAATACAGGCCGGAGGAGAGATCTGTACGTCCTCTACCGCTGCACGTGAGCTCAGCTGGGGGAAGGCTCTTCTCCACGGGCGTTCCCGAGGCTGCAAATCCCTGGGGAGCTTCCTCCGTGATGTTTCTCATTACCAACGCCAATCGTGGCCGTGGAGAAACACATCAGTGTGGCTCCCACGCTGGAATGACACCCCTGTTCCTTCCACCGTAAGACAGTGCAGGTGACCCACCACCAGCATTTAACCCATTGTTTCCCATTAGGATCCAGCCTTGTTGAGTGTTTTGGGTAAGTATCCCTGTCCGGACAGGTGTTAGCATCTCCCAGCATGGAGAAAGCAGGAAGAGGCAGGGGAGCATGGCCACTTTTCCAGGCAAGGATGATGGACAACCACCCCTAACACTGGCACCATGGAGGCTGTAATTTTAAGAAGCAGCCTGCAATTTTGGAGTCCTTAGTTGTGCTTTTATAACCCAGGATAGGAGCTACAATGCAAATCTTGCTCCTATTCCTATGTCCTTGAGCAGGGTGGAAGAGAAACCTCCCCCCCCCAAAATGTTTCCTGTGCTCTGGGCTGACTGGGGCCACGGACTGATTTCTGTTTCTCACCAGTGCCAAACCAGTTCCCTGGGGACCACCACTGGCCCTGGTGCTCCTGTACTCACCTGCCTCTTCGTCCTGGCCTCATGACTGTCCTTCTTGCCGTGGTGATTGCTCCGGTGGGAGGAGGTGTGAATCCCCACGCCAGACGTGCTGGGAAAGAGTGGAAAGGGCTGATCCTCCTGCTGTAATTTCAAGCCTTGTTTTAAATGTGGTTTAAATTTCACAAATCCATTGTAACTATTTTTTGCCCTTCTCCTAGCCTGAGAAAATAACACAGTGTTAAATATAATTTCCCAATGGTGTTTTTAACATGCAATAGCAGAAGCAATGTGAACACTAAGGAGCTTTTGCCTGTGTTTTCTGTGCCCCAAATGCAGGGCAAGTGACCCATGAACTACACCATCATTTCTAGCATTGTAAATGACCACAGTTTGTGTTTTCTGTAGATCAGAGATGCATGGGTCAGATGGAAGAGATCACCGAGGCAGACAGTCCACGACAAAGAGATACCCCCATGGAGGCAGTTCTTTATCTACCACAAAAGTGAGTTAGATGATGAGGGATTTGGATGGGGCACCAAGCCTGCCAGTAACCACTTGGGCAGTGGCTTGAGACACGATGGATGAAAAAATGACATGGAGAGTTATTAAGGCTGGGGTCTATGGCGTGAAGGTAAATGTGCCATGGATGAAATCCTGCTGTTTAAAAGGTAATACCAAAGGTATTATTGTCAGTGGACTCTTGCTCCAGCTCTTGTGGCACCCAGGATTGTTGCAGCTCTGCGGTCAGACGGTGGCTGGAGAGGAGCAGCAATAAGAAAACCACATCCAAGGGATGTGGAAAGCAAGATGTGCACAAGACCCCTGGGTGACAGAGGTACTCATCCACAAACCTGCCCCACGGAGCAAGAGGAGTGCCAGCTCTGCCTTTTTGCCAAAAACAGAAATCAAGGGAAAGGAACCGTAACACACGATGGGTATCTGCTCCTTGGGGTTTCCTTTCAGTAGCACAGTTGGGTTTTTGATGCAATTTGTTTCTCATGCTTGTGGATGTATAATATGAGGCAGAGCACTCATTATTGGGGAGCCACAACTGATAGATGAATAACATGGTTGGGTGCCAATGTTAGCGTTGGCGCTGCGTAACCATCATGTTGGTAACCTGCATTAATTGCTCATGGCAAAACCAATGGGTTGGTTTTCCTTAGCAACTACTTTGTAATTACAGAGAGAGTCCAACAAAAGCAGTAGTAAAGTATAATTATGTAGTTACTTTTTTTACAGTTACCAGGTCATTCTTGGAGATACATATATATATAATTAACGTCTTGCTGCTGTGTCCTGGGTAGCTGGGAGAAGCCGGGCTTTGGGGCATGAAGTAGCTGCAGTTTCCTCTGTTGCTGGTGTTTTAGGAGGGGTAAGAGCCTCTGCTCATGCTTCTCGGTTGGGAGGAAGCATTGCTTTGTCCCCTGCCTTTTGGTCTTGGTGCTCTGGCTGGTTCTTGGCACGCCTCTGTCACCTCCTCCCATCTGATGGCATCTTTGCTTCTTGCCTGCCCCATGATTGTGTGGCTGAAACATTTCTGGTTGTCCTGCAGGGATTTTAGCCAAACACCATGGCAGAAAGTGCTCTTAACACATTAGGCAGCACTGGGGAAGACGAGTATGAGCGCAGAAAACTGCTGCTAATACAGCAGTATTTTTTAAAGACAAAATGCAGAATGGATGCAGTGGGTCTTCTTTGGTCGTGTGCTGACTCTTCTGCATTGTGCATGATGTGTAGAGCAGATTGTTTGGGGTTTTTTATTGAAGGAAAAGGAAATTTCTGTGCAAACTTAAATTTTCCACATGAAAGTCTCAGGTTTGCTACCAGGAAATCTGATGGGGGCGGTCAAAACGCAGCGCTGTGTTCTGGGTTGGTTTGGGATCACACCGATGTGCCAAAGTCCAGCAGCCTCAGCCGGATGCCCTGATCTGATAACATCATGGTGCCCCATTGTATGTCCCATCAAACATAAACAGTTGTGACTTGATTTTTCTTCTGTAAAAAAAAAAAGCAATGTTTCAGCATTTGGCTGAAAACAAATGCCAGTTAATGTTCTTTATGTCTATTAAATAGGAAATCAGTGAATAAGAATGAGAGTGTGAAAAATGCTCTTTAATAATTTGGGATTTTGTTGATAATAACATAGATCTTTGCTCCAAAATTTGAAATTCAAGCAACTAGCCAACTTATGCAATATTTAGAAAACGTGTGATCTTCTGATTATTCCAGTGGAAAATGTTTAGGAATTTGCAGAGCAGTCTCTGTGGTGAGTTTAGATGTAAGTATTCGCTCGAGCATCTGCTTAGGTCCCATTGATGCTGTAAGACCTAAATCCCATTCCTAAATAGCAGTGCTTTCCCAGGTGAGGATTCAGGTTGGAAAAGTGCCTCCCTGTTGGGTCTGTTTCAAGCCTTTCTCACCACTTGGACTGCAGTGGGATGGATGTCCAGGGGGAGGAGTCGTTTCCCCAGACATCTCCATTCCCTGCAGCTGGATCCAGTCTTGGCTGTGAGTTGAGCACAGCCCTCATGGTTTAGGAGGTGGTTCCCGTAAACCCAGAACAAGGCTAATTTTAGGCTATTAGGGTTTTGGCACTCAAAGCCTTGGTTCCCCGCTTCTGCTCTCTGCTCAAACCCTGGCAGGTGGGTTTGTGGCTGCCTAATGGGAGTTTACTCCTTGTGCAAATCTGGAGTGTCGCTGAATCCTGCAGAACTGCTCCACCGTTTGACCAGGGTATGTTGGGTAGGACACTTGCCACTGTCTCTCTGCAGTGTTTTCAGTGATTTTCAAAGGACAGTTGACTTTTCCTAAATTTAAAATGTATTTCTATGGAAACTGTGAGGCTAGAAGAATGATTTGAAAAAGTTTAGTACCTAACGGCAGCCAAGATAATGGCAATAGACAGACGTACAATGGTGCGTGGGATATCCCCATCATCCTAAACAGTTGAGCTGCAGGTGTAGGCAGGTGGAATGGAGGATATATCCAGTATTCACCGCTCAGCCTGCATGCCCTGTGCGCCCCTTGCATGGTGCTTAGCAGCCTGTCGTGCTCCTGGGACCATGGGCAGTCATGGCCGCTGGTGCTGGGAAGCAACTTGGGCAAACTGGAACCAGGGAATGGTAATGGGATGCGATAAAAGCGCACGGAGGAGTAAAGCCTGCGCAGCTCACTTGGTGCAAACTGCAGCGTGCCCTTGTCTGGGTGCGGAGGTCGGCGGTGGTGCAGTGCTTCCACAGCAGCGCCTGCATGGAGGCTATTTCCGACTCCCATAAAAATCTTTATGTCTCTGTGATCAGGATTCGGCGATGCAAATTTGCTGTGTCAAAGGAAGATGCCGCTGTAAATGAATTAGTACAAGAAGAACTTCTTATTTAAGAAGTGCTGACTCTGCACTCTCCCCTATGCCCTCGCTTTTAAAATTGAAGTCTGGGTTTGCTGCTTGCTATGATCTATATTTAGATACTTGTAAATGAAGTTTTGCAGTCACATGGCTGCATTCTTGTACGGCTTCATGAAGCTGGTTTTTCACATTACAGAGATTTATATGTTTGCGTTTACATACTGCAGGTGTTTCCATAAAAGCTTGGGATAGCCACATTAAGGAGGATGGCCTGAAAGAAAACCAAGAAGTGCTTAAAATTATACCGAGCACACCTCAAAACATTGTCCTGGGGCAAAAGAGTGAAGTCACTGCAGAAACGAGGGGGTCGCAGACAGATAAGATTGATGGATGTAGGCTTTTTGGGAACACCTCCTCCAAGCAGAGGGTCGAGTCGTGCAAGGGGACAGCATCCCTTTTGGGATGTATCTCGTGCGATGCTCCCAGTAAGCTGCCGAGCCCCTAGCAGAATATTTCAAAATGTCAGAGAGTGCTGCAGTGCTGAGCTCATGCTATGTAAATGATAGCCTGATGAATTATGTGCTGTACACACTACACACAAATCCTGTCCCAACCAGCCCTGGAAGAGGAGATAGCATTCTTGCTGGTGTGTCCTCTGCTCCAGGAACCTTGCCAGGAGGACACACCATAATTCATGCTCTGCTGATGCTTTATAAAAGTTGCAGCCTGTGCCTTGGCTGCTGTGCTGCTGACCCCAGCATCCATGTCACCGACCGGCCCCTCCGAGCCTGGTGGCTGACCGCATCCCCCTATGCCTGTCCTGGGAAGGCTAATGTGTAAGCTAGCCCTCCGGCTGGCACAGGCAGTGCAGGCAGGTAGTCCTTGCTCAGCACAGCATTACACAAAAGGTCAAGGCTCTCCCTGCTTTCAGGATGCACCCAGAGCTGGCTTGACCCCAGCTTTGCCCTCCTGACTGCAGAAGCCTACAGCTCGACACAAGAAACAAGGTGGTAATCGATAGGGCTTCTCCTTAACTGAAGAACCCCTCCAATCTCTGCTGAGTAATAGCTGTCAAAAGCAGAGGGTTATCAGCGCTTAATTTAACCTGGTTCAGAACTCACCATAAAGCTGTAATGTAGCATATTCCATGAGGCAGTGAGGCAGTGCCTGGGAAACAGGAGGTTTCCCAGAGGGAGGGGGCAGGCTGACAGTATGGGATGATAGGGGAATTTCACAGTAAACTAAAATACTTCTGAAACATTGAGGGGAGATGGTAGAAGTTTGGGGCAGAATGGTGAGAAAGTTTGGCTGCAGGGGAAGAGTGTTTTCTTCCACTCTCCATCCCTTTTTCCGTGGTGTGCTGTAAGCTTGGCCCGAGGAGGACCCCGGTGCAAACCCCATCCTCTGGACAGGGCAAGGCAAGGTGCAGTGCGGGGCGAGGAGGGTGGCTGGGTGGGTAACCAGGGCCAGGAGCAGCCGGGCGGGTGGCTGCCCAGGCCAGCACACCCAGAGGTGCCAGCCTGCCTTTTTTGGAGGCTTCTGCCTTTTTGGAGGCTTGTTGGGGAACTACAAACCTCCGATTTCCTGCTGCCACAGACAAGGGTGGGTGCTGGCCCAACTGTGGGTCAAGAGTGACACCCTGTGGACAAGTTACTCTTTTTCGTAACTCCTCCAGGATTTCTCTCCTGCTGCTTTTTTTTTTTTTTTTTTTGCCTCTGGCTTTATCCCCCGCCCCCCCCCCAGCTTTGCTTGCACAACCCCTCCTTGAGGGGAGCTTGCGCAGGGGTTGCCGCTGCAAGCCCCGCGGTGCGCAGGGACCAGCCTTTCTCGACCCCTTTAAAAGTGAAGGGCTGAGGAGAGGGGCCCCAAATCTTCCCCCCCTTCTCTCTTCCACTTTCCTTCCTTTTGCTTTTTCCCCTTATTATACTTGGTTTCACCCGCGCAGCTCAGCGAAGGGGGGGCCGCCGCTCCCGGCCCCGGCAGCGCCTCCGCTGTCGCTCCCCGTCGGGGCTCACCCCGGCTCCTCTGCCGCCCAGCTCAGCAGCTGGAGCCGGCTGCGGCTCCCGGGGCTCGTAAATCTACCGGCTGCTCGCAAAATTTGGCGACTATGAACCCGGGTTGTCTGTTAAACCGGGAGAGAAACGGCGTGGGCTTCCCCGCAGCCACCCCCACGCCCTCCCTGTCCTCCGCAGCTCCCCCAGCTACCCCCCCGGGGGGAAGATTCCTGCCCGAACATGAAAACTCCTCAAAAAAAAAGAGTATTAAAAGGGCTGCTTCTCTTCTGGTCACTATGATGGTCCCTTCTCAATCTCAGATATTGCTCCTTGGGGATGACACCAAGAGCATCAGGACAGCACGGTATCCTGATGCTCTTGGTGTCATCCCCAAGGAGCAAAATCTGGTGTCCCAGAACAGCCTGATTGACACCAGCTGACGACCTGGAGAGGGTACAGCTCTATTTTAAGCAACAAATAATTCAGTTTTATATTGGTGACAAATTCCTCATCACTCATTTAATTATGCAGGTCTAAAAGAAACCATAACATTTTGGCACGCCTGAGTGCTGGGAGTGGGAAAGAGAAGGGTGTCAAAATCCTTCCAAGAGTTTATGTCCTTTCTTACCCCCGGCAGTTTAACCCTGCGAAGTCTGCACAGACCTATATATATACATATATCCAAAAGCAGAGACTGGATGGAGATTCCTTAATACCCGCAAAAGAAGCAAATATAAAGGCAGCAATTTTTTCCAATGACATTTATATGCTGCCATTAACTCTACTTTAGCTGGTGTAGTTTAGGGCTTTCAGAAAACATAACTTCAGCTGCACCAACTACCATACATTTTTGCTGAGAGGAGCTGCAGGTTTTGCCTGGACAGCCTATGCAGATTCTCTGCCTTTTCCATTGTGTGCAAAATCTTGAAGAGGAAGAGGTGTTCTAGAGCAAAAAGTCATTTTTTATGCCCTTATGCCATTTCCAGCAATCTAGGCCTGAGCATGCGTCCTTGTCAGATGAAAAGAAAGAGATCAGGTCTCTTAGTCCAGCTTTGGGACGCTGTAGAACAACATGAGGTCAAAAAAATTGACGGAGTGTGTATTTTTCCAACCATACTCATGACCTACCACGTGTTGTACTCTAGCCCTTAAAATTAGGAGGCTGCACCTGAGCAGGCATGAGAAGTGCTCAGAAGGCATCAGAAAAAAAAAAGTAGAAAAACTTCAAAAAAATCTGCATCGTCCTGGGAACTTCCTAGTGAACATCAGGACGATGGGAAGATCCACCAGGTAAGGAGTGTGGGGCAAGAAGCTGCTGGTGGCTGAAGATTAGGTCGGTTGGTTGGGTTGGCTTCACCAAGCAAACAACGAAGGTCGTGGCAATGCTACTGGGCTGTGGAAAACGGCGGTTAGGGACCCCAGCATGAGCACAGGAAGCCGTGTACCATCTCCAAGAGGTGGCAAAGCTGAAAAATTCCCTCTTCTTTTTCAAGAGCCAAGGCCACGTCTTGGTGGGAAACATTTCATCCCAAGTCCTGCCTCCTCAGTTCAGATTAGGCCACTCTGCCTACGGAAAGGTGTCTTCTTTTGTCCCTTTTGCTCTTATTGCACGGTGGGACGATACAGTGGTGTGCCACGGAACAGGTGATATGGTTCACCCCAGAGATGGCTGCAATTCACAGGAAATTTATTGCTCATCATCTCCATCACTGTATTGGAGGGTCTTGCTGAAGATGTGCAGCCCCGAGTCCGCCTGGCACCAGGGGCTTGGGGGGGAGCTGTGCAACAGCCCAGCTACAACAGCTATTGGCAGAGTTAGAAACAGGGTCAGGCCATAACGGTCCATTTTGGAATTTAAATTTGGTCGATTTGAGGTAAATAAAGTAACTGCGCTGCCTAGTTTTCAAAGGATCGTTTACTTTTTTGGAAAGTAGATTATGCTTTTGGAAAGTGTACAGGCATCTTTCAGGATGAAGGGCTCCGTATGCAACAATCAAGTTTTTACCTTTTAATTAACAAAGCTTTATAAAGAATTTCAATTCAGAATTACTAAACAAAGAAACTATACAAGCCCCAGATGAGATCTAAACAGTTTCCAAAAGACATTAAAAAAGAGAAAACTACTGGGCCACATGTTTTTTCTTACATCTCTTGAGTCCATTTATTCCAGACATCTGACATGCAATTCAAATTTCCAATAGTTTTCGGTAACCATGTCCAATTTAGAAACCGCAGCCTTCAGCTAAGCCTACCTACCTCCCAAATCAGTCCGGAAAACCAGAGCACTTGCTGATACTCTGCACTTTCAGATTTGCAGAGCTTTGTTATGTGTGTGCCATATATACTTGGGTTGAGTTTTCTGGCTCCGTGCAATCCATTTAGATATATTTCATAGACCTGTAGTCAGTGGTCACAGTCAGATAAATTATAGTTCCTGATGGAGAGCCTGTTTGTGCTTTCAAAGAGTAAAACCACTATAAAATTGATCTCCTCTTTTGAGATGCCTTTGATGGTGGTTGTTGTATGGCAGTTCGGATGAGACGGAAGCAAAGGGCTCCCTGTGGGTGAAGAACTAATGAGCTTTATTTCTGGCTCTGAGGCTTGGGCTGATTTCTTAACCTTTCTGTGCCTCAGCGTTTGTATCGCAAAAGTGGAGATTAAACAGCGTCTTCATGATGGGCAAAGCCAAACCGTGGTGGAAATCCTGAGTTCAGACACGGGCAAATAATGTCCTGCTATGTGCCCTTTCCTAATTCCCTGCAGAAACCTCCATGGTGAGGATTTAATGATGTTTGGGAGGAGGCAGGTAAGGCAGGGGATGCATTAGGTGCTGGTTTCCGCGCCACCCTTCTCACCTCACTCCTAAATCCTGGGTCATCCAACCCCACAGACCCCAGTGCCCTGGTCGAGCTCGTACGGTGCCATTCCTGCAGAGGTTGGCATCAAACATCCTCTCTTCCAGGGCACCAGGGAAATACTAGATGGTCAGATGTTACTTCCAAGAGAGGTTGACTGAACAAAAATTATGGAGCAGATTCTCTGCTGCTAAACCGCAAAGTCAGAAGAGACTTTGTCAGCCTTCAGCAGCAAATCCTGTTTGGCTGGTAAGTGGCCATCACTTTATCCTGTAATCTCTCATTCATCTCATCTATTTTTATCTTTCCAGTTCTCTTTCCAGTGGGAGCGCTCGTACGCAGTCACAAACTCTGCTACTTGGGAAAAAGTAGGATTTGAATCAAATTTATTGCTGTTAATTTCTTTCAAATGAATCATGAATCAGAAGGGGCGGCTAGCAGTGGTGAAACGTCTGTTCATTCGCAGAGTAAAAGCAGCCTCTGACACCGGTGATCAGGGAAGAGGCCAAGAGTGGAGCTGGTCCCTGGTAGGGTTTAGGGACTGGGAACATGGGAAAGCAAAGGGGAGAGTTGGAAAAGTCACCTGAATCATTTTGCTATCCCTTACGGTTTTCCTGAGCATCTCCCCCATTCTCCTTCATGCAGAGGTGACCTGAGCAGAATCAATATCCTTCCTCAAAAATAAAAAGGAATAAAAGAGAGAACAGAATGAATCAAGACATTCTCAGCTGATGCCTGGTTTGGGGTGATATTTATGTCCTTCAAAACCAGCGGTGCCAATTGCCACAGCCCCATTGACTTGGGAGGACTTGTCCTGATTTTAAGGACAGTGTCTGCAGAATGCAATGCATTTTGAGCAGAAAACAAGCGGCCAGATTATGGTCCCCCAGCAGGAACACAACAACACACTTTCTTCAGCCTCTTTTTCTATATATATATGAGGGCTGAGAAGTAAAGAGGGAAATGCTGAGTCTGCTAAAAACTGTTCAGATTCTTGTGGGTGCTTTGGAGGAGCTGGTATACAGTTATGAGGCCATTCTCTCTGTTGGCAAATTAACAGCTTAGAAAAATTACAACGAGGGGGGGAAAAAAAGAAAAAAAAGACATGGAAATGCTGTTAATGAAACAGAACAATGAAAATCAAAGCTAGAGATGGAAGGAACTGAGTGGGCCCCATCCAGTTCATTGCCTGCTAGGCTGGATTTCTGCCTATAGTAATTTATGCCATAGCCTTGGAAGTGAAAACAGATTTCATTTACTACTGAACAGTACTACTCTGTGTAGACAGAGTTCATGGCCTCACAGCATTTCTGAGAAGGTATTGTGGGATTATTGCTCCCACTTTGCAGATGGGCACGGTAATGCCGCTCGAATTCTTAAATTTAGGCTCTGTCGACGGGGAATCTGAATTAGGTCTCGAGTGTCTGAGGGCTGTCCCTTGTCTCCTGCTGTCACATTGCCTGGCCGCCGTAGGAAGTGTTGAGATTGTGGAGGTCCCAGTTAAGACTGGTGTTCATGTGTGCAAGGCTCTGCACAAAGATCATCCCGTGCCTCAGGGATTTATCCCTCAAGGGTTTGTTGGCAGAGTTGGCTATAAGATGCTCCTCCGATAGGCAAAAATCAACTTTCAGCTTTAATTACACCTTAAGGGAGAAAAGTAATCGGAAACCTTTGGCTTGCTTTTCTTTTTCACTACTCTGACTAGTACCAAGGAGAGCCCAAAGCCACAGCCTGCCCTGCCAACTAGCGTCGAGACAGCGGATGGCGAGTCCCCGCTTGCTCACATCGCCACCGCTGCCACAGGCACAGCCTTCCTCGGAGAGCTTTGGCCGTGAGAAATGCACGCGTTCTGATGCAAAATAGCAGAAAGCAGGTAAAATTAGCATTTGGAGAAAAGTTTCTATGGAAAAAACTATACGTTCCCCGAGAGCCAAATGAAAAAAAAAAACCCAACCAACCAACCCTCAAACCCAAGCTTGCAGAGTCTGCTGTAATTTATGATATACCATATGAATCTAACTATAGAACTTCATTTAAAAATTTTATAAAGACTGTAAATCTACAGTGAAATGTTCTAGGGACAATCTGCTGGCAGAAACCCACACTCTGCAGACTGACCTATGGGAGAACCAGTTTGTCAAGGGCTTGATCCAAAGCCCACTGAAGACAATGGAAATACTCTCATTGACGTCAGTGGCCTTTAGATCAAAAAGCCCCCAAAGCCCAGCGTGGAAAAACGAGTAGTAAGGAGAAGCAAACTGCTCTAATCAATAGACGCTGCTGTATGAAGGTCTTTAACAATAGCTTAATGGGCCATGATGAGCTGCTTTGGACACTTTTATTTTGTATTCTATGTATCTTATAATCTTTCTCCTGAAACTTTTAATGGAATTTATCTCACTGGAGAATTTGGGAGAACATCTGCTGCAAATGATGGGTAAAGACATAAGCTGTTGTGGGTGGGGTGAGCCTCAGGAGGTTCACAGTTTGGGTTTGGCTTCTGCTTCAGATTCTTATCTGAACTATACAGATCTCCTGTGGCTGCAAAAATTGGACTGGAAATCACAAGAGTACGAGACTTCTTGTGAGATTTCCAGCACTTTTCTTATGGTTTTGACTGAACACCAGATGTGGAAAAAATATTTAACAAAACTGGATGCAGTTTTTTCATGTCTGGTTCTAAAAAGGGATGAAGGTTCAGGAATCTAATTTTATCCTTTCCAGTTTCACTCCTTGGTAAGATTCAGTTGTAGTTTGGAAAAAAAAATGCAATTTAAACCGAAAATGTAGCTATTGCAACCAGTCCCCGAAGAATCATTCAAGTAGATGAAACTCTAAACATTACATTGACCATGAACAAAATTAAAACCTTATGCCTTTGGCAAGTGGAGTGCAAATAATGAAGAGGGTGAATGGTGACCATTAGGAAACATCCACTAATATTCTTTCCCTTCAAAGATTATTTTTATTTGCTTTCCATGCAAGCATATTTGCATTTTTGACCCTTTCCTGCCTGCTTCCACCAAACAACCAAGCTCTTAGGCTTTGCCTAGCACAGATATTTTTAAGAATACTTGAGCAATTGTGCTTGCCACGTGGAAATTTTAGATTTTACACCTGACTGCAAAATTTCCTATTCATCTAATAGACTTTGCAGGCTGCCTACACAAGCTTACATTACCTTTTGTGTGTAACGCCAGTACCAGGATGCTGAGTCACTAACCAACGGCAAGTTCTTCTACTCTATACGTTCTACATGTTCTTTGTGAACAACTCACAGCTAGAAAGGAGGGTCGCTTTATTAGGCGGTTTACTCTAATTGTATGACCTGCTCATGCTTGCTTTTCAACTGGTGGTCTTTCATCACAGAGGGAAACAAAAGGTTTTTTTGAAGCCAAATAGTGAAGATAGGTTAGGGGAGCTCTTAAGTCACAGGAAGATTTCACGACACGTGTAGGCACCTTTGGGTGATGGAAAGTGGCCTGAAGTGCAGTGAATGACGTATCTGGAAGGATTTGGCTTACAAATGTTGGAAGCAAAGCTGAGCAACAGAAAATCAAACAAATCAACCGAGGGAAAAAAGATTAAAAGTGGCTGGGCTGGCGCTGATCTCACTCGCTCGAATATTTTATCACTTGTGATTGCCTCTGAAATTTTTTCTTTCAGTTTGGGACAGCAAGTTCGTCCCTGTGGGCTACATAAAGGCCAGGCTGAATGGAAACTGAGCTGGCGTATCTTTTAAACTCTTCATTTGGTGTGTAGCCTCACATACAAATCAAATGCGACCGATGAAAAGGCAGAATATTATCTCATCCAGAAGCTGTGGAGCCGTGAACCATAGCTCCGGTGCCTGAGGAGACTGTCTAGAACTCACCATGTCTTGTCATTTCACTGAATTTTTGGCAATATTGGGATGCTTTCTTCAAAGATCTAGAGCCAAGCCTCCTGTCAACCTCCACTGTCATTTAACAAACAGCAAATAAACCAATTAATAATGGCAAGAAACAGCTCCGAAGTGTGGACACCAACGCTGGAAAAGGATGGGGAAGCAAAACCCCAGGGTTTGTTTTTAATCCTATTAATTTGGGAGGAAGGAAGGGCTCTGGTGAGCTTTGAAAGATTTTATAGATGTCTCTTTGGGCCCGGGGAAGGAGCGGTTTGCAGAGTGAGACATGCCAAGACCCTGTCAGTGCCTCTGCTCCCGCCGGAGATGGGGCTCCCGGCCCCGGCGGGCGCAGGGCAGGTTTTGTGCTGGGGGAGGCAGCTTCCTCGGGAGCTGGTTTCTGCGTGTGCGTGGGGAGGTGAACTCATGCTGCTTCTTCCTAGAGGTCTAGGAAATGTCCACCAGGACGGACCCTCCAAGAAAAATACTGGGTTTTGAAATGCAACTTGGGAGAGCGCTAAAAAAGGCTGCAGAAAAGGGTAAGGAGAGGAGGGAAGAGCCCTCCCACTGCTCTCCCCATGCTTTGCTCGCAGGGCTGTACCTCCAGCCCATGTGGAAATAGTTACCTCCAAATAACACATCCTGCGGGACTATTTCTAGTCATTTCACAGAAGCCTTATTAAAAAATAGAGACTTTATTAACCTGAGATTCAGGGACTTGAATTCATGATAGAGGCTGTAAACTCTCAGCCTATGGTTCAGTTTTACAAGGACGATTTGAGGGTTGGAAAAGGAAATCTTGTGGAGAGAGGCTTAAGGAGCTCAATTTGGTGAACTTAGCAAAAAAGCAGATCACGCAGTGACCTGACTCTGTGCAGTAAATGCCTTTGGAGGAAAAAATACCACGTACAAAAGGACTTTATAGTCTAATGGGGGAAAACATAATGAGAGACAATGGCTGGAAATTTAAGACAGGCAAAATCGAGAGATTGGGAAGGGAGAGGGGGCTGACTGCTGGGACAGACTGTTGAAAGGGGCTGGGGATTTGTCATCCTTTTGCATCTTGAAATCAGAACTGGAGGCCAGCCCAGATGACTTTGGTGAAACATATAGTAGTAGGCTCAATTAGTGAGTGAATGTGTGAAATTATTTTCTTGGGGATTTATATTGAGCGTTAAACTAGATGATCTGAATTGTCCCTTTCAGCCTTAAAAATGGAGGAAAGATGCCAGAAAAGGAGCTAGATACCCAAATTCTACCGAATTCCAATTGCTGGGGCCTCTGGGCCCCTTTGGAAATGCTGTAAGGGAAAGGAGAAATGGTCTATTCTGAGTGCTGGGCTTATGGAGGGACAGACAGAATGATTCATGCCATCTCATGCCGCTAGCACAAACCCATTTGTAGCTGGTTTTCCTTCTTGGCCCCCCCAGCACGCTTTTCTTTTTTCTTTTTCTTTTTTTTTTTTTGAAACTAAAAATATATCCTCAGAGGCATTAGTCACTCTGCCCACATATTAATAAATTGCATAATGATGCCACCAAGCATCCAAAAACCTTTCAAACTGTTATATATTATTTCTTTCAATAATATTCTAAAAGGCCAGTGAGGCTTAATGGAGCCACATGGTATTGTATTTAATCCAGAAATCTGGAACTGTCTAAAATCTCGTATATAAATTAAGATAATATACAATATGTTTTTTCGTTTAATTTGGTTGTCCCCATTTGGGTAGGCTATAACTCTGTAGGGCTGGGTCTTTTGCAAGAGATTTTTGTCTACCGAATCTTAGATTTGTAATGTTGCTCTCGCTTTTAATTGCTCAGGGCTGTTCTCCATAATAACTCAGCCAGTCCTCTGCCAGCCAAAGGAAAGTTTAATGGAACCACAGTTTAACTGGGCAAAGTTTAAAAATTATGCAAGTTACAAGAGGTTTCCTGGGACTTTTCCTTACGGCCTCTCCTGCACGGCTCCTTTTGCGTTGCTGCTGAGAACATTGCTGCCGTGCAATGGAGATGGTGAGCTCTGCAAAGCCTTGAACACTGGTTTGCAGGTGTCTCCTTCTTGACTCTCCTTGGACTCAGCTGGGTATCTGGCATTTACACACAGGAACTTTTAGGAGATCAGGAGCTATTGAGTGAAGAAACTCAAATCCAAATACAAATGTTTCCGAGGCTGGAAAAAACATAAGGGCTTTGGCTCTGGGTTTTGGGTGTGAGGCTTGCTTTCATAAGTGTCACCTCTGAACAGGTCCACCTCTGCTGTACAGTGTCTGCAGGAGGTTTTCACATACTCTGGCAAGTCATGGCAGATGTCACAGGCTATAAGATACAAAGGGGTCAATAAATGCTACCTCTTCCTCCTCCTTTCTTTTCATCCCAAGTTCTATTTATGCTTTCAGAAGCTCTGGCTATCACTGCACCAGGGTGGAACAAGGCTGTGAAACAGGAACTGTGTAGGTCAGGACCACAGTTCATGTATCTTCTTTTTCAACTCTTACAATTTGTAAACCCAGTGACCCAAAAAATGCACACCCGTTTGCTCGTTTTAGAGCTAAAGTGCTTCAAAGATGGAGGGAGAGAAGTATTTGTTCTTGGGTATATTCTGCTCTGCAGTTTGACATCCTGCAGCAGAAGAAAGCCAGGTGTGGAAACAAACTGAGTGAGATGATTTCTTGTGGGGTCAGTGGAGTAGACGCAACGAAGGTGCTGAAATCTGGGGCATACCTTTCGTTTGAGAGAATGTGTAGGAGAATTAAACACATTCTGAAAAGTAAGAGGCCTGTGCATTACGAGTGAACAGCTTTGAATCATATGAGCCCAGGTTTTGGTTGATCACGTGAATAAAACCTCTTTCAGGCTTAAATACTTCTGTTTGTCATTTCTGTTTTTTTTTTTTTTTCACTTGGCTTTGTATTTTCCTTGGCTTCGTCAGGACTAGACCTGACCTTGGACAGAAATATTCTCAAGGCTATAATCTGGTTTTGACAAACTTTTGCTAGGAGCAGGGTGTACGGAGGCCCCTTGCTCTCCCCATGTCCACAGAACTGGTCCAATTTTGGAAAGCCGTGTGATAGATGCTTATTATATTTACAACTCTCCTTATTCTCTTTCACTCCCTTCCCAATGTCCCACTCACCAGAAGTGCAATCTACAGCTTTCTCGTCACTCGATGCAGTATGGGCAAAGCTGCTTGGCTTGTGTGTCCTAATGCCTCTCCAAACTGGGCTCTACATCACTGCTTCTGCACAGATATCAAACTGTAATCGTAATAAGCATCTCTAGGTGCTTTATTTAACACCAGATTTGTTGGACGGAGAGTTTCCCCCCTAGAAATATCTGGGTGATATAACCAGACCTGTGTTGGTCCTCTTACAAACTCTAGCATGGAGGGCAGCTCGGTTCACAGCAGGATGCATCGCATGGGAGGGAGGAAGATTATCCATGACACCATGAAACTTCATAAGCAGCAGCCGTGAAGAGAAAAACAGGAGGAGCATGGGCCCTCGAGGCCACCGCAGCCCTGTCACCTCTGCCCAGCAGACACCAAGCTGTATTACGCCTTCCTCACCACCTCTGTTCTCTTCTGGGTCCTTCGGGACCCATGGTGAAAGTCCAAGTTTACTCCTGGGGCACTGGTCCAGCACTTGTAAAACGTTATTGTAGGGTGCAAGTGAAAATTTACTCATTTTTGAGCAGGAGGGCAAGGTAATTTTCTTGCAGTCCAGTAATTCCCTCGGTTTTTATTGGTGGTGTTATAGACCAGCTTCTCCGAGGTGCTGGGACTTTGCCTATATTGCATCCTTCTTCCCATCCAGTTCCAACAATAAAACCCTCGTGTTTTTTGATCTCTGGCTTTCATGCTTGCTGACACACTCTGGAAAATTTAAGAAAGGCGCAAGGAATGGGTTAGTCACACTTGTTAATATTTATCCCGTTGCAGAAGGAGCGGGGCTGACCTCAGAGCTTGGGCTTCGGAGAACAGTTATGAGAATGATTCCACCCAGCTGAAACGAAATCTGCATGCAAAGCTCGTTTGGTGCCTGGAAAGAGCTAGAAGGAAATAAAGGTCTTAAATGATATCTTTCTGCAGTTAACGTTTTGTCCTGTTTACAGAATCTCACCAGAATACTGGGGGGTTTGTTTTGTTCATATGTTTTTCATAAGGATAAATATCCATGCAGTTTAAACATTTTCATTAGATTCAGACAAGGAGGAGGATGTGGGGCTATTTTTTAATTTAATTGTTGATCTCTTTTTTTTTTTTTTAAATGGTTATTTCTTAAAACAGTCTTCAGAAATAAAAAGTCAGGTAAATCAAAGAGACGAGGAAAGTGATTCTCTTTAATTATTCTTAGAGCAATTTTGAGTAATGTAGGCTAAATTAAAAAAATATACAAGCGAGATATTTTGGCTGGGAAGTATGTGTAATGTATGAACAGCAGGAAAAAAAGCGCCTTCCTTTCTAAATAGAAAATCTTTGAAAGTAACAGGGGGAAACTGATGGGAAGGGCTGAAGTCCATATATTCCCACCTCCTCCGCCTTGTGCTCTCTTAAAGGTGAGCTGCAAAATGCAAAAGAGAAATGTGTTAAATTCAGATGACTCGCTCGGGTGTCAGGAAGTGGCTTGAACAACCACACGAAGTTAACTAACACATTTCCAGTTTTTTTGTTCATCCCCCCCCCCCCCCCCCCCCCCCCTCCTGCTCTTCCCGTGAAATCTGTTTTTTTGCTGCTGTGGTTTCTGCCTCCAGGCGGGAGCGCAGCCACTTGTCCACCCGAGCAGCACCCCGAGACCCCCCCTGGAGCTTGCAGGGAGCCAAGACTTTCTGGGAGGATTTTCCAGAAAGTAAGAAAGGAGGAGAATTTTAAAAAATGTATTCCTGATCTAAACACCCTGGCTACAGGAGAAATGAGACAAGCTGTGAGGAATTGTGTGGTGAGCTTGCATTGCTTTGCCGTTCATCTTTTGTCTGGTCAATCCATCTTATCATTCACCTGCTCTGCTCTAGGTCTTCTTCAGCAACATGGTTCCTGGCATCCATGGTGTTGAGTACCGGGGCCACAGTAACCCAAAATGTGAGTAACGCTGTGTTTGCCAATGACTGCTTTCAGTTGTAGGCACGGAGAGAAGCAGTTGGATGTGGGGAAATGCTTTTTGAGCTGCAAGTGGCAGAATTTGGTTTGCAATTGGATGTGTGAGATGAGAATAAGTCTCGTTTCAAACACTGTGAAAGTGGATTAGGTCACTGAAAGAAAGTCTGAAAGGCAAGACATCCTGATCTATCAGAAATGGTGCCACTGCCCATTGCAAGGTTTTGTATCCCATGGGCCAAGCGCCCTGCAGAGCCCCACACCGCGGCGGCCGTGCCAGGGAAAAGGCACGGATACGTGGCTGTTTCTCATTAGCTTCCACTTTTCCCTCTGGAAATGCTCCCTGTGCCTTTCTCCCCCTGCTTGGCAGCAGGTGTGCTAGGGAGAAGTTTTAAATCTAAATGGAAGGGAGTTATCTGATTTACAATAAGTAGATTTTTCATTTGAAATGGCAACACACAGGGTCCTGTGCATTACCTTGCATCAGTATAATATACACACGCACACATGCCATGCATTTATGTCTAGGATATAAAAATACTGTATTATTGCAATGCTGTGTATGTGTCTGCATAGAGCTAATTCATGTACTACAGCATGCTTATCAAAGGACACTCCTTAATTGCCTACTAGTATTTTTTAATTAGTGATTAAGTTGTAAGACTCTATTACAAGTCTCTCTGCTGATTTATGTTCTCTTCAGCTACAGTATGAGTGACTTCTAAAATCAGGAATTGCTGCAGTTTTCTGTCCTTTAATAATAAATGAGACCTCCAAATTTTGGGGTTTTTTTGAAGAATAAACCCAACTACACCTCTGAGACTCTTTAACCAAGGAAAGCCAAAATGGTGTATGAAAACAACGGCTGCTCTCCCTCTCTTAGGGCCACTTTGGTTCTGTTTTCCCATCTAACATATTTATCAGAACTGTTCACTCTCTATTATGGCCAGAGAAACAAACTGTGGATTTGGAAATATCTCTATAGCTTAGTCTCTGGAAGAGAAAGTAAGTAAATTGAAATAAAAAGAGAAAGTGAATATTAATTTGCATTTCTCCTTTGGGAGAAAGATTTAATGAATTTAAGCAGGAGGTTCTGCTCCTACTTAGTGTTGAATTTGATGAAGTTGCCCAGCTTATCACGGCTCAGTGGAGGAGGCGCAACATTTGATAAAACCATAACAAGAGAAATTCAAGAAGCAATCCCCATGCAAGGAGGGGGTTATTCGTGCAGAGGATCACTACTCCTTCCGTTCTTTAGCTCTTTTTTTTTTCCTTTCTGGTGTAAGCAGTTGTCAGCGATGGAGGAGGAGAGAAGTTAATACAGCAGTGTGGGGACTTCGGGCCAAATGCATGAAATATCTGTCTTGAGGCATTTGCGGAGCTGTTTAGGATGCGTCTGTCTCCCATGTCCTCCTCCGGCAGGAGCAGCAGTGGGCCCAGGGCTGACCAGTGGCTGCTCCCGGCTTCACCCTCGGAGCCACTGGTTGGTGACGCCGAAATGCCCCGGCTGCAGGACACGGTGACGGCGCGGCTGGCTCCAGGCAGGTTGGACAAAGCACAGCCGTGAGCCCCGGGCGGCATGCCTGGGGGTCTGCGCACTGCGATGTTCGCGGTACCTTCAGCATCATAAACCTGCTACCCTGCATTCCCTGTCTCATAACGTCAGAAAAAACCCAAGAACCTGATTTTTTTTCCCCACTCCTTTCTTTTTCAAGGTGTAGTAACAATTTCCCCTTCACGTCCTGCTCTGGCAGCCCAGTGGAAAGACGATGATCTTGTACTGCACTATCATCTTACCCGAACCTGTTAGGCAATAACTGGATGCTGCAGGAGACGAGAAGGATGGGATCTGATTTAGCTAAGGGAGAAGGGTTTTTACATTGAAATGTTGATGCCAAAGTGTATTCCTGCACACAGCAGCAGTAGCAGAGCTGGTGCAGGGAAGGGTCGAGGCAGCTGTTTGAGTTACTGCATTATCCCGCATCCCTCCCGAAAACCTGCCTTCCCCGTGAAAATCCTGATTGTCTGACATGGCCACGCTGACAGCAAGATGTTATGGCCACGATTGCTGCAAGTAGCCTTTTTTTTCATCGCCACTTACCTTTTCTGTTCTGCCCACCTTGCTTGTGGGTGGTGCAGGGCTGCTTTCTCTGTTTTTATTTATTCCTCTATTAATACAGCGCAGCCGTGCCATGCTTTCCCTTTGGCAGGAGGCACTGCATGGCAGGACTCATGTTTACAACACATCACGGTGCAACAAGCACCTCCAAAATGTCGATTCCTATCAGAGCCAGTTGCCTTCTCTTTGCAGCCTTCCCCTCCCATCACATTTAACCCCCTCAAAATTACCAGTTTTTGGAAGTTTTAAAACTTTCTAATATGCAGTGGCTTCATTTAGGCAGCAAAGTTGTGTATTGAAAGATGAATTAGTAGCGTGTGTATCAGCAGGATAGACCATCTGCTGTGCTCAGCACCCGGGTTTGAAGCTGGTTGGCTGGCAGGACAGCATGTGTTTACAGAAAACCCTAACAGTTGTAAAGGAGCCATTTAGGTTTATCGTGTCAATTCCTGTACAACTCCACGAGGAGAGATTCCTTTCACAAACTCGCATAAAAAAGACAGATAGACTAGTTTTGACCTCTCTCAAACATTTGACGGTTGAGCTTGCTGCAAGGATAAAATATCTAGAACAGCAAAAAAAAAATCTTGTCATTTCCCCTTCTTAAGCATTAGACTCCTTGAATGCAACATCCATTCATAGCTTAGTTCTTGCGTTATAATTTAGCTGCCTTTTATTTTCCTTCTGAGATACAAACACAGGATCTGTACATGATTTTCATACCATATTATGCGAGCCATTGTGAAAAAGCTGTCCAGAGTAATGGCTCCGTTTCAACATGATGCATATGCCAAGATACAGAGATCATTTATTTTTCTTAAAAATGAAATAAGGATGGGATTAAAAATGTTATGTTTTGCCTATATAAGCAATATTCCTCTAATCAACCGTTCCAAATATATTGCCTCTTTGTAGCTTCTCTGTAATACAAATTGTCCAAGGGAAGGCACGTGGTAGCACACCAAAGGGGTTTACGCTGCTGCATAAGCATCCCTCTTACCTGGGCTATCACTTGCAAAGCACTGATATACCAAGGACAGAGCAGAATAAAACCAGATTGCCCCTGGGGATACTTCTGGACTGAGCACGCGGTTACTTTCTCATGCATGGAGGAATTATTAAAAAAAACAACCTCTTTAATGAATGTGCTGAAACCCTTGCTACTGTTTAGCAGGCATCTATATTGTACATATAATTCGTGCGTGTACGGATGCAGAGTAAAAAGGTAACGTTCTTCTACGTAAAGCTGAGGCTAAGACCAAGCCCCCCGTCATGGTGTCCCATGCGTGACTCTGACCGGCTGTTGGACTGAGAAGATAAATTAAGAAACAGCCAGATTTGACGCATCTCTGAGATAACTCATTCCAATGTGCAAAAGAAAAAAAAAAAAGTATCTTAATATATAGGTCTTAAGACTTCAATCAATTTTTAAAAAAAATGCTTGTTCCTTTTGATGGAAAAACCCATGAAGCAAAATGAAAGCTGGCAAGATGAGAGATGGTGGGCTGGGGGAGAAAGCTTGCTCTTGCAAACATACCCCGGCCAGCCACCTGTGTTATTAAGGCCCCACGTATGGATGCTTTAGGACTGGTAACACACAGGGATCATCAGCTGCATAAAAAGTGAGTGTATTTGATGTCCTAAATAGGAACATAGTATGTTGGTAGTTCACGAAGGGCCCTATGGCTTATACGAGGTAGTCAAGCTTGGGTAAGGACAGGAGACTGGTGGGATGAAGAGAAAATTACCCTTATATAGCCTCGGTGTTGTGCTCGTTAAAATCCTCTATCTAGGTCATGCCTTGGGTGCTTAGATATGAAATACAGATGAGGAATTGCTTTTTAGTATCATAAAGGTTTAGATAACTTTTGCTTACAATCTTGTGTATCTATACGTACATATATGTGTGTGTGTGTATGCATATGTGTGTATATATACATAAGTTCAAATTTCCTTTAACCTGACCAACAGCTGCCCGTGCTGGTGGGAGTCAGGGATTTGGTGCTCAGTTGTGGAGGAGCAGGACAGGGTGAATCAGGAGCAGGACAGGGTGAATCAGGACTGTCAGACTCCATCTCCAGGAGTAAGATGGGGAGGTAAGTAGCTGATTGAGTTTGCACAAGATGCCATGGATGGGTCATCTGTAACGGAGCCTAAGGCTGAGTCCTATTTTACATTTGCAAATGTTACAATCCGAAATTTCATTTTTATATTTAAGGCATGTGCCTCCAGTTTCTTGTTCTGATTTTGTTCTTGGTTCAGTTTGTAACCCCAGGTAACACACAGCTGCTTTACGCGAGGACTAGAAACGCAGTGACTTTGGGTGTTGCGTTTCTACGTGCCATTGGTCTTTTTATTATTATTATCATCACTTCTTTTGGGGTGTATTCTTCTAATCTGCTTGTTTCTGTTAGGTGGTGGAATAAGGTTTAAAGAAAAGCATGACAATGCCTATGATAGCAGCATTTTTCAGACTTTTTCTGAGTATCCCTCGTGAACGGCTGTGGACGGGATTGGTGCACTTCCCTGCGAGGAGCAGAGCGGTGCAGTCGCGCCACGTCATCTCGCTGCCTATTTTCGGGCTGTGTGCTGTGCCCTCCTGGGTCAAAGCGAAAACGGGAGAGGATCCCAAGCCAAAGCGTGTGGAAGATGACTCACTGGATTATTTTCTACATTTCAAATATAACCCTTGCATTCTTGCCAATATATCGATACAGTCAGGCTCTCCCTCCTGCAGCAAGCCTCATGTATTTATATTTGTATATACTACGTAATGCCTCAGTCAATACATTTACCCAGTTTTTATATTTTGTTTATTTTTATTTTTTCACATTTTTTCTCCCAAACAGGCACTGAAAGACCAAAACTGCAACCCACCCAATGCAATTCCTGTAAACACAACGTACCAAGGGTTCGGCTAGCGACGGCTTTGGTAACCATGATCCTTCCCATTTCAGGACTTACTGAAACTGGTCAGAATGACTCTGGAGTACTGGGCAGCCCACGACCTGCCTGACTTTGAGGAAGGAAAAAGCAGCTCAGCTGAGGTATTTTCTTACACAGAGAGAGGGCAAAGGGGTGACAAAAGCAATGCAACCAGCGCTGGGAAGGAAGGTATCTTTGCTCCTCTCCCTTGTATACTGATGATGCTCTGCAAAACCCGGCCCAGCTCCGATCTGCATGTCCCGCTGTCTGTTTTGGGAGGGAAGAAGGGAACGGGCTCAGGTCTGGGAGGGCTGAGTTGAGGCCGTTGTTATTGGGGAAAACGCGAACATGGAGCTCACAGTAAGGAAACGAGGTTGATATCCCAACGGAAAACTTCACCATCAAAGCACCTCGTCTCAGGGATCATTTTATTCTTAGAAAGTGGGACATAAATACAGAGTTAATTGTGACCGGAACCCGTAGCAATAACCTGTTTATGGGAAAACTCTAGTCCTAGTCTAGAAGAGCTGTAATCTTACCCTGCCATCTAAAATTTGTTGCTTTATTAAGATTACATTCTCAGCCAAAAAAAAAGAAGTGAGTTAGTCTGGTATGTTTATTGCCCTTTGTCAGGATGGTAATATTTTTTTCTGCTTTGAAAATAGATGTTCCTGCTTATATAGCTGTATATTTATCCTTTCTTTTAGCTTTTTCATTACTGCTCCCTTTAATCATTTAATGAGGAGTGTTCAGGTTCCTGATGATTTAAAATTATGACTCGCAGAGACACTGGCAATATCTTTGCTGGAGTAACGTTGATCCTCTAACTTTAAGACTTTAAATTCAAACCACATGTTTTTGCCACTAACTCCAAAAACAACCCCTGGAGTTGTGTGACTGTCACTAGAATATAAACCATAGCTATTCTGCAAACAAAAGCCGCAGTATTTAAATTGCGGTTACGGTCAGAAAAGTGACTATTTTAATCATCGCTCTGGTTTACTCGGGAGATCTGCTCCCTCTGCACATTCCAAATATCTCTGCAGATTTTTATAGACTGAAAGGAGATTTTACTGCTTTCCACTCCTCTTAGCCCCACAAAGGCCAGCCAACGCGGGGCGAGTGAGCCAGATTTGTTCCAGACTCACACATCAGCAGGAGTGTGAGCTGAATTCCCGCGGCAGGACCTGTCGAACGGATGATGTGCCCGCCAGGACGAGCAGCCACGCTTTCATGCCCCCCGAGAGCTCGTGGGGTGCAGGGCAGTTAGGTGGGGAAAAAAAAAATAGAAAACCAAAACCACAGTGTTTTTCCTATAAACTGGATTGTTTTGAAAAGAAAAAAAAAAAAAATCCCTGAAAGGCCTCTTGGGCTGGAAGGGCTTTTTTGAGTGCAGCTACCTGGATGCCACCCCGTTCCAGGGGTAGGGGCTCCGAGCAAAGGAAAAAATATATTTTAAAAAAATGGCATGAGACATAGAACTAGGAAATTGAAAATCAGAGGATGCAAAAGTCTCAAAGGGATTTTCTTTTCCTGCTGGCTTTGAGGAGATAATTCAGTTCCTTTAACATCTCCCTTATGTGGACACTTTCTTACAGCCTTCTGGGTGCCGAGCTTCAGCCTCTTTGGACTCCTATAAACCCAATCACCGCCTCCTCCCTGACTCTCAAGCCCCTTTTCTGTGTGGTTGCTACATCAAGAATCAAATCCCATTTAGAGGGCGGCTGCTTTAACTCACTATCTGCATTTATGAAATGTAATATATGTATTTTGTTTCTGCGAAAATCTCCTATTACAGTATTGGGAATGTTCCTCTGATATATGTGTATTCGAAATAAATGTTGGTAGGAGAAGACCTAATTCATTTTAGATGGTTTTATTAGGCGTCTCTTAACAAATCCCAGAGTATGTAAATGAAATATAACTATACGTACATATTCATCAGTCTGTTCTTGGAATTAAATATGAGCGCTGTGACATTTGGTTTTAAGGAATGACTAATTAACATGTGTGCAGGATGTTCTCATCTTCCTGCTTTGGAGTCCCGGAGTCAGGGAAAAGCAGACAAAACATATTTCCACTCTTTCTATCATAGTTTGCAAAGCAGAAAGCCGTTCATGACAGCCAAGAACTTCTCAGGCTTTTTTGTACCTGTTGGGTGCTGACACAGGGCCCCTTCTTGAGCGTTCAGTGTTGTTAAATGTCATCTCGTCTGTGCCAGGGCCAGGATCGCATTAAAAAAAATCAACTTTGCATCTGACCTGGCTTTTAATAATTGCACCAACAAGTTGCAGAGCACGGTAAAGAGCAGGACAACTTCTGGAGTACAGCCACCGCTGCGACGGGATGCTGTAAAACTGAGCTGAGCCCTCAGATGCTCCCCATCTCCACTGTCCCAGAGGTGCTCTCTAGGAAAACCTGGGCTGGATCCTGCGGGGATGTTTGGGTTTTGGCTGCCTCAACGCCATGCTCGGGAACACCGGGCTTAACTGCGCTGCTGGTGAAAACCCAGAGAAAAACCCACTGTTGTTTTCGGCGGGGCTGGCTTGAGTCGCTTTTGTGCGAGAGCAATGTGTGTGCAGGGCGCGCACTTTTTTGCAGCAGAAAAAGAAATAATTAAAAAAAAAAAAAAAAAAACACCATAATTTCTTTCTGAGGGTGCTGGGGGAGGGCGGGCACACCACACCGCCCTGTCTGAGCACCCCGGAGAAGTTGACCAGAACAAATCTCAGCAGGAACACACAAACCTCTATTATACCTTTTAAAAAGCTGCCCATTGAATGCAACCGGGCAGATGGGAAGGGCCCTTTTATTTCCTTTTTCTTTCTCCGCCTGAGTTCATTCTCTCCCTTTGGGCGAGCCAGGTTCAAAGACATGCCAAATGCATCAAAACCTTCCCAATAAAGTCCCTTTCACGTCCCGGCAGAGCGGGGCCGGGCCGGGAGCGTGCTGGGAGTGCTGGGTCCGCCGGTGACTTTCAGGACTGTGTGTGGCAAATCGTGTGCACAGCTCCCAAAACAATACCCTGAATCGGACGTCTAATTCCCTGGAAATTAAATCCCTCAGCTGGTCAGGGAAAACAGAAGCCGAAGAGATTAAACAGTGCAGCAGGGAGAATCTTTGGGGGTTGACGGGGGAGATTCTTGTGGGTTTGTTGGGGTTTTTTTTAGCAGAGGGGTAACAAAGTAGTGGTTTAGTGTTGCTTCCGTCCCCATTTTAATTTGAACCACGCATCCCCCGCTTCCCCTCCCAATAATCCCTGATCCTCGCTGCCATGGGGCAAAAAATACTTGTCCCGGCTCTGTGCTAATCACCCACCCAACAGGTAAGCTCGGTCCCAGCAAGCACAGCCCCGTCTCGGGCTGCAGAATTAATTTCTGTGTCCGTGGGGTGAGCGAAGGGGGATGCTGCAGATGCAAACCCCCTCTCCACAGCCCCGGGCATCCCGCATCCCGCTCAGGTCCCTGCGAGCACCCGCAGCTCCCAGCATCTCCCTGGCGCTGCACCAGCCGCTGCAGCCTTTGCTCCGTCCCAGGTTACTTATCCCGCTGCAAACTTGGCTGGGGCTGGAGCCGTTTGGGTGTCAGGGAGGCCAGAAACGGGGCTGAGACATTCCCATTGCTTTTTTTGCTGCCGGTTTATTAAATATGAGAAGGTCCAGCCATGGATGCTCTGGTGCGGCGCAGCGAGCGGCTGGATGCTGGATAAAAGCACAGTCTCTGCTCCTTAGGAAGCGAGCTTTCCCCGCAGGGCTGCTTTTTAACTGCTACAAGTCAAAACTTAGCGGGCCTAGCAGTGGCAATTTTTTTTTTTCCCCCTTTAAAAAAAAAGCAGTTTCCTATGTATTTTTACTGACAAAAGCCTGAAGCTTCCTTTATATGCTTTATTTTCTTTCTCCTCTGAAACGATCGTTAGACAAAAGCAGTTTTGCTGCTGGTTAATCAAGAGAGTGATGTGGCCCTGCATTTTAATCCTAAACCAATTAGCAGGATTTGACATCATGCCATTAGACTGCTTGAAACAAAAATCAAGGACAGCGTAATGCAGCTAGAAAAGAACAATAACCATCAGCGCTGCCCTGTCAAAGGGGAAGGAAGAAATTTGGCTGCGTGTGTAATTTCCAAGCAATCCCCCTTCCCTCAAACCTGAGCATTCAAATGAGGGAGCTAAATAATAATGAGAGGGGAAAATGTTGAATCTCTAATCACATTACCCTAAACTGCACCGGTTTGAAAAGCAGAAATCGCTATTCTTGCTCCTGAGTCGACGCAAATTGGTTGCATTTTTAAATCCTGAGTTCTGTTTGATGATTTCTTTAGTGGATGTTTCGTGCTTTGCTTTGCAGGCAGGTTGCACGCACGCCGGGAACGGCGGCATCTCCGATGCAGATGTACAGCGAGGGACCCTGACGTGAACACGCCGGCATCCCTAAGAAACAACTTCCCAGGCTTATAAATGTTTGCTTTGTCCAAACCACCCTAAGATAATTAATGAACGAAGCACCTTTTAGCAACTGTACTTTCTGTTGGCAGAAATGCACCTTACGGCTGATCCCGCAGTGGCGGTGCAGCCCAAGCCGGTGGCAGGGGCTGGAGCCGGGCTGGCAGGCGCTAGCCCAGCCACGGCTGCTGCCTGCAGGCAGAAATAAGCCTGGCAAAGATGTGTGGTGAGAACAAAAACGCAGGCAGGCCCTGGGGTGCGGTATTTGAGGGATGAATGCCTAAAGCACATCGGGGACTCCGCGCCTTGCTGCGTTCTCGAGGCTGGCAGCGGAGAGCTGGAGCAGGAGTGAAACCCAGCGTCTCATAAAGCAGCATATGGATAGAGCGCAAATGGATGGGGTTTTATGTCCTGTGCAATATTCTCATTGATATTTATTTTGATTTAATTTGGCTAATGTGCAGGAAAAATGAAAACGCATCGTGCTCCTCAACATCTGATGAGGAGCCGAATGCTTTTTAAAATCAGTATTCCCTCATAGGCGGCGATCTTTAAGGTCTGCCCAGCAACTGTGCTGGAAAATCATGAGTCACTCCATGTAAATCACAGGATGACCCTCGGAGCAGCAGATTTTTTTAAAAATATTGAATTGCTTCTGCTAGCATTACAGTTTCTAGTTTTTCTGCTTCAACCTTTTGTCCGTAACTTAATTTTCCTTTTAATGAAAGTGGAGTTTCCCACACCCTCAAACCACTTCAAAGAGAGGGAGTTTAAAAAAAAATTTTAATAAAATATCATGAGATTCATGATAAAATGGTGAAAGATGGCAATGGTCCTTATCCCAGCTTTGAGAGAAGAGAGGCTGAAGCGGAGCCAGGGAGGACAGGAGCGATGGTCACTAACCGTAGCGTGAGGTTGGAGACTGGGCTGCAAATCTCTGCCAAAGACTTCCAGGGCGAACTTGGGCAAGTGACATAGATCTTCCTCCCTCGTAGCTGCCGCCTGCAATACGGGATAAAAAGAGTCCATTTCCTCCACGGGGATCTGTAGAAATAAATGCTTTAAAACTGGTGAGGGGCGGCAGCGATGGCAGGGTCATGCGCAGGCTGGAGAGGGACAAAAAATAATTCCCCAAAGACGTTAACGGCAGATAAATCCTCTGCCTTGCCATCGAAGCAGCACTCCCAAAGCTTCATGGCTCTCAATTTTGGGGGAATAAATTTGTGAGAGGAGGTTAGGGTGGGTAAGGTGAGCAGGGGCTGAGGGTACCTGGGGCATCCCACCAAACCCTCGCTTCGCCCCGCCGGGCGTCCCCCCAGGGCTGCCTCCCGCTGCAAAACTGGGGTTTTAATGTCCCCGTTCCCTCGCCTGTTAATAAAGGAACAAAAAACGCATTTGCCTCCTCAAGGGTGTTGTGAGACAAAGTTGGTAAGTGTTGAAAAGAAACCCAAACTGGAGGAGAAAGCTGGCTTTGTTGCCTTCGGACACAGACCACCACAGACCTTGCTGAAATTTTGCTGTAACATCTCTTGAATGAAAATATGTTCTCCCCAAAAAACCCATCAAACATGTCCTGACTTGAAATGGCTGCCAGGGTAGTGAAAGGAGCTGCAGATTATAGATCCTCGGGCTCTTGTGGCAGCAAAATGTTTGTCCCGTGGATTTGGGCTGGATCCAATGAATCCAAAAAGTGCTCGGAGCGACTGTTTAACTCATCCTGTAGGGAAGGAAAAAAAAAAGAGCTAAACAAACCAAAAAAGCAAAACAAGAAACAACAGCAAGAAAAACCCTTTATATTAAAATAATAATAAAATTGAGACACTGGCCAGGAAAAAGGAAATTCAGAAAGTCAAAGGTTAAACCGCAGCCTGAATCTTAAACTGAATTGGAAAGAAGAGGAAAGAAAATTAAATTCAATTGGTCAGAGCTTGTAAACTGGCTTGGGGCTTAAAGAAGGAAAGTGCCCTCCAAGGAGAAGAGCAGCACCAAACTTCTGAATCTTCAGAACTGGCGAGGGCACCTTAAGGTATCGTGCAAAAAGATAAAGTGTTGTATAAAAAATTACTGATCCTGTACTTCTTCTACGCTGTATCTCACTGAGATCTACAAAAGTAAAAGCCATATTTGCATTTTTTAAACTTTTATTGATATCACAATGCATGCTTTGTGATCACAAACTCTGGAGGAAAATAACAATATTTTAATGGGAATAATTTTTAAAAGAGCTGTTCTAATCTAGAGAAAATCTGAGAACACTAAAAAAAAATCTCTCTAAACCAAGACTAGGATAAAATTATCACAAAAGGAAGCAGAGTAAGGAGTGTGCCCACAGTCTGATATAACTGAAGAATTAATTACTGAAAATAATGAACTGAAAATAATGAAAGAAATGGCAGCTTTAACAGAATGGTGGGTTTCTGCTGTATTCCAGGCAAGCAAATATATCAGTTAAAGTCTGAGATGGTACTAGGATGCAGAGAAAACACTGCAACTGCTTGGTGGTTCCCAGGTGCATATTACATATATAAAGACAGAGTTTTTATCCTTAGTGAAAAACAAGACTTGCCTCTTTGAGATCTTTGGTTTTGCTTGTTTAATTCCTAGCCTCAGAAAACAAACCCATTTTTTTTCTAAATGATTTGTCCATTTTTGGTTTTCAGCTACAAAGTCCGCCTCCTTAGGCTTGCATTAATTTGATGTGCATCCATCTTAATTCAAGTTGATCCATTTCAATCTTGGCAGCATATCGATAGCGAACGGGAGCGAAACGCCATTCGACGAACTCCGCCGTACCAGCAAAACCAGGGACAAAACAGAAAACCTGGGGTCGTCTCCTGGAATCAGTTCCTGGGCTGCAGCTCAGTCTTTGTATGTATATGATTTTATTTTATTTTTTATAGGCAAGCAGTTATCATCATAATTGTGTTCGTAATTTCAAGGGTGCATTATCATACTAATGGATGATGAGCACTCAACAGTCACAAGAAACATTAATTAAAAAAGAAGTTCTCCTGTCCTAGCAGGGAGAGTGTTCCCTAATCCCCATTATGGAAATTGGTTAAGCCAAGAGAATATTTCCTTTATAGTTTCAGCTCTTCAGAAAGCCTTTGATGTCCTAAGCCAAAGCAACTACCCATCAGGAACTGAGAGACGTACTTTGGTCCCCCATGCCAGCTTTTTACTTACGTCTGTCGTTTAATTTCCCCCATAATATGGGGGAAAGTCTTAGCCAACATCTTCATTTTCGTTCATTAGTGAAATCGTGGTAATAATACCACTTTGCACTTAGCTCTCTCCTGGGCACTTTGGAGGTGTCTGTCACCATGCTGTGTATATGTATAGAGCCCTCCATCCAAAAATGACCGGTCAGTAAAGTTTCCAAATATAAAAAAGGTCGAAGCAATACAGGACTCTATTATTATCACTTAAAACTCTGCGAGGCATTAAAATTATGAGTGTGCAAAAGGTGTAAAACGTAGCTGACTGCCTTGACATCGCTGGGGCTGTCGGTGAGCTCTGGTCTCCGTCTCTGCCCTGGGCTTAGCAGTCGCTCTTCTTGCTTGGTCTTGCTTTTTTTTCCTCAAATAAGAGGTCATTCTGTGCCATGCCAGAAGGTGCTCTGTGCATCCACTATTATGCTGTCCTTCGCAGCTTTAATCTGCATAGGTAAGCTGCATCTCTAAATAGTTTGAAAGGCAATAAAATAAGCGCACAAAAAAATTACCGCAGCTTCTATGTTCTAGAAGGGGTGGAAAAAATGTCCTGAAGAGCTCTCTTTATTAATATGAGATGGCAAATATTTTTTCCTGTTTATTAAATCATATGAAAGGTTAATTATGGTTAGCGACTGTGGGTAGAAAACAATTCTTGGAAGATGCTTTTGTAACAACAGGTTGGCAGTATGCAGAAGCCATCTGCTTCCTGCAAATGTTAAGGTACAATCTCAAACTTGTGAGGTTAAAAATTACAGATTGCAGAGTAGTTTGGTAGAAGGAAAATCCATGTTGTGTTGATGTAAAGTTGCTCAGTCTCCTTGACACGCAGCCTGGAAGGAATGCCAAGTTCCCTAAAGGACGGTATTTGGCTGGAGAGGACCCTCGCTCGGGGTATTCTGTACTCACACTGGCTGTCTACTAAGCTAATTAAGCCATTTTTGTGCTGCGATTAATTTTTTTTAAATACAGAAACTGATTTCAAATCCTGACCAACGAAGAGGAGTGGATTGTGGATATAATATTCTGCTTTCAAGTGGGGATTCAGCTCCTTCGACGAAGGAGAAAAAAACGTTGCCACCATCATCAAGGTGACGTGCTCCTGAAACTTGTTGCTTCAATCCGCAATGTGTAGACTTACCTGCGACTGCAAACTCTTCATGGTAAGGACTATCTGTTTGAAAAGGAAGAGCTATCGCCCCCATTTTATATAGTGACCTAGGCAAAAAGATATGAAGTGATTTGCCCAAGAGCACGCAGGGAGGTTGTGGCTAATGGAATTAAACCTAGATTTTTCAGATCGCAGTGAAGTGCCTTTACCTCAAAACCACTCTTCCTCTCTGTGGGTCAGCTACTGTAACTTCAGCATTTCGGCTGGGTTTTCAAACGTGTTTATCTTCTTCTAAGGATCAAGTTTAATTCCGCTGAGTTTTCCACTTCCATGGAAAACATCACCCAGTTTATCCTTCCCCTCTACAGATAACATTGCCCGACTTTACCTGCTCCCCACCAACGAAACACAGGTTGAACCACCTGTAAGAGGAGAGGTGGGGAACTGCCATTGCCAGGTCTGTCCCCTTCACTTTTCAGCCAAATAGGGGGAAAATCTTTTTTTTTTCAGAGACTCTGATCTGAAGCGATGTCATGCAACCTTCAGCCCCTTTCCTGCTTTCCTAATTTACTTACAACCCCTCCCCATGCTTGTCCCCAGGAGCTGGCTGCTGGCTGGCTGCTGAAAGGCTCCTGTGTAAAAGGGCTCATTTCCAAACGTTGCCGGCAACGGAGACACCGAGTTGTTTACTGTGCAATAAAACGATCTGGGGCCTCATTTCTAGTGCCTCTACCCTTAGCAATTTTGTCAAGGCTATGCATGTGTACAGGGGTCTCTCCTCCAACACTGCCTTATTTTTTAACAGATACGTTCCAACTCCACGACTTCTTTTTTGAAGTGGTTTTATCTTTTCCCTTTGCTCCGGAGCTGGTGATCCACTCCATTATCGACACCTCCTGCCAAGAACGGGGGCCTGCCGTTAAAAGCCCTGCGGATGGAGGAGCAAGGGGCTGACCCCTTGGGCAAAGCTGCAGAACATCTTGCCATTAACTCCCAGTCATTTATCGCAGCCTTGCTCCCCGGTGCTTGCAGCATCACTGCCCTTACCAGGATCGTTAGCGGCAGGACCTGCATTATTCTGCATCGTCCCCTTCTGCTGCCATCGGTGTTGCGGTCTCATTGCATGCGTGGTCCTGAGCACGAGGCTTCTGGTGGGCTGCAGTTGATGGGATCTTCTATTTCTGGGCTGAAACCACTGATGGGGAAGAAGGAGCCAGCTCTATTCATCTGCCTGTCATTTTGTCAACAGGCCTGGACCTTTCTTTCTCTTCTTCCTACTCTGATCTCTTCAAGGAAATCGAAGATCGTTACGGGTAATACTAGTAATGCTTTTATCAGGCTTCCCGGAGCGCCCTGCGAGAGTTGGCTGCATGTGAGGGACTGAGGCACATAGAAATTAGGTATGAGATTTTTCAATCCCACCGAAGGGATTTGGATGCCCAGCATCCATTAAAATGAGTAACAACTCCTGTCCCACCCTAAATGGCCGGAGCCCAAATTGCTCCACGAGATGGAAACCATCTTGGTTAATGCATGGACACTTAAGCCCTCAGCATCTGACTTCACTTATATTTTATTTCCAGCAAACTTAGTTGATCATGTCCAATGAAATACTTGTATACCCCCCCGCACCCATTACCCACTCCCCGACAGCTCATTGGGCCGTCGCTTGCCAGCTCCGTTATAAGGGGAAGGTGATGAAGGTAGCTAATTTGTTTGCAAGTTGGTGAATGATGTAAAAGGTTCCTCGTCCATCATAATAAAGGCTCTCGAAAAAAACGAGACAAATGGTCCTTCCTCTCGTTTCGCTTGCGCTATACGGGGACATTTGAAACTGAGGGAAAGTTCAGCGTAGCCATATGTACGGAGGGATGCACACAAATCACAGCTGCTGCTAATTGGATCCAGAAATCTAATTGGTCCCTCATGGTTGGCCGGTGTTACATATAGGGTCATCTCAGCAGTAATGTGGGGTCCGTGGGGCTTGGTCTGCTCGACTTGGCAGCCCGGTGGCAGGGGGCTGTGCTGGCACCACGGCCCAGGGCCGTGCCAGGGTGCTGCTCTCCGGAGCCGGGGGTGCAGAGCTGCCCCGAGCAGCTTGGGCTGCTTTTGCTTTCCCTGACCTGCCAAGGGGGCTACGTCGCTCTGAGCATTGGCACGGGTTGCTCACTAAGCAGAGCGGGCATCCAGGGCCCTGCCCAACTCGCGAGGGAGATGAGGACATAACATAAAATAATATAAAACAACTCCAGGTGGTTGCTCCGATTAATGCCTCATCCAGAAAGCATCCCTACACCAAAGCATTGAGAAACGCCTCTTGAATTGCCAGAAATAGGATGTTTCCCACATCCCCTTCCTGCCCAAAGCTCATTGCAACCTGCTTGTCTGTGCTAAGGACTATTGGTCTTTTTTAACCCTTTTTAGGACCACTATGATACCATCCACCTCCACGCATGAGCTGAACCAGCCGCTCTGGACTTGGATGCTCCCAAGCTACATCGAGAGTAGCACCTGGGAAAGTGGGGAAGAAAGGCCCAAAGTTTGGTCTCAGGTCCATTTTAGTCCTGGAGAAGGCTCCGAGTCTTCTTATATTATGCAAATCTCCTCAGCCAATCCTAATTTTAATAAAGTTGATTAATCATTGTGCTGCGGACAAGGACAGTTATTCCCTGACTTATGCTATGGCGTTTATTGAAGCTGTATCCTTAAACGAATTACTGCAGGGATCATTAAATTTTGACTTAAATTGGACATAGTAAGCTCATTTAAAAAAAATAAAAAGCTTAGCAAGTTATATATAAACTAGAGGAAAAATGAATCTCCTCAGACTGTCTCCCATCTCCTTTTCAAGCAGGAACCTAAAGGGCAGATTTGCAAAGGGAGTTTTAATTTGCAGGGCAAATTTTCACAAAGGCAATTTGAAGCTGCATTTGTGCAAATCCTAATTGAATTGTGGGCTCAAAATTTGGTGCTTTATCCTCATTCAGCTCAACTGGTCCCCAAATTTGGGGTTGGCAGTAGAAATATTGCTCCCTTGGAGAGGGAAGGTGAAAGCTGCCGCCCTGTCCCTGTGTAGTGCCGAAGGGCTCAGTGGGAAGCGGGTGCTGCTCCATGAGCAGGTAAGGGTTGATTTTGGGGGTAAACAGGGTAAATTGGAAGGGCTGGCTGGCAGTGTGTGCCCACCGCCTTCGTGGTAGCATCGGCCGGAGCCATGCCCTGCACTGCAGGAGCTGGAGAGGAGCAGAGACCCAGAGAAGAGGCAGGCAATTTTTTAATGGGATTATGCTACAAAGTTACATAAAAAACCCCACCATGGGTTGATGGCTTTAGGGTTTGAGTATTCGTTCGCTGAGGGTTTTTAGAGGGAGGATGGAGATGTTGAACGTATGTCTTGTCTTCTGCCTCGCAAGCATTTGAAAACAGTTTAATATTTGTTGGTTTGATTCCCTGTGTATAAAACCATTGACCTTACTCCTCGGTGCTGAGAAGGATCCCAGGAATGACCACGGGGCCTCGTTGCACCAGGGGACGGGTGGGAAGGAGGTTTCCAAGCCCCTGTCCCGTGTGCTGCTATTTGAGACCCCATCCCTGACAGCAGAGCTAGGCAGACCATAAGCCGCTCAATTTGGGGTTGCAGGGGAGCAGGTACGACCCTATCGAGTCCCTCAGGGCGGAATAGTGCCATGTAAAACCCCAAACCCTGAAGCCTGTCCATAGCAATACTCAATATTTGTTTATTAAATAGAAGAGGACTGCACCTCTGCCTATGGATATATGTTTCCAGGAAGAGGGAAAGACTATAAGCAAAAAGGTGATAAAGTAAGGGTTTTTAAAGCAGCAATATTGAGATCCGTCTTGACATCCAACTTGTACATTCAAGTCACACTTCATCTCACCTTACAAATCCCAGTCACACCATCCCGGGGGCAGGGGTGTGCTCAGAGGGTAAAGGGATTGCAACTACACGTGCTGCATCAGCCAGCTCTCCATTTTCCATGCCTCTCTGTATTTTAATTAAAAATCTTAATTAATTTTTCACTTTGTGTCAAGATTTCTTTCAGCGCAACTATCAATGATGGACATATCTCTTGGGAAACGGGGCATTTTGCTAGAGAAAGGAAAGATACATTTTTTAAATGGCCGTTGCGCAGCAAACTCTAAAGGGCTGCAGTTTACAGCCCCTTCGTGCAGACTTGCTTGGTCATGGCAGGATCCAGCTGCCACTCTAACAGGAGATTTGAAGACAGCTACTAATATTAAAAAAAAATGCAAACGGTGCTATGCTTTCGATCTTTAATAACACACAAGAAATGCAGAACCAGCGTATGCATGCCCCCCAAAAAGAAAGAAAATAATGTAAAACTTCCACACCTCTGTGCTTTGTGCTTTCTGGCGGAGGGCTCAGGAGCCGGGGGGTTCGGGCCTTCCTCCATAACCCCAAAGTGCTTTTTCTCTCGATGGAAATTTCTATTGCATCGCCATCTCGTGGTTTTCTGCAAAAATTGCTGGTGCTGCAGAAGGCCTGCCTCACGCCGCCGGTGCTTAACTGCACGATGGCATCTATTAAAAGGTAATATCCACTGGACATGAGGTAAACGGGTAATTGCAATTAATATTGCATAGCCGGGCCCGTAACAGTGAAGCTGGGGAGAGAGAGATGGGGGGGAGTCCAATTATGATTTGTGCACTCGCGGGGCTCAGCGCTGCCTTTTGCATTGCTGTCCACGTGTGGGCCCTTGGCCACGCCACGCTGCTCACTCTCCTGCGTTAGACAGACTTAGGAGCGCTGGAGATCGTTGCCCGATGGATTTTGCTTTTGCAAATGCAAAGGTGGGTATGGGCCGGATCCTGATCCATGGGAAGGACCAGAAGCAAACTGTCCTCCGAATGATGAAAGACACCAGGGCTGTTATTTAGAGTAGGATATACGGCATGCTTATGTCCATGCAATTCTTTTTTTGTAAATTTGATTGGTTTTCACATTGTTTTACTTCTTTGATTAGTTTGAGCTGCACTGAAACTGTGAAGGGCAAAAACCAGATTTATGATGTTTATTACATTGTTATCGTGCCACTGGTACTGGTTTGGGAATGGTCACTTACTTCAGCCTACACTACTGTTTCTGTTTACACAAAGGTGCATTTTTTGTGAAGACTACAATGATGTTTAGTCCTCTGGACATGCCTTGCACCTACAGTTTATAAAAGTCTGTCAAAAACTGTGCTCTCGAATTCATTTTAACATGTCCCAGTAGCGTTCATCCCCAGGTAAAAAAACCTCCAGGCCATAAATCAACTCGGTGAGGCAGGGCTGTGCAAGAGCCCCGCTGTGCAAGGAGGCGAGCAGGGGGCTGTGGTAGCAAGGAGGATGGTTGCGAGGTTGCAAGCACAGGGCTGTGATTGCAAGGAGGAATTGTTGCAAGGTTGCGAGCACAGGGCTGTGATTGCAAGGGGGGATCATTGTGAGGTTGTGAGCACGGGGTTGTGATTGCAAGGAGGGATGGGTGCAAGGTTGCAAGCACGGGGCTGTGATTGCAAGGAGGGACGGTTGCAAGGCTGCGAACACAGAGCTCCCCATCTGCACTGGGTGCTGTCTGCATCCCACCGACTGGCCCTTCTGCCCCGGGGCCAGGCTCCCCGGGGCCTGCGTGAGCTATCCCAGACCAGGGGGACCCACAATTGTCCTCGTCTTGCAGTCGCACCACCTTTTCTGGCTGGGGAAGCAGCGGAGGGTGAGGAGGGTGAAGCACTCCATCTCACTATGGAGGATGTCCTGCAGAAATGATCATCGGGCTGAAAATCTCAACTCCAAGCACACCAGCAACAGCTCTCCAGCCCAGCCGGCTCTGTTGGTCTGGTCAGAATTTCCCCGCCATGGTTTCATCCTGCTAGAAACGGAATAAGTCTTTGCAGGAGGCTGCATGTGTGCCCCTGGTTTTCCTCAGCAAGGCAAGGAGAGCGGGAATGTTGAAACTCAGCCGGCGGTTGGGAAATTGCCCCCCTCTAATACAAGCCAGACCTGTGGAAACCCTCCAGGTCTCAAAAGCCCTCATCGGCCGAATCAGGACTTTGATGACGAAAAGCAGAATAAAAGCGAACAGGAACAAAGCAAGTTTAAACAAGCCCAAACAAGAAACAGCAGATTTTGAGAAAGCAAAGTAAGAGGCTATGGGCTGCCCCAGCTGTTCGAGCTGCCCCGGAAAAAGCCAAGAAACCATGGAAAATGCCACGTTGTGGTGAACGGCATGGAGATCCCCAGGTCTCTCCATAGCCATGTGCATATGACCATGAGCGCTATGGACAAGGGAGGACAATGCATAAATCAGTGAGCAATTTTGCCAGCAAAGAGTCCTAGTGAAGCCGGTGTTTTGCTCAGCTTTGGGGCTTTCTGATGACAGTCATCCCATTTTCCTGGGAAAAATCACCCTGAAGACATTGGCTGGTGGCGTCCAACTTCACATCTCCAGGGCATGTCGGCTTTGCTGCCCCATCCCTATCCCTGCTGGGTCTCCTCCACACCCCCTGTTTACAGCTACTTGGAGCAAAACACACGGTCCTGTCCCCCTTTGTCTCCCCTAACCCTGCTAAGCCTCAAACAGGGCTTCCCTTCGCTCCCAGCATGGTGCCATGGCCTTCACACTGCTTCCCTTCAGCCCAAGGAACGTCAGGAGCAAAGCACTGCAGAGGTCATTTGGGCAGGCTGCTGAGTGGGACATTGCTGTCGCATTTGGGACCTACTCTTAGGGCAGAGCAAAGGCTGTTTTGTTAACGGCAGGGATCTGTGGGTGCGGGGCGGACACCCTACAGTGGGACCTTGAGAGGAAGGAGTAGTGTTTGGCACATAGTACCTTTGGAGGTAGCTAATCTATATTATTATTAGGCATTTTAAAGCATTTGCAAGAGGCAGTTCCCAGCTCACATTTCACTCCACCGTGGAGCAAGTTTAGAAACAAATGAGAAGCTTGTTAATTTGGATCTCACTCAAATGAATGGCTTCCTTTATACCAGTTACCTTTCAGAAATGTTGAGATTTAATTAATCCCTTGCTGGAAATAATGTACAGTATTACCTTAATCTCTAACGCAGGATATCAATGCTAATGCTCAGCATAAAGAACGAGCCTTGTTAAACATACAGCTGGAAACACAACCATGGCCCCACCGGTCCGGTGCGAGCAGCTCTGCTGTCTGCTGGCCTGCCTCAGCACGCTCGCTGCTGGGGTAGATGAAATATTTGCTGCAGGTTGTATTTGGGACTGTATTTCTGTGCTGAAGCTTTGCTACAAGCCAAGAGAGTTGTACAGCAGTGTGAGTCTCAGCTTTCCTGTTCTCCGTTTCAGTCCTGGCCATGTAGCCAGCCCAGCTCTTGGTACCACATTACCCATTGAAGGGGAGCAAAGCCATCTGAGGAGGATAAGTCTTTCCAGGCATTGATGGGAAATGGGTTCATGCGGTCTTCCTTTAATTTAGCCTTGCCAGAAAACCTGCAGAGAAGACTTCAGGAGCTGGCTCCCACCTCCCAGCACCTCCCTGCAAGGTGGGTGCCCACATCAAGCTGCTGGAGCTGCTCGGAGTGGAATGAGGAAGCTCTCGCTCAGGAGTATTTGAGCAGGACGGCCGGCACGTGTGTGCTCAGCCAGCTTTGCACTGTAAGAGGATCGCCTCTTTTTTTAGAGCAATCAACTGAGACGCAGGAGCCCATGTCTCTTGGGTTGTTTTGGTAGCATTGAGTATTCCTGACATAGCCCATCCGTGGCACCCCCCGAGCTCCTGCTGCCAGCTCTCCCCTCAGCTCTCACACACACACGGGCGCCTGCTGCCAAGCTCTGCCCTGGCCCCATCTGCTCCGCTTTTCATCTGCATCTCCTGGAAACCACTCTTCTTCCTCACCCTTTGCCCTAGGCTATATATAAAGGGCTAATCCCAAAGCTAGTTGTGTCAAAGAAAGGGCTGCCATTGACTTCCAGAGACTGCAAGGACCTTAGCTGCTCGCTTCAGGGTGGATTTTTAATAGATAATTAAATAACCAGAGGAGAACAGCACAGGCTCATCATTGGGGCACTTCAAATTTTGTAAGTGAGCCTGCGTGTGATTTCTTTCCCCCAGGAGGATGCAAAATGTGAGAGGTTGGTACAGGTTGATGCTCACCTGTGTCCTTTGACGGGGCTTATCTTCATTTGCATTTTCGTAGGTGAGATGTGAAACGCTGGTTGGGTTTTGAATGAAAACTGCAGCAGTTTCAGTGCAGAATATCAAGACATGCTCTGGGTCATCACGCGCAGAATCTGACTGGAGAGGATCAAAGGAAAAGGGTCTATTTTTGGTTTTACATCTACTAATTACTCTGAACAAATGAGCAATGCATCTGAGAAGTAATCTTTTTTCAGGTTTCCATCTGGTAAAAGTCTTGTAGGTGCCATAACTTCAGAATTATTTCAAGCCTGTACTTTTCACTGAAGACTCTGAAGTTGGAGTCAACCAGTGAGTGGAAGAATGCAGATTTGCTTTTGTGTCGCTCATGTCCATTCAGAAAACTACTAAAGCAACATGTCTCAGGGCTGTGAACACCTACATCCAGTAATGCTGGATGCAGTGAGATTTATCATTGATGCAGAATCCCCTTTGCATAGCTTTCATATGAAAAAATGTTTCGGAGGATCAATCCTCTGTTCCTCATTTATCTTCTAGCTGTATTGGAAGCTGACCTTCCTCTGCAAGCCTCAGCTCACGTCGGAAGAAGGTTTGTCTTGGCACGTTGAGGACAGACGTGTACTTCCACGCAGTAACACCAGACCTGGCTCCTACTCTAGGGCTTTCCGCTATGCCTTCCCATGGGTATATGGACGATACACTAGGGAGGTGTAGAGAGGACACATCTCTGTTGGAGTTCTCCTAGGGCTAGTCCTGATGACGGACTGCAACTCAGAGAGGCTGTTTTCCAAGCACTGTCTCTACAGCTGGTGGAGGGAGGTGGGTGCCCTCAGTGGGTGCTTGGATCTCAACCTTCCCTGTCCTGATGGATGTTTTGCCATCGCAGTGCACCACAACGGCATCGTCCATGTAGGTGAGTCATGACCCACTGAACATCAGACCAGAGGAGTCTTTCCTCCTGTTATCCATGTCCTGCTGCCCAGGCAGCACTGCATTATGTGTGGCAGCAATGTCAGTACAGCCAAGCAAGGGCTCAGGCCAGGGGACCTCCATAGGGCCTCTGAAACTGGTACATTGAGGTTGTGCATCCTGGGACCCAGTGGCTTCCTCTCTGTAGCTCTTCTCAATGTAAGGTGAACTGGTGTTACCTACACTGCACCTTTCTAGGTCTTTGTCTTCTGAAGACCTGGTAAAGATCTTAAAGCCAATTTTGAAGGGATACAGGGAGGAACTGAAAATAGAAAAGCTGACATTGATTTCTCAGAAAGAAGTCGAGTATTCCTCAGGGCTTCACTCAGTTTTGAGAGATACGAAGTCGCATGGCCAGGGCACGGTCTGACCATGTGGTGATGTGGTCAGACCGTGCCCTGGCCATGCGACTTCGTACCTCTCAAAACTGAGTGAAGCAATCCTCAGTGCCATTGCAGACAATGACATGTCAAGTAATGTGGTTAAGGCAGACACTCTTGCTTTTGCAGAACAGATTTGAAATCTGTATTTTTATGCAGAGGAAAGAAAGAATGCAAGACAACTGAAAGAACAAAAGAAGGAATGAAAGAATGAATGAACAAATGAAATAAAGAAGGAAAGAAAAAAAAGATTAAAGGGGCCCAACTCAAAAGGATGTTTCCTTTTCATAAACTGTGAAGTTATACCAAGGTGAGAGTTCTCTTTGCCTCTAAATCCTGTTCTGCAGTGATAATAAACTGGCACAGTGGGGAATGGGGAGGGTTGTGGGGATGTGGGGAAGCACGAAGCAGTCCGAATTACACACTGGATTTACTATTATTTGAGTCCTACATGAAGGGTAGAGTCTTGCTATATTGTATCCAAGGAGTGCAACAGTACTTAAAGACTAAAAGTCTCCACCACTTCTCAATGATAGATGAATTAGTACAGATTTGCAGGCTGGTTCCTTGGGAGGCCAGTGGTGATTCTGGGGTGAATTTCCCAGCTTTCTGCGAAACTGAGGTTTCACATCGTTCGCGAGCGAGTTCCACCCACTGAATCGTAGTGTCATGGACCTGCGGAAAGGAGTGGGAGCAGAATGGGAGACTTCAGAGCTGTTGCTTTTTAGACGCCGGTTATTGCAGAGTATTCTGTGCATCATTCTGAATTTGGGCTTGTTTTTGTATGAAAGCAATTGGCTGGCAAGATTGCTGTAAGTATTCCTAGTAGAGCTGTGTTGGAAAAAAAAAAAAAAAGAAAGATTCCTTTTTTCATGGAAAATTTTGACTTTATAACTCAAAACTTGAAAATTTTAGCTGAAAACTGCGGGAGCCTTCCCCGATGTGGCTTCTTGTTTTCCAACAAAAATAAAATAGCAGAGATGGAAATGGAAAGTTTCTGTTTTCATTTAGAAGGAAAGTTTCCTACCAGTTCAAAGAGCTGGTAGTGTCTAGCCTGGCCTCTCTGCCAGCCTCTGGCTTCCCTGTTGCTCATGGATCAGTGTTTTCCAGGAGGCAGTGGAAGTTCTGCAGAGCTGAGAAACGGTCCGTGCTTGGTCACATCTGCTTCTGAGCACAGACAATGTCACTGGAATATTTGCAGTCACTTTGCTGTGGATCTCCAACCTAAGCACTGATGGAGAGGAGACACCTGTGGCTATTTTTAGCAGGCTGTGATCAGTAATAATTTGATTTTCAATGAGAAGGTCATTTTTAGGTCGAGAAAGATGGAAATATAAACTTTGACCCTCTGTTGTTGAAAGATTTGTTCAGGAGTGGTGATGTGGCTGGTGGTGGCTGAATTCAGCTGGGGTGGTTCTGCTCACCGCAGGCACCTCTCGGAGCCAGGCTCCCCTTGCCTTAAGGAGCCATTTGCACTTCCAGGAGGGTTTGGGGCTGGGAATAGGGACAGAGCAGAGACCGCATCAGAAAAGCTCGCCCTGACTTCAGGGCAGAAGAACTGATGGATTCAGTATAGCGGCCTGATGCTGCAAAGAAATGCAGCACACCCATCTGCCCATCTCTACTCTCACCCAGAAACATGAACCATGTGCAGAGCAGGGATGCTAAAGGGGCCCCATGCAGTGGCCTCCCACCTCCCGGCGGTGCCACGACCACCCGTGCGTGGTGTCACCACGGGCAAGGTACTTCCAGTGACCTTCAGAGAAAGAATTACATTTGCAGGGAATAAACTGTTCCCCACATATCCCATCTCTGGCTAAAGCCTAGCCTGTTAAATTAAACCCATTTTGTTAAGGGTTTTAAATGCTGCTTGCCCATATGCAGAATTATGTCTTTAAAGATTAAAAAATCCAATATAAACAAAATAAATCCAGGGAGTTGAATGCATGAATCATTATTTAGTACATATTGTCCATTCTAATCTGCAGTCCAATTGTGAAGTCATTCAAAATGCTGTTTCTCAGTAATTAGCAGGAATCTAACTCAGAGCCAATTTCTGATTAAATGTGCTTAAAATCAATAAAACATCATGAGTGATTAGAGTCACGTGTGATTAGCCCTGTCGAACAAAGCAGAATAAGTTATGGCCTCACTTTAACTTGTCAAAAAACAGAACTGGGGGTGGGAATGAGGAGGAACAGCTGATATTTCTATAAAGGGTTTTTCCAGTTCTCTGCCTTTCTCTTTGCTCCTTTAGAAAAGTGAAAGGATCGGTTTGTTGTCTGAAAATTACAGGCTGAAGGGGAAAGTTTGGGGTGGCTTTGGCTTCTCTTGCGGGTTCGTTTAAGGATATGCTTGGAATGGCATTTTTTAATCCTGTGTCTCAGCTGCGGGAGGGTTACCTGCTTCTCCTGGTGTCACCTTTTCTCCAGCTCAGTCCTGACTATTTGCAGAAGGAAATACCTGTAAGATTTTATTTATTTTTTTCTTCTGGAAGAGGCACAAAGGTCTCTTCTCCCTCCCTGTGAAAGGGAGCAATGCAGTGTAATATCCCCTATCAGCAATAGAAATAAAGAGCAGCAGCAACTCAAAACCAAGTGTTGATTGAAAAGCATTAGAGGGTAAAGCTGGTGGTGAAACCGTTTCTCTCCATCACGCTGCCGTGCGTCGGGGTGACTCGCAACACTCGTGCCCTGGGGTCCCCTGGACACACACCACGACCCCCTCCATCTGTTTGGGGTCCGGCAGGAGGTGCTGCTGATGGAAAGTGGCTTTTTGGGCAAGCGGCTTTTGGCAGCGTCCCCCCCTGCCACGGCAGCTCAGGGCTGGGGGCCGGCAGCATGCCAGCACCCGGCTGGAAGGGAGATGGCTGCGATCTCACGTTGGGCGCGTGGGGGTTGCGTGGGGTGGGAGAGCTTCTCCGGAGCTCTGTGCTTGGCAGGGCTCACCAGCAAAGCTTCCCTTGACGTCAGGAGATGGTGAACAACACTCATTTATAGCTACAGCTTCTTCACTTACAGCTGTGTGACCGCATCCCCGCTGGTTGGACCCTCAGAGGAAAATCCAGCTGTATTGCTTGGTGCTGCCTCCGGATCCGGCCCTAACAGTGATGCTGCTGGGGCTGCTTTCTTCCTGTCTCAGTAAGCAGAACAAAAAACCCACATCCGCAACATGTACATGGTGGTGGGTGAAGAGAGGAGGCTTGGGAAGCATTGTTCCAAGTGTATTTCCGCTGGCAGACTGTGTTTAATTGTATTTTTTCATGCCTATTTGAGAGGACATTTGTTTATTTCCAGAGTACATCCACATGCTTGTTTCCTGCTCTCGGCAAGGCTCTGACCTTCCACCCAGTGACGCTCAGGAATTTCTGGCAAAATCTGGTTTGTTTTTTTTTTCCTTGTGTGTGTAATCCTGACGTGTTCCCTCCTGCAGACAGAAGTTGTACGTGGAGTTGCTCGGGACCGCTCATTCCCATGAGACTCCTCGTTTGCCTGTCCCCTGGGATAAGAGCTTGTCACTCCGTGTCACACCTGGGAGAAGCAATGAGCCATCAGGGAAGGCTGTATTTAACCTGGGCAAAGGACCTGGAGGCACAGGGAACCTTCTTCTAAGAGGAGCCCTGCTGTGGTCAACCCCACCATCTCCAAGCACTACGCTGAGCTTTGGGTTGGTGTTTCTTCCAAATGAAAAGCTCTTGCAAGCCTCCTGCTGAAATGAAAAGGCAAAGAAAGTTCATTAAATGGTGTTCTTGAGTCAAAATTAGCAGTCCAGAGTCAGCGAGGGTAGGTTGTGCATCATAATGTGCCGTTGGTGGGTCAGCGCTGCCAACGTGGGAATGTCACTTCTCATCGAAAGGCAGTGCACACCAATGGGGACAACACACCTGGTTCACCCTATACAAACGTTCTCTCTTTTATAGGTTTTCTTACTGCTGTTCTTGCAAGCTGCTGGCTTTAACGGCAAAAATAGTGCAGAAACAGAGGAGCAGATCCTCAGCAGATGTCCATGGCAGTAGCTGGGTTGCCCCCAAATTACACCAGCTGAGCTCCAGGGTCTGCTGTGCTCCGAGAGATAAATCACCCTGCACTGACCTCCTGGATCCAACGGCAACGCAGGACCATCTGTGCTCATCCTCGGTGCCACTGCACATGTGGGGAGATCTGCTGCTCGAGGTGGTCGGAGCCAGGACCATCCAACACAGGGTGCTGGTCGGCGCTCTGCACCTCTGGAAATAAAACCCAGAGCTGAATGTGAGAATTACATAAATCAGCTAATTATTCCGCTCCCTGAGCCCCCTGTGCATAGTTTGGTGTCTGAGTTGGGGTTTTTTGCTTTTCTCCAAAGCAGCTGGAGATGGGATGTTGAACATGGTGTGTTATTGCTCCTAATGATATTAAAGAAAAACATCTCAAGTACTGGTTGGCATGTTTTGATTATATGTGAGGGTAAAATGAGTGCCAGATTTGGAGTGGGGAAGACTTTTTCCTCCAGATCAGATTAGCAGGAGCTGTTGGGGGAGCGAAGCGGGGAAGCGAGGCGTTGGGGGGCGGGGGGAGCACTGGATATAATCTCCCTCTTAGAATTAATTTGGCATTTTCACTGAACAAATCCCTGCTACAGAAGACCAGAGCCCTTGGTGGTTCCTTTTCTCTCTTCCTTTGGTGTTACTATTTGTGGCTTTATTTATTTGTACTAAAAGCCTTAAGCTCATTATGGCATTTTTGCAAAGTGCTTTTGTGGCTTGTGTTGAGTGAGTGTGTGCAGAGCAGTTGTTCCCTGGACCCTTTTGGATTAATGTTTGTCATATGATTGCCTGTGATTTCATGACCTCTGTGGCTGAAGTGAGCCCTGTGGGTTTTTTTATGTATGTGCAATTTAGCTTTTAATTAAGGCCTTGTTATCCAGGGAGTTGCAGCTCGGTTGGCTCGCATGCCCCAAGGTTCTCCTGGCTTGATACTGGAGTAAGGTAGCCCATATTTGGAAATATTCAGCTCGTTTCTCTTGTTTCAGTTTTCCAAGCTGTTTGAATTAATCTTCAGTCTTCTTTTCCAATGTTTACTGAAGAACAGCAGTTTTTTTTAACACTCCCTTTTATCACACAGTGTGATCAGCCGAGCTCAGACAATGCGTATTCATGCTGGGGTCTGTTGCTCATTTAGCAGTCTACAAACTACTAACGAAGTGCAGATGCATTGAGGAAGATCCTCCCTCCACGGATGAACCCTGGACCGGGATGCATCGAGGAGCCGTGTCGTGCAATTTGCAGCAGCCGCTTGCAGGCATCACGGGCCAGAGTAGTTGCACTGGCTGTTAGTAGGACTACTCTTTCCTAAGAGGTTTTATATACCTCGTCACCCTCGTAGCTTACCATGTCAGCACAATTAGTTCAGCTGGGTTTTACTTTTATTTATCTTCCTATTTTCTCCTTCTTTTCTGTGCTAACATGGTTCATCAGGTCCCTGATGAGGCTAAGGTTTAGCTCTTAAAATACATATTATACATGGGCATAAGGTTGCCTTTTTGCAGGAAAGCGAGATGTTTCTGTTGCCGTGGTTTTTGGGTGCTCAGGCTGTATCACACGCACAGGATCAATTTTCAGAGCTGACTTCCTTTTCATGCGCAATCTCTCTCAGCTGTCTCTAGAATACCCAAAGAATTTGGGATCTTTGACAGACACCTGGCTGCAGATTAATATTAGACAACCAGAGCAGATGATAGGTACTAGACTTTCATCCTGCCCCTTCAGATAGACCTGGTTCCCCTCTTCCTCCTACCCCTCCCCAAAGCAGGGATTTACTTGAGAGCAAGTTCCCAAGATGCCACCATGCTCAGCTGTCTTCCTAAAGTTACCTAAAGATTACTACTAACAGGTTTTCACACATCTGTTTTGGAGATGTTTAGCATAAGGGGAGCTCAAGTTGAATTTTATGGCAGTGGTTTGGGATGTAGTTCTGGATAATCATATGCCATCTCTATGAGGAAGTTATAGAGGTGCCTCAAACACCAGAATTCCAGTAGCAGGCCAAATTTTGAGAACCAGAAGATCTTGAGATGTTTGTAGCCAGTGCTCTTATTGATAAAATCCACATTTGTAAAATCAGGATCCAGATCTGAGCTCAGATTTGGTACGTTTTACAATTTCCTTGTATGTTAGGTGGGCTCCAGCATCTCCATCCTGGTCCAGTTTTAATGGTTTAGTGTCTTGCTCTTAGAGAGCGCTTCTTACCACCACCTTTGTTTTAAAGCTATTGATTTCTGCTTCTCATTTTTCCGAGCTCAGTGGTGAGATGTTGAGCTGGGTGCTACACTAATCCAATAAACTTTAGAAATCATTCCGGGGTGTTTCATATTGCACGGTGGCCAAACTCCGAGTTCAGTCAGTCGTAATCATCACGCTGGAGCACGGTCAAGGTGTGAAGTTTGGCCTGGACCCTGTGGCCATCTGGCCGCAGGGAAACCAACTGCCTCTCGAGCTAAAAATGCCTTTCATCCATCATGATAAGTCCCCTTTTCTACCAACAAATCTTCATTCTGCAGCTTACCTCCCTGCACGTAAATGACCGTACTCTTCCAATAGGGTCGTTGATGGTTGTTTAGGTTTCACGTGGCTCTTGGAGAAAAGTCACACCAGATACCCTGCCAATAACCATGGGTAGATTTGCCAGACCTTGCAGAAATCCACAACCAGGTACCATGCACCTTGGTGGCATCATGTGAGAAGGCAGGTGCCTGTAAATCATGTGAGCCAAGGCGTGTAGAAAGGCATCTGTGAAGGGACAGGATCCTCCCAAAGGAAAGGCACATTCAGAGCATTTTTAAAACTGATTTCAGTGATACAGGTTAGGAGTCATGTCTCCTGACATTGACTCCTCCATTGGTTGCTAATTGAGCGAAAGAGATGCTTGCGATGCAGGAATTACCTCCCGCTAAGTTCAGGTGCTTCAAGTAGGTCAGATAAATCATGCTTTAGTCATTCATTTCTCTCCATTGATGCTAAAGGGAATCTAGACCACTAGCTTCAATGTAGACCTCAACCCCGGAGACATCTAACATCCATGGAGATGTGAATCTCAGCTGGGTTATCTCTGCCTCTAAGCTTGAATATGAGAAAAGGGAAGCCAGGCTGAAGGCAAAGGCAGCAGTCAGAGACATAAAACAGATGCAAAATGTCGAGAAAGATAAAAGCTATGAGATGGCCCATAGTCCTGGGAAGCTAAGGGCACCTATCTAAAAATGAAGTAGCAAAACAAGAGAGCAGCAGAGAAAAAGGCAGGGTTGGACCAGTGCAGGAAGATGAAAATTTCCTTTCAACACTGAAAGTAACAGTTTCTAAAATCCATCTTCTCTGTCCCTCCCAAAATGTAAATGCTAGTAGTTACCCCTGTGAAAATCTGGAGCAGTTTTGTGGTAGTAAGTAGCAGATTCTTGGCTACTGGAGCCTCAATGTGGCAGATGGGTTTTTTGGAAAATGACACTTGCGGAGCCCAGCTGGTAACCACAGCTGAGATCTCCCTATCAGAGATCTTAGAAGTCAACGGCTGTATCGGCTTTGATTTCACTGGAAACAGCGGCTGGGCTGCTGGAAATTACACCCAGGTGTTAGGTGGAGAGGTCAGACTTGGCCAGCAGTTCCCAGGACAACTAACCCATTTCAGGCAATTCCCCATGTTTACCAGGAGAAACGTCTGCATTAACTGTGATATTGCTGGAACCTTTGGCAAATAATTTTGCCTTTTTAGGTGACCTCTTAAAAACTGTACTCCCCTGAGTTTGGGCGATATTTAGGTCTATTTTGGCCGAGGGTTGGGCACCTCTTTCTGTCGCTGCCCAAGGCACCTTGCTTTGGAAAGGCCAATCTGCCGCCAGCCTGCTGCTAAACCAAGCCAGAAACAGGCATTTTCCACCCCCCCAGCAGGAAAGTTTGGCATTTAGAAACAGTTCCTTTCTGAATCACACGAGAAACTTGGAATATTAAAAGATTTTATTGAATAAAAGGATAGTAGAGTGTTTTATCTCACATGTGGCAAAATGAAAATCAGTCAACAATTTCCCTCAAAAGTAAACAACGCAGCATATGGGGAACTCTGTTGGTGCTGTTGTTGTTGTTGAAATCTTCATGCTCCCAGAAAATTTTGAAGAAGTGTTGTTTTCAGATGGGGGCGGGGGAGAAGCGTGTGGCATGTCTGACCAGTTGCACTTGCTTCCAACTCAGAAACATCAGTTGGGTTTTGACTTTATCTCTGCTGAGGGCTGGATATCGTTTCCCCGGCACAAATACTTTGTATTTTTTTTTTTTTCTTGCACCAGGTCTCCCTGTACCCAATAAGAAATGAAGGGACCTCCAAGTGTTTTCAGTGTCACCTGCAAACTGGCTTTTGTATTTTAACCTTCCCTGAGATCAAGAAAACACAGCTTACTTTGTATCATCTGATCTGAATGCTATTTAACCCTCCTTTTCCAATAGTTTCTGTGTCCTCAAACTTTGTCTCTAAAACTTACTTTTTGCGCCCATGCCATATGCACACCCACCTGGATGTGTTATGTGCTATGTTATGTTTTATGCTGTGTTAAGTGCTATGCACACACACCTAACCATGATGTGTTATAAGCAGAGATAGCTGTGGATTTTCCATCCTGTCATTTTCCAACAGAAAAAGTAGATTCAAAAACATCAAATTTTGCTGTTGAAAAATAGAAGTCCTTTCCCCCTGTATGTACAGCCCCCAAATAAAGCCATCACTGGGAAAACTGAAATGAAATATTTTATTTGGGGATGGATTGATTGCAATTAGAGTATATACAGTGTTTCAACTAAATGTTTTATTTTTCATCATTTCAACCAAGTGTTGAACTGCTTTTGCCAGCGATGAAACCAGGGAACGTGAGAGCCATGGTTCAGTCCTGTACCTTCTTACGGGAGATGACCTCTCCCTTCACATGCTGCACAGTGGTCATCACACCATTAGGAGTGATGCGGAGTGGCATTTGGCCGAGGCCATGGACCTACGGAAAAGGGGAAAGTCCTGATTTCAAGACTGGGATTTAATGTTTTACCTCGTTGCTCTCAGAGAAAGGGGCAGTGCTGGGCTGCTCCTGAAGGTATGTTTGGCTCCATGAGATACTTCCCATCGCCTGCAGGGAGCCCTGGAAAAGGTCTTCAGTTTGCCAAGCTTGCCTTTGTGATGTGTTTTTATGGAGGAAGTGGTTGCAAGGGCCTTCCTATTGCCGTTTCTGCTTTAGGAAAGACCAAAGAAGGACTCGGCAGTGACTTTGGTGCCAGTCAGGCAGGGTCAGTGGAAGGGATGGACTCAAGCAGCTGATGAAGAAGTTCATTGGTGTGATGTGGCTGGTCTCAATTTATATTGATCTCCATAAACAAGAGAGGCACGTACTTGTTCTTTTAAAAAAATAATTATAGAAATCATTGCTATCCAGTCAGCAAGTAGAGGTGGACAGCACTGGTGGTTTTGCTTTGCTTTCAAAGCCTTAAATTGCTTTCAAACAAGAGTGATCTTGTTACTGCCTGTAGGAGTTCACAGTCATCCTCTGATCAGTTCTCCTCTCCTCATCTCCCTAAAAATGATTAGTGGTTTGTCCTTTCTGTTGTACTTCTCAATCGTTTCCTTGCAGCAGCCCAGGAGAGTGGAACATTCCTGCTCACAAGGCTCCAAGTGCAAAATGATGTGGCCAGGAGGGAGAGAAAGTGAAGTAACTCTGGCTGTACTTTAGTCAGACTGATGAGCGGGACACCAGGAGACACCAACGCAGAAAGCTAGAGAGAACACTCTATTTGTGCAACATTAAAAAAAAAAAAAAAGGTAAAAAATACAACTAACAGACAGGCTACACTCAGGGGTCTGCTTCCATGATGTAGGGTTTGGGAATTAGATCTATCCTATGAAAGTAAACAGTTTTAAAATCATTTTTTACCACAGTTGCATTTTCCAAGACAAAACACCCTATGAACTTCACTGGAGAAGTTCTTCGAAGGTTAAGTCATAGCGCTGTGGGTAAAGCATAATCCTGAAAGTCAAAAAATATGGCTTCTCCTCCCAGCTCCATGGTGATTTTGCTGCATGACCACGGACAAGTAACTTCATCTCCACTGACCGTGTTTGTGCATTCAGTCCTCCTTTAACCCATCTTAGTCTTTCATCTGGCTTCTTAGTCCTCCAGACCAACTAGTGAGCAGCTAACCTGTGTCAGCCAAGGTGTGGAGGTTGAAGCTCATGCCCTGCATAATGGGTTTGTTTGGGTCTGGTTAGATCAGTTTTATGTAGCTGGGTGTACATGTGGCTCCTAAAACCATGGGATCTGAGCTCTCTTCTGGGATTGTGTGGCTCTCCTTGTTTGCTACATCTTGTGGTTTTTGGCAAATCAGAGTGCATGCTAAGTATGTGCTAATACACAGACTGAATGACAATATACTATCAGAGATTATTTCACTCCTTTCTCACCCTCCATTTTATGGGATTTAGACACTGTACACTAACCAAGGCAAGAATTATTTAGATTATTTAATTTTCACAAAGGAGGTTAGTTGATTGGTTTGGGGGAGGGGGGTGTTTGTTTTGTTGTATTTTTTCCTATAAATAATTTTCTTTTTGCATCTAGGCGTGCTGGAAAAGGAAAATTACCTATTCCATAACTATAGCCTTAGCTACGATCTAGTTATGTCCTCTGAAAATTGCCTCAGCTTTCAGAAATGTCTATTGTAGAGAAAACATACCACTACAGCTGTTCTGCAGTATTTAAAGGGCAGAAGCACCTAAGCTATTGCTCCCCTGACTTCTGTTTCCAATGAGTGAAAAATATCTTACACACAGAATATTGCTGATCACCAAAAACACAGTGCAGAATTGTTGCTTGTTTCCTATTCTCTATCAGGGGTGCACCAAAAATAGAAACAGCTGCATCTTTCAATTGGGCGAAATTTGAATAATGTTGCCGTGCTTGAAATAAAATGGGAAAGCCGTGTGGAGTGAGGGGTTTGATCTGGTAGGTGCAAACAAGACCAAATTTCAGAATTCTGTGGCAGATATAATTCTGGATTTTCCATGACCCAAAACGCAAGAACATCTGAATCTGGGGTTCTAGTTTCTTCTTATAAAGGCAGCAACATCGACACAAAGGTTTCTTCTCATAAAGACAGCAACATCGACACAAAGGTTTACAGTAGACTGCTCAGGGAGTGGTCTCACCAGCAGATGCTGGTGATGGACAGATATAGCAGACCAGTGACTGCCAGATGATCTCAATGAGATTTTAGACCAAGAAAGTAAGAGAGCTGCTTTTCTTCCTTAACTCTGTTCATTTGAATGATTTTACAGGTTCTAATAGAATTTACTGAAATTGGTAGAATTTTTCCAAGCATTAAAGTTTTAAAGTGCCAGCCATTCAAGAATACCTGCAGGCTGTAATTCTGAGAGTTTATACATCTCTCTTATATAGGAATATACAGGAAAGTAGCCCCAAAATCCAGGACCCTCCATGATGCTGTCTTCTGTTGTCCTTGCCCGTAAGACTGAACCTGCAGGTGTGACTTAGCACGAGTGTTGGACCAGCTACTGGTCTCCGGCATGCAGCAAAGCTGTTATTTAGCAGACAAATACTTCTGAAACAGTCAAACTGAAAGCAATTTCTGCACATGAAATGGATAAACTAAGTGGTTTAGGTCTTGCAGTACCTAAGGATCTTCAAAGACCCAGGTCCTGATGTAGGACCTATCACTGTGAGCGCCCAACACGGGACCATTACACCGGTGCTCATTGCTGTGCTCCATAGGAGGCAATACTGTGAATGGGAAACAGGATTGTAGTCCTACTGCAGTGCCATGTCGGGGTGAGTTTGTTCCTCCAGGTCTGTCTAGGACTGTTTGAAAGGCTTTGGAGGATCCTTCTTACTTGGTTTGTTGTCAACTCATGGGATCACACCTCTGTTGCTCCAATCCTCCTGTTCCTCTCGGTCTTTGTGGGTCCCCGAGGCCTCCCAAAGGCTGTCCCTCTGTGACGTTTACATCTTTCACATACTTGGGCTCATTTGTCACGTCCCCTGGTTTACTCATTGCACGGTGATGCATATTTACTAATTCTAACATTTCCTCGTTAGTCATTCCCTCCAGGCCCATTAATCACTATAAATTCCCAAACGAGAGGCTGCAGTACATCGTTCCTTCCAACAGACAGCTGACACGTAGTAATTAGGCAGCTGAACATAGAAATAATGAGGCTGAGGCTCCCGCAGATCTCCTTCCCCCTCTCCGCACCTCGGGGGCAGCCTCTCTGCAACACTCTCGGCCCCGCACGCCACCGCTCACATCGCGGCTGCATGAACTGCTCCCCAACACGAATGTGTCCGTTTCCCTCTCTTTACCCCTCAAACCTGCTCTCTGATCCATCGAAGAGGCACCCGAGCATTTAGCTTCATGACTTCTGGCGGTATTTTTCTGTGCATCACATCAACCTAGACACTGAATTATTAAATCTCTCTGCGTCCCCTGTTTCCCCATCGTGCGAGGACTGGTCCAGCTCCCGTTGTTCATCTCTACCTGCTGCTCCAGAAAATCCCTGTGCCAAGCTGCCCTGCCAGTTTGCTGCAGACTCTCTAACTCAGAGCACACTCCTGGAAATAATGCATCTTTTCACAATGGCTTTACACCCTGAAATAAATAGCACGATTCAGGCATTGGTTTGACTGCCATGTGCAATGCAGAAATGGTCTGGGAGACCAAAAGGCTCTTTGTGTCCAGCCTAATTTTCCTATTTTCTTGTATTCTCCCTCCTCTGCACAGATAGGGAGCAGTTCTGCAGTCTTTTTTCTCTTTTTTTTTTTTTTTTTGGCCAGAATACTTTGTGGTGATCACTTTTGTATGCCGCAGAAATACCCTGGAAACGGAGTGCCCATGGAGAGGGACACAGCACCATCCACTCCAAATTACACTGTCGTGTCCGGCATCACTGGCCAAACTGGAGTTAATGGGAGGTAGGAAGAAACTTCCCCTGTAGCTCTTTTTTTCTCCCGCTCCCTTCTGAAGCAATGTGTCTTGGCTGCATTTGGCTTAAATAGACCCTTGATCTGCTTTGTTTATGGTAATTTCTTTATTCCTGTGAGAGAGAGAGGGAAGGCAGCACCGAACTGATATTGTTCTGGGACTGCAGATGGGCAGATGGTTTGAAAAAATGATTGCAAGATTTCACTTGCACTCTGGGCCTGTCTTTCACATTTGGGTGCAAAGACCAAGTTTTGTCTTCTGTCACGGGGAGCCTAATTTAGATTGCCTAAAACTTGAAATCACTTCGAAGACAAATCCCCAAGGTCAATGACTCCACAGATTTGGAGGTTAAGGAATTGAGGTTAAGAACTGACAAACGAGGATGTCGAGGCAAGATTATGGAAATGAGGATCTGTAGCAAATTCTCTCTTGTTTCCCCCTTGTAACCTCCTAATGACATTAGTGCCCGTCTTTGACAGTCCCTCCTCAAAGGGGAACTTGAACGCTAAAGACGCTTTTATGAGTCCCAGAGACACGCACAGGAAAACATGCGGGCAAATCTGCTAAGACCCAGATATGGGACACAGTCCTTAAAAGCCCTGCGCCGACTTAAAAGAAATGAGCTGAAATAAGGAAGAGAGCAAAACACAGTTGGCAGGTGGGTCCCCGCCGCCGTGTCCCCATCCCGGTCCCTGTGCTGAAAGCAAATGTCCTTTTTTACCCCATGCTGCTGAATGCACTCAGTTAAAAATTCAATCTTCACATCTCCCCAGTGAGCTGGAGCACTTCTACTGTCCCTTTTCGCAGCTGCGAAGCTGCGATTCAGAGGGCTTAAAGCCAAGATCATAAACCAGTACCTATTAACACTGCCTGCCCAGCTCAAACCACCCATCTCCCGAGTCCTCGGAGTAAGTTAGCGTTTTGTCTAATGTGCTTTTGCTGTTGTTAATTCAAGTCACTGCTCGGAGGTCGCTGAACTCATTTACTCCAGGGAGAGTTTCTGGACACCTGGTCCATGGCCGGCAATTTTTGCTGTAATTATCTCACCCATCTTCACCGAGGAACACTGTGCAAAGCGTGGGCTGGATTTATTTCTGCGGGGTGGTGGTTCTTTGACTAAAACACAAGACCCGCATTTTCCTGCAAGGTTGTGTCTCGTCTCATGCATTGCAGCTTGGTTGCTGCAAGTGAGGTTTCCTCCTGAAGTCGGTGTAGCACCAGATCTTTCCTCTCTCTTTTTCTCTTGATCTTCCCCACTGTAACTACACAGAGAGCTGACCAAGAACATCTGGATGGATAGGAGGCATTTAAAGGAGATGCCTTTACTTCCCCATCAATTTGGTGGACTGAGCCACGGGGCTCATGCCTTCTCCCCTTCTTGTCTGTAGGACTTTTCTACCGGTGTTGGTGAGATCAGGCCCATTTCTTTCCTGTGATTAGATGACAGAAAGCAAGGTGAGCGTGCTCCTTTTCTTTTAATATATTAGCCAGTGATGGCTAATGAAAAGCTGAAAGGTATTTTTTAACTGTAAAGTGAGTAAGATATAGCCTGTATGGGCAGCAAAGTATCCATGTGGATGGAGGCATTAAGTATGGATAAATAATGTACATGGCTGTTTAAGAAGCACCTTATTCACCTGTCTAAAAGACCTGCCATCCTATTGATCTCAGATGTATGAATTTATGGCCTTGTTATGAATTTTCTGATGCCTCAGCTCCCTAACATTGAAGCATTCATTCAAAGTAGCTATAGCTTTACAAATAGATTTTTTTTTTTTTCAGAAATAGAGTTTTTCCATCTGTTTGTTCCATTTTCCCATCTGTTCCTCCAGCCTCATAGTCTTGTTCAACCTGTTTACGAAGATTGCCTTTAAGTGAATATATATATATTTTTTCCATTCCAGGACAATTGTTTCTTTCCCAGTGATTTGATTTGTTCTTAAACTGCCTCTCTGAACTACTCTGGGCACTTTTTTTGCTAACCCATTTACCTTTCCAATATGCGTTTTAATCCATCTATGTGACCGTATGCTTTAAGGCCACAAGGAGTTCTTGTCTGATGCACGGTGATCACCGTGGCAGGGCTAGACCATGACCTGCGGCTAGATCCCAGTGAGAAACCCAGCACGCCCCGTGGATGGCATTATGGTGTCCACCTGGGTACCACAAAGGTGGGTGACTCCAGGGCATTTCCAGTAGTGCTGCTCTTGGTCAACGGGGTGAGTTAGTTTAGGCATGTTGCTTTTTTGTTACACTAAAACAGGACTTGCTGCTACCAGAAGAAGCAGGGTAGTAGACAGCCCAACTATCGCTCTCTGCCACAATACGTGCTCTCCACCACAATGCCATTCAGTCACCTGCTCAGGAGTATTTTCATCTAGTGTGACCCAGGTGTTGCTCAGTGGCTAGACATCTTTTAAAAAAGAGTTATCAGGCAATTCAGAAGCACAAGCAGCTTGTGATCAGAAGAAGACAAATTTAAAATGAAGAATAAATTACCAATAAATAAACTGCCTGTTATCAGTAGCGGCCTCCACTGAAGATGGTCTCACAGCACCTCCCAAGGGTTCCCTTCACTGAAGAACCTCTAGTAGCTTCTGAGTAGTTACTAGATAGAGATTAAGGTACACAAGGCAGTCCCCAGCCCGTGTTTGACCAATCTGGAAAAAATTCTCAGGAATCACCAGCCAGTATTTTATTACAGTTAGATCAGAAGCTGGACTGGATTCGTCTCTGTAATTGTCTGAGAGACACAAGTAAGCGCCCTTCGAGAAGCTATCATTTCTGCTACAAAGAGAGCACAAATTTGTGTCTCTCCAGGCCACCCAAAAAGTGATCTTTGATTTGTCAAAATAATCCTTTATGCCGAGGAATCGAAAGCTTGGAAGGTATCCAAAAATGTGTTAATCTACACTTTTTAAATTTCTCTTTTTATCGGGGGGGGGGGAACTAATAATAAGCTTGTAAATCATGTGGTTAAGTTTAAAGAAAAATGCTTTGGGAAAGTTTTCTAGCCTTCTGCAAGACATTTTGTTTTTATTCCTTCTGCCTCCGCAAGACTTTTGCCTTCTACCGTTTGCCAGCAGGAGGAAGATTGGAAAAATTCTACTGGTCCTGTCATCGCAAGGGACAATTGTGGAGTGGTTTTATTGTTATCCTTCTCCTTCTGGTAGAATGAGATCAGACCCTCCATTTAGCTAAAGACAAGGCATCTTCTTTGTCGTTCCAGATGCGCTAAGATATTTGTAAACAATGAGGGCTTTTGTCATATTCAACATGAAGCTCAACACTTTGTTGCGTGTTCGTGAGCCTTTGAAGACGGCTGTGCTCCACCTTTCAAGTAAAAGGGCTCACAGAAAGTCTTTGGGGCAGAGGAGACCCCAATTCCTGATTTCCGTGCAGGAGGACTTCCCCAGGAGGACTTCCCCAGAAGGACCTATAGCAAGCACTGGCCTTCCAGACTAAATGCAACATCTACTTCTTTTAAAGGTTTATACTTAACAAGAGCATCTTGCTAGGACATGTGCATGACGGGGCCGGGGGGGAGTAGCCTTTTGCAGCAGCCCCTCCTCTTGGTCTTGGTGGTGGCTTTACTTTAGCATGGTCTTCTGGCCACTTGGAGCTATAAATTTACTTCCAAGTGCAACTGTTTGGGCCATGGGATTTTAGGCACAAGAGGCCAGTCCTGGGTGTTTGATAGCAAGCTCAAGGCTTTACCTTGCAGCTCAGCATAGTTTGATAGAAAGTTTATCCATTACCAACCTGTGTTGGTTTGGTTCCCTTTGTTCCCAGAAAACAAAGGCTCTGTGTTCACAGCTAAATCCCCCCAATACAAGCATTTCCTTTAACGAAACAAAAGCCCGTGAAACAAGAACGTTTCTCCCTTTGGGTAATGATGCATTCCCCCATGCTCATGATATGCAATATCCCCTTAGTTCACTTATTTTGTTACTTTTTACAGTTTAGTTTCCATACGCCGCTGCTCGTGTGTGGTGCCAATGCTGTTGGTGATGAATTTCTTGCAGAGCTGACTTGAGCAATGTCTCTCTGAAGCAATCATTTTCTGTCTCCCCAGCGTTTAGCTGAGTACGTAGTCTCCAAGACCTTTCACCAAGCATCCATCAGCAATGAGTTCAAGCTAAGCAAGATACTACCCTGTTCCAGAAGCTGAGCAAATCACATGCCTATGTTGTAACTAATTATTTCTATTGGCTGATTGTTTTTTAATGTGTCTGTTTTACAGGTAAACAGATTTATCTTAGGAAAGCAAAGGTAATAATGATGCTGGGTTTTATTCATTGCCTTCTTTCAGGGACTGAAAAGCTGAATGCTGAAATAGGTGTAATTTAGCTCTACAGAGAAGTCACTTGATTTTCATACCCAGGCAGGATTGCTGGAAAAGATTGGGAAAGCCTGAAAAAATTGTGGAGCGTCCTAACAGGACTCCATAAATCAATGATGTTAGCCATGTGGTCTCCAGCCTCCGACTCCTCATGAACCCCCCATTTAAAATGGAACATTTTCTAATTGGCAAACTCCCTGGAGCAGCTGATTTCTGGTGCAAGGAGGCCACCACATAGACCCCACCTTCAGACAGCTCAAGAACATCAGCCATTTGTGATGTTCAACTCAACCTTACGATCCTAGGCGCAAATCTGAGCATGAGCATCTCGCAGACATCTCAGCAACTGCTCTGGCAACTGTGATGCTGTTTGTACATTGGTTGTATTGCAGAAGCACTCAGTGCTGTCTCAGAGCACACAACCCATGGATCAAGGAGATCCAAAAAAACAGTACTTGACCCAAAATGTTCATGACTGACACACCAGAAGGGTGGATGGAAGCCCAGGAGACAGAAAAGCACTGCTCACTAGTACAATTTAGCTGCAATCAGGGGATTGCAGGAATGGGAACGGACCTTGAAAAGCTCTTTCAGGCTTACAAAAGAAGGAAAGGGAAGAAATTCACCAAGTTAAAATTCTTGGAGGGAGATGTCATATGTGCATGCCGTAAGGTAAATCCATGGGCAGATAGCACTGTCTGGGTGATATCCTCACCCATGGCACTCCTGCATGTTTTTTGAACTTGTTTTGAAAGAAATCTGGGTCTTGAAAACAAAAAGCTATGGCTAGAGATATTCAGGAGTGGCAGTGGCTGCCTTCGATTTAGCATGGCCAGCCTTGGAGACCTGAACCAATGTTAGTACCATCAAGCGCTCAGCAGTGTCCGTATGTAATGGTCGTGCACAGGGTGAAAGTGTGGGTCCCCCATTCCTGGAGTTTTCTGCTTTGGAAGGACCCTTCTCCTCCTTCTTTCCACCACTGCCAAAAAGCTGCTTTCAGTGGAAGTTTCACCACGGCTAGGTTTTCCTGCCTGCCCTCCCTGGGCTGGGAGCGGGAGGAAGACCTTTACCTGCTGTTCGCTGCCGGGCAGGGGGCCCCATGAAGGAAACAAGACCCAGGCGTCTGGCAGCGGCTTTTTCGGCTGGATTTCGGTTTGCCTGCCGGGCTGGCATTGCAGCTGGCTGGCCTGATCTCCTTCCCTCCCACCGGCTCTCACTGAGAGCAGAACATGCCTTCTCCTGCTGATTTCTGCTTGCCATATTGATTGCAGCAGGGTATAATGGAGACAAGTCAGGCAGAAAGCCAGCCACCCTTGGGAATGATTAAAGAGCAAGCAGAAAAGGATAGAAGTGAAGAAAAAGAGGCTGATACTTAGGATGTGGTGGATTTGGAGCAAATTATGCCCCTTTCTCCACCTCACCCCAGCCCGGTGCCTGGGACAGTGCACCAGCACCTCTTTTTCAGCTCTGCCCAAAAGAAGCATCATATCGACCCCCGTGTACGCGGGGAACAAAATCCCCAGAACGTGTACAATATCCCTATTGTGCATGGATTTGCAGACTGATTATTCAGAGCGTAGCCAAGGAAAGGTAAGGCTATGACCCATTGTTTTCGTGCGATCAATTGAATACTGTCATTTGCATTTAAAACGCTCCGAATTCGCACTGTCAATATGCCAAACAGCTGTTCGGGCTTTTCAGCATTCCATGGTGACAATCACACTATCGTACATCATTGGCACCAGGATTTGCAATACTCTCAGTGTCAAAATTTTGTGGGTTTTTTTTTTTTCTTTTTTTTTTTTAAGGAAAAAAAAAGATCCCCCCCAAAATACCCAAACCTGTGAAAAATCCGCTTTTAAAATGATGGCGTTCGATGCTGCTAAGCAGGCCTTCACAGATGCCAACATATCAAAATTCATCTCTTTTCTTCCTCTCCTACAATTAAAAGGTAGTTAAGAAAGAGGCTGTTCCTGATAGATCCACCTTCTGTTTTCTCCTTTGTATGCGTATTATTCATTAGCAGTCTAATAAGAGTTTCAAAATGCTCTGTGCCTCTGCCAGCAGGGCATATGTATGTAGACATGTGCTTGTGACAGATAAGTACATAAACAGCATATTGGCACCAGAAAGACATCTGTGCCTAGAAAAACGCTTGTGATATGTACATAAATGACATTTTAGCTCTAGTCAAGTCCTTGTGGCTTTGAGAGGAATATGTGACTGTACTCTTCTCTGTGAATACTGAAAAGGTGCATCTTAGAAAGGAGAGTATTTTAGAGGTTTATGGAGAGTTGGAGGAAGAGCTTGGATGTAGGAAGCCGCCCTGTGCGAACAGCCGGGGTTGCAGCCCCGGCTTTGCCAGGTTGCGGCAGACGGCGGCAGAGTCTTGCCAGGGGGATCGTGGGCGGTTGCCGCCGGCAGCGCCGTGAGCACGGCCCCCTTGGGGGGAAGCACCCGGCACCCCCGAAATCTGATTCGATACGTCCGTATGGGGTCTGCCGTGCGGGGCGGCGTGGGGCTGGCAAAGGCGATGCAGCTCCTGGCTGTGAAGGGAATAAAATCTTGGCCCAAAGACCAAAAAGTCAGGGGGTGATCCAGGGTCTGGAGGCACGGGGAGCGCTCCCTGCAGCACGTTCTGCTACCTACGTTTAATTATCTGGCTGACAAATCTGAATGCAATCCCTTCACCACAACTGTCTTCTACAGCAGAAAAGGGACATTTTGATCTGTTACAGCAGGGGACCGAGCATCCCATCTTCTGGGAACCTTCCTGGATTGCACAACGGGACACTTTGTAGGTCTACTCACACCACTTGGTTTAGGCTCGTAACGCCTCAGTTTACCCATCCTCTGATGTGAATTCTCTTTACCCATTCTGATGACAGTTGCCTGCCTTATAGCTTTAATTAGGGATGGAAATGCTGTTGTGGCCAGGAGGCTATAGGTGAGAGGTCTATGGGAGTCCCAGGAAAACCTAGAGAATATTTGCATCTAGTCTGAGGTAGGAGAGAGAGAAGATGCAAAATTGGAGGCACTTTAGCATTTGCCACACATGCACAGCAGTAAATACAGACTCAGCTCCCTGATTTCGGGTCTTGGAGTCAGAGTCCTAGATATATTTGAGCCCTGAGCTCCCATGGGAGCACTTATGTCCCAGTGAAATCACCCCAAGCGGAGAACTTAAGCTTAAGGACTGGGCTCAATTATGTCTTTCCTGAGCTTGCTCCAGGAGGTATGGGTGCCCCAGCACTCTTCGTTCCCGGTTTTCTGCAATTACAAATCTCCTGTAGATTTCATTTGATTCAGTAAAGCAAATCCTAAAAAGAGATGAGTGTCCAAAGCTGCCATTGCCTCCGGGTCCGTTAGGACTCCCCTGGACTGGATCATGAAATGGCAGCTGCACCTGCATAAAAGCCCTCTGGGACGTGGCTTTAACACGCATGTCGGGGTGGGCACTGCTCTTCCCCAGTTTGCCCGTGGTGCAAATGGCATCACTCCTTTGGGTCTGACGTAAGGAAGAAAGAAGCAGCAAAATGTTCCTTGGTGTAAATCAGGATGGGTCCTCGGACTTCCCTGGAGCCTGTCGGTTGATGTGACCTGAGCACGTGGCTCCCCGGGTGGGTGGGGGTCTCACACCTCCAACCTGGTGGATGGAACCGCAGTGGTGGATGAGCTGTTACTTGCCTGAAAAAAAGTGTTTGGGGGGAAAATTGTCTCCAGTCATTCTCATTTTGCATGTGATTTTTCCTACATATGTTTCTAATCATTAAGAAATTCTGTAGCTTAAATAATGCTCTAAAAGTACGGTAACTGTTGGACTACATTCTGTTGTAACCTTATTGAATTTCACTTCTCTGGAAAAAATAATGGGATACTATATCTTGAAAAACAAATGGTAATTGCATTTTTAACAGAATGTTTCTCTTTGTGTTTCAAAACCTTCTGCACACAGTTAGACATCTAGCCAGGGAAGAAGGTACAAAGCATATGGGCCAATTTCTGTCTGTTGGCTGTTCAAGATGCCTTAATATTCAAGCAGTGATGTGTGTGTGTCCATGCAATATGGCACAATTTATCTGCGTGGTATCCATGAGCTCAGGTGAGATGGTCAAAAAGTTGTGTGCTGTGGTCAGAAGAGGTATTCAAGGAGGAACTGGGGAAGGTGGGTTTACATTCTGCTCCCTATTAGATGTGTGGGTGTACATCCTTATATTAATTCACATTTTGGCTATTTGGACAACAGAAGACTCATATTCCTGTGTTCATGGTGCTGGCCAGAGGCAGGGGTTTGTCTTCCAGGTGACCAGGATCTTACAGCTAAGGGTCTTGTCGAGACTGCAAAAATAGGAATTGTCCAACACCTTTGTACTGCCCATGCACCGCAGTGATATGACTTCCTCAGTGCTTTGGGGATTTGCACATCACCACGTGCTGAGAACTGATTTGATTAAAGCCTGGGACCCAAAATAGCATCGTCGCAACGCAGTTTGGTAACATGTTGGTGTTACTGTCTACCGAGGTTAGGAGAGCCCTGGTAATACTGGAATGCTCTTCCCTAATTTTTAGTAAATCTGGCGTGTTAAGAACTTTGTGAAGAGATGCCTTTGGACATGTGAAGCTTCAAGGCAAAGTAATAGGCTTGAGGTTTCTGACTGACAAGACACATGTGAGTACATGCAAAATGTGCTCCTCCTGCTAAAAATAACATTTCTCTTGTCAACCACGATGCATCCACCCCCACAACACCACTCAGAAGAACACATTAACACCTTGGCTTTGCACGTAGCCCGATTCACAGCAGCCACAAGTGGTAGAGGGATCTGCACTCTGTGTGCATGCTGACAAATCATATGGCATAGCGAAGAACAGGGGAGTGAAACTGGGCTAGCAGAAGTTGACGCCTTATCATCACAGTCCCTTTGAGCATGCTGTAGGCTGACACCTCCACCAACCGAGTCATCTCCCCGACGCCAGGATGAAGAGCACGAGCCCACTATCCTGATTTAGCCTCTGGTAAGCGAGGCTTGGCTTGCCACACCGGGAAGGGTGGAATAGGTGCGTTGATGCAAACGGGTACAGGAGCATCACGGGTGCACCGGCATGGGGACAGGCAAAGCGTGTCCAACCACTGCTGCTCACAGCTGTGCTAGTGACATGTAAAATATACTTTATAGACCAATGATGTGAGATGTTTCTGCCACTACTGCTCCCCATTTGGTGCCTAACACCATACAGAAACCTGTAAATAATATTTCAAACCGAGAAGTGCTGGGTTGCAGATAGGTATTACCCTTAAAACGGACTCCTGCAATAACTAAGGTACAGGTCTGTCACACAGCCTGTGTGTGCTTCTGCTGGCACTGCAGTCACCAAGGTAATGAAAGACATAGACAGGAAAGCTTTTAAAAGTGGTGAAAGACTAGACAATACCAAAATTTTTTCCCAATTATTATTTCCTATGAAAATTTGCCTTTTTTCCTGAAAAACTAAAGCTTTCTGAAAAATATTGAAGACAATAAAAAATTACCATTCTTCTGAACTTCTCACCATAACTTCTAGGCAAATAATTTGAAAAATCACTATTGACAGTTTTGTTTCGGTATAAATTTAGATTGTTTGCAAAGTAAATCTCTTAAAAGAAAAAAAAAAAAGAGCTGGAAACAAGTTGTAGCTAAAATATTGGCAGGCGACGCGAGGTTGATTCACGGTCACAGAGGTCACTGTCAGTCCACTGCAGCCTTCCCCCGGGACAGCATGAAGCTTTATTCAAAGCAGATTTTCAGAAAACCCAGGAGATTTAAACGCATAAGTTCCAATCTCTCCTTTAGCTGGCAAGCGCATGAGCCTACATTCTCACTCTCAAAATTAAGCTCCTTTAACTCTTGTTTAAGTGGCTAGGCAGAGCCCTGGGCTCTCGCAGTGCTTCCCTTGTCCGAACTTCACCTGATGACTCCGGCAAAGCCATCCAGGCTTTGGTGGGTGCTGAAGGCATCCAGCCCTTTGCAGATGGTGCTTAGCACTTAACAGGATCAGCCCCTTAGCGACTTGTATGGTGTCCATCACCTCAGATGCCTTACCGTTTTTTAAATTATGCAACGCCCACCGTATGTAATTAGCCAAGTAAGCCGCTTTCACCTAACCTCAAATGTTTGTAATGCTTATAATCCCAGCTAGGTGGCTGTATAAAGGAGCTCCTTGTTAAGGGCAGAAGGGAGGAATATTCTTCCATAAGAAAATTAGGGAGTTGACAGAGGTGTAAAGCTAAAGGTTTGCAAGATTGCTTTTGTTTGGCCAAACGTTTTGAGGTTTTGGGGTTGCTTTTGGAGATCCCGGTGTTTAAACTCAGTTATTCAGCAGGTGGTCTGGCAGTAGCTGTACATGAGAAAGCAGCTCGCCCATGGCAAGTCCTGTCCCCAGTAAGCTATCAGCATCTTAGCTTGTTTTGTTTTCTTTCCAGTCCTTTCTTACTCCTCTTTTAGCAAATGTAACACCAGCATCAAGTCCCTTCCTGGGAGTCCATCAGCCAAGATGGAGCTTCAGTTTTGGCCTGATTTGGTTTCTCTCTTGGAAAAGCTGAACTGTCGGATGCTCTTGGTGGTTCTGGTCACGTTTCTTTTGATTATTGACCTTGTGAAAAAGAGACGACCCAGGAATTTCCCTCCAGGGCCACAGCTCTTTCCTCTCGTGGGAACATTTGTGGACTTTAAGCAGCCCCTCCATCTTGCGCTGCAGAAGGTAAGAGCTCCATGGACATTTCTCCTACTAACAATATTTTACCTCTTCAGTGACTTTGGTGACCTCTTCACCAAACCTGCGAAGCAAGGTCAGCCTCTGAAGAACTCGCTATATAATAACCACGTATGATAGACAACCCTTCTTGGTTTTATCTCTTACTATCACCACCTCTTCCGTGAAGGTAGGAAGGTCCAATGGGAAAGAAACCTATAATGGAGGAAGACCTACATGTTCCTCCTCTTTCTTCCCATCCGACCGTGACCGTTTTCTGCTGGAGCCCAGGAAGGGTTTGGAGGGACTGGGCCAGGCTGGGGGATGGATGGCAAGTGCTGTGTGAAAAATGAACTGTTTGGACTGTGAAAATCACCTCTGGAAATTGTCTTGTCATTGTCTTTGCTCAGAGGCCAATGATTTGCCCAATTACCTCTGAAAGAAACATTTAAGACCCTAAGTTAACCACCCCTGTGGCTTCTTCCGTGTCGCAGAAAGAGGCAGTGATTGCTCTGGAAAGGTTTCCAGAGCTTTGACTCCCACCAAACCCAACAAAAGAGAGATATTTTATACATGCTGAGTATGCTCCTCCGAAAAAGTGGAAGGAAAAGTTCTGACTTGCTGGCTGCAAATATCCTTTCTGGTGACTATCTCTTGCTTTTACTTAGCAGGTTGATGCCAGTCTATCTACCCTGGGTTTTCACAGGCCACTAGCACAGGTGTCCCCTAGGGGAACCCTTGGGGAAGGCTGTGGCAGCATGCTCAGGATACTTTGTCAATACACACAATTATTATTAATAAAATTAAACACATTCATTTACATGCATACAATGACTGAGACACCCATTTGGCCCCAGACTGGTTTCACGAGTCACCACAGCAGTTCAGGATGACCATGTATCTCCTTTCATGTAGACTCATACTAAGAAGAGCATGGCCTGAGCTCCTCGGCAGAGTGGGGCCTGAAAGACGATACGATTGCCCTTTGCTCTTATACATCAGGGAGTTGAACACTGCACAGGAGACACTAATGCTAGCAAAGTCCATGCAAGGAAAATGGCTATAATGTGGCCATAAATGCATTCAGGCTTAAAATCTGAAGTAGGTTTCTAGCCATCAGCAGTTGGAACCACTTTCTAAATGGGATAGCTGGAGCAAGAAACCACACTACTTCAGACACAAAGTTGATGAACGGGATTATTTGTTGTGCTTGCCCTCAGCAGCACGAGCCTGGGCACAGTGACCCAGGAGGTGCCTTCATCTCTTGTACCCTTCCTGTGAAGAAGAAGGATGGAGCAGGTGCCCATCAGTTACAGAGCAAGTAAAGTCCTCGTTACAAGTTAAATTGATGCAACCACCTGGTGAAACCCAGGTGATACCTGCTAACAAATATAAGCAAACCATCTCTCCCACATTACAGCTCTCTAGCATTTTTTATGCCATCTTCAGCTTTCATGGAATAGTTTAGATTGGATGGGACCTGCAGACTTGGGTTTGGGTTTGGGTTTTTCTTAAGTCCCCTTGCTCCAAGCAGGACTAAATTCAAAGTTAGATGCCATTGCTCAAGGTCTTGTCCAGGCGAGTTTGGAAAAATCTCCATCTTCTTGTTCTCAGAGGGCGATTAACTCTCTTTCAGCTTACTGGTCGGTACGGGAACATCTTCAGTGTGCAGTTTGGAAGTCTGACTTTTGTGGTAGTCAATGGGTACCAGATGGTGAGAGAAGCTCTTGTTCACCAGGCTGAAATATTTGCAGATCGCCCAAATATTCCACTCCTCCAAGAAATATTTCGAGGCTTTGGTAAGCACAGCTACCAGGATTTTGGTACAAATTTTTCATCTATTTGCAATGATAACAATTAGAGTGAAAGAAACAGATTGAATTCAACCCTTGCTAACTGCACCCATAAAAGCTTGCACAGAGGAAGGCAAGAACTGAATTCAGTCTAATAATCTCACAGGTGTATGTTTTAATCTCTCTGGGATTTAGGGATGATGATGGGATCAAAGTCAGGTCTTGATGAAAGAGGAGAAATAAATGCAAGCTGCCCAACAATCGATACACTTGAAGAGTTCTCCTCTTGGTTTTAATTTCTCCTTTACTTTTTCTCCCCCGGTTGCATATAGCTCCAGAGACGGGGTATGGTGCTCCTGCCTGCAGCTCCGCCAACAGCGTGATAGTACTTATAGTATTTTGGCTTACACCTTTTTTTCCCACGCAAAGTGACAAAGTAGCAGATTAAAGCAAATCCATAAAGCTAGATCTTCAGCATAAGCCAATTACTCTTGAATTTTATCAAGAATCCCAGGCAAAGCTATAGATTTTCCATGTCTATGGGGTTTGTTTGCTTTGGTTTGGGGTTTTTGTTCGAGATGAATGGCCATTTCTGAATCCTATCACTCATAGGTGACCCAGAGTGAGGTTTGTTTGCTTGTTTTTTCTACCTACAGGGCTTATATCATCAAATGGGCATATATGGAGGCAACAGAGAAAGTTTGCTTCAGCAACACTGAAAACCATTGCTGTAAGTTTTGAGGAAAAAGTGCAAGAGGAGAGCCGGTACCTTGTGGAGACGATTGAGGAGGAGAAAGGTGGGCGGTTAAGGTACAGCACCGTGCCCAAAGCTTCCAGCTAAATGAACGACGAGAAGTAAAACTCTTACTCTGACGCAGCTCCTAACATGCAAAACATTTCTTCAATAGCTCAAATCTCTATCGTACACTTCCAGACTCGCCTTTTAGCACTCATTTTAGACCTCAGGCCTACTATTTTAGTTCTTCCTTATTAATATTAAGCAAATACATACTAGGTGTTTATTAAAACTTGCCTATTTATATGGCTAAGAAAGTCTCTCCTGTATTCTGCAAAGGAATAAACGCAGCTCTCCTGCTATCAGGCACATACGCTCAGAGGCTTAGTTAACCTCTGCTTGTCCTTGGTTTTGCAAAGTATTTTAAAACTTGTTTAGTCAGGCTTTCCTTTTGTATCACGCACAGATGAAGCATGTGCCTTGCTCTTTTATGGTCCAGCTTTTAAGAACTGCCAGAGGGATATTAGTAAGAATAATTTGTATGTTCGTACATGGGTGATGTTGCACTTCAGCTTTAAATAGAAGCAGATGGGGTTTAGCTAGTTCTATGGAGCTATATATAGTAAACAAGAAAGATCTAAATAGGAATTTTGAAATTATATACTGAACTTGCTCCATTTTAATTGCTGTTGCACTGAACAGGCCTAATACTTCATGTTGCCAATTGATTATAGTCCTTTATAGTCCTAATCAATAAACGAATTAAGCTGCTGGTTTGGGCCTTTCTTCCCATTAGTAATGACAAATAGTGATCATGTCCATCACTCTAATATCTGAGCACCAGCCCAGTTTAATTACTTTCTTGCAGAGTGGGGAGATCTGCAGTCCTGTGCAGAGTGCCTTGCATTTCGAAGTGATGCTCCCCAGCGTACCGACAGCAGCCCAGGGCTGGACTGGATTTGTTACTGATATTAGTCTCTCAAATCACGGCAAGTAGCTCTCCAGGCTGCCTAAATGTGCCCTAGGAGATGATGGTCTCTGCTCGATAGCTCTCCCAAGGAATGCAGATGTGACGAATGTCACACCACACTTTGCTCTTATAGGAGCTGATGTGCATCACGTCTATGATGGGCCATATGAGCTATTGCTGGATTTGACAGGTGGACGCAGAGACTTGCAGTCCTCTCCCTCTCCCCTCTCTCCTCCATCTCACTTGATTTCTTTGTGGTAGACAGTTAAAGGCCAGTGCAATGGCATTTTTGCAGTGTGGTTAGTCCTGAGCTCCCTGCCCTGGGCTAAGCTTTGAGGGACCCTCTGCTGGTGTTTAAAATCGGCACCAAAACCATGTTGGAGCATGCAAACCTAACAGCCTTAGAGTGGTATGCTCCTGGTTGTTTTCCCTGGAAAACGGTTCAGACCGTGCTTCAGAAGCTCTGTGCTAACGTCGGTGTGTGCCAGCAGCCTGGGCTGGAGACGGGAGGGGATGTCCTCAGAGAGAGGATGTCGTGGCACACAATGCCCAACCTCCAGCGGGATGCTGGAGGTGGTGGGGGTGATGGGGACCCCAGGACACGGGGTGAAGCCTTAGCATCACCATGAGTGAAAAGCAGGTGAGGTCTCACCCCAACTTCACAACTGTTGATCTGGTAGAGAATGTGGTTTTGACTGAGACTTTAAAGAAAAAAAAAAAAAAAGCGAGCTGTTTTTCATTTTGTTTCCTCCAGGACAACCATTTGACCCTCATTACAAAATTAATAGTGCTGTTTCAAACATCATCTGTTCCATAACTTTTGGGAACCGCTTCGACTACCATGACAACCGTTTCCAGGAATTACTGCACTCGCTGGCTGAAACGCTGCTGCTTATCGGAAGTTTCTGGGGCCAGGTAAAGCCGGTCGGATGCTTTTCTAGCTTCAGCTGCATGTAAGTGCTCAGAAACTGGACTTTCTAAGGCACTGATGTAATCTGCTTTTCCCTGTAGAAAAAGAGTCATGTTATAAGGGAAATGGCCACGAGTATTGTTTTACATTAGACTGGGTTTATACACAAAATCTATCAGGAAAGCAAGGAAGCAAGTTAAAATTATTGAGGCACATGGAGAAAAAACACTACAGGATTGTAAAACCAATCTTATGCCCGACATAACCAAAGAACAATGGAAAAACCTTAAAAATACCTATGTTTCTACAAAAAGGAGAGCCAATTAGTAGCAGTCTGTGCAAATTCCCATCTTTTCCCCCACCCCTTTCCCAACCAGTTTCTCAAATAACCTTTATTTATGACAAAACTGTCTGAGAGTCCAGGTTTACAACAAAAATAGGTGGATTTGGGGACATAGCTTCTGCATGGCTGCACAGCATGGGTCAGGTCTGATCTCTGTCTCCTCCACGGAGCCCAGCACTAAGGGGCTCCTCTGCATCCACACTGATTTCTGACTCCAGTGGCCACCTCACATTAGGTGACATCTTTGGCCACCCAATATTAGAGAACTTTATCAGCAGAAAACATCTGGTTGATTCTTATCTTGTTTGTACTTGTTTACATCTGTGTAACTAAATTGATCTTTGTAGCACAACTGATATTTTTTCCTGGTAGCAAGCGGAGCTAATGAATTGTACTATCATCTCAACTATGATACCTGCTCTTTTTTAACTCAAAAAATGCTCTTTTGCTCTGTTTGGTTTCTCACCAGCTATATAATGCTTTTCCTTTGGTCATGAGATGGCTGCCAGGACCCTTTAGGAAAATCTTCAGGCACTGGGAGAAACTTCAATATTTTGTGAAAGGAGTGATCGCAAAGCACAAGGAAAATCTGGACCAGTCTGAGGCAGGAGATTATATTGACTGTTACCTGAAGGAAATAGAAAAGGTAAGAGGGAAACACCTAAAGCCGCCTAAAGCTTAACCCATAAAATGAGCAGACAAGACTCAAGGCTGTTTTGTCAGAGGAGCTCATGCCTCCCGCATTGCCTTCTCCTCCCTACCTCTTCCACATCAAACTTCTTAGCAACAGCAAGAGCTTGATCACTTTGAAAACACACGGATTTTTTTTTTTTTTTTTCATTTGAAAGTATTTACACTTCGTCTTCTTCCATTTTTCATTCTGTCACACAGCATAGGAGGACTCTCAGGGAACATGTCCACGTTTCTATAAGAGCTCGCAGGCCTGTGTTTGCTATTGTGAAACTTTGTATTTAAAAATGTTACCTGTTTTCAAGAGTCACTCTACAACAAACAGGGTGTCTTTCAAAGCAGTCCGTAGGGCTTGAAATTCAATGAAAGTAAGGGGTAGAAATTTCCAAGTCCAGGGGTGGTGGATAATAAACTAGCAGCAGGACCTGAGTTACGTACAGGTCGTTTTGGATTGGGTTTTTGAAAGCATCCCCTCCTTAATACGAGTTTTCATTGCCATGTTTTTTCCCCAAGTTTAAGGGTGACACCAGCTCATATTTCCATGAGGAAAACCTGCTGTGCTCCACCCTGGACCTCTTTTTAACTGGGACTGAGACAACGGCGACCGCCATCCGCTGGGCTCTGCTCTACATGGCCGCGTACCCCCACATTCAGGGTAGGGCCACCGATAGATCCTTTGTTTAGCCCAAAACTAGATAAATGAAACTCAGAAAACAGAGTTATTTCCAGTTCTACCACATGTTGGACATGCCTGTGCCCCAGGTTTCCTACTGGGAACCTTCTGAACACAGATTTTTGATTTTTTTTTTTTTTTTTTTTTTTTTTTTTTGCTTTCTATAGAGAAAGTGCAGCTCGAAATCGACACGGTGATCGGCCAGTCCCGTCAGCCCATGATGGCCGACAAGGACAACATGCCGTACACCAGCGCGGTGCTGAGCGAGATCCTGCGGATGGGCAACGTTGTGCCGCTGGGAGTGCCCAGGATGTCCACCAGCGACACCATCCTGGCCGGCTTCCACCTGCCCAAAGTACGTGGAGACCACCAGCCTTTCCCTCATCCCACCAGAGCGGGGTCTTCATGGCCCAAGTCCCAAATGTCACCTAGAGGGGAACCAACCAGCAGGATCTTGCGGAGATATCACAGTTACATAGAAAATGGACGCCATAGGGCTGTTATGGGTCTCACCGCCTTACGGAGGAGAACTGTGAGATCCTATAGTGTTGGTCATAATTTTCAATTTTAAAAGGTTTATCCTTTAAATTTTATAAAAGATGCCCTCCATGCGTTATGGGAATAGAGGGCCAAGAAACATAGGAAAGCAAACAGTTTGGGTTTGTCAGTTCCACAGAGTATTAAAAATCATCTATTAAAAGTAGCATTTGATAAAAGCCAGGTAATAGGTATTGATGCGCACACACTGTTCTGCAATTATGAAAGCAAACATGAGATTTAGATATAACTAGTCTCTTCCATGTATATGACTGGTTGCATCAAGGAAAATAAAAAATAAAAAATCTGGGCATTTTGCTCCACACTGATTAGAATATTTTTCTTTTTCTGATGGAGGATGTGGCGATAAACCAGACCAGGTTTTTAGAAAAAGCACAATAAAGTGGTTCAATTGAAAATTATTTGGTTAAATTGCTTCAAATTCCTATGGGAACACTGTGTTCCCAATTTAAAGTTGGTTTATATTAACATCACCAGTGACAGCAGCACAAGGTACGGATCAACACTATGGTGATATATAGAGGCGCGCACACAAGTGAACAATCCTGTAGGCTTTCACCCTCATTTAATTACACAGCTTAGGAAAAAACATTTTGCCCTTAAAAAAAATGTAGTTTACATTGTGTGTTGAACAGAGCTAATAATAAACTAGTCTGACAACACGTCGGCTCTTCTCCGTCACGTAATCGCCCGTTTTCTCCACCTCTTGCAGGGCACCACCCTGATGACCAGCCTGACTTCGATAATGTTCGACAAAAACGTGTGGGAGACTCCAGACACCTTTAATCCTGAACATTTCCTGGAAAACGGCCAGTACAGGAAACGGGAGGCTTTTCTGCCCTTCTCTGCAGGTAGGATGATGGATGGGGAGATGGTTTTCCTTTTTGCAATGCTTTTTTTTTTTTTTTTTTCCCCCAAGACACCCCCTCCAGAGGAGGGGGTACTGCTCCTTGTCCAGCTTTCAGCCCATCCCCACAGCGAAAAATCCCACCAACAGTTAATACTGACTGCTCGGAGCGGGAGGGAAATCAATTTGTTATCGCAGGATGAAAAAATAAGGCTTTTTCCTCTTGCGCAAGCTGCGTAAATGGGGGGTTTTTTTTTGCTGAGTTTCCCCTCTTCGTCTATCCAAACAGCCGTCGCAGTTTGCTCAGCAGTAAACTTCTGCGGAAGGTTTCTGCAAAATGTGTGGGTGAACATTGCCACCTAACCTTTCGAGGAAGAAAAGCTCCCGCAGCCTGTGCAAGGCGGCGTGCGCGAGAGGAGCCCGAGAGGTGGTTGAAGCTCGCTCGGGACTCGGTGGGGTTCTTTTTGCTCCTTTTCCAGGCAAGCGGGCTTGTCCCGGGGAGCAGCTCGCCAGGACCGAGCTCTTCATCTTCTTCACAGCCCTCCTGCAGAAGTTTACCTTCCGGGTGCCAGCGGCTGCCACGCTGACCTTCGCCTTCACACTCAGCCTCACGCGCTGCCCCAAGCCCTTCCAGATCTGCGCGCTGCCTCGTGACTGAGGCCGGCGTGGGGCCACCCTCTGCCCCCCTCACCCCCCCACTTCAGCCCTCCACAAGCCGGAAAGTGTCCCTTCTCCCTTCTGCCCCATAGATTTAGGGGTGAAATGATGGGCCACGGATGTCCAGCACCCACCAACATGCGGGTGGCAGTGGGAAGGGCAGGAGGGCCATATCCTGCACGCTGCAACAAGGACAGCCCTTGCGACTCTTCCCTTCACCGTCCTGCCCTCTAACATTTTGACAAAATGCATGAATTTAAAAGCCTTATTACTTAATTTCTGCCATTAGCAACTCCCAGGAAGGTGTCTGCCAGCTGCAAAACCATGGGCACAGTTGGGTCCACGTAGGCTCTTCCATAAGGGATATGTCCACCACCCAGAGACCATTTAGCAACCTCTAAATCCCAATGCTGCAGCACCCCGAATGGCCATGGGCTGTGTTTTCTGAGGTGTCCCTGGTCAGTGGAGGCAGGTGGCCTTGGACATACAAGCTCTGGGTTCATGTCTCAGCACCAGTTTGGACTTTCAGGTGGCCACGGCCAATCCTGAGCCTCAGGTAGGCTTGGGCTCCCTGTGATGTACACTTCCTGCACCACCACATTGCTGCTTTGTGATGGAAATATCTAAGCAGAGATCTTTGCAGCAGCAGTAGCATGCATTTTTTTTATCTCATAAGTATATGGAAATTTTAATTAGGAGGCTACAGGGTGATAGAAGCAGCTTCTACCAAAGGCCAACCCAAGCGGGACGGCACAAGGAGCTGTGCTTCCAGCAGGCCTCGAATGGCTATAAAAATACAGTATTGCAATTGTATGAGCAGGAAAGGTTTATCCAAAAAGGTTTGTGCTAGTAAAATACAAAACGGGAAAGAAAAGTTGCAAAAAAATAATTGCATGGGGTTGCTCAGCAGCAGTTTAACCGAAGCCCAACAGAATGAGAAGCAGCAGAGAGTGTCGGAAGGGTCGTGCCCACAGCGGCTCGCCGCTGTCTGTCAGGAAGGAAGTGTTGGCGCGGAGGCTTTGCGGTGGGAAGTCACGAGCTCGCTGCTTCCCCTCTGTTTCTGGAAAAGATTTGTGGCCATGCACAACAGGCATGTCCATAGCGTGGGGCCGAGGAGGTGGGTCGGGGGCACGGCACCCTCTGTGATGGAGACACTGCTTCTTCCCATACCGGGGTCTCTTTGGAAAAAGAGTTAATTAAATATGCAACTTGTAGAGAATTTTTCCATTTATGTGACTAAGCATTAATGCTTAGAAATGCTGTCTGCTGTGTGCTTTTGTTTGGAATACAGTCACAGGAAAGATTAGGTTTTTTCCTCTTCTTTTTTCTTCTTACCTTTCATAAGTGACTTTTCTATGGGCACCCAAGTATGATACTGAATAGTTAACAGGAAAAGAGGATTAAATCAAGTTTCAGTTCCACTGGCTTTAGCCTCCATCTCTGGCAATAACCGCCTTTGCTGCGTTACAAAGCAATCACTGTGCAGTGGCAGATTTATGCCACATGGGAGAGTCCTTTGCACATCACATCCCTGCCACGGCGGGCACGCAGGGATTTTGTCCATGAGCTGTCCTTCTAACTGATCACTTTAATCCTATTGCATTTTTAATTAATGTTTCACAGTTACAGGCTCCCGTGGTTTTTTTTTTCTTCCTAAAAGAGAAAACATGAAAGATCTGTGGACTTTTTTCACCTATGAAGTTTTCAAAGCCATTCAGGACTCAGCACTGGTTTCTCTCCATTCTTTTATTGGTGTAGGTCTAACCTCTGGTATGTGGCTTGTATTATTTGCACTGGCTTAGCAAACAAATGTTGATCTCTTCCCTCTTCCATTTCAAACTTGCCTTTCCCTGTTACTTTAGGGTTTCCTTCCTTACTCATGGAGAGAATAAATGATCGAAGTCGTCATCTTTTTCTTCTTTTTTTTTTTTTTAAATCAGTTGGGAAAAAAAAAAACAAAACAAAAAACCCCATTTGGTGGGTATGGGTAATGATCCCATACCATGAAGGCAGGAGGCATGCATTTGTTTATTTTTTGAGTGGAACATCTCATGTGAGTGAAGGGGAACACGTGCATCTCCACAGGCTCGTGCCTAAGTGTGCTTAAAAGCCAGAGGTAAAAAGAGAGACTCTCCTCGAAAACAGTTTTTTCCCCTTTAAGTTCCACAATAAAACAGTGATTTAACTTTTCGAGTTCCTCGAGTGTAAAGGTTATGCAGCAGCTTCGCTTCGCTGTCGCAGAAACGCTAGACAGAGTGCGATGTATTTTGAAAGTCAATTTTCTTTAATGATATCAAAATGTAATGGTCGAATTGAACAGGAATGTTATGTTTTATTGAGGTATAATGGCCAGATGAAACAGGAATATTAGGTCATAACACGGTGACGAACACAACTTAATTACAGGTTCAGGATGTCAGTTGGGAACTATCACTACCTGAACTGTAACCGAATCTAAGTTTAGAACGATGACTCACAACGCGCACTCACTCACCGATAAGGCGAGGCGCTCGGCCTGCAGGAGTTTCCGTGGGCGGCATCCCAACCCACGGGGAGAGTCCCCAACTGCAGAGCCGCTGCTCCGAGGAGGACTGGCTCCATGTGCCCTCCGGCGGGGCTCCATTTATACCCTAGATCGGATCAGGGCTCGTGGTCATATACGGTCAGCGGTCTGGAAACTTCGCTTAACCGAGGGGTTTTGCCGGTTGAGGTGGTTTTGGCGGGCTCGGGTAGCTGGGGCGCGTGACTTGGGGCACTCTGTTGGCCGGCTGGACCCCCGAGCCGCGGCTTCTAGTTTAACTCTTTCCTTCCAGCGGTTGAGAAGTTTTGGCCTTTATCGGGGCAGGTGCACCTGCCACGCTGGCGCGTATGGCATTGCTCCAGCGGCGCTGTTGCATCTTTGTGTCTTCTCTTTGGCACTGGACAACCCCAATGGCCACAACAGACGTCCCCAAAAGAGAGAAAACGAACTCAAATCATCCTCTGGAGCACAAGGTGGCAGCGGACGGCTGCAAACGGCCGCGGTAGAGCTGCATAGTGCAATGGCAAACTGCTGCTGCAAATGCCCTTGCTTCTTTCGCAATAAAACACAACACACACATCAAAATTCAATGATGTGGTGTAGGTGCATAATCAACTACCTGTCTCAGAGCCACTCTTTAGATGGGAAAATTCGACACAGCCTGTAACCAGCTACCACTGAAGGGCCACAGCCTACGGAGCTGGGCATCTGCTTTGGCTTTTCAGCACCTGCCTTAGCTTTGCCGGGCTTTGGGCACAGCTTCGGCACGGGCTACAGACTCAAAGGCCAAAGCAGGTGGGAAGAGATGGCTGGGGGGCTCGGGGCAGGGCCAGCCTCACGGCCAGAGCAGGTTACTCTGCTTGCACTTGTCTGGCAGAGATCAGAAAATTAAGGTGCTTAGAAACCGCTGCAGATTCCAGCCCACATCACCCTGCCGCACCGAAACTTCAACCCATGAGTCAGACGGTTTGTGAAAAGTTTGCGCAACCTTATCTCGGATGTCCCTGCTGACGTGGGGCTTGGGCTGGGACTCTTCATACCAGCAAACGAGCTTCTGCAAACGAGGAAAACGTGAGACACTCGGAGCAGCTGGAGCCTCCCCGGTACCGTGAAGCTGACGCCGAGACGCAGCACGGTGAGGGCACCACGGGGAGGAGAGAGCGGGGCTCGTGCCAAGCCGTGGGCTCATGGGAATGGCACGGCGAGGCTGCCAGAAGGTTTTAATCCGGGCCCCAAAAAGCTCGTTTCTGTCCTTTAGACAAGGACGTGGGTCACTGGGGTTTTGTAAAGCACTGGTGGGAGGCGGGAGGGGAAAGGGGGAGTTGGGGGCGTTTTGGTTTGTGTTTGTTTTTTTTGTAATGAGATCAGAGGAAATGCTTGAGTTTAATCAAGAAGAGGTTTAATCAAACAGTCCTTGCTGAAACCTGGGAAAACAGGAGTCCGACCGCAGCCTCCAAGCCAGGTCAGCAAAAGCTGCTCCGTGCTGTCTTGTGTTTGTGCCCACAGCTGTGCCAGCACGTTGCCCATCTCCCCTTGTCCCCGGGGGGTTCGGTGGTGCCCCGTGAGCTTGACCTGACCTGACCTGCCGCAGGAAACATGCCTGCAGAGCCCCACCATCCACCCATGCTGCGCTTCCTCTGGGAGAGCATCTCCTTCCAGATGCTCCTCGTCTTCCTCATTGTCTTCCTACTCGTCGCTGACTACATGAAGAACAGAAAGCCAAAGCACTTCCCTCCCAGCCCTTTCTCCCTCCCCTTCGTGGGGCACATCTACCTGCTGAACTTCAGCAATCCCCAACTCACGGTGCAGAAGGTACGGGGGTGGTGGGCACTGTGGGGAAGGGGACGGAGGGGATTGCAGCTACACAACCTTTGCAGCGCAGGGAAGGGGTTAACCTGAACCCCATGGCCCATGAGGACTTGGAGGAGCTCACCCCAGGGCGGGCAGGAGGTTTGCGCTCGGTTGGCAGCAACGTGGATGAAGTTTGCCTGGGTACGAGGAGGGGGACAAGTGTGGATGAAGTTTGCCTGGGTACGAGGAGGGGGACAAATGTGGAGCGATCCTTCGGGCAAAGGGCACAACATGATACCACGGGTGCAGTCGCAGCTGTAGGAGCCCGGTAGGTCTGACCGGGGACTGGAAGGGTGTTTGGAAAGGGAGTGAAACAAAAACTGGAAAAACACAGGACTGAAAAATCAAACCTGGAGAGTTTTACTTGATTTATGGCCAATTAACACCAACTCCTGATCAGTGATTCGGGAGAAGAGGAAAGAAAAAAGACCGTACACAGTCAAGCAGACACTTCTACAAACACCTCATCTCCCCTCCCACTCTCAGCTTCCCTTATTTTCACCCGTGTCCCCTGCCAGGGCTGTCCCTGTCCTGACAGACACATTCATTGCAAATGAAACCCCTTTTATTTATTTCTGCCCCCCCCAGCTTAGTGAAAAATATGGGGACATCTTCAGCTTGCAGATGGGCAGCGTATCGTATGTGTTCATAAACGGGCTACAGATGATTAAGGAAGTTCTTGTAAACCAAGGGGAAATCTTCATAGATCGCCCTCAAATTCCTGTCGACGGGACAATCTTCAGCACCGCAGGTGAGTTATCCTTCAGGACATGTATCATCTCAGCTGTAAGGTCAAAGCATTGACCCTGCAGAGGTCTGAAACAGCTGGAGATAAAGCAGAGCTCTGGAGCTTTTTCCCCTCGGTGGAGGGATCTGCCTTGGCTCATGGTGGGGTATTCCTGCCAGGACTGGTCGCCTCCAACGGGCAGTTGTGGAAGCAGCAGAGGAGGTTCACCTTGACCACCCTCCGAAACTTCGGCTTGAGGAAGAGGGGCCTGGAGGAGCGCATCCAGGAGGAGTGCCGATGCCTCGTGGATGTGTTTCGGGAGGAGCAGGGTGAGTGCCACATCCCTCATGAGCTATGCTGAAGGCAGGAACCGGTATGGCCCATTATAATTTCACCCATGATTCACCACATATTGAAAAATACCTTGCCTTGCAAGCGATGCTAGCACCCTGCCAGCATCCCAGCTCCCTTTTACAGGTGTTTTGCCTTCAAGCTGACTAGTGAATACAGCTAGGTAACACCCAAAGCATTATTCATAGCCCACCTTCAGCCTACTGCTCTCTTGGAGATCTCCGGAAAATCCCATGTGTGTGTAAACACCAACGTTTCCAATGAATTCAAATGGCATGCGCTCTTCTGCAGACCTTGCTTTCCAAAGTAAACAAACATCTCCATAATCTGATTGAACTGGAGCCGCTGGGGCTGCCCAGCCAAGCTTGGCCAGCTCGTGGGGGCGGCGAGGCATCCCCGGAGAGCAGTCACACAAGAGGGTGCCCATCAGGGACCACTCATTTCACTCGCATTTGTTGAATATTTTACCTCTGACAACTGTGTTTTCTTCTCCTTTTCTGTGAAGACTGGAAGAGTATTGATCATTCCCTTTTCCTTCTCCAGGGAATCCTTTCAACCCTCACTTTAAAATCAGTACCGCCGTTTCAAACATCATCTGCTCCATCATCTTTGGCAATCGGTTTGATTACCACAATGAGGACTTCCAAAAAATGCTGCAGCTGATGGATGAGGCCGTTAGCCTCCACAGTACCATCATGAGCCAGGTACAGCCCTCCTGCCGCCAACATGGACGGCGTGCAGTTTTGCAGGGCCATAGTTTCTTTTCTGGAGTCAACCTTGAAACTCATAGCGTTTTCATCACCAAACTTCACTGTCATTCCCTATTCCTTTGCACAGGGTAGATTTGTCTGTAATTTCTTTCTGCCTTATTTTCAAGCTGTGAAATGCTCACGTTGCTCTCTCTCACACAACGTCACCTTTCCTGTCCATTGGCTGCCAACCTGCTTGCTGTAATGTCGGGTAATGCCCGAGTCACTTTGTAATAGGAATACCAAGCCCTTGTAATGCTCTCCCGGAGCTGAGCTATTGCCACCAACTCCGGCAATTTAGTAAGCGTGGCATTGCAGGCTCCCCAAGTTTTGATAACAGAAGGGGTTTTTCAGTCCTTTATTCAATTTGCCTTTCTCCTTTTGTGTCCAAAGCTGTACAACTCTTTCCCGTCTATAATAAAGTACTTCCCCGGATCCCACCAAACCATTTTTAAAAACTGGGGGTTGTTGAAATGTTTCGTGAAAGAGAAGATCGACAAACACAAGGAGGACTGGAACCCCTCGGAGAGCCGGGACTTCATCGACAGCTACCTGCAGGAGATAGCCAAGGTCAGCAACGCAGACCAAACCCTTCTGCAGCGGGGCTTAGAAATCAGGAGGGATGAGAAACAAGCCCAAATTCTCCGAGCTGCCTGTGTGGCCATTTATGAGCTTAGGACAGGCATCCGGTTCAGGGCACCCGTTAGCAGGACGGAGGTGCAGGGGGCCAGCAGCTTCTCCCAAAATCCTTGGGGTTAACTTGGACTAAGCCTGGTGTCAGGGCAGCCCTCGGTGTTCATGCAGCGCTAACGCATCTTTTTGTGAAGGACAACGGCAGCGGCATCTTCCAGGAGGAAAACCTCGTGGCGTGCACGCTTGACCTGCTGTTCGCCGGGACCGAGACCACTTCCACAACCATCCGCTGGGCTCTGCTGTATATGGCCATGTATCCGGAAATTCAAGGTACAATTAGCAAAAGGTCAGGGTTTGTTCCCTTGCTTTTCGCCCTCACAGCTTCATGAGAGACTCTCTTTTTTAAGAGAAAAGTTGGGAATCCCCCTGCACTCACACAAAAGAGGTACTAACAGTGGCAAGTGTCCCAGGTCGGTCCTTGGGGGACCCTCCCAGCAACCACCTTGCGTTGTTCCAAGGGTTTTTTTTCTCGGACCTTGGCTGATCCCTGCTCTTTCCCACCAGCCCGTGTGCAAGCCGAGATCGACGCAGTCATCGGGCAGGCGCGCCAGCCAGCCCTGGAGGACAGGAGCAACATGCCCTACACCAACGCCGTCATCCATGAAGTACAGAGGAAAGGCAACATCCTCCCTTTCAATGCGCCAAGACTGGCGGTGAAGGACACGGTCTTGGATGGCTTCCACATACCAAAGGTCATCCCACTCCTGAGCGCTGAGACTTTAGCAAGAGACTCCCAGTTCCCCAGGCATGACCCACCAGGCCAGGTCCCTCCTGCGCAGAGAGGAGGGGCAGAGCCACAGCGTCTCTGCCCTGTCCAGAGTTCACTCCTAGCGAACACCTATTTTTGCCATCCAAACAACGTTCTCCAGCACGTTGAGTGGTGCAGACCGCTGCAGGGTGACGCACCCCCTGCGCGCACCAGCGAGGCACAAATCCCATCTCACACAGCTTTTACAGGAACTTTGGCCCAAGATTACAGCAGATAAAAATGATGCTGATGAGGGGAAAACGTGGGTATATAATCATTGCACGTCCAAAAAGACAAGAAGTAGGAAAAACTGGCCATGCAGGGGGGTGTTGGACAAATAATTGCAGCAGAATTTGACTATAGATGTTCTTCATGGAGAGGAGACTGGAAGATAAAAATGCCCCTCCTGCTGTCAGTGACAGAGAAAGTGCAATTTATTTTTCTTTTTCTCCTCTTAGGGCACTGTTTTGCTCACAAATTTAACGTCTGTGATGTTCGACAAGAATGAATGGGAAACCCCTGATACTTTTAACCCTGGGCATTTCCTGAAGGACGGTCAGTTCTGGAAAAGGGAGGCTTTTATGCCATTTTCTGTAGGTAAGATTTGCTGGGTTTTGGTGCTTCGGTACTGGGACGGGGCTTCCAACTGCATGGTGGAGAGACAGAGGGAAATAGCGATGGGAAGGGCAGATGTTGGCTGCACCCTGGGAAGTGCCGCTCAAGCAGTGCTCACACAGCCACTCCAAAGCACTGCAACCACACTCTGAGCCCTTTGTTGTCTCTCTTCACATGCACAGAAGAGAGATGAGGATGAATAAAAGACCATAAAAATACCAGAGACCCTAGAAACACCTTCACCAAGGCAAGAGCATCGCTCTGTGCTCCTGCTCCCACAAGCCTGAGTTCACTAGGGGCTGCGCTGTTGCCACCGCAGGGTACCCCAGCCAACAGCTTCCCCGGGGAGATTGCTTTTAGCACCCCTGTTTCCCATACCAGCATCACACACCTTCTCTGGTGTAGCTCAAACAAACCACCTCTCCCAGCACGGGCACGTCCAGTCTGTGTGCGTCAGCACAGCTTATCGAAGCAGGGGAGGATACAATGCCTGTGCGTACAGTTACACGCACGTGCCCTCCCACACTCATGCAATTTGGGGGGCAGCTGTAACACCAATGCCGTTACTGGGGAGCTCAGTTTGGGCTGCAAAACTCATCCTGGGAAGAGGATAACACAACTAGACCATAGTCCTAAGGGAAGGCAGGGGCTTTTTCACCTCAGCACAGGCTGAGGATGCCATCGGTGGCTGTCTCCACAGGGAAACGTGCCTGCCTGGGTGAGGTGCTGGCTCGCTCCGAGCTCTTCCTCATCTTCACGGCTCTGCTCCAGAAGTTTACCTTCCAGGCACCCCCAGGCACCACGCTCAGCATCCAGTTCAAGCTGGGCATCACAATAGCCCCGCAGCCCTACAAGATCAGCGCCACGCCTCGGTAGGGAAGCCTTGGCCACCGTCCTCGCAGGGAAAATCCTTTAGCAGGGATGCTGAAAACAAGCCCTCGGCGGCTCCCCTGGGCAGTGGTAACAACCGCCTGGCTCCAGGGAGGATGGGCGGTTTGTTTGTTTCTTTTAAAGCAATTGCAAAATCATTTATTTTACAAGCGGACCTTGCACTCTGTATCACATGAGAAAGGTGATCAGCCTGGGATCTGCCAGGGCATTTTCAGGCTTGCCATACGGCACTGTAAATGAATGAGGGGCTTGGGGCTTTCCTGATTTTATGATGGATGGCCATGCTTCGCACTGGCAAGAGAATCAGCAACCCTTTAGAGATTGCAGTGTTCAGGCTGTGGCTGTGTACTGTGGAAGAGCAGTACCAGCCCTTGTTTTATGACATTAATACAGGTATTAATTGCCAACATGTTTTGATTTTGTTATCCTTGACACATAATACATTAAAAAAAAGTTACTCTATAACATCTCTTTCTTGTGCATCAGTAAATTCTTACCAAAACATTTTTGTCATGAAGCATTCTGCAAAGTGAAGACCAACACAAGCGATTTCTAGCACTGGCCGTAGCCTTCAGCCGTGCCCCACATTTCGGGGCGGGGGGTGGCAGGGGGCTACGAACCCACTCGGGCAGAGGCAGCCGCAGAGCTCCCAACCCATGTCGCTGGGGCATTGCTCTCCGTTAGCAGAGAGGCTGGCACTGTAACAGCAAAGGCAATTCCTACAGAACTGATGAAAATAAATGACCCTGACAGTACAAGCAAACTAGGAGGGAAACCATCAAAGCCTGTGGTCGGGTCCTGGTGTGCCACAGCAATGAAGAGTGTAACACCCACATGGAGCATGGGAGTGCTCTCCACTCTGACAGATCTCTCTATAAAACATCTGTACTTGTAGCTATAGAAGTCATGGGTCCTGCTTCTTAGAATATGCTAAATCCTCCCCGTTTACCTGCCCAGCACCACCCAGTGGCTGGTGTGCCCGGCGGGCAGAGGGGTGAGCTGCAGCAACACACGATGCATGGCTAAGCCTGCTGCACTCAATAGTCTAATGAATAAAAGGGTCCCCTAGAAAATACCAGCAACAAATTACTGTTATTTTAAACTATCACATGCAAGGTCAAACAGTTCCAAGATTGACAACTGATGGTTAACACCAGTAAATGCATCTACTCAGTAACAGTTGCACCATGGGAGCCTGGTGAGGCCCGCAGGCGTGAGAAACTGCAGCTCCTGGGAGCAGGACCAGGGCCGCCTGGCAGGAAGGCAAGGCACAACACAGCGCCAATAACACACACCTCCAGCTCCTCCTCACCTGCTGAGAAAGCGAGGAGAAAGCAATCTTTTCCTGTTCATTTTCAGTTTTTCCTGGAGTACTTTTTGCGTGTTCCTAGAGGAAGCAAATTTTTCCCAGAGTCTCTTCCAAGAATTAAGTCATCTCCTGAAGGAACTAAAAGCATCTTTTTTCATGCAAGCATTAATGCCCAGGTGGGTTTTAAATCCTTTTGTTTTAACCTGCATTTTCGTCTCCTCTGAGCGCAGAGGGGAGGCAGCATGGAAGGCTGGGATGACCCTGCAGACCAGCCCACAAAAGGGCAGAAACACCCTACGACCCTACAGCTGCACACTGGGGCCAAGCACAACCATACAACATAAAGCAAAATTTATAGCAAGTAAACACAGCTTCTGGCAAGGCTCCTTCAAGCATGAAGCTTGGTGAGGAGGCGCTGCCCCCTCCTATGATTTTCTGTGCTGGACACAGCCGGGTACAGACAAGAGGCTGGACTAAGATGCTATTTCTGGCACTTGAGGCTCCTGTTTCGCAGATCCATAAGGTGGAGACGTGAGAACACGTGGTGGGAACCAAACCAACCTATTTATAAAATTCAGGAGACTTGACCCGGTTCTCACTAGAAGTGGGATGAGACATCCCCAACCCCAGCTCTCCACCTCTCCTCTCCCCATGCCAGCTGCCCTCCTGACCTGCTCCTGGCAAGGGGCTCCCACATCTTCCCTTCACAGCAGAAACAAGGAAGTTCACTTGACTTTCTAGACCTTATGTTCTTTCTTTTCCTTCCTTGGGAGAAGCAGAAGGGGAAGGCTGGAAGTGGGCTGCATGCCTGCTATCGACTGGGAACAGGAGAGGGGAGCAGTGACGAGTTTCTGTTGTGCACAGCATTACTCCCAAAGCACTTCCAGTTTGCAGGTGTCATCTGACTTCTTTTTTTTCCCCACTCCTTGGCTCAGATTCCTGTTTCCTTTCCCAGGCTGCTGCTATATCCAAAAGCCTCCTCCCCCTCCTCCCTGAGTCTCTGCTGGGTTGGTTTTACTCTGAGCAGAGCACATTTCACATGATCATTTTGCACAGGGGCTCCTTGGACATTTTGCCCCCTCCACCAAAACCACCTCCCATGCACAGCTGACCTCACCTCCTGCCTTTCTTTGCGCTCAGGGCTGTACTCCCGCACCTCTCTTCCAGGGAAACCCCTCGCCTAAACATACAAACCTTCTGCTGCAGTGCTCGGCTCTTAAGGAGCTACCACAAAAGCCGTAAGCAAACAGGGTCACAGACCCAGGCTCTGCACAGGCAGTCTGCATTTGAGCATATAGCTTCTCATGACCAAGCACTTGGAAACAGAGCCCCCCCCCCGCACACACCACCCGTCGCTCGCTCCTTCTGCGGTCAGGAAGGCAGCAGTGGCTGCCAGTGTGTGTCCTGTGACAGCTCACATGTGGGCTGAAAACATCCGGCAGCTCGGCTCAGGCTTCCTGCACAGCTGAGAGCTTCTTCCCTTCCTTTCTCCCTCAAACACACACCTGCAGTTTTTGTTCTTCAGTGTCTGAAAATGCTTTTAAGTCCAGCCTCAGAAAGAAGGAAAAATGGTTCTTCCATATCTGGCCATTCACCTCACACTCACTGGGACACTTCTGCCAGTGCAAAGGCCTTTCCACGTTGAGGTATCATGCAGCTCCCCATCCTCATGGGGTAGCAGCCCAAGGCAATAAAAATCATTACTTACCAATGTCAGGATAGTCAGGCTGAGGATTATGGTTCAGAGAAAGGAAAAACCTGTAGTAAAACCAGGTCTGAAATGGGGCCCCTGAAGGAAACTTGCGACACCTTCTCCCTGCTATCTTCACTCCGAGGGCTGAATGGCTGCCTGCTCTCAATCCCAACCTCACTTCTGGGTTGAGGTTAGTGCTCAGGGAACAAGCAAGCTGTCAACAAGACTAAGAACTGGGCACATAAATAACCTGCAAAGCAGACTGAAGAGGGCAGACAGTTTTCCAAATAACAAAGCATGGCAATTTAGAAGTGTGTACCTGTCTTCTGTGTCCTCTTAGGTGGGGCTGAGGAGAGTAGGCAGAGATCCTAACTTATTTTGGTAACAATAAGCAATTACTGAAGTCACTCGGCAGCTAATTTGTAGTGGGTTTTAGTCTTTCCACTTCACAAAGTCCCTTGCCCAGCTCTCAGATGACTGTCAGCAGACTGAGTAGAGGTAACCAGCTTTGGGTGGGAGCGGAACTGTAAGCAGGAACGAACTGGAAAGAGGAGGGGAAGGTAGCACAACTCTGATTTGTTGTTGTTACAGCAAAACATATATACACGCATTATACGTACATGTTACATATCCTGTAACATGACATTTTAGATGGTGTAATTATATCAACATGCAGACTCAGTTCATATGTTGCCCAGAAATATGAATGCTTACATCAGCTAGGGACCATTAAATACATTGCTTGGAATAAAGACACCAAAGAATTAATTTTAAAAATCTTTATGTGAATATAAAAGAATTCTTTCCAAAGAAAAATAAAACCAAAAGTTTAGAAATTAGTGCAATTTTTCAAGTTCTATGCAACACAGTGTTTACATTTGTTTTAAACGGAAGATGTAGACACTGATACACTGAAAACCTTAACTCTAGCTTGACTAGTGGAGGGAAGGGAAAAAAGCAAAAAAGTTAAGAAAATTACTATACTAGACGTTACCAACTCTTAAACAATTGTTTTCATTTTCTAATGCCTAAACTATTTATGGCTACCTAAATAAAACATCAGTATTGCTTATATTACTTATTTCCAAGTAAGTGTATATTGTAGGAAATAAAATACCCATATATATATTTTTAATGATCAAAAAAAAAGAGTTAGGTGAAAATTTATTTTCAGTGAATGTTTCTTAATCCACTATAACACAGTTGTTGCAAAAGAATCTTCTCAAAACTGCTGCCTGATCCACCTTGAGTAAAAGAACCTACTAGTCCAAAATTTGTATTATTGCTACAAAACACTTCTCTTCCATAATGGTTAATCTTATATAAAAAATATTAACAAATGATATGTCAATCAGAACATATTTTTGTTTCTTTGGATCTATATTACCCGTTTTACTGGAACCTGGCTAAAGTTACTAGTAATGCTGATTAACTTCAGCAATATTCATGATTTCATCTCACAATTTGAATCTCTTCCTAACTGTGCTCTCTGGGCATGATACAAATTCATCTTGCAGCAGACACAAGTAGCATCTTTCTTCATCCTGCCTCAGCAGTGGTGCACATTGCATCAAAGAACATTGTATTGACATTGTTCTACTGCTATGTGTTGCATACAGCTCAGCTGTAACAGCAACACTGTCAGGAGCTTGTTCGACATGAATGAAGTTAACATTAAAATGATACTTATTTTAACGATCCTTTCTGCATAGCCAGATGAGCTGAAGTGAATACACCACCATGGCTTATAATCAACTGTTTATTTCTACAGATCGTTTCCTCATTCATAGGATGTAACCCAAGTTTAACCAGTTATAAAACAGCCACTCTTAAACAGGTTCTCAATCCCAAAGAAACGCTTCAGTTATATTCACAGGCTTAACTTTTACCAGTTTTGAAAAGTCCCAAATAAGTAACATTTCACCTAATACCTGAAAACCCGATCCATTTTTGGCAACCCCAACAAGACTACTGGGGACAACCTTGCCCTGAAAAAGGTTGATGCCTGTCTGTAGTCCCGTATTTAAATTCTTCCATCGCTAGTCAGAAGATAAACTTCCAATTAAATGATAGGGAGGTTCTTGGTCATTTTTGGTCCCAGGGTCTGCAGTTTTGAGAAGTGTACATCAAAGACATTTGCTCCAAGTTTTTCACTATTCAGCACCTGATACGACTACCGACACAGCTCTGCTACTGTGAGAAGTACAACAAATGCATCAAGCCTACTAACTAGATGAGTATGTGAAAGACGTCCATGAAAGTTTCCATGCTGTAAAGAATGAGGGTTAAGAGACCCATTCAACACCATCAGTGACAGTTTCACATTTCACTAGAACACACCAAAGCACCAAGCTTTAGAAATGTAAGTATCTTGCTAAGACTTAGTCTCCTGTTCCACTGCTCACCACCATCTCCCACACCACTAGCAGATTAAACAAGCAATTATATCTTAAAAATACAAACCTCAATAATATCACTGCAGCAATAAAAGACCTCAAAACCCAAGAGGTAGTCCAAAGAAGCATAGAGTCCTGAAGAATACAACCTGACAGACAAAACTGTCCAAAGGCAGTTTGTCTGGCATATTCTCTGCTCATAACACATTTAGCATGAGACTGGCTTTTAAACAACGCCTTGCGTAGACAGAAGTTTTGAAAGAGGAATCTCTGTTGAATCCCTAAATGTATAGCACTGTAAAACTATCACCACAGCTAAGAAGCAACACTAACTAGAGTATTAAAAATGAATACTTCCCTTTTCTCTAGCATTGCATGCAATGCCCAATAAAGAATTTTGGATGCTGGGGAAGGAAGAAATCAAAGAACAAGCCATACTGAGGGGCATGCAAAATGGAAGACTACTCAAATTTCACAGTTCAAAATTAAATTCCGCAAAGCTGAACCCTGCTGTCAAATCAAAGATGGCCTTAATGGCGCAGACAGACATATGCTTTCATTCACACATATGGCTGAGTTTTATATTAGATCACGGACTGGTACAGCACCCTCAAATACTTAGTTTAAGTGTATTCATTTTGTTTTAAGGGCTGCTGTCATTTTATTTTAACTATGGGGGTAATGAATTTGTTCTAGACAGTTTGCAAAGAAGAATGGACATTAACAAGTTGCCTACAAATACAGTTCACAACAAAAACAAGACATTTGGTAAATAAATTGACACAAATTTTGTGAAAGATAGCAACTTCCTGCACACAAATTTCAGATACCAATCCCCATTTCATCTTCTTCGATCCAGATACTGCAAAACTATTACAGTTTATGCACTCTTCTCCCTGCCAACAAACAATCTTTGCTGCCAACAACTAGCAAAGCTATCTTTCATTCATCTGCCTAGCACAGTTAGTTCAGAATAACTGAAGTGAAACTGCATTTAAAAAAGAGGAAAATTAATTTTGATGCACAGGGTTGTATAAATAGCTGGAAATAAATGAGGTCCCTTCCCACCAAACCACCTTTCTGCAAATAAATGCAGTGTACCAATATGCCAGACTTTTAAAACATAGCCCAGACTTTTGAATTATTATAATAGCTTTTTTCTTACGCAGGAGAAGACAGCTTATTTGGCTTTAGTGAATTCAACATCTTAAAGACAGGTTTTCCTTAATGTATATACGCACAAACTTAATTTTTTTTTTTTTAAATAAACTGAGTAATTCTGCTTCTCACTTGAGATGACAAAACAAATCCTGTCTTCTGTTATGTTACAAGTCAACTGGTACTACATCTTTTTTTCCTTTTTCTATAAATGCAAGTATTTTCTTGCTTTTAAAATTGTACTTCATATTCTAAAAAAAGTATTTTTTAAAACATGTTACCAATCTTTCAAATTTATTTTTAGAAGAGCCCAGCAAAAATGCCCAATATTGCCAGTTTCCTGAAGTACAGTTTTTGCATAACATCTTCCCATTACAAAAGTCAACTTTCTAGCCCAAACTCATTAAATAAAGTTTTAAATATATAGTGCCAATTTTTATATTTACAATATATTCTGAAGGCAAATATAAATCTTTTAAGTTGTGCTTGTAAATACATACTGCAGTTATTAAATCTACTCCTACTTGGAAAACTACATGCTACCTTCTAGACACACCACTGATCAACTTGATCACTTCTTGATAGGTTCTGATGTTGAATTCGCAGTTGCCCACCATTCTAACCTCCTCTTTCATCAAGTAATTGGAAGTGGAAGCTATAAAACATTTAAGGACACTTTAGCATATAAGTTCCCCTCATGGTCCTTGTGGTTTAATCAGATGTTGCACCCGGTACTTTAACAGTGAGATTCCTTCTGGTATTGGTAACATGACGTTGTTGAGCTAGGAATGAGCGTCCGGGACCATCTCTGCAGGCACCACTACTGCCAACCAGTCTTGCTTCCATACCTAGCTTCTGAAGAGTTAGGCTCTGCAAATAAGTTAAACAACATTTACACTATAGCAAAAACAGAAGAAAAAAATTGGCCATCTTTCATACACAAAGCTCATGTTTACTTAATACGGACACAGAATTTCTTTTACTGTATTTCTTATATACCCTCTTGCTGCCATTAAAGGTATGGACCAAGGCTGAAGAAAATAAGATTCATTCACATTCATGCAGAAAGTGTTAATTTTAGCTTATTGTAAAGCTGTTCCTTTATTAAGCCATTTAATTTTACTTTCCTTTTTTGATTTCCCATTCCAGTCTTTCTTTATGAAACTATTTAAACATTGCTTCATATGAAGATGAACAACTTTCTCCAGTTCTTTTCACAGCAATCTAACATCAAACGTTCTAACAGCCTTTGCAACACTGCTGCAGGATGAGAAGATGGCTCTATCTGTATTTCACAAATACTGTGCGAAAGACACTGAACATCTAAAGCAGGAGTCTGGAAACCTTTTGAACCATGCCTCCCTTTGTCTCAAGCCCAAAAACTTCAACAACAAATGCTATTGAACATTCAGGAATTTTGCCTGCTAAATCCAGATGGAAGCTTGTGGCAGCAAATAGTACATGAATAAGTGGAAGCCATGGCCTATGCCAAATTTTAAGTCTCCTGTTCCACAGCACAGAATACAAGCAGAAAACATACAACAAAATAATTTTACAAAATAGTTGATTGTTATAATATTGCTAAAAAGAAAAAAACGGCAACGTAAGATTTAACTGTCACATTTAGCAAAATGTGGTTTTCTGATTTCTGAGATACCAACAAATGAACTTTTGACCCACCTTGTTATACCATGCAGTTACAATTAGCTTTTCCTCATAATCACGTAACTTAGCAAGTTTGTATTCAGCCTGCAAGGAGACAATAGAGAAGACAATCTCAAAGAAATCACAAAAATAATCTGCATAAACTTACTGCAGTCCATTGAGTGAAATAAACACATGCAGCAGAAATGCTTAAATATGCAAAATAACTAGAAGGCTTAGAAGTGTAAATAAAGATACTGCCATAAATGACTATGAGAGAAGTTACAGACTACTTCAAGAAGAGGCAAAACTTTACACAAGTTGCAGTTCAACTTAGAAACATACTTTGAGGGTGCATGGCGCGGGAAATGCATGAAAGTCTAGGGTGTATCAGAAAGTCTATAAATAATTTAGTAATTTTTTCACCTGAAAGTCAAAGACAAGAATGTACCTCTAGTGGCTGAATATTCTTATCATGTTACTGAATTGCTATTATATCGTATACTTACCTAGTACATACACATAGAAGAAATCTGAGGCCACAGCATTTTTGAAGTCAGACCTTTCAGCCTACTAACTCGTATTGAGGAATTTTGTATTTGCTCAGGTAACTATTCTAACCAGTCCCATCAATATTGCTATAAAACTGAATGTAGCATTTCCCAAATTTTTTTTGGTACTTGGACTACTGTCAACAATCCTTTGAGGATTTCAGCCAAGCAGATTTTACTGAATTAACAGGTTTTACTCTTATATATAGTTTCAAGAACTCCAGCCTATGAAACCACTGATATCAGGGGTCTAGTAAATTAAACAAGTCACTGCTCAAATACCTAGTCCCTCATACAAACTAAGTTACATTACTACTAAAAAAGGTCAGACTCTGCAGCTCTGTACAAGTTACTGTAACACAGCAAAACTATTAGTCTTATGAAGTATTTCACTTATAGCTTTTCAGAGGGTTTAGAAAGAATCTAGATTAGTGTTTCAGTTGTACACTGAAAACACTGTTGAAAAGTAAACTGCTCTGACAGACTTATACTAGGATACAAGGTTAATTAAGACAAACTAAAATCTCTAGATTTGATGGTCTGTGCAGTTTCTAACTGAATGCAGCATTGAAGGGTACTGGATCATTAGGAAACAGTAACTTGAGTGTCTAATATCAGAGACAGCAGAACATATTAGAAGTTATTATTAAATATATGTAATTTTTTACCTCTAGTGCTTCAATTTTTTTGTCTTTCTCCGTTATCTGTTTTCTGAGCAACATAATTTCTGCTGATGCTGGATTTAGCTTGGGGTCTAAGGTTTTTATCACCTGTACAGGCAAAACAAAAGCATTACAAGTCAGGTTTGATTCTCAACAGCTCTGCATCTCATTTGCTCACAGCAGAAATATAAAAACAGACTGAGCACTAGTCAGGCAATTAGGATGAAAACTAGGCTGTGACACTGTACAACAGAAGATAGCAAAGGGTACAAAGGAATCATTAATGCATCTCATGCTTTAGCCTAAACCCCATTCTCTCATGCACTTAACTCACTGCAGTTGAGCAATTTGACTAAAAATGCAACGTGAAGCTACTAATTTTTATTGGGAGGTGGAGGGGTGGACTCAAAAGCTATCTGTTTAACAGTTTATGAGGGAGGAACGTATCTCTTCAGAAATATGCCACTCACATTTCTTGCTTTCTCAAGGTACATTTTATATCTTTCTTCCATTGCTTTCATATCCTCATCTTTTTTTCGCAAAGCTGCTTCCAGCTCTCCAATCTTCTGGGCTATTTACAGAAATTATCAACAAAGACATACAAAATAAAAATAGACATGGTACTTTCAAGGCTTCTGTGTTCTCTTGATTTAACCACCCCCCAGATAAACTTTCTAGCTACTACACAATTTCCTAAGTTCTTATTTTTGTTTCAGTTGTACTGTAAGGTCCCACCTGACCCTGAATTCCCATTTTGCAGAGTATTGTTCAACAAAACTAAGCCCCCATGAACCTCTCCCTGCCCACCACCATGGGCAAAAAACCCTCCCCCCACCCCCGTTTTGGGCTTAAAGCTAAGCTGTAGCAGAAAGCCTTATCCAGACAAGTATCCCATAGCCCAGTGGCTATGGGAATCATTTCAGAAGAAACTTAACACAGTCTCATAAAAAAACCCTAAAACCACACAAAACAACTTACGGTTCTGACTAACATCAGGCTGGAGTTCTGCAAGATCAGCCTCTTTCTTCTGTAACTCATCATGAACTTCATTCAACTTTTCCCTATGAATGAAAGGCTGGGCTAAGGATTAAGCTCACAAATAATTCCATGCACAGTTTTAAGAGCTGAAAGCTGAAACTTGATGGTGGAAGTGTTTAAACAACTATTTTAAACTCTGGCAATTCTTTTGAGTTTAAATAGAAATATTACTATGTATTTTTGAAGAACCATGAAAGTTGTGACTTCTGAATTGAGTCTCATTTACCTACAACTAGAAACAAAAAAGAAAATGAACCCCTCCAGCATCTCCTCAGCAGGAACTACATCTGCCGAAAGGATGGAAGTATTTCAGAAGAATGAAATATGTTTTGAGTGCAGTAAGAGTGATGGTTTTAGCAGTCTGTTGTAGAATCCGAACAGTTAAAATGCTATTGGTGATGAAGAGACAGTCAAGTGGATACTAGTATTACAAGATTATCACGATCCGAGTAGACAAAACTAGAACGCTAATACTTAACTCACTACATGCACGATTCTCAAATCAGCGGCTTAGAAAAACAAGACATCCCTACAAAGATTTAGGCAGTTTCTGAGCTACAACAGTAAAATTATTTAGCATAAATAAGCTATTGTGGATGCATGTGCCTTACTTACATATGTGCTGCCAATTTCTGCTTCAGGTTGCTAGACTACGAAAGGAAAGAGTTAAAATTCAGTTATATTTCAGTATTTCATACTGCGCGATGTTAAAGTGCTCTTACAAATCAGCCAAGAATACTTAGCACACCTGAATAAGTCAAACCACATAAATCCTAAGAAAACCACATTTTTTCATGCATTTCTGTAACTGCATTCATATTTTTTGCAATCGCACAGATACCAGTTCCAGCATCTTTTTTCTTTAAAGCTATCCTTCTCACTATACCACCACTTAATGATAAAACTAGAGATTTTTAAAAGTAAAGTAGAAGGTAGAAGAGTTACAGTTCCTTAAAAGAAGGTGGGGGGAAGGAATCACATAAAACACGAGCTTTTCAATCGAAATGCAGTTGGTGTGGGGGTCTCATGGATTTTCATATTATAGAGACTAAACTCATCTGCTCTGAATATAGTGGAGCCAAGTCTGTGTTACCTAAACTGAAGGAGTTGTTTTCAGGCAGGAGAGAGATTTTAGAATACATAGAACCACCTCAATTGTTTAAGATCTTTGCTTGTTTGCTTGTAAGGTCTTTCGAAAAGTGTGTGTTTCTTTGGGGGCGGGGTGTGTGTGTGTGTGGTGTGTGTGTGTGACCCGAAGGGGCTTCAGAGCTTGCTTATTCTTACTACTGCATAAACTAGTGCATTTCAAACTAACTTTAAAAAAAATCTCTTAAAAAAACCCAAACAAAACAAAACAAGCACCAAACTACGATCCTGCCTTCTTAGTAGTTATCAGCACTAGACACACTGAAAAAGAAGAGGCATGTCTAAACAAAGGACTTGATGTTACACTGAAGGATTTTAAACAAAACTGGCAAGATGTCTTCAAGGTCAAGAAGCCTCAACTTTCACTTACTCCTTCAGTCTTGGATCCCTGCTCCTGTAAAGTCTTTTGCAGGTCTTCAATCTGCTGCTGTAACTCCCCAATACGCTCTTCATTTAACCTTTTAGGAAGAAAAGACACTTATTACTCATCTAAATAGATCATGACAGATTTTTCTGTTTCATGTCTGGATTATAATTTTTCAGAGGGTCTACCCAGCAGGACTTAAGCCACAAAGAAACTGATCTCAAATGCTTTTAGTTTGACTTGAACTTCTGCTGAAACAAACACATGGCAGCTTTATTAAACATTTTATAATGAAAGACCTAGAATAATTTTAAGTTTTGAGAAAAAAACTTAACTACCCAAAATTCTCATCCCCTAGTAAACTGCTTTCAGTATTCATTAACTGACAGAGAAATTCAGACCATCCCAGTGTTACAACATGATTAGTTTGAAGTTCTAGAAATAGAGCTTACATCCATTCTTGGTCTACCAAGAATCAGAGCTAAGAAGAGCATCCTATAAGCAACACTTTCTTCAGAGTATGCTACACACATATCTACCACATTTCACAACACCACATTTAAGCTACTTTCCTTCTTGCTTGCTTCATAACCCTTCGTGAATTACACTGGTGAAAGAAAAAGCATAATTGGCTTCCTGCACAGTGCTTCGCTACAGATTTAAGCCACAAGGCCACTCTGAAGGTCCAGAAATCACTTTTTGCTATATTTTACGATGCTGTTTCACCCATCACCTTTTCTCAGTTTCTAGTTCGTTCACTGTCCGATGCTTTTGCTCCAGCTGTTCCTGGAGCTCTGTAATACGTTCATTTTCTGATCCTTCCTGTTGTAATAGAAGCATCTTATTTTCATGCTGCAGCCGAATAAACATTTCTCTGAATCAAAAACAACAAAAAAGCCACTGTTAATTAAGAAAAAGGTGACTAAGAGTAGGAGGTAATATTCCTGTTCGCTCCTCCAACCTTGAAGCGAGCGAAACAAGTTCTGCTTAAGGATATAGTTGGGGTAACAACGCAATTTTTTATTAAAAGGTAACTTAAACTACTGTCTTTGAAAATTGTAAGAGATATGAACAAAGTTTTAAACTAAGTCACTCCAAACCCAGATCTTATTGTGCCTTTATGTTTCACTCTGCCAGACTGTAATATTAGCTAGCGTTTAGCTGTTCTGTCTTAGTTGCTGTGTATTATTTATTCTGTCTGCCAGTGGCAAGATAAGAATTGTTTTGCTCCTTAAAGAGGATGTTTCAAGCTGAACTTTATATACAGCAATCTGATATGCTTTTAAGAAAGAATGCAAAGTAATTATAGTATGAGGAAATAATTGTGAAGAGCTACATGGGGGTCCAAACAAGCATCGTGGAGGGAAAGCAAGAAGTAGGATACAGAGTCATGTTGCCAAAAATATTGAACTTTCACAGAGACAATATTATGCCCCATCCATGAAAACCCCAAAACAACCTCAACCTTTTTCTCTTACCTATATTCCACTGGCAGAATTTCAGCAGCAAGAGTCTCGTGGCTTTTAACATGAGATGCACCTGAAATTGCATGGGAAGTTTAATTTAACCAACTTGAAAAAATCACTAATATACATAAAAAAGTCCTTGAAGATAAAGCAATACCTGTTTGACTCAGGTGATCCTGCTGCATCTGTGAATACCGGAGCTCTTCATTTGTCTCTTTTAATGCATCACACTGTATTATCAGTCTCTAAGGAGATATATTTGAGGTGGAATTAAGTCATACTGCACCACTTTAAGACCAAATAACATTAATCAGGAATACTACTGACACACACACATTTTAAGACATATTTTATGTTTTATATGTGTATACACACACACACGAGCTGCTGAACTTTATTTTTATGTTAGCACTACTTCTGGGAAGGTTTTCCTCAAGCAGAGCATTTGAGAGTAGGTGTTCAAATAAACTCTCATTCAAGAGACTTACCTCTTTTTCTTTGATTAAAGCTTCATGTTTTTCTTCAAGTCGCTTCATTTCAAATGCTAGCTTATCAGCTCTTTTTGATTCTTCAGACAGTTTGTTATGAAGCTCCTGGACCTTTTCATAAAAAGACTATATTCAGCACATGAATGTGGCAAGAAGCTACCTTTAAAAGCTATGTTAAAACCTTCACTCCTGCCTAGTTCAGCCAAAATAAACAGCTGGTCCTCCAAGCCTGGGGGAGGGGAGATGGGATGGGAGCCTGTGTGTTTGGGGTTTTTTTGTTGGTTTTGGTTTTTGTTTTTTCTTTTGTTTTTTAAAAATATTTAACTCCTGCATCTCTTAATTACTACTGAAATAAGTGAAATTGAAATAAAAAACTTCTACAGTTTAAAATAAATTTCCATTAAGAAAGTTCAGAATATTACATACAAGTGATCTCAGTAACAGCTGAACAACCTCTCCCAGGCACACAGATCACCTCACTTAAAGTAAAGAAGAAAAGCCTGCAAACCATGGACAACTAGTCAGTTGAGAGGGCAACTACAGTTAAGCTTGCTAGTTTAACAAACAGGGAAAAACAGAAAGTGAATGGCAGAGCATGAAGGAGTGTTCACTAATAAGAAATTTTAAGGGGACAATACAGATTAAGCCCATGGGCTGTTAAATTAAACTGTTCAATTTTTTTCATTGAAACATAATTAAAATAAATTTAGGTAAGACGACTATCTGAGGAAAAAGTAACATCTTAAGTATAGATGCAGCCTTACCTGTCTTTTGTAGGTTTCTAGTTGGGCACGTGCTGCATTGGCTTTCTTCAGTTCATCCTCCAGACTGACTGTATTGTGCATATACATCATGTTGGTTTCCTGCAGAGATTTGACTTGTCTGCGGAAGTCGTTCAGATCCTGCAGCTTTTTACGATACACTTCAACAGTTGATTCCAGCTTACTTGCCTTGTCTGCAGTAGTCCTTAAAGTATAAACAGGAATTAGAAGAAAGAGTATGTTTCTTCAAAAGATTAAAAAAAGTCAAATTCTGCCTTCATGCACATTCAAGCTATTTTCAAAGAGATGCAACATGCTTAACAGCAGAGTTAAATCTTACTGCTTTATTTTTCAATGCATCATCAATGCAAACTTGCATTATGCAAAGATTGCCTATAAAAACTGAAATCACCACAGGGTTTAAGTGGGAATAAGACTGACAGTCATACGCCAGGAGTACAAGCAACAGTTAGTATGTCAAATATCTCTAGGCCATCCTGTGGGGTGCAACGTAAATGCACCACAACATCCTGTGCTAGACAGTCATCTCAAAGTACTGGTACTTGGTAAGGAAAAAACATGCAGACATTCTCACTGCAGGGTTATACATGATTAGAACATAACTGCACTATGAAAATGATCGCTAACAGATACGACCAAGAATTACCAGCTGATCATTAACAAAAATCTACGTGGTAAGAAAGTATTTGGATCATAAATACATGAATTAATTTTAATATCTGTGTTTCATATCTGCCATCTCATATCACTAGAAGCTAGTACAAGAAAATTATGGAAGAAAATCTATAGCTAAGATTTGTTTCAGATGTTATTTAAGAACCACTAAGTTAAACACCTGAAACCACTTTTCTTTCCATGTTTTATTCATACTATTTTATGAATAGCAGACCTGCTTTTGCAATATGATTTGCTTTGGATATTTCTTGGGTGGTCTGGTATTTAATTTAGTTTACACAAGCTGGAATGTTACATTAAATTCTCATCAAGGTTACTGTGTATTTCATCTTCATTTTGTTAATCATGTTGCTAATCTCTGTCTAACCTAGAATGCTGACACCAAAAGTTATGTCAGCGTTCTAACTGCATATATGCTTTTCTACATCAGAAAAGGCAGCCTCTTGCCAACACAAATGTCCCCTTAAGAATGCACCCCCCCCCCCGAATTTCTTAATTCTTGCAGAACTTCAACCTTCCATCCCACATGAAGAAGAATAATTTCTGTATTCATTAATCCTGCTTCGCAGAAAAATTTCATGTTGCTGTTCTTATGCAAGCAATCGAGGCTATGTCTGAAAGCTTGCACTCCATCTCCGCTTTGTCAGAGGCCCTTTTCCAACATTTATTTTAGATCTCATTCAGATAAGATCTATCTGCAGAAGTAACGCCTCAGAAAAAAAATCTTGTTAAATACAAAGCCTTGGATTTAGTCATTAAATTCTCCTAATGTGTGTGTGGAGCTCTCTCTGTTACATACCTAAGAATATCATTTTCATCTTTCAAGGCTCTAGATTCTTCTGCCAAAGAGGTGAGTTCATTGTTTCTGTGTTGCAGTTCAATCAACTGTTTTTCTAGGTCTTCACAATGGACACGATAATCATCTTTTGCAGCTTCAAGCCTACCAGATCAAAACCAGGAACTCTGTTAAGAACTCATCGTTATTACACATTTTTCATTTAGTGCTAGAACTACTAAAAATAAGTAAGACAAATGAAACTTATTGATTTAAGTAGCCAGAAAGATGGTACTGTAAGCATGGAACATTTTATTGTCTGCCTGTTAAATCATAATGGATTGTATACTGCAAATTTACCATATCAACATCAAGGGATCACATGAGAAGTGATTTTCCCCCCCCCCCATAGAGATCACAGGGAGAAAGACTGATAGGTAAAAGAAATCAGTACAGTAAAGCGATATGGTGGTTTGGGGGAGGGGGGGTGGTGTTAGGGTTTTTTTGTTTTGTTTACACACAAATCACTTCGGCACTCATTTTCTGCCTTCCATCACCTTTTTTTTGAAGTGTCAAATGGCTACAATATGGCAATCACAAAGTAATATTTTCTTTTTAAAGATAAGGACTGTCTTCAAAATATGTTTATACAGTACTAGAAAGCTTTTATAGCAAAAGAAATTGAGATGGAAAATCCTGAAAGAGTACCAGAAATTCTCAGGATATACTTGACATAACAAGTGAGGGATTTTTGAGAGAAATCATTTCATACCTGAAGTTTTCTTCTTGCAGTTGTTCCAGCTGCAACTGTGCATGAAAATACTTTTTTGCAACCACAGTATTTGGATCATCAAGAGAGTCGTCTAATTGCTCTAGCCTGTCATTCATAATCTCATTTTCTGACATCAAGCTGTTTTTTTCATCCTGGAGGGCAGACACCTAGTGCAGATGAAACAGCATCAACATTGTAAGACCTGTCCAACTGGAAAGAACTAAAGCAAGACAGCAGTACATCATCAAATTAGTTTATGAAAAAGGTTGAGCATTTAGAAATTTTAGAATGTAATTTACATAGCATACTTGAGCATACAGATGCTTTAGTGTATGACAGTTATGAAGCACTACAGGAAAAGTCCCTCTAAAAAAAGAGAAATTTTTGTAACTGAAACCATGGTAAAGGCAGACAACGTGATATGGAGAGAAACTGGTACTTTCATTAAAAAGGATACCATGGACGTTGTACAAAAAACTTTAAGTATTGGTGTAAAGGTACTCTCCATCTTGCTTGTACTTAACAATAAAAAGCAGGATGGCACTGGCCAGCACACTAACACAGTACTGCCGTGCGCTCAGCAGTGAATGGTTGCGCAAGAAGCGGTTTCAGGCGCCATAAGCTAGTAAGCACACACACAAAAGAAAAAACCTAGACAGCTTTATATAGAGCATGCATTTTTTGCAACAATCAAACAAGTTTGATATTGAAAGTGTTCACAGCTAAGCAAATGAGAATACAACACTTTATTGAAACAGTAAGTATATTAACAGCCATAAAATGGGGAAGGATTAAGAGGATAGAACCTTTAAAGTTTTTCTAGTGAAAGCTGTTGTGTTAATTTTAACATCCTGTCAAACATAAGAGCATGTAGCATGTGTTAGTTAACTGGCATTTAAACAGGGAACAATATGCTTTTCGGGTTATGTTTTCCTGAATCATAAAGAAAACCTACCTTTCTTATACTCTTGGAAAATATCAAGGAAGACTGAGACCTTACAAGTGAATTTATTAAGAATTAGTTTAAATGAGAAGTGTCAGTCAATATTATGGCTTCAAATAAATAAAATTAAAAAAAACCATATCATGGTGACATCATTAGATAAAACATCAGATATAACCTAAAGTATGCAATATTAACAAACAGTTTGTTTGTGATCATAATTTAAAAGTTTATCAGTCAAACAGATACAAGAAACAAAACAGTAATTAATCTACCACTTCATTAGATGCTGGCTTTCTAGGTTCACTTCTTTTTACATACTGGATGTCACTTTATTATATACATGCACACACAAACATCTGTAGGTAGAGAGCATATCTGAGCCTTGCTCAGCGTAGTACTTCCTGTTCAAGGTTCAGCCACTCCTTAAACATGCACAACATTCACACTTTTAGAATAATGTTAAAAGAATGCCTGTCTCAGACTTTAAAAAAAAAAAAATTCCTCAGAACTCAGAGCAAGTTTTTCATCTTTTCTCAGTTCCTTTCTGATAGCTTTCTCTTCTTCTTTTCTATTATTTCAGAGTAACAGAAGTGGTGTCAAAGTCAAGCCAAATTATGAAGAGATATTTTAAAAACACGTTCCAGTATTAAAGAGCTATGGTATCATTAACTCATCTGTTTATACTCAGCAGTACCTTTCCCTCGAACACCTTTCATGTCTTCACTTGGCCCACGCTACATTACGAGCAACTGGCTTTGTGTAACCTATCATTAATTACTAGAGAAATCTCGAAAGAGAAGTTTGTGGGAGACAGGAGAAAGCCTGGGACTTCTCTAGTGAGACATACTAAGTCTCCTAATGGAAGCAGAAAGTGCAACTAAATTGTTATCCCAGCACCTCTAGAAGCAAGAGCTTTTGAACAGTGAACACGCTTTTTGAAGTTTAGCAACTGTAATCTGTGAGTTCAGCTGTCAAATCAATCCTCTTGCCCATTTAAAGGAAATCATTTTCTCCTGCAGATTCTGCTCACAAGCATTTTTAGATCTCTGCTTTCACTAGGAAGCCTTACTACTGCCTCAAGAAAAAAGGAAATGAAATATCAATTCAATTCTAACAACAGCTTCCTGGGCATGGCAATTAGATATGAGCTACTTTATATATAAGTATTCTACTTTTCCAGTCATCATTACCTGCAAGAAATGTAAAACTGGCCTCTGGTTTTGTGGTGTGGTGTTTTTTTTCCTTCTTTAGAGGTTCATACAGCCAGTATAGCACTCTGGCTCCTATGAGGAGATGCCACCCAAATGTTCTCTTTGTACAGAATCAAATCCAAGATGAACTGCCTTACCAGATAAACCTCTTTCTATTCTCAGATTATAGTGCCATAAAAGAGGAACCAGACTTAGGGCTAACAAACAGATTTTTTTTTTCTTTTTTCTTTAAGAAGTTGATTGCAATGCAAGTTCCTGTTTATTGAAGTCCTCTCTCCGTTTTCTAAAGAGTGACCTGATTAACTTCTGTATCCATTAAAAACAAAAGTAGGCCTATTATCAGTGTGGTTTGAAAATGTCAGCAAGGATCTATTAGTTTCCATTATTTTTATTTCCTGAAATATCCTCCATGTTTCAACTGTGTACAAGAAAAAGTTAGTAAATTTTAGACAAATTTCAAATTTTAGTCTTTCATCAACTCCTATTGAAAATAGCGTCATTTTCCTATGATTAAATCTAATGACTGATTATTACATGAACTGGATTTTTTGGACACACTTCAAAAGACTAGAGGAAGCAGTGACTAAAAACGAAAAGGGCAATTTTTAAAGCCATAACAACATTGTTTTGATGGTGACCTGCTACTACGCGTAAACGTAAAGCTAGCAGACCAAACCACCTGTGAATTAACAGTTGGCACAGGACCTCAGCTTACACTTCCATCAGAAAATTATTTCCAGTAATTGCATTTTGGCGTACAGAATGATTGCTTTTCCCCCCACAAACAGCTAAGAATTCTCAGAGAAACTTAAATAAATGCAAAATTCACTTTGCCCTTCAGAATTCCTATATCTTAATAGCAGCACCACTACATAGCAAAGAAAGAAGCAACTTGCTGTTTCTTACCTGTAAATCTAGCTCTTGACATCTTTGTGCCAATTCTTCTTTTTCTGCTAGTGCTTCCTGAAGATCTTCCAAAGCTTTTTTAAGCTTTTAAAAAACAGGATAGTCAATCATTCTGGCCCATATCCAAAGTACTCACAGTTCTAGCTTCCAAAATGTCTCAATTGCTTATACCAATTGTTTAAGAAGGATGTTAGGTGCACACATTGACACAGAAACCTATATATACACTGTTAGATCAGGATCTCTGTTCATTTCACCTGCATTTTAAATGACTATTTTTGTCACAATTGTATAATTGTCACAATTTCAAAATCCCTGCCTGTTAAATCAAACGTTCTTCATCTCAGAATAGAAATACTGATGTTCTTTTATGGGCAGCTACTTTTAAAGACAACTTCATTTTACGTGCAACACCTTGCAGTGTTCAGGATATCAAGAATTTTCATGACCCCTTAAAAATAACCTGAAACGTTTAGCCTGACACGGCTGAGCCTTGATGTACCCCTACCTCTTCTTGCAATGTAAGTTTGCACTGGCCAGTTTTACCCCCGCCAGGAAGATGACATAGCAGTCACTGCATTTTTTTTTTTTTAAAGAAGCTATACAATAGCACATAACTTTTCACTTAATTAGCACTGAAAAATAGCACTACTTTATTGTATATTCTCTGCCTACATCAGTATGTTGCTCTGCCCTTTATGAACCAGTATGGTTTAATCAGATCAGCTCTGAGTGGAAAACAGACCAAGCAGTTTGTGCAGCTAGAAGACAAAAGAGTGCAATTTATTGTTGAGGTTATTTTTTTTTTAACTTTTAGAATTGGAGAGGAAGAGCAGCCCTCCTCTTCATTTAAGGGATGGAAAGATACCAACTTATTGTTCGGTCTTGAACTACAACAGCAACAAATATTAGGCAGTTACCTGCTGTTCCATTTCACTTGATGCATCACTTGTGGAAGGACCCGTTATTTCCTTGCTCATGAGCTAGAGAAAAAGGCCACAGAAAAAGAAGGTTAAATTAGAGGTTAAATATCTGTAAATTCACTGTCTACTGAGTACCAATTGTATTTTCCACCATGTCCTTGCATCCCTTCAGTATATCAAAACAGATTAATAATAATTAAAAAAACCACTTCATGGTTGGTAAAGGATTTAAACAAATCTAGAATAAGATGACTTTTTTACCTCCCCCCTCCCCAAATTAACCAAGTTAGCAGTAACATCTTATTGGATGAATCTGTGATCTGTTGAAGTTATCACTACCCCCTAGTCAAGTTAAAATGGAGTGAACTAGAGGACGGGATTTCACTCAATTAATTTAATAGTTATCACACTTCTTTGTGTCATGTTAATTGCCATTAAGCAAACAACGGGAACATTAACATAGCTCTCACTGATCTCCAATACAAAGATGTACACAGTATGTTTGTCAACAATTAAAGGGCTTTACTTTTTACTCAGGAATTACAGTATTATTTCTAGATCTTCTTCAGAAAGAAGGTTCGATTAGTCAGAATACAACAAACAAGAGGTTTATGGATTTATTTCTCCCAATAGGACACTTATAGCTTTAAAGACTATACAGTCAATTTAAATCTAAGTTTTAAAGCCTACCACCAACTCCACTGCTACCCTGATGAGGCTGCAATTACACATTACATTTTCTTCAAAGTCAGCATTTAGTTTTTGTCTCCCTCCACACTCTGCTTCACAGTCCTGAAGCTCACAGATGCGAGTGACTGTAGAGCTACGCTGTGAGCTGGATCACTAAGACGATCCAACTAAGAACAAATTAAGATAGCAGGGGGAGCACACCAAGCCAATAATAGAAGAGATGCGGCTGGGAGTTTGTAAATCAGATGCTGGAATGGTCTGTCAGAACAATGCAGCCTCACAAACAGTTACGATCAGCTTAACTTTGGGTCCAAGACTACAGAACTAGGACAGAAATTTCAGAACCTGACTCCAGTATAATCGGCAGTTGGCAACTAGATACGTTTCTTGTGTGGAACAGGAAATCTTAAGCATTTATTATCTCCACAAGTTGTATGTTTGAGCATACGAGACTAAAATCAAAACCCCTTGGTTGGGGTCTGGGGCCTCTTGGTCCTGACCCTCCCAGATAATTTAGGGAAGTACTTACGCTCTTCCCTGACCTTTGCTTGGATGAAAGAAATCACAAAGATCAACAAACGGATATTCGGACTTCTCAACTGACAGCATTAGGCTATGAATTATTACTTACCTCTTGAATGGCAGTCATGACAACATGTTGAACAGACTCTTCAAGTGTCATGATATTTTGTATGTGTTCTGTGAAAAAGAATTTGTAGTAACTCATGACAATGTTCATCTTAATGGCTTGAGTACCATGACATACCGTTTGCAGAAAGATCCTGAAGAAACTATTCTCTCTAAAGCTTCATCAAAACAGGTAGCGTTCTTTTTATACAGAGCACTACCATTAACCAACAACATTATTATCCCATAACATGGTAGATAAGCATAAGACATTATAATCTCTTAAGTGAACAAATTTATACTATGCATAATAGAGCAAGGAGATTTTAATACATCTGTATTTACATGGTTCTTTTTTCATACATCATCTATGTACATATACACATAAGCTTTTCCAAAGAGTCAACAAGCTTGCAATTGAGTTAATAAATAAAACTTAATGGAAAAAAGTAATCGCTAGCATCTTCATTCCCAGTGCAGCCTGATGGCTTACTTCCCAAACACTCTTTGATGCAGTCATTTCAGACTACCTAGGAATTGCACATATTCTAACAGAATCATGCTGAGGACTCCTTAGCCATCAGAGCATTGAGCATAAGCTCTGGGAAGGGGAGAGAAAACTCAATTAATTCAGTCTTGAGCCTCTGCAGACAAACAAAAGGCAGTTTCTAATATAAGTTTTTAATTTAATTTGCTTGATTTGCATTTGAATACTAAGTTTTAGGTCTTGGTACATATTTTAACAAGTATGAATAACTCACATACACTTCAGAGTATTTTTTTAAACCTACCCTGAGCAAAGTTTGAGTCTTATTCACAGAAGTTTCCCAAAGATTTTCTGCTTTTAAGTGAACTCCACTTTCAGAATAGGCGTGCAACATATTAACAAGAGACTTCTTGATACATAAGAAAGAAAAGTTTCTACATCTCTCTTCCACCTTAACAATCACCTGAGGCAGTCTGCTGTTTGATGAACAGATTAAGGTAGTGCGTACCTTGTTTCCTTTCACAGTTGACTGCACAACCTAAAATAAGCTGCAGAAGCCTGCCCAGTTCAGTGGGATCCGAGTTCTCAGATATCCGGTTTAAGTCTGGAATAAGCTCTTCTGAAATCTGCTGACCCAAGAACTGAAAAAAAAATGAAGAGAGAAAGTAGACTCCCACTTTTGTACAACATGAAAATCTGCTATCATGTAAGGAATCTGGACTCAGTAAGCCATGCAGAGAAAATGGTCTATTAATAAGTTTGTTACCGTAAAACTTAAGGAAGGGAAAGATTTTAAACATTAAACAGGGAGATACGCACTAAAAATATTTGCTTATGAGAGAGTACATAGATAGCAGTATCAGATTAGGAAATCGGGAGAGGCCTAGATAAAGCAGATGTTCTTAACTCCTTTGTTACAGGGCTTCATACATGAAACTCGGATGTCACACGCTGTGCCTCTCTTGCACCAGCAAAGACCATTCCAAATGTCTGTCTCCATCCCTCAGTGTGGATATGTGTTTGGGGGAAGGGGTAGTCAATCCACTGCTAGCCAATGACCTTTACCATACTTGGCACCTCAGATTTTTCTCTGAATAGGCCTAAATTTAATCTAAAGTAGACAGCATTAAAATAAATATATGCAAAACACCTAGCAATTATTTAGCGCAATGAAGTTATGCACTTTAGTAAGAGTTCTATAAAATTGTTCTGACAAAACCACAAGTTTTGAAAGTCTATTAACTGGGGGTTTAGTTAACTGACCACTTATACAAGAAAAAGCGACAGTAGTAAGTTAAAAGTTCTTGGGCTAGACCTCAAATATGAGAGAATTAATTTATTCTACCAACATGATAAAAAAAGGAATTAAAAATGCTTCCAAATTCAGTTGCTCCCTAATGCCTCAAAAAGCTCCTCATAAGCCTAAAGAAGTTCTACTTCTGGGCTTGCCAGAGAGCCTCAGTCCTGGCAATACAGAAGGGCTTGGCACTCAATATCACAACTAAGCCCAGGTGAGACCAGGAAGCCATAAGATGATCTGGTAAGTTTTTCTATACCATACCCATTACATAACTGTAATCAAGCTCCATACAAAATTCAGCAATTTTTCTTTTCAAACTCAAAATACAGCACCCTTTTATGGCTGCCGTACTCATCCCGCATGAGAGAGAACAAACTATAATCCTTACTATGTCCAGGACAATTCGTAACTTATCTCCCAGCTTCCAAGTGAGTATCATATAACCTAGACTAGGGCTGCCGAATCTGTTCTGTTGTGTACAAAAGGATTAAAACTTCACTAGACAAGAGCAAATATGAATGCACACACAAAAGTCAACACGATTCTGCAGCTCAGTCCTTATGACATTCACCAGGGCAATGACAGAGACATGGTTTCCACATTATACTCCAAGAGTCTTATCTAAAATACACCTGCTCAAATTAATTTTATATTCACTCAGACCTCCCACTTAACCAGATAATTATCACATACTTTTTGCCAAAAAAGTCCTTAAAATAAATTACTTTGCCAAGGGGGAAAAAAAAAAAAAGCTAGGTGAAGGAGGACAATAATCATAATGTTTAATGATTAGAACAACAAAAAAATTGCTGCTTTTTCCATACCTCATGATAGTAGTCCATAATTCCTTGCAGTATCTTCTTCAGATTACTGGACTAATTGTCGTACATGAAAGATAAAGTTACAGGCTTTTATTAAAATTCTTAATTTTGCTGAAATTAAATAATAATTTATAATAAAATGTTTACATAGCAGCTCTACAAGAGGACCCTGTAATGACAGGGGAAGAGAAATATCCCCATGCAACAACGCTGGAAGGCACTTAAACTATCAACAGACAGTTCAAGTTCATTTAAAATAACCTAAAAAAGTCTGAGCTTAATTCTGTAGTTTTTGGACTGCTAGATACTCTCAGGACAGACACGATATCCAACCCCACAAACTTTCACTAACTTCAGTTTTGAATACCTTTATTCTCCAGTTGTCACCAACATCATCTTTAATGCGATTTAGCCAAGATGCATCAAACCAAGCAACATCTCTGAAACAAAATTAAACCATTAAACGTCAATAAGGACAGACTTAAATAAATAAGACACCAGATTCCCAGCATTAAATCATCAGGTGTTTGACTACCAGTGTCTAATGTGGCATAAATTCCTGGAGATTGCAAGTTACACCTATGTCACAGGAAATTTCCATCCTGCTGGCTGCATTAAGACACCACCTTCCAGGGCAGGAAGAATTTCTGTACATGCTTCAGCTAGCTACAGCTAGGAACAGAAGGATGCAAAGGCCTTTGTCACGCTGAATTTTTCTACCTGACAAACTGATCATAATGATGTAAAGAAACATCCTCTTTTGATTAGTGCTGATGTTAAGTTTGATACCTACTCTTGTGTATTTGGATCTTCCAACATTCACTACAATTTGTCAAAGGCACTTATCAAGAAAAAAAAGCATTTTAAACTACTGGCATTTCATATTTTTTGTATGTCATTGGTTCCCCTGGGCAGAAGTGTATTTACTTTGCCAGCATAAATAAAGATGAATTGCTGAGGGAGGTGTTTACACACACTGAGCAGCCAAGCAGTACAATCACAGCATATCTAACAATATCTTAACTTTTACACCGTACTGTTTATTCAGTGGTCTCAAAGCACCTAATAAAAGACAATTATTATCCCCACTTGCATATCAACCAACTGGGTTGTAAAGAAGTTTGCCCACCAAAGCCTGTGGCATCCTAGTACCACAAACACATGGGAAGTGACCCTCAGCGAATCTTTGCTAAGCAATCCTAAATCAATTTTTGCCATGCCCCAGGAAAAGGGTGAGCTCTGTCTTTACACAGCACACTTAAAATCTTTTCAAGCAGACAGGGGGGTTTCTGGGTTTGGGTTTTTTGGGGTTTTGTTTTGGTTTTCTGGGGGGAGGGGGTGGTGTTTGTTTTAAGTAATTTCTTAGTAATCAAAAATATAGTTTGAGCAAGAGATGGTAATTCAGACTTCTCCTTTATTATCTGAGGCAACAACAACAATAAAATCGCAGTGATGACTTGTAGCATGATACTCTTTCAATAAAAGACTCATGTTACAACCCTCTGAAGTAACTGCAAATTTCAAAACTAGTGTGTCACTCAACTCAGCACCACTTGTCATCACACGAATAAAATAGGAATGATTTTGCTTTTGATTAGCAAACTATTATTTGTTAATAATACAATTGCCATTGAAGTTTCACAATTGTTTTTTCCACACAAATAGTAAGTTATCATTTAAATCCTAGGACTTAAATCTAAATCAATTGAGCAATCCCAAGAGGAAGAGCACAAAGACATGCCTTTTGAACTTTTAGTTCCTCATTCCAAAGAGGAACATACTGCCTGAATCATGGATATCTACGGAAATAGTGTTGATGGGAAAAGTGAAAAAGACCTTATCATTCTTGCCCAATTACCTTAAGTATGAATTTAATACTGCAGTATTAGAATATCTCCTCATCACCGTCTCCCTTCTATCGCATTATTATTCAACTATTATATCATCCACAAAGCAGCAATACAAAGGCATATTTTATGTTCTGCTATAAACTGTCCACTCTAAGTTTCTGTCTACTTTAAAATCAACTATGCATGTCAAACACAAAAACCTCAAGAAATTAAATACTACTTCTTCAAACTTAAGTATCAACTTACATTTGGTGAAGTACCTGCGCCATGGCAACCCCATTAGTCAAGTCCTGAACATCTCTGCAAGGTGCAGCAGTATTGAACGTCTGCAACTAAAACAGGGAAAAACACTGTTTCTTGCTCAGTAGACAGAAGGACAGGAAATTAGTTACCATTTTCCTTTTCAAGGCACAAGCATTTAGCAAGATGTCTTTCTAGTTGAGGCAGCTGAAATCCTTTTTGAACTATGCAGTTTTTAAGACAACCCAATTATCTCAATACTTGTGACTGTTGATTATGACTAGTAGCTTAAAAAGTTAGTACTACCACGCTTTGCTTTTTCATGCTAGTCCTTCTATTGTATATCAGATCATGGAATACTAACTTGGGAAACTCAAGTCATATTTATCCATCCCTCAAATTATGTTGCAGTGCTTAGTTCTGGACACATAACTACCTAAACAAAAAATGGCATCAGAACAAGGGGCAAAAGTTGAGGGGGGGGAAAAAAAATCCAGTCTTTCACTACAAGCATTTAGTAACAGAAGTCATGACACCAATAGGAACCCCTGAAATTATTTGGAGGTTAAGAATGGAAGGGAGAAAATTATGCAAAAATAGTGGAAAAAATAGTTGTCTGAGAACTACTGCACACTTTAAGAATATGAAGATAGCTGAAAAAAACTGAACCATTTCAAGTCCTGTGAGCTGGCAACATATTTCCTTGCAGTTCAGGAATTCCAAAATTACTCTAAAGATGTTCCTATTTAAAAATGCAACTTCAAAATACTGCTATAAACCCAAGAAACTTTACCATAACCTGAAGTTATACATCTTTTCCTGGTAATCATATCTTATTCATATATTATTCCTGGTATTTATATTTAATATATATACATATTTTTCCTGTTGTTTTCCAAGCATCACACTACCTAGTGTTTAAACACAGGGCTGGATGCAGTTTTACCCCATCCACATATTTCTGTCTAAAGATTAAGCAACAAAGCCTCATTTTCCACTCTTCTCCTCTATTACAAAACCAGATTATAGATGGAAGCATTTTATAATAAGTTGCCTGATCTATTCTATATGAACTGTTACATGCAATCTTTGTATTCTAACTGGTGCTTCCAGGCACAAGTACAAATCAAGTCCTTTTGTATTAGGACTATACAAACAAGATGCAACTCCCATCCTGAAGAAAAAAAAAATTAATAGCTCAAGTATTTTGCAGCTGGCTTCTCCAAAAGCAATTCAAATGACATGAATACCTTCAGCATGTCTACATCCTTACAGAGCACTGCAATAAACACCCAGCAGACAGCTCTATACATAAGAAACCCATCATCAACCTGATGTATAATACTAGTTTATTACACATCCATAGGCAGCTCTTCTGCTGCCCTGCTAATTTCTGCCTGCAATTCTGACTGCTTCATGTATAAAGCCTTAAAACACTGAGGTACCCAGGTCCTCAGATCACTCCACAGACTGTAAAAAGCGACTGCAAACTCTGCAAAATACTCCCATCATGCTCCAGGAATTTGTGTCTTGGAGAACCCCTGGAGCACAGACAGTACATTTCTATTTAACAGTCCTCAATGAAGTTTTCTTCCATGAACTTGGCTGAGGCACTTTTTGCAGCCACAAACTCAGCATCCAGACATTCCGCAGGATATCCCCTCTTGTCAGAGTTTGTCACCTGCTAGTTTCGCCTCATCTCCCTCGCTTCTAGTGCAGATGGTGAACAGACTCTTCCCCAGTTGCCTTCTCCAGGAGCTCAAGTCTGTATTGAGCTCTACCATATCCATCTCCTCCCACTGTGTCTTTCCCAGGACCAACAGTCCTCATCTACTCAGCCAATTCTCATATGGAAGCTCTTCCATACTTCCCATGAGGATGGTCATTTTTTCTCTTAGTTTTCTGGTTTTCCTGCATTTAAGATCTGTAGGATGGGATTACCTCAATGTTAAAAATGTTTCTCCATTTTGGATATTGTGTATTTTTTTTTAAATATCCCCAAGCTTATATCTAACATTTTGACAGAATTAGCTATTATAATTGCAATGTTTTATTCCCCAAAAACCAATCAGCTCAGAACTAACTATTCTAGGTGAGAGAGCCGTTTCCACACACATGTCAGTTCATCACATAGTTACTCAGGAAAATAAAAGCTCATCAGCAATTCTTTTTAAGTTCAGCCTTCTTTACGATGATGAATAAAATAGAAAGGAGAAAGTTTGCTGTTAATACTATTAAAAAATCTATATGTGGAATAGAATGGAAGCAAGAGCAGATCCTTATAATCTCTGTCCACTGCGAAAACTGACTTCTTAAACTTACTACGTTTACAATGTCCTAAATTACCTGTCCATCTGTGAGAGGGCTTTCCCAAACATCCTGTGAACATAAGCTTCTTCAGAGGTCACTGGTGAATGACCTTGTCAAGTGTGTTTGGGAAATGGAGCTACTTGGACCAGAGTGGTGGAAAAGCAAGAGTTTCCAGCTGTGAGCATTTGAGGCAGTTGTCATCCACCATATGTTTATAAAGAGTGACCATGTACTCTGAATTGTTTACTTGCTTCAAAAAGAGTCTAATCAAGCCAAGAAGAGAAAAATATGCAGAGCGAGGGTTTTTTTAATTTGTTTTTCAATTAAAAAAGTGGTTTTTAAATCCTGTATTACAGCAAGTGAGAAGTCAGTAATCCCTGGTAGGTTACATAAAAGATTACGTAGAACACCACAAACTGAAGCAGCCATGATTGACAGCACTGTTTCTAATACTACAGCAGCCTTAATGCCAAGGCAAGAACAGGCACGCAAGCTTACGAGTTAAGACCGAGCACGCCAGAATTCAGAGTTTTATGGCACAATATCGTGATGCTGCCGTTTGGATATACCCTCTTGTAAACCAAAGAAATTGCTAAGTACAGGCACTACCATTTCACCCAAGCCTGTTCGAGCAGGTAAACAAAGCGTTAGAAAACCCTGTGACATGTAACACTGCTTTATGTATGCCAGTATCTCCCAGAATAGAAACAGCTAATTAAAATTAAGCAAAAAGCAGAACTGAGACACTTAGTTTCTCCATATATGTACAAGTTACATAAGCATCTAGAAAGAATATGAGAGTAGAGGTATTAATTATGGGTTCTCCAAACCCCACGCCAGCCCAATCATTTCCTCAAAACAGATTTTTACTATACTTGCAAAACCCATGAGAGTAGTAGGCATAGGGAGGAGGTTGGTAGAAGCAGCCATAGACTTCAGGACCGTAGCAATACTAATTTTTTTTCCCAAATTTGATTAGTTTTACTAAATATAGCTTCAAGGACACACTGCTACTCATGCTGAAAACTGTTTCATGAATCTAGCTTAAATGCACCCTGCCACTTGCTGCTACAAGAGAAGCAAGTGTTTTTCTCTCAGACATACAGCTATTATGCTCACAATATACATCTGAAAATTTAATTTTGTAGCACATAACACTTAATGCCTTTTCTCTGGATCTGCTGAAGGCTCTACCACCAAACAGCTGTAGATGAAACAAGAGTGTTCACATTACCCAGCAGAAATCAACCTATCCAACTCTTGGGAAGGTATGCCCTCGATTTCATCCAGACAATGTAGGGTTGAGGTTCTCCATTTTATACCCAGATTATACACACTAGGGACAGAAGTTTTATAGAGTCAGTCAAAGAGATTTTAAAGTAACAATAAACATTCCCATTCTTAATCCCAGAATATTAATAGAATAACTCAACCATTGGCAGAGTTAACATTACCAATGCTGCCAGTGCCAAACAGGGGTACATCTATCGTGGAAAAATCTTTCTGTTTAAGATGTTACCATACATTTAGTCTCTCTCCTGTCAAAAGACAGAAGCAGCCTCAGAGTGGTACAGTACTGAAAGACATTCAACTAACTTTTTCTCTGCTACAGTAAAGAAAACACCTACTGTAATGGCACCTAAACACAGAAGATTCCACTGCACTAGCCCTACTGCTGCTACTCTTACTGCTCCACTCCTACCCAGAGGCAGAAAATACTAAGGTTTCCTTCACATATACTAAATAAAGTTTGTCTTTCTGACCTAGAAAATTGTTTCTGCAACAGACTTGTGAGTTCAGTCTTAACAGATATTACTTAAGTCATTTTTCCTTGCAAACTCACATACATTTCCCCTATAATTTAATCTAATTCCATTAGGTTTTTCCTGTAACATCCTCAAAACTTTAAATTCAATGACACCTGGGTTGCAGAACCAATAGATAACACTTTTATTCAAATTTTCTCTTTCTTCTCTGGACAATGCATGTTTTCTAATACAGAATTTACTAACATAAAAACAAAAAACCAAGATCTGACAGCAGAACACAGAAAATCATGAGCATCTCTTTGCTATATTAATGAGTAAATAAATTGAGAAACCTTTAGAACTACAGAGAGTTACAGAACCCATTTCTCTTCAGATATACAGCACTTCATTCCCCCCTCTCCAGATTTTTTTTTCCTATTATTCAGACTGAAGTTCAAGTTGAAGGGATGTCTGAAACACATCTTAGTGTTAACAATCAGTTTCTACTAAGTTGTAAACTAGGTCCGAGAAATAGGGTGTTAAATCTAAAAACATGCATCTGGAAATGCATGTGCTGAGTGTTGTATAGAAAACCTGAACACAGAGTTGGATGTTCATTTACATTAATGACACTACACAAAGCTCTTTCAGTTTAAGGCTAGCTAAAGTTCCATTAGCATTCCCTTTAAGATTCCTGATGTAATTACAGCTATGCACTGTGAAGATACTAAAAGTGGGAATTAGGCTTAAAATATTTTAAGCAGGAATTGTAAAAAATTGTAAAAGAGTTCAGCACTGCTGACAGGATTTTGAGACAGAGTTCAGGAATGCACTGATTTATTTTGCAATTGAATCATGATGGAGTTATTCTTACCTGACTACTGAAAGGAAAATACAAAGTTAAAGAGCCCAAAAAGGAGAAAGAAAAGTATGCATAGATTAAATGACAAAAGATATCCAACTCCAGAGAGGTAAGCATAAGACAACTGAAATTCTAAAGACCAACAAAACATTGGAAGGATACAAGGTCACTAAAAGGAAAATGAAGAGAGGAAAAGAAAGGAGGAAATTTGTTTTTCAGTGATTTATTACAGACTTTAACTCCTTAAAACTTCTGTACTGTCATGTAGAAAGTAAAAGGAACACCTACTCCAGTAGCTGTTGCTATCCCTTTTGCCAGTTTCAATCCTGGATCTCCACGATGCTTCTAAAACACTCCCTTCTTTCCCTGATTTACACTTCACATAAGCAAAACACCTACTATTTCTAGAGAAGCCCTTCACGCCAGGTAATTGTGGCCTTCCCTGCCAAGATTTCATGCAAAAGTTCTATTTAGTAGAGCTCACTCTCACCAAAAATGTTGCATCTGCAAGACTAGAATTACAGACAAGGAAGCAGAAGAAACTTGGAAAGAACAAGGGATAAAAAGAAAGCAAGCTTGATTGATGAACTGAACAAACACAGTTGGACTCTATGATCTTAAAGGTCTTTTCCAACCTAAATGATTTTATGATTCTAAATATGTGCTTCTTGCACAGGCAACACCACACATTTAGGTGTGCTGCACCTGACTAATAAATGCTTTAACCAACTGAAAGCTGCTATGAAATGTTCTGAGGTTTCTGCTCCTGTCAACTCAATTCAAATTAATTGCATATATTTATTATTATTGTTAATTACTGAGCAGTTTCCACATTGAAACCACTGCTGGAGAACCACTACTTGGGCCTATAGGATATTCAAACGACCACATCTACACTTCAGGGGTGCCTGCCAAGAACATTTTACTGGTTGTAACAACACTTGTTTCTCGTGCAGGCCCCGTTACTGCAGCCATGCTTGTATCCAAACCGCCTCCAGTTTCTGCTCACTTGCCGCTTGGGCAGCTCTCCCGCCCCTCAGAGCACCTGACAGGAGCCCCAACGCGCGGGCTGCTCACCCCCCCCCCCCCCGCCCGGGGCGGGGAGGCCGCCCACCCGCCCCGGCAGGCCCCATCCCGCCGCCGCAGAGCTGACGGCGCCGAGCGCGGCGGAGCGGCGGCCGCCTCCCCCGGCCTGCGGCCGTCGCCCCCGGCAACGGTGCGGGGGCCAACAGGTGCCCTCGTACCGCTCCCGCCCGCCGCCGTTCCGCGGGTCTGACAGGAAAAGTCCCTCTCCGCCGAGGGGGAGCCGCTCCTGCGGGAGCCCCCTCCCCGCCGCCGCCGCCGCCTCTGGAGACACCCTCGGGGGCAGCGAGGGCGCGCCACCGGCGGGCAGGGAGGAGGGCGGCGGTGCCGCGTGGTGCGCGGGTAGGAGGGATCTCCCCCCCCCCCCCCCTCCGCGCCAACTCACCCAGAGGATGAGGCTGTCACAGAGCAGGAGGTCCGCCGGCTTCGCCTCCATGGCGGCGCCCTCTCTCCCCCACCGGCCGCCCCCGCTCAGGGCGGCTGCGTAAGCACCCGCTGCACGGAGCGCGCTTACGCCCAGAACAACGCGCAGCCGACGTGACAGAACAGCCCAGCCCACCCCGCCCCGCCCGCGCCATTCCCAGCGGCGCCCACCTCCCCCCGGGGGGGGCGGGCGGGCAGGGAGGGGTGTTGTCAAGCCGTACACGTCAGCGCCCGCCCATGCCTTCAAACGCCGGGAGTGGCAGCGCGTGTGACCAGTCACAGGGGAGGGGGTGTAGCTGTTCGCGCCAATCACGGGGGGCACTCGTTAGGGGCGGGGCCGCGCCTCCCGGCGGTGGGTCCCCTCAGCGGTCCCAGCCGCCGCCTCTGCTCGGTGCCGCCTCCGGAACGGGGTGTGTGGGCACAGCGGGGACGTGTCACCTACCCCCGGGGTGAAGTGCGGGCCCGGGAGTCAGCGGGTACAGCCCCTGCCTTCCCTCCGCTGCCGCGAGCCCCGCACAGGAGGCGCCGCTCTGTCCCAACATGGCGGCCGCTGCCTCCTCCCGCCCTGGCGGCCCGGGCCGCGGCTGCCTTCTGGCTGTCACAGCCGCCGCCGTAGGCCGGGGACGGACGGTCCGTGGAGGTCACGGGGTGAAGAGCTGCTGGCATGGTTCAGACTTACCTGTGCCTAAGGTGTAGGTAGGTCAGTGTACCTGTACCAGCCACAAATGTTGCTTTCAGAGCTGGATACAGAATTGCTTAAAAAAATACCATTGTTAAATGAGGCAAAAATACCAGTTCCTTATTTTGGGGAGGCAAAGGATGGAAAGCGCTTAAGCACGAGGCTGATGAGTAACTGTTTAAACCCTTCTCCAGAAGGTGGGGCAATGTGCCCGCGTCCAACAGCGCAGGTGGGATTGAGAAGGGCTATGGCAGCTTTACCTCTTTTTAATTTATATTGTCCTTTTTTTTTCTCTCCTCAGCCTCAGAGGCTGTTATTAGTACTACCCAAAACCCACCAGACTCCAGTGTCTCACGGGTGGCAGTCTTCGCCCCGCCAGCGAGGGGGCTGAAGGAGGCCTGACAGCTCGAGGGGCACCGCTGAACTGCTCCTGCCCAGCAAGTCTTTCATCCACCTGGCAGTGCGCGGGGCACGCTGCCAAGTCTCCGCAGGCAGCCCGGTAATGACTGCCTGCGCAGTACGTCAAACACCGCCAGGCAGGCACCATGCACGTTCTTTTCATCTTGCGTATTTCACTACATGATATCTAAAATGTAGGAATACTTTTTCATTTGATCTTTTTTGTTTTGGAAAAAAACACGCCAAAACTCTTTCGCTTGCTTTCCTCTACTATATTTGTTTCATAGGAAAAACTTAGCTTATTTGATCAGATCTTGGGTATGTCTGGTTCAGGATCTTGTCTTCTGTAATACCCTGCCTCAGACACTCCAGAGAAAAGTCTAAGTACCTTACACTAAGAAGATGCAATGACTCTGTCCCTCTGCTGTTTCAGCACAAGCACATCAATAATTTTTCTCTCCAACAGCCTCTTTTACTAATTGATATAAGCCATTATTTTTTGTTAGCTGATTCTGTTTTATGAAGATTCTTACCTTGCCTGTTGTTACTGGAATGTGCAGGATGGCATTAAACACATCAGTGTTTAGGTCAGCCTAAGAGTGGACTAAATATCTTGAATAATAGCTGTTATAGGCATCGTATGCTCTTCTTTTTTGGCTATTCTACTTTAAGATACATGCTTTAATTTTCTGTTACTGATTCTACTTTGACTCACAGAGATTAAAATTGTGGTGGATGACCTGGACAGTATTTATATGACTATTTATTTCCCCTCATAGTGCTGTCCAGAATTGATAAAGGCTCGAGAGTGGACTTGGATTTCTAGAAACCCTTTGACTGTTTCGTTCACCAAAGGTTCTTGAAGAGAATTGGTTGCCATGGAAGATTATCAGAAATCCTTCTTAAAAATAGAATAAGGAATAAAAGGTTTTTACAGTAAAATCCCAGAGTTCTGTGCTAGGATTTGTACTGTTGAGCATGCTCCTTTTAGTTTTTTAATATTTTTGCTCTTTTATGATTTCTGCTAGCCTTTGTTAATTTTTCTTTTCCCCCTCTTCATTTGCTTACTGTTTCTCCTTTCTATAATTTTATGTCCTTTCCCTCCTCAGTGAGTGTCACATCCTAGCGTCTGTCACTTCCTACCAACCTTTACCCAGTTTCCTACAACCCATTTTGCAGAAACATATAAATCCGCATTTCAACTTCCTGATTTCATGTGCTCTTTCTCTGCAGATTCAACCTCTCACACACTGCTTTCTTTATACAGTTTCTACAGGCAACTCCTTTTTTCCTGAGTTTATGCTCCATAAGCCAGGGAGCAGCAAAAGCCAGCTGCTTTCCAGGGAACATGGAGCGAAGAGCGAGAACGCAGCCAGCAGGGCAGGGGCTTTACCAGCCCCATCCCACAGTATCCGAGGAAGGCAAGCAGGGCAGGTCTAGGGCATATTCAACCGTGAGTTCAGATGCTCAGGCAAGTTCATGGTGATGAGGCAAGTACAAGGTAAAGCCCGGAAGGCAACCTGCCGGTCAGGGTCAGGCCCAGCGAGGGTAACCAGAGTCGGGCACAGTCCCGTGATCGCCGGGCAGGTGCACAGTGACAAGGCAGTTCTGAGGTCAAGCTGGGAATTCAGGCCACAGGTCACAGTCCAGATCAGCAGAGTCCATGGCCAGGCACAGGCATGGCTGTGACTCAGCTGAAGGCCTGGGGCTGAGCTTAAATAGAGTGGCCCATGGGCAGAGAGCGTGGATGGAGGCACCAAGTGAGGCTGTTAAGGTCTATTCGTGCACTCGGGGCCCTGACAACATAGTCTGTTGCAGTGGGGTCATTTCCATACATGCAAAAAATACTGCAGAGAACAGTTTTCCACTAGAGGGCTAGTACCCCTGTTTCAGGGTTGCTCCTCATTCAAAAGCATCTAGAAATTGTTATTCATAAGGGGTGGCTATGCTGGAAAGGTGTTACAGAATGTCAATAGTGCAGGGAACTTGGCTGAGATCTGTGGGAGAGGCACTCATTTGAAAGATAAGGCAGGCTGTACAGGTTTGGTAATCTGGGATTATGTCAGAAGAGATCGGCTCACCCAGGCACTCCTGGCTGTTGCGTCCACGTCAAATGGCTGACTCCGAATGACTGAGTGCTCACCCAGATAAACCAGTATTAGCACACAGCAAGGATCTTTCTAAGGAACGTTACACTTAGGGCATACGAAATTCTACGGAGAACTACAATACAAATGTATGTGGAAATCTGTGCAGCTATTTTACATCTTTCAAGTTACAGTTACACAGGGGCACATCAGGAACACCACAGCACTGGCAAGCTGTGCTTAAGAGTTCAGCTGTGGGGCAGAAGAAATAGTAACAAAGGGAAGCTACGTAAGTTATGTAGAGTAAGGTAGTTTGTTTTATTTTTTAAGCCTGGTTGGAAATTTCTTCATGAGCTGCAGCTCACGTGACTGTCAGCAAATTCTGATTTTGTGCCAATCAAAGATTATGACTTATATTAACGTTCTAGAAACAGGGAAGACTAGCTCGGCATCTCACACCAGGACTGCGGTTCAATCTCCTGATGTCTAATGTCCGCTGTTACGACATTTTAAAGTCAGGTTACATTACTTCTCACAATAGGAACTTATTTAAAATGTGTTCACTCTTTTTGATAGTGCATCCTTTGCCTTCTTGACAAAGCATCTGACAATCTCTCAGTAAGAGTTGTCTGCCTTTCTTAACAAAAAAGAATGGCATTTGCTACAATAATTTAAATGGCTAGGCTGAAAAATAAAATCCTATTCCTCAGGGTTTTTTTTTTATTTTCAATGGGACTTACATTATTATATCCAGTAATATCAACAATATTTAGTTCAGACGTTACTCGGTGGCTTGCTCAAGAAAGCCACATATCCAGACACTTGAGTTTTCCTGTATCTTGTGTGGCAGATATACATGTCTCTTGTATTTGAAAAATATTCTTATTCTTGTTGGAAAATCCTAATTTACAGGACTGCATCTGAAAGGAATTTTCTAAGCACTTGGGAACAAAGACGTCAGAATGTAAAAATACCGAACAGTGACACTTGGTGGTTAGTTATGTAACTTGCACATTTCTTGCCATTAGAATACGAGATGAAAAATGATCTTCAGCTTTTCAGTCATATTTAGTAGCTTGACTGATATCATTAATGGAAGTCTGCACTTCCCGAGCATCTTTCAAAACCTTTAGAAGCATCAAATAAGCCTCATGATGTTCTGTGGTGCTGAGGCGTATTTGGATTTTTCAGATGCAGAAACTAGAAACTAACCAATTGCCAAAATGTGTGCAGTTGATTATTACACAATACAAACTGATTTAATACCTGCTGTATTCCCTGGGCCACACGTCCCTTCACATCCTGTCGTAATCTCTTACATCTTCCTGGCATATACACTCCCACTTCCTTTTGAATCAAGCTCTATGTGTATTGGAAGTTATTATATTTTCATGAAAAAGGCATTGACTATCTGTTTATTCTCCAAATGTGGCCAATTCAGAAGTTATTATAATCAAATAAAGATTATTCACCATAACTGAACACCTAAAAATCACAAAATATGAAGAAGAAAAACCACATCATGATTCTAATGTGAACTCATGTTATTTGACTGGCTGAAGATTACCAGTACCTTGCTGGTCTCACGCAGGTTTGTGTTTCCTGATTGCACAAGAGACGGACCAGGCTTCCAAAAACAGCAGGTCACTGGCAGTCAGCACTCAGTCTTGTGATTACTGCTGTACCCCCAGGGCCTGACAGCTCCTTAGAAAGTTACCCAAGAGACCTGTGTCAGCTCTAAGAGTCATACCAATCCCTTGCTTACTCCGTTTGGGTGTAAAAAGGGAGGGGAATGGCTTATTTCATTATTGCTTTCCAATCTCGCCATGAATTACATTTTACAAGAGTAGTAACTCCCAGAGCAGGGAGTGGTTGAGGTACAGAGAAAACCTTACCATGATCTCAAAAGGAGCTGTTTGGGCCCACAATACTGGCTTACTTCCTTACTTCTATCATCTGAGAAAAACAGCTTGAGGAGACGGAAAGAAAGGATAAAACCAGAAACAGTAAAAGGAGACAGTCCTGATGGCTGAAATACTACTGGGGTAGCTGACTGTTTCACAGTCTTTCTGGTCTATGCTCTTGTATAATTTTTGGTGAGGGCAGGAGGTACTGTTATTGCTGGTTTAGTTAAGAGGGGAGTAGGAAGATACAGGGTATATAGGGTATGTCTGTATTGCACAGTTAGCCAGCAAGATTGACTACTGTGCCGTGATGTGTTTGAAGGAGATCCCATTGCTTTTTCTCTGAAGATGCTCTACGGTACTTTCCAGGTCAATTATGCCCTGAGGGAAATGGGAGCAATGTCATGATGATGGATGTAAAATTTTTCATTATGTAACTGAAGTATCTATTTTGCAAAATACTCTGAAATATTTTGTCTGGCTGTTATAGGAGATGAAAGTCATTATAATCCATGCATTATCAGAATAGTAGGAATTCTGGATATTTTGTATATTAATTCTGAAAATTAATACCTTGTACGAGAGTATATTCATCGAAGGAGTCTTGTATTCAGGCTTTTCTGAAAGGTGGAAATATTTTCACATGGAATAAGCATCTTTCAAGTATTTTCACGTTAGATGGAAATACTTTCATCACTTGAGGCCCTTCTTGGAAGTCATTCAACTATGAGAACACTTGCTTTTAATAAAAGACTGCTTAAGCCAGTGGGATTCCTGGAATTCCTGAGCCATTTATGCTCTTCTTTACACTTTTCTTAGCACATCTTAACTCAATGAGCATTTTCTTTGATCCCCACAGACTTAATGGTGGTAAGAAATAGTCATCTCATTAAAACTATGAAGGCTTGGACTGGCATTTCTAGTCTGTTCTACAATGAATTTAGTTTTGCCTGGAGTAATTTCTGGGGTCCTTGGTTACAAACTTCCAGGTATAGTTATCTTAGCCCATGTGATACAGTGAGTGTGTAGAGTACAAATGCATCTACACCTGTTACACAGAATAATACTATTTAGTTTATTATAGTAGTTTCAGAAAAAAAAAGCAAGTACTTTTACACATATTAGTTAAGGTTTATCATACGTCAGTGAAGTAGGCATTGATAAACTGAAACAGAGGTTACTTTAACAATATCACTAACATGAGCTATGCAGATCACATTTTATTACAGAGAATACTAAATTGCAGTAGGACTCTATTGTTAATCTCATGTGTAAAACAAATAAACAAAACCTGGTAGGATCCCCGTAGACAGTTTTTTATCTTTTATTAGAGAAAGAAGAGAAGGGGAAAGGAGCTGACTGGACAGAGAGGCTGCTTGGACTTGATTTGAAGCAATTGTTAAGTTACTTGCCTTAGTACTCTTCAGAGCCACAGGCTCTGCAGAGATGTCGCTTCTTTTTAAATTATGTATGTGAGTGTTTCTGACCAGTCCACTGTCTAAATTCTCCTGGGGAAAGGAAATTCACTTTGCAGGGTCAAAAAGAAAAAGATAAGATAGACTATATGAGGACTACCTTACCTGGTCGCTCCTTAAAGAACTAGGAAAGATGAATGCGGAGAATGACGGATTATCTCTGCTTCAGCATAATGTAATTCTTGGGGGGGCGGGGGGGCGGAGTTGGGTAGCAAAAAGATGGGAATAATGCCACAGAGCCAAAAGTCGTGATATCTCATTAAATTCCATAAAAAGCAATACTGGAAACAAAGCAGGTTGGAGGTGGAGAACTAACTACCTCCATTTATAAAAAAGACTGTGACCAGATCTTTGTAATTGTACCTTTTGGCTTCATACAGCAGGAGAATAAATGGTTAACATCTTTAAGGAATGATCTGCCTCATTTATCTCAGGGAAACATCTCAGAATCAGGAACTTTTATGAACAGTGACTCGAGCAGGATAAAGTATTTACACCTCTACGACATCATTTTTCCTCAACAAGACCTCACTTTGTCACTGTAACCTTCCCTCCTAGCATGCTCTCTCGCTGCCTCGGTTGTTTCCCTAACATTTGTCAATCTCATATCTATGCTTTTCTGTTTCTGGCTTTTTGTTTACTTTCTCACATATATCTGCACTTCTATTTTAGTACTCCTATCTTTTTTTCAGTGAACAAGGTCACAACTGAAAGTGGGCTTTGGCAATTCCAGTATTAGCTAGCTGACATTAATTGACATCATGGAACTCTTTGCACTGTAATGGGGGCAGCTCCTGGCTTTACAAGTTCACATGTATTAAATTTCTCAGATACAATTTCAGTTGGTGCCCATAACAAAAAATTCAGTACTGGGACATGAACTATGTCAGAGACATATTTTTCACAAACAAATCCACTTTCAAATCCTGTTTCCACAGGTGCATTGAGAAGGCAGGGCAACGTTGTGACTTCCAAAGCACCGGTTTGGCAGGTGGTTTTGTGTCCCAACAAGACCGTTTGGTTTCTAGATTCTGATCCTGAGGATATCCTTGCACTTATTTAATTTTGTGCACCGAATACCTCCAGTTTTCACCACAGTCTGGGATTACTCCATGAGTAAGCTCATGAGCATGTTTTTTTCAGGATCAGGGAAATCACAAACTTATTTTCCAAAAAGAAGTAATGCCTTTAGACTGAGTCTGTGCCAGGGTACTGGTATGTAGTCTTGCACAGAGAAACTAATTCTGGTAATATCTCTAATCTGTCTAAACACAAAATAATTTTCAAAACTCTGTGTTTCATTGTACCTATTATATAGCATTATCTCATTCAGAAACATTATCATCGGTATAGAATATTCACTGAATAAAATGTTAATAACTTCATTATTTTTAAGTGGAAGATTAACAGCTAAGTTATTAAAGAGTATTCCTTTCTCAACATTTATAAGTTGGTGTGAGAAACTACTAAAAGACATGTTTTTAAATGGAGTATTTAATAGTATTCTGTAGTTGAAGAAGAAAAGTCTATGCTCAAAAATAGAAACACAAGGTGAAAATGTCATAGCTATCACTTGCTATTAAATAACACAGAAATGTCTAAACCCCAACCATAGCTAAACAGAGTAGGATAGCTATAGGTATGTAAAGCATAAGATGAATTGTTCTGGTGCTCGCTGCAACATTTATATATTAAATAAGCAAGTTAGCATGCGCCTGTCAAAATTGAGTTCAGATTTCCCATCATTTTTATATCAATGTCATTTTTCTTTTTTTTCTTTGAAAATAAGCTTCGATTTGCCTAAAAATTTTGAACACATTTTCTTTCATATTTTAAGGTTCTCTTGATGTAGCATATTCCAAAGAGTGAAAGCCAACTCCTACAGCAGGGGGGTCAAGCCTCTCTTTAACAGATTGCTCTCTCTAAGGAGTGCCAGGGAGGTTACAATTTTTTTTTTTTTTTGGCATTTCTAACAAAATTACATTTTGCACTTGGATCATTTTTTAAGATAAAAGTTATGATTGTCTGAATTTACTAGTCATTCATTTATGTTTCCATTTAAAGAGATTTCTCTCTTGCTTTCCTGATGCTCTTCACCAATAGCTGGTCAGACATGTTTTGCTCTTGCACAGGAACCAGCTTCACAGGGGTTCTGATAGCTTAGCTCCTCATCTTAGCAGAACCCAGTGAAGCCTGCCTATGTATCCAGCAGCCAGCAGCCATCACTCTTACATCCCAGGATGGAATTAGGTCACAGCTGGGACACACCGAGAGTGCATAATGCAAAACTCCATCTCAGCCCAAAACCCCCTCATTTGTGTCAAGTGCCGTTACATAGGCCCTGCTCCAAAACACTGCCAGGAAGTGTTATTTCACATCTTCGTACTTCTCAATCCCATCTTTATACTTCTCAGGCCCAATTTTTGGTTAGGTAGGCTTTTGTGGAGTAGAATAAGAAACTTTATTTGTAAAATTGGGAATTAATAATGCAATAATACGAGTGGTTGGCATGAACAGACCTGTTGGCTTTAACGGGACTATTCGACTATGCAGAATAACTCAGGCACGTAAGTGTTTGCCAGCTCAAACTCCAAAGCCAAAATGACAAGCTTATTATCAGTAAACAGTATTACTTGCACTATAGTTGTGCTTTAAGGGCTCAGCCAAAGATCTGGCACCAAATCTGTACCAACGTACAATTAGACAAAATGGATCCAGGATTGCAACTTCCAGGCATGTACTGGGACCAAAGAAGTTAGCAAGGCAATAGGAATGGCTGGCCTTGGGCAAACATGTTTTTACTGATTTAATGTATAGATTCACAGAAGTTTAAGAGGTTTTCTTGTGTCCATTATCTTTCTCAAAATATTCTGGAGCTATGTGAAGGGAACCTTGCTATTATTTGCCAGTCTTTCTCTGGCAAACAGGTATGGTCGAATTCAATGAGTTAAGCCTAATAAAATCTCAGTTTCCCAGTTAAAGACTGGGCGCTGAGTGAAAGTGCAAGAAGACTGCAGATTCCCTGCTGTCCTGCATCTAGCTGTGCCTGGGGGCGCGGGGAAGTGCTTTGAACTGTAATGGTAATGAGCAATAACAGGTTTAGAGTGACATAAAAAATGAAACCAAAATCCTGCTTATTGAAGCAATGCAGAATTTAGCATCCAGTTTCCAAGACTAGCGTGTCTGTTAGGTAAGGGCATAAGTGACTGCAAAAGAGCCACAGCACTATGCATACAGCCCCTGCCAAGCAGAAGGAAATCTTCTGGGCTCATTTCACCTTTACAAAATGTCTATAATCTTTTTGCTATTATTTAGTTAGAGGGGGTTTCACCTCTGTATTAAAACCATTCAAATCCTTTTTTGAGTTAGTACTAATCAAATGCTTGAGTTGCCTAGCTAAAATAGATTTAATGTGTTTAAACCAATTTTCCAGTGTATAAACATTCCTGTCTAAAAATCACAGGAATAACTGACATCTTTGTTAGCAGCCTTTATGAATTTAGCATGTTGAGCAGAGTAGCTGGGAGAAGGTTGGAGAGAAAGAGCTATGCTCAGATATTTGGGGAGTCCATCGAGGTGAAGCATGTTACTAGAACAGCCTGGAGAGGATGCTACTGCTTACACTGTGTCAGTTCTCTGGATAAAGAAACGGCTCCAGCTTCTGCATCTGTCAGTCTGGCACCTTTAATAAGTAATTAAATCACACTGTAGATTTGTATACATACTTGGATAAATAATAAATGACAGCTATCACACTGGCATGCGAGCACACATGCATACCCAGGGCAGGAAATCACATACAGTATTTCATTTGTTGCCAATTTATCTGTAACAAAGTGAGGAAGATGCCCTGGGGACTGGTGACTAACAAGGAGCATTGTTTATGCTACAAATCCCATCCGGTTGTTAGTCTTTGAAAAGTGCTTTGTTTAGCTTATCAGTGCTTCAGCAGGAATGCCAGGGGCATTATTTTTGTTCTAAGTGAATTTCTATTCCAATATTACTGACTCCTGCTCCACCTCTCCATAAGAGGTTATGTGTTACCTGAGGGCTGAAAATTAGGCATGTGCTTCAATGCCTTGTTGAATCAGGATCAGGATGGTTAACACTGCACAAAACCAAGCCCTTAACAGGTTTCCTTATTAATTTTGCTGCATTAAATTGGAGAACATCTTTACAGAAATCAAGCCTTTCTCAAGGACCATAGAGCACAACAAAGAATAAATACCCTGTGAAGTATATATGCCCATCAATTAAAATTATTTTAGCATGTTAGACCTTCTGCTTAAATTCTACACTTTACTTGATAATTGGACAATATTGTGTTACACAATCTCATTCTGCCATTATGCAATTCCAGAGTATCACAAGTGTCTGGCAAGTTTTAAGCCTGTTTCACAACAGTACTGATAAGCTGCTACTCTATCAGATGATCAAAATACCTGTCATGTGCCCTTAATCAAGTTAATATTTAAAAATAGTAATGCAATTTTTTAATTAGTTTCAGATATCTTTTCAATTGGGGGGAGAAGATTTATTTAGATGCTTTAGAAAGGGAGGGCTGTTGTTTTTTTCCCCAGGAGTCCTCTGCTTTTTTAGCAGATTTGCTTTATTGGAGGGGAAAAAAAAAACCCCACATGTTTCTTTCATAACCGTAATTTAGAAAACCTGACAGACCCTTGCCATTGGGCAACTAAGTTAATAATTGACAAAGACGCGTAGCTGGCCTTAATGAATGATTCCACACCAACACTGTCAGCTCGTGTAACTTACTCAGCTCCTCTCAAACGTTTCTGAAAAGAGGAATGGTAAGCCCAATTTATGTAGGTCTTCTGAACCACGGTAGGAAATGTTCATTAGAATGATTATGAATAAATAATTGAAGTATTTATTTATACTTTTAATCATTAGATTACTTTTGGAAAATTTGCATGAATCAATTCTTCCCTTTAAAATATGTCATATTTTTAATTTGCTTGTGATTAGGTTAAATATGTATCGTCAAATAATGAGCTGTCCAGTGTATCCTCCCTGATCTCCTTAATTGGGCTTGTAATTGAGACACGGAGCAGCTGCTCACCTATCAAAGGAATCTGACCAAGAGGTCGCACAGTATCATGCCTTCCTAACAAGTTTAAACCTCAAAGCAAGGTCTATTTTACTTCTAAATAATGGCACATGTTCATGGAAAAATGAATAAATGTTTGTTAGCACTTGAATCTGCTAAGTGCTTTTTAAACTTTAATTCCTTCTCTTCAAACATGCTGATGAGAATGGACTCATCACTGATGCTTTAAAGCTAAATTTCCTTGTGGTAAAACTGAAAGATGTTGTCAGCTGAGCTGTGTCACAGAGATAAAAGTTTATACCCAGGAGCTTCTGGCTTCATAATCAGCAATCTGATCACTTCTTCACACCTTTCTTTTGCATGCAAGTATTAAAAATGTATCAAACCTAGTGGCTGTGTTTTAGTACAATAGACTTGATTTTGCAGAGTTCTACTAGAATTATTTTCTGAAATGCTCAGCTTTCATTTCAAGCCAAAAGATGTGTCCAGATTTGAAAAGATCTCCTTTTTCTCAAAAATCTCCTTTTTCTCAAAAATCTGACTGGCACATAGGGAACTTCTGGGCTTGAACAGTTGCAAAGCCTGGCCCCTGATGAGGTACCTACACGCAGAATTCTTTTGCAAGTCTGACTCCAAAAGCAAGTAACACCTGTGGTGCTCACTGAGAAAGGAATATAAACATAAGGACCTGATTTTAGAAAAAATTAAAACTGTATTTAAAAATAAACATGTAAACTTGCCATGGCCTTTGCCAACCAGCAAATCTAAAATGTCACATGAAGCATCGTCATCCATTGCAACCCCCATAATCTTACTGTAAGTCTTCAAAAGCCATTTCTCTCATATATGAGCATGTATGTCACAGTACATTCAACTTACTATCTTCTTGCTAGGTTGTGAAGGTGGGGGGTTCATTTTCCCTCAGTACTTTTTAGATAGGGAATCACTTTACGTCCATGATCTAATTTAGGTGCGTGGTCTGGTGAAAACTGCCGATGGTGTCCAGTGGTGTGGTGATGAGGGTTTTCTCACTGGACACGGGGGTTGAATCTCTTTGGTCAGTGAAAGCACTCGGCCAGCATTCCCTATGTGGGTGAAGGCTTTCACCACTGAGAATTATTTAAAAGGTGACCAGTGCCACTGCTTGAAAATGCTGAGCCCTGCCCAGTTCTTTCAAAGAATACTCCTGTGCACTTGGAGAGGATGCTGGGTCCCCCAGCTTTACAACATGATGGGGCCTTCCTTGCAAATGGTGAGAAAAGAGACATAACCTATGTGTTTAATATTACTGTTGGCTAGTGGTAGGCATCTCCAGTACTTGGTCTGGGTGATTTAGGTATAATCCTTACATGTCTCAATCTCTCTCTGTGCCGCAGAAGGTGCTCGGGAATCTAACTCTGGACTAGGGAATTGATGGTGGGGGAGATACGCAAAAGAGAGGCATTGTGGCACTTGAAATTTGAGGTGGCAGAGTTTAAGGCTTTCTCTAGATCTTTGGATTCTAAGTCTGTTTTTCAGAATAATTTGCTTCTGAACTTTGGGGTTTGGTTTTGGTTGTGGGTTTTTTTTTCATTTCCTCCAAATGAAGTAAATTAACTTCTACTGGACTATACATTTTACTGTCCCATTCTGGCTGTAGCATGATTCCCAAGAACATGGGAATGTTTCTATGGGTTAGAAACACCAATATTTTAGGGTTTTTAAAGATGAATCTTAGACAAAAGCTAACATTAAGTGTTCAAAATAGTATTAAGAAAATTGTACTGAAAATCTTGACTTGGGTATCTTCATATAACACAATGGGAGTTCTGTGGTTGTAAAGTATGAGGAATTCTTCAGCTTCCCTCTGTCTCTTAGACTTGGGAACAGAAGCATTTCAAACCTCACCAGTATGAGCAGTATGAATCCTGAAGGAACTTCCAGACTTGATTTTCTGTGCTAACTTTGTGGCACTCCCTAATTTGCAGCTAATCAAGTTCCTAGAACGTGATGCTTCTGGTGACAAATGGTGCAAGTTTGCCCCACTTCTCCCATAGCAGAGATGTTTCTGGCAGAGGAGCCTAATTTCAGTATGCTGCCTAGAAAACTACTTCCATAGTCCCCTTTTTATTCATCAAAGCTGCTTTACAGTATCAGTATGGCGTTATCCAGGCCTGGGATTTTCAAAGGTGAGATAGGCACCAAGATCCAACTACAAGGCTATGAAATAGTAGCTTTTATGGGCACTCTCAAAGTTTCCAGCCTAAAATGTTAACAGGAATGACAATTTTAATTGTGCTGTGTAATTACATGTCGAACTACTGTACGAGAGGAAGCTCCTTAAAAAGCTGTCATTTTAGGCAAAGTCACACTAAATATTTTATTTTGTTAAGCCTGTTTAATGCCATCAAAAACTCAAAGCCTCGTGACACAAAATACTAACGGCCATAATCGCTACTTCAATCTCTAATTCAATCTGCTAGTTCAAACGTTCAAAGGCTGGCTCAAGATTTTGGAAGGGGTAAATGAGTTCTGGCAGACTTATAGCTATGTCAGATATCATCTGTCTTCTCCTTCTATCAGATCCAGCTGGGTGGTCCCCTTATAACCAGGATAAAGCCAACTCGAACACCATTTTGAGTGCTTGGACTCAATAAATCAGAAATTTGATTATGTGCGCATAATCTATTAAAAATAAATGAAAGATTTGGCATGTTTTTCCTAGCCTATCTACTCAGGACAAGACTAAGCCACTGATATCTTTGCTGAAGGTGACCCCAGGTCTCTTTCCCCCCCAAATGCTCTATTAATGTAAGAATGGCTATACCAGGTCAAGCCAGGGCCATCTTGCCCTCTCTGCAGCAATGGATGACTACAGAAGAATAAAGAAACATTAACGACGCTTCCTCAGAATACTCTTTCATTCTCTAGCGATTTATGGGTCAGGAACTTCCTCAGTCAGAGGTACTACCTTTGCATTTAATAGTACTTGATGCCCAGTACCTGTTGAACTCCAAAGTTTCTAGCAGCCATAAGAACGTCCACTGCTTAACTGTGAATGTAAAGAATTGCCCATTTTTTTTTCTGCTGAATCTGCCACCTGTTAGTCATACTGCAAGAGCTGGTCGAGTTTCCCACCTTGCTTCATTCAGTGAGAGAGAGATTACAATAAAAAATGCTGCTTCACGGTACTGGGTTTGAATGATTTTTCATCATCGTATACATGCACATATTCTTCACCTAGTGTCGTTAGTACAGGATCATTGCCTGGTTCTTTGCTCTAATTGATAGTCCTAACTCTGACTCAAATGCTCTGAGAGCAGAGCTTGAGCATTTTCAAAGTCTCAACAGGAACTTGCACTCAGCTGACGAGTTTCCAGCCCCTTCGCGTGGTAGCTTACCTCAGCAGCCAGAACTGGTATCATACGGCAGCACAGCAACATTCAATTTTCCTGTTTTCTGAACAGCACAAACTCTGTTTCTGCAGACTTGCTCATGTAAGTCAGCAGATGAGTCATCTGGAAAAAAACTATAATCATTTGTCCCCTAGGAGTCATATAGTAAGTTAATTATTGTACAACACATTCTAATACAAAATACACGAGCGATTTCGACTTCTTGAGGTTGCAAAGGGCAAGAAAGCTTTTCAAAATTTCCATCGGTTATGGTCTGGGAATGCTGGGTTTCCCTTGACTCAGTATCTATTGCATAATCAGAAACACATTTGGTTCCCTTTGTTGTGTGAGACAAAGCTAAAGAAATGTGTTATTACTTTGCAAAAATAAAGAGTAGATACCTAATCAGCTTATGTCATGTACGCAATGTGTATAAACACAACTGCTCTGGGGCAGTTCCTCAGCTGACGAAAACTATTAGAGCTTGTATCAGTTGAAATAATGCTCTTCTGAATCTGCAAATACCCCATCAGTACTGCACGGGAAGTCAAAATATAGGAATGTGATGTGCCATATGAATTTTAGGTAGCATTGTGTTAAAATCTGCTTGCCTGGCGTTCACCTGTCAGTGTACTGGACTTGGATCTGATCATTGTTGTGTTTTAGTTATTCGTACCCAGTCATCCCAGCTTTGTTGGGCTATTGCGTGGTTGTTACCTCAGCAGGAGACAATCCTATCAGTGCATAGAGAGGAAAATGTGAAAACAATGTAAATGCCTTCAGCATCTGAAGTTTTTCTGTTGAGAATCAGAAACAAATACATTTATAACTTCACAAACAGTAAAGGAGAAAGACTTTTTCCAGTAGTTATGGCACATTGTTTTAAAACCTCCAGTTCTTATTTACAGATCCTCATTACAGGAAGGAAAGACTGGTATTAAAGGTGCCGATTTAAAATCACGGATTTAGTGAACTCGTCATTTTAGACATGGCTCTGGCAAGAGACCCGGTTTCCTGAACACTCATTTGGCAGACCTACATGACGACCTCTCTCTTCTTTCTTGGAATTATTACATTAGAAAAATTAACTACTTCTTAGAAAAAAACTTTGTCTGTTGTCAAATGAGCTTAAATCTTCACAGTCACTCTGGATCTTCCAGTATTTGATATGCAAAATATAGACTCTATTCAATTTTCTCTTTATAAAATCTTATATAAATAGGTCAAATACTTGGAATTTTCTGAATTGATCATGTAGACAGGTGCCAATCAGGTATCTGAAAAACAAATAAGCAATCCAAATTGGGCAACAAGGGACAGCAAGCATACAGTAATGCTGTACTCCCAAAGTACGCCATCATCTCATCTGAATGCCTTCAGTAATGGAAAAATAATGCCCATTCCATATAATGCTGGACCTCTGTGGTCATTAAGAAACATGTGAAGTTCATCATTTTTTGATCAAAATACAAAATAAAACTGTAATTGATGCCATCTCCTGTTGAGCCTCGCTAAACATGCACAGGCAGTGGAGGACAGACAATAACCTTCAAGACTCTGCCTTAAAGTGAAGGAACTTCCTTGGAAGCTCCCTCCCAGTTTCAGAAGTGCCCCTCTGGTTCTGGGACTGATAGAAAGGTTGAAATAACTTTCTCTCGAGAAAGGACGGACACTAACCACACTGTTATTACATTTTCTTCAAAGACTGATCTCATTGTGGTTATGGCAATCGAACATACGATCAAATGTAAGTTTCTCCATGGTGTGCTAAGACGAAGCAGGCAGGTCCAGCATCCATTACAGACTAGCTAATACGTCATTATAAAGGTAGCAAAAACTTTCGATGTGGTAAGGAATCAATATCAAGTAAGAACGGCTATTTTATCTCTCACTCTATCAAACAATCCTGGCATAGATGAATATACTGCCAAAGAGACTTTTACTGCTTACAGGCAATGATTTAGGAGCCAAGACTGGAAGACCAACGTACATCCTTCAGCCTTTCCCCTCCAGGAATATGATAATACACTTTGGATTTCAAAATGCCTCTTAGCATTTCAGAGGCTTACAGAATTCTAATCTTCCCGCTCTAAAAACAAAGCTCAATATTATTCTTAATTATAGACTTTGCTAAGCAAAGGAAGGATTGTTTGGAAGCAACCTTTTTACTTAAATACAGGAGTCTTTTTGTTACATAGCCTATGGTACACGCTAAGGATACCATTCTGCCACCCAAGGAAGGCAGAGAACGCACCGGGTTTTATTTCAGTACATTTGAGTGACAGACATGACTACAAAGGAGGAGGAAAAAGACCCAAAAGCTACTGAGGCAGACTTCGGGTGCTGTCTGACTAATAATGACAGCTAGACAAGCCGGTGGGGCAAACTCGACTGGCTTTCAAAACAGAAATATTACCCAGTGGTGTGTGGATCTATCACTGGAAGCAGAAACGTGGCATCATGATCTTACCTCTGACACCGGCCCTTTCTGTAGGATTACACAAAGCACTTCATTTCTTTGTGCCTAATTTTCATTATCTGCTGAGGTAACGATTAGTTATGCGTGACATCTATACTTAGTTTCTGTGACTCTCTGCTAATCATAGTAAATTATTATTAATGAACTGAATATGTCAATCAAAATACTAATTTATTGAAGACTCTGTACTACTTCTCTTCCAGGAATCACTCCAAATTTGGCAACCTAGTAATCACAGTGACTTCAGCTGCCCCATCTGTCTCCAGACAGCTACTCTCCCAGTAGAAACCAACTGTGGACATTTATTCTGTGGTAAGTTTTCTGGATTGACAGCACAGTGCATACACAGGCTACTAAAAGCACTCTTCTTACAGAAATCTCAAGTCCTATGTAAGAACCAGGACCAAGCCCTTCTCCCTGGAATTCGTGTAAGTGCTCTCACTAGAAGCAGGAGATGTTCCATCTTTATATGCCCCCCAAAAATCAGTAGCAGTATTTTTATTTGCTCATTGCTTTCACATCTACAAGGTGCCACTTCTGAAATGCCCAAGAAGTCTTAAGACGACAAGAAGTAACAGATCATCTCACAGGATACTGTTAAATTACAACACAAACTCATGGAATGGGTAAAGGGCACCAGAAAATCACACAATTTGTATTCAACTGTGGAAAAAACCCTGTTATAAAAACCAACAGTCTAATAATCATACAGTTTGTCACTGTAAAAGCTCAAGATGTAACAAACATGAAGTCTTATCTTCAAGCATGAACTCACTTCTGGGAAGACAGCTTGTCTTTTTAATCAACAGCATAAAAATCCAGCTATCCCATAAAATTAATTCTGATTGTGTTTAGACCGGTGAAAATCAGGAGAAAGACACACTGGGCTGAGGTCTGATTCTGTTCCACAGACTTGCTTCCATGTGAAACACTGGCCTAAAATAAAGCAGAAGTGACCTAGCGCAAGAAGGCGTAATTACACTGGTTTGTAGTCCTGTAAAAGCTTTCTAAAGAAACAAACAAATTAGTGGAAGTTACATATTAAACAATTAAAAAAGTGAGTTTCTAGTCATGTATAAACCTTCTTTTAATCTGTTGATTGTTTTTTAAGTAAATCTGTGTGGTCATACAGGGGAAAAATGTTCAAAGACATCTCATCACGATGCACGCTCAGTAACTGTTTATTCCAGTCCAGGATCTGTCTTAGCAGGAAAGGGACAGATCCAGATTGAGAGGGTCCTTCTGTTGAGGCTGCCCGTGGTGTGGTCTCCTGTCCTCCCCCAGTGCATCTACAGTCACTGGATAATCTAAGTAAAACCATAATTCTCTAGATAAATGTGTCTGCTAAATGCCGCCTTTGAGGCTGCTAAACCATATGGTTAGGATTACGAAATTTAAATATTTTTTCAAAGGGAGTACGAGGATGAAGCATAGAATAGCGGAGGGAGTTAGGTTCCTAACTGCATTTATAAAGGGGATTTCAGGATTTTTAAGGCCCACATTCTGCACCACTAGAGCCCGCGTGAGCTTTGCACCTGCTTTGAAAGGCAGCAGGATAAGGCCGCCAGCATGCTTGGACTGCACATCGTTTCTCTCAGACCTCTGAGACATATCGTCCAGTGAATTTACAGGTGAAGTTTACAACCTGGCTGCCCCAGCTGCTGATCGGGTTCCTTGCTGACTGCTGGCATCCCCACAGCCGGGCTGGCAGAAGAGAACTGGAGTTCATGATCTGATGGGGCTGAAACTGCCCAGGAAGGTACTTCAGGGCTACTGTGCGGCACGAGATCAGTAAGCTCTGGCAGAGGGGCAGGCAGGCGGCTGGAGGCAGTACTGTCTGATACTGCGACAGCAAGACACATCAGAAGACACTGGTCGGAACCACAAAGCTCCTTTCTACTGCTCTGGCGTTTTACAGAGACCTTAAAGCAAGTGCAAGTGATATTTACAAGCCATTTACACTTTTTTCACTATGTAAGAGTGTTATAAAAAGACCCAAGCATAAATGAGAACAAGGGGCTGTGTTGTTAATGCTGGTGCAATAAAAGCACGTTTTTATCTTTAGGAAGTGTCATTTTTCTCTAGATTGAAATGATGCTCACACAGCACAACTCCTCATCACCACTGCCGCTACCTCCATCCTCTGAAACCACAACAAATCAGTGGATCACCAACAGGTAGGGACACTTCGTAGGGCTCACCTACCTCTTGAGTGACACCATTTAATACTTTAGGTTGTTTCATGTTTTTATAACACTGTTTTATAACATACAGGAAAAGGATACTTTGAATATAACTCACTCCAGGACAAACAGTAAGCATATGGCCTCAAAACGTGTTTCAAATAATGTCACAGTAGTTATAGTTTCAAGTACAAAGATAGACATAACAACAAAGATCATCAATTTTCCTCTTTCTCTGGCCTGGTTAATTTTCCCTTTTCCATCTGTGAACATGACATAATGATACGGACTTCGTTTTTATTTTGAGATCTGCAGAGAAGTACCATATACAAACTTGGTATATATTGTTATCGTTAGCTGTATATATTTAGCTAGGCTTTACTTTCCTCAAGTACATCATCATTTACACTCTGAAGCACTGATTGCAGTGCAATGCATTATATATGTTATGACTATGTTTATATAGTAGAAGCGGCCTCTGCAACATGTCTGGTTTTCATGTCTTAAACCAATAAAACTTTACATTGGGCTTATCAAAACCATTCTGCGTAGATCTAAGTCTGTTGTGACTGAAATCAGTAATAAAACTTCTCTTGATGCCCTGTGGAACAGAGCTAAGGCAATGCTGAGCTCTCTTAATAAATTCCGCTCTGGTAAAAGTTTTATTTAAAAAACGTGGTCAACCCAGAGCTTTTAAAGAAGATTAATGTGGACTTATAAAAAATGTCTGATTTTATTATTAGTAGTAATTCATACAGTTTGTCCTGAAGTTTTCCTTTTCAGCTTCAGTTTGAACCATATGTTCAGGAAGTTCAACTGAAAAGCGATCCTTGAGCACTATTATTTTTTTCTAATTAACAATAACCGCAGAGGTATTTTAGAGAAACCTACAGACTCCCTCAGAAGGTTGTGTAGCAGGCTAGATTAAACCAGGGTTTTGTCTATTTTATGAAAAATGCACCGAAGCACAAATAGGTCAACTTCAGAGGAGTCCTGCCATTCCTGTTCTACTAAACAAAGGATTCTGCACGCAGCAAATATTAATTTCCACAGCGTTCTTTTTTGAGAGCCCTTGAAGGACTACGGGATCCATCAGTGCCCCCTTGTCATCACTGGGCCTGAGCACAGGCACAGCAGTACAGCTGCGTGGATCAAGCTACAGGATCTGGACCCAGTGGGTCAAAGCGGTTCCTGAAGTCAGGGGTGATGTCTGTCAAATGCAGAAGTTCAAGCGAAAGCTGGAAGCTGGCTGCCAGACTGAGTTTACACAGACCGCGTGGGGATTTAGCTATAAACACAGCCATGTGCCCAGCCAACTGGTCTCTATACGCAAACAAAATAGAAGAGTCATAAAGAAAAACCCTGCACTCAAATGAAAACAAAAGTAAAAAGCACAAGTCGGAGCGAGGTTCATAAAAAATATCTTTGGGCCAAGTTTAACATCCCTAATCCTAGTATATAAGATGTAACGGATAGCATCATGAACATTTTTATACTTGATTTCAAACACAGTTTCTCCAATATTCCCCTTTTCAGTGACAACAGACAAAGTCAGTCTGGGTGCAGAAAAACCCTGCGCTGAGGGCTCCTGAAGACTTCTTGTTATAATGCTGCTTACAAGAAACTACTTGCTGGTTATTTTTAAGAACAAAGAGCATTGTTCAATTCAATAAAACAATGCCATCAAAATGGCAGCGCAGCGTTCTGCTTCTGTTTTCGCTGGGGTCCTTGTCAAATTTGATCAGTTTAAATGTTGAGAGATTTTTTTTTTTCCCCTGACCTGTCACACTGCACACTGCGCCCGGGAGCTGAAAGTCAAGCTGTGCTGCTTCTGATTAGATGCTATTTATGCTTTGCTGGTTTTGCTGTCAGTGCCAGCACTGACATTCACGTATGTCAACCACTGCTGTCAGTTACATGTGCAGTCTAATCTTACTGTCCTCAGACTCTGCCCTCTTTCACACCTGAGCCCTTACTATGTTGCATTTCGAAATTTGTTAGCAGTTGTCTGGGTAAGAAGAATCAAAAAGAATGCAGCAACTCGCTCTTCCAGAGCTACGCACTTCCAGAAGGGTAACAGAGTTGAAATATAGTAAAGGGGGAGCGGGGCGGGGAGCAGACAGACAAAATAGCCCCATGTATGACACTTCATCAGCAAGCTACACGGTGTGCCACCAGGACTCTGCGCCACCGGGCTGGCTCTTGGCTGTGCACGTTGGTTTCTTTGGGATAACTGGCCCTCGTCATCCTTAAAAGCCATCCTAGCTCTGGAGGAACTCCGCCTTTACGCAGCTGCACTGCTTTTGTCCGCAGCAGCCAGCGCTGCGCTCTGAAGGGTGCCTGTACTCCTGAGTGCTTCAACCACAGTCAGGGGAGCTTCAAGAATAAGATGCTATCCCCAGGAAAAGAAACTGAATCAAAGTCTCCCTTAGGAGGTCCATGCATCTCTGTGTATACCAGTGTAGAAGAGCTAAGGCTCCATTTTTTGCACAGTCACTTTGCAGAGTAAATCACATATTAAAATGAAAGCGAAGAATTACATTCATTTTTACAGTTCGTTGTAGAAAGAGGGTTTGTTAATTCTGATAACTTCCTTGTAAACATTAAATATCCTCAAATATATTTCATGCATCTTCATTTCTTTTTTTTTTTTTTTTTGGTAGGTTCCTGTCTGATCACATACTGGAAACATAGTCCCTGGTTAGCAGCAATAACCTGCCCTCTCTGCAGACAAAAGGTAAGACTTACCTCCATCTGCATTATGATACAGACAAAATTACAAGCTTGAGCTCTTAGGATCAACTTTATTTATCCTCTAATTTTCCGTAGCATTTCAAAACCCACTTAGACTTCAGTGACCCTGCAGCCATTCGCATTTATCATTTGACACGTCACATCGGGCAACTGTGCGAAATATTCAACAGGCCTCCAGCGTTTTACTTTTGTATGGTTTATTGAATCTCTGGGATAACATTCCATAAAAAGCAATACGGAAGTTCCTAATCTCCTCTGACCCCGGTCAGAGGCTGCCTGTTGTACTGGAAGGCTGGATGCAGGTTGTAAAAGGAAAATCTTCTTGCTGTTGTGGAACTGCCGGAGCTGGACAAAGGTCCAGCTGCGAGAGACTATGGAGAGACACGTACTACAGAACGCTGTCCTTTATACAGGAGATTAAAATACACCGTGCTAATGCCGATCTTCTTTTCTTATGAAGGTGGTTCTTCCGGATAACGTCTCTTGTGAAAAGCAACAAGATAAGCCAAGTAAACAAATTGTACATGACATTAGAGATTACAACAAGCGTTTCTCAGGGCAACCTCGACCCGTAAGTAGTTATGAATCTACATTTACCTAGTTATGGAGGACTGAAAGAGACCCAGCAATGAAAACTAGTTTGTATCATTATGTGAATTGCCTTTCCATGCACTTATTGGCAGTACCATAGTGGAAGTGTTACCATCCACTGCTGGGTCCAGCACCTTCTAGTAAAGGTGCTTCTCGGAGTTCCTAGCTCAGAGGAGCTGCTCCTTCTGCAGTCATCCTGGCAGGCAGGCGAAAGCAGGGTGAGATGAAACACAGGAAGCAAAACAGAACTAGAGATGGTCAGGCTGGAATTTTCAAGTATGAACTCAGATTTGAACTCCAGGATTTTAACTTGCCTCTAAAATTTCAAATCAGATTCCAGCTTAGAAAGCAGCTGTTTTTTTCCCCAGGCATTGCCAAATTCGAACAGTCCACACTGGCTCTGCACTTTCTTAAAGCTGGAATCCCAGCTGGTACAGCGACATGACAGGCAGTAGAAATGATGTGAAAGATGAGGGCTGAAGGCACAAGCGAGGCCCGTTCTTGACAGGGTGTAGAATACCACCGAAGGAAATCTTCCTCTCCTGTCACATCCCGGCAGGGGACCTGAAAGGACTGTGGAGTCTGTTTCAACCTACGGACTAAACTAAGCACTGTGGAGGAGAACATTATTTTTCAACCCAACAAGCTAGCATTATTGAAGAGAAATAATCACTCAGTCCTATGGTTCCTGTCCACACCGAGGCGAGACTTCAGGCCTCATTTTCAAGCATCCATAGCTTACACTTGATGCCAGATTTTAAAGACAGGCATATACTCAGTGCAGCCATTAAGGTCCAGTTTCCAAAAGGATTCAATGTCAAGCGTAATACTTTCTTTTCAAAGTGCTGGGGGAGCAGGGATTCCTTTTAGAAGTGTGCCTCTAGATACTGCAAAATACCTGAACGGCGTAGGTGGATTTGGACAGCACAGAAAGCTGCTGCATTCAAGAGATTTGAATCTCAAAGTGCTTAAGAGACACATTGAATTGAAAGAACTGCATGCATCAGAATGCAAAATAGCGTAACTCATCTGAATATTTAGTTTGCAGATTACCTTTATGACATGCCGCTATTCCTGACTCTTACCTTGCGAGGAATCTTCACCTGGGGTGGTCTCGTATGGATTTTTTTCCTAAGAGTTGCTGTTTGCTCCTTTGGAACGATCATATGCTTGTCTTCTCCATTTGACACGAAGCCTGGGCCTCTCTGTAGGACGCTTGGAACAGCTGATGACATGGTGGTTGTTTCCCTTCTTTTAATTTGCATGATAAACATTTGTCAGCAAATTGCATCTAATGGGGTAAATATGGCAAGGTCTGCAGCTCAGAGCATGCTGTCAGAGTCCTGACTGACTCAAACTTGGATTCCTTGGTCAAACTTCACCAAGCGATGACAGGCTTCTCTTTGATTTGGGGCAGCGTATGATGGATTTGTCATTCTGCTGCTGACAAAGGCTGAAGCAGGACTCGGCAATACTTGGCATGGCCAAGTGATTCGATGTGCAAGCGCTCAGGCGGCTAGTTTTACACTGTGTACTTGCTAGACTCTTTCATGCTGCATTTTTCTGTAACTTATCTTCATACAAAGTGCCTGAATTGAAAATGCCTGAAGCTATGAACAGAGCTTAAAATTACAATGCCAATCAACTTGCAGTTGAAGAGTTTTAGAACTCTTGAGCTTTAACATTTTACATCTTGGCTCAGTTTGAATAAAATTTTTATTTGAGAACTTAGCAAACTGTACAATTTACTAAGTCTCATGTAACACAAGGAATGTTAGATAGTATCACCACAAAATCTTGTATCAGTGCTTTGTGTTATCACAGCTGATTACACATCCACTGGAACACAGATTTTTTACAGCTCTGCAATGAGTACAGTCCTGACTTTGAAGTGGATAATTTAAAACTGGTAGTAACACTGGCTTGGAACAAAAACGCAACTATAAAGCAGAAGTATTACAAGGGGAGAAAAGCATTAAAAAACCATGCAAGAAATGTGAACAAATCTCTGTGTAACTCTTTCATGTAAGCCTATGCAAGGTACCTAGCTTCCTTGAACTCCGCGCATCTAAGCTTTAACAAAGTCAGCAAGACTGTTTGTTTCCTTTCTAGACTTCATGTGCTCCTTGTGATTTCCTTGTAAGTCTGGGTACCAGTTCAGCCAGAGAGATCAAGGCCAATGTTATGATGATGATATAAAGAGCAGGAAGTTTATGGCAAGTTTGCCGAAGTTGGGGTGTGTGTGGTGTGTGTCTGTTTGTGTTGAGCTGCAAAGAGTTAAAAATGCTGCTACAGTGCCAGACAACCCTACACATCTGTCTCTGTATAGTCTGTACATTTGCTATGTATTTGGAGTCAGTGGACTTCATTTTTACATATGAATTGTATATTAAAAGAGATATATTAAAATTTATGAATATTTATCGTTCACAATACACTGGTCTCCAACTGTTTTCTCCTTCTACGTATTTTCAGCTGACATATTTTACTGTGCCCTTGAATTGTAAGTTATGATATACCATTATGTTGCAGTCGTTTTCTTGCTTGTTGTACTCTTTTTGTTATGATGTTTCTTCATTTTATTCCCATCAACTTTCATTGTCCTTAATTATGTCCCTGAACTTGTAAAGCTGTTTCTCTTAACAATGGGGACTTTGGAAATGGCAACAATTGCTTTTCCATGAACTACAAGGCAGGAAGTGCATTGTTTCTTTAAAAAAATTACCAGATGTTTTTGAGTGCTGACTACTAACATAAAAAAACGCAGAAACTATTATTTTCCAAGTTCTCTAAGTGTAATTTTGTTATTGTGTAACTTCTGTTTGCATTTAACTGGGAATTACGGCCTATGCCAATACTGAAGAATGGAATTTCTATCAAGCTAAGTGTATAAAGATGGAATCCCTCTATATGAATACTGACTCCGTGCAAAGGGACTATAGGTTGTTTCTCTTGCATGATACAGGCTCACCAAGAGGGTGGCAGTTCGCAGTCCGAAGAAAAGAAGGGTTCTCATAAGTGACGTGTAACAGAGTTGTAGTTGATCTGAATATGCTCTTCTGTTCTGTCACCCCTTGCTTCTTAATCCTCTCCTTATCCTCCTCCCCCAGCTGGGGACCCTGGTTTTGCTTTTTAAACAGAATAGTATCTTTTATTAAGAAGATCAGACAAACGGCAGAGAAAGAATGAATTTCTGAGAGAATTTCACTGAAGGCACCGGCAGTGTTTGGATCTTGCAAGACCAAAACAATTTGTACTGTCAGAGGTGAAACATTTTTGCTGTATACAGCCAGAGTATCCAAACTCTCTCCTTCCACAGCCCAGTTATACCACGACCTGTCGTCTTAAGCCTGGCAGTACCTTGTAGGACTAACTATCCAGGGCAGCCTTCAAAATCCGCTGGGAACAACTGAAAGCCTTTTGTTGACTGGATTTGGCCAGCAGGCAGCCAGGAAGGTTTCTGAGCATTGACAAACGCAAGCCTAAGGAAGGAAAACCCTCTCTCTCTGTCTCTTTCTCCCCCCCTTTGCGTTCCCTGTACCTGCTGTCACTGAGTTCAGCTCTGCAGCTGGCTGGCTGTGTAGACGCACATGCTCTGAGCTGGGTCTGGCTGAAGCAACGTGATGAGAACGGACAGGGAGAGCCGGGCTGTTTCAGGGCTGAGTCCCCGCGAGGCAGCTGGCAGGATGGAAGGAATGCACCTGCATTAGGAACGTATTTGCAGCAACTGCGTCTGCTCAGCCTGGTCTTTCAATGTCAACAGCGGGCCGTTTCACATCTGCACAGCGATTAACGCGCACTCAGGGCGAGTTACTTGCAAAAGACAAAATGGCACAAATTATTGATAGCAAAACGACTGCGCTGCAAGAACGGAGACAGAAAAAAGAGAGCAGGAAACAGAACAGAGGGGAAAAGACTGCACAGCTGCAAAAGTGACTCTCAAATATCAGCCACCAAAGAAGTACTATAATCACAGTTAAAAAAAAACCCAACCAAACAGAACTTTCCAATGGAGATCATGTTTGGGTCTTAGCTGTAGCAGATAGTAAAATTCAAAGGACCGTGTGCGATGCCGGGTGTAGTTACCTGTGAAAAACATGGCAAAGGGCAGCGATTCATGTCCATCCGAGTCAGTTATGTTGTTCCCTGTGCTGCGGCCAGTCTAAATACCGGCACTGGGGCATCCGCAGCTGGTTGTCTTGTCTTCTCTTGACTGGAGCAAATGATTATTCCTTGTCCCTGGGGTGCAGGGATTATTGACAGAAAATACCCAGTGCTTCGGGGTGAAGTGAATGCATTTTATTTCTCATTAAAAATTAAAATGTACACTTTAAATGATAAAAGTATATTTTTACCATAGACAGTACAGTAAGAAGAAATTACCCGCATCATAAGTATCTGGAAATTCGTTATCCCTGCTGTTCCCAGATTACGTGACTCTGGCTTAGAAGCCGTTCATGATGGAGCGATACTCTCTTTGATGTTCCACAAGTTTCAAAAATACTTCATATTTCTTGTCATAAAATCTGTATAAGAAAGTTAATTTCAACAAAGCCTGAGATTTTAAGATTTAAATCCCCTGTAATATACACGTTTACTTCCTTCACTTAGCATCAAAGAAGCTTTGACTCTTTCCTAATTACAACTTTTACCAGGCTCAGAGTCCTGTACGCCGCCGGAGCGCAGTTTCCACCCAAACAAGTGACTTCAAGTTATAATTACACCTTTCGTTTACCCTGTAGCCAGCTTTGATTTTCAGACAGTTTTTCCTCCGCCGTGGGTAGGCACCGGGGCTCCGCTGCTCTTCTACCCCTCCACACCCGCTGGCAGAGCCCCAAGGCTGTGCAAAGGAGAGCTCACGGCTCCCCAGCCCTTCCGCTCCCCCCCCCCGCCGCCGCCCCGCTTTCTGGAGCGCCCGTTGATGCCGGACCGCGGTCGTGTGTGTGTCCGCCCCCCCCCGCCACCCTCCCCGCCCGGGGCCGCCCGCCGCCGCCAGGGGGCGCCCGCGCCCCGCCGTCCGCCGCCGCCGTGGGCGGGGGGGGGAGAGCAGCCGCGGGCGGGAGCGGCCCCGCAGCGCCCGGGGGTACCGGGCCGCCGCCTCCGCCCCCGCCCGCCGGTGCGTTCAGGGATTATACAGCTCGTTGGCGAAGCAGACGTGAAATTATGCAAAGGTCTGAGCGGCTCGGGAATTGCAGTGACTTGGCAAATGCCGCCGAGGTGGCTTTAACCTCCCGGCGGCTTCGGAACCGTTCCGTCGCATCGCTCCGCTGCTGGCGGCGACTGCTGGCCGGGGAAAGGCGTGGGCAAGGGCAGGCACTTCCAGGCTACGGTGCGCGCATCCCGCTGCCAGCAAGGTTACAGGCTTGGAGGCCCATATGATCCTTAAAAAATCGGGATCACAAATACTACTGCATTCAAGCAGGGCTATAAAGAGCCAGACCTTAACTTCATTTTCAGTAAATTCTCACAGAGGAACACACAAAAGTCAGGATTACCTTTTGTGCTCATGGTTAGGCTGCACGACTCTCCCAATTTTCCCCATTTTCGCCATGGCCTCCTAGTAAAAGACAAAAACACAAACTGGAAAAGCCTGTTTTGATTTAAAATACTTTTTGACAAGAACAAGATGTTTCAAAACCAATCGGAACATTACTGATGTATTTTGTTTCGGCTGAACAGGCCAGATGGCATAAAATATGTTCAATCCCATTATATAGTAGTCATGAGAACAAAGTACTGCAGACCCCTCAGTAAACCAAAATCTGTTCCTCTTTCTTACTGGGAGTCCGAGGCAGAACAGACTTATCTTTTATTATTTACACTAACCAAAGGAAATGTTAAACACTGCATCCCCGGAGGGGAGATTTCTCAAATAAAATGATACTGTACATGAAATCCCTTAATCACATTCTTAAAGCATCAATTCCCTGCAGCAAGGGAGGACTCCAGTGTGCTCCAGAAGCTAAAGGTAACTTGCAAAGTTCTGTTATGGAGCCCGCAGCTGCCCTCACATTCCAGTATAAAGGTGTAAGAGACTTTGATCCTACTCTGCTTTTGGCCAAAACGACGTCAGATGAAGGGATCTCGCAGAATCCCCTGCAGAAGGAGTCTCTGGGACAGAGTCACGTGTGGAAGGGAGAGGACTGAACAGTTTGGTTCCTTTCCTGATCTCTGTGAGATTCTGATTTTCTGTGGATTCTCCTGAGCAATCCCGCTGGCATGAGACACTAATCACCGATGTTGATAGAGGACCAAGCTCTCAGGCACGGGTGGAGGCAGCAGGCACAGGCTATTTTCAGTGGAAGTTATTTCACAAGGAGCATTAAAGCAACAGCTTTCAGATGGAACAGTGTTAAACATAAAAGATCAGGATTCAAGAATCGGCGTCTGACTAAACCTCTATCAGTGTTCGTAGTTTCTGCGCAGGACCCTAAATCTGTTCTACTGTTAGTGCCTAAAGCACAGCACTGGGAGAGTATCAGAATGACCCCTGGAGAACAGTCAGCCTGTGCTGCTGCTGGAAGCCATCTAGTCAGCTACTATGGCTAGATTTTTAAAAGGGTTGGATGATTTTACAGGCTGTAATATCTGCTGTAGTAAAATCTTTGCTTTCCACTAATCCAGCATTTTACAGCTGAGGATCTCCTAGAACTTTACAACGTAGATGAGCAATGTAAGCACAGTTTCACCAGCCCAGGACAAGCAGGGAGGCTCTGAGGATTAGCAAGATGACCAGCAGACCTTCCATCTTCTGGTTTCCCATTTCCTCTGTGTTAAAGAAACATGATCGTGACCTAAATGCCCGGATGTAAGTGGGCTGCCCATGAAGCCAGCAGGTACTCCTTCTCCCACGCACTGCAGACGTTTGCTCAGCTAGGCACAAAGTGCCTGGGATGCCGCCCGTGTGCCAGAGCAGCAGGCAGCCCCCAGCCTGCCTGGCTGGCTGAACCCGCAGCATTACCTGGCACGTTCTGGCTGTGTTTGCTTCATCCTTCAGCATCAACACGTCCTTTTATACTGCCAGTCCAAATGTGCTACTAGAATGTGGAACGCCTACTTTCTACATCTGTCAACTTCAGGGGGTTAATACTGGATGAAATCGTGGCTCTACCAAAGTAAAAAGCACTGCCAGTGATGGTGCAGTCAGGATTTTACTCTGCTAGAGCTTCTGACAAAACACCAGGGAGTATTTCTGTGCACTCATATGCCCATACTCTCTCGTATGTGCAGAAGTTGATTGTACTTTGATTCCCCAAGAAACACCCTTGAAATAACACTCCCAGTGAGATAGTGTGTTCTTTTTTCTGGGACATGTGAGCCTGCTGGCACAGAGACTCCGCACACCAGCCAGATGAAAATACTGGCATGGAAAGGTTGAAATCTTTCCCAGTAAGAGAAACGGGCATTTTATTCCCTGTTCTTTAACAGGTGAGACTAGCTCAAGCATTGTTCCTGTTTACAATAGTCTATCTTTTACAACTCCCTTACATGGCCAGCTGGATTTAGAGGCTACCCCAAAAAGTGAATAAACACACAGAAAAAAAACCCTCAAAGACAATTCCCTCTGTTACAATCAGTGCTGCTTTTCCAGATAGCGTTGTGTCTTACAGAAAACATAAGGCAAAGGAAAAGCCCCTTGAAGCACTCTCACTAATGGAAAGCAAGTCACCTTGCTTTCCGCTCCCTGCTTTACACCTCCTTTTGAATTGCCCTGGAGATACTGCACGAAAATAAAACCAAGACATCTACAGGGTCTAAACGTCTCAGACAAATCCACTTTTTTTCACAGGTGCAAAAAAAAAATGAAAGGGAGGGCCAAACTTTGCCTTTCACCCCCTCCGTGCACACCCAGGGCCTGCCTGCTGCTGCCCCGTTCTGGGCGGCGTTAAGAGAACAGGACACAAACGGCGCCGTTCCCAGGACACATTCTGCTTCTGCCGTAAGTACTCTACACACTCATGTTCTGCCTTACTCTGGGGCCTCTTACCACTTCCAGTGCTGAAAAATGCATTACTGCTTCTTCGGGAAATAAGCCAGCCTTTTGAGATAAACATATCTTCAGACAGGTTTTATTTTTACGCTGTTACTCATCTAACTCCAGGTCTCCTCAGGCTGGTTCAAAAGAGAACAGACACCAGCACCGACTCCACCAGGCGTGAAGGTGTGAGGGCAGCCTTGGTCGGCACGGCTGTCCCGCCGGCCGCTGCAGCCCCGGCCCGGGCTCGGGCTCGGGCTCCCTCCCGCACGTCCCCTCGCTCCCCACCACTGCCTCCGCCACCCTGCTGGGGCCCAAGACCACACGGGGCACCTGCGACACTCCAGCTTTCAGACCAAGCGCTTTGCAGCGGTGGTCTTCAAAGGGTGAAACCGAGTCTCCACGAGGCTGAGGAAGAGGTCTCCCCAAACCTGAAACCCCTGGCACAGAGACCCCATCCTCTGTCAGGCAGCCGGAGAGGGTGCCACTGCTCCCATGGGGCCGGGAGCAGGACAGGCTAGAGAGGTCCCCAAAGTAAAACTGGTCCCGCAAGGCCTGATCTAAACTAGGGAATAGGGCCTGGCTGCTGCTTATCTTCTGCTGCTGGTTCACCCACCTATCCACCTTTAGCTGAAGAGGAAGATGCCAAAGCAGTCTTTCCAGTTTATCAGCGAAAATACTTTTGTGTTTTTAAATCTACTGAAAATACATAGGTCTGTCTTTCAGAATCCACAGCATTAAGATCTCACAGCAACTACCACAGTAATATGGAATAACATGTTAAAAAAATACACAGCCAGCAATTTTCAGCAACTCACTCATTCTATGTTGCTCAAAATATCCTAAATGAATTCCCTCTCTTAATTTGCATTTGTGTGATTTTTTTGTTTTTTAAAGTCAGTTTGGTCATTGTTAGTTTGAACAAAAACTTTACTCCCAGAGGAGAGTCTTTGCAACAATTTTCTGGGGACAAAGAGGAACAGAACATTGAAAATATGAATTTATAATGAAATCGGAAACAAAGGAACATTAGAATTGCATTACAGAATCAGATCAACCTTGTGCACTGTTCTGTCTCCAACAAAGCCTTAAATATAGCAAAGTGATAATACTGCTGTTCAGAAATAGTTTGTTTGAGGGTTGACATCCAAATCCATAACTCCAGTCACCAGGAATTTCACAATCTTAATTTCAATGACGCTCTATCTTCTTTGTTTGCCAGTCTAGACAGTACAATGAATACAGTGATTTAAACACAATGAATTCTCTTAAAACAAAATATTTTGTAAAATTGCTTTTTAATCATTTCTTTTCTCTCTTTCCATAAAGGCTATGCTATAAATAAACGCTGAAAGTTCGCATTTGATCATCATTTCTAAAGGCTGGGCAAGAGGCAAGTGAAGGGTTTACACAGAAAAAAAGAGAGGCACTGTGGAGCAGAAATAAAGGGATGCATTCATGATTTCTAACCTTTTGTTAGAGTGTCAAAGCTGAGACAGATACAAGCCAGTAAACACTCTGCTTACCATGGAGAGACTTAGTCAAACGGGGTTACCCTGCCCGGGACAGAAGGAGCACAGGCCCAGGGAACCAACTTCTCCAAGGCCCACCAAGATTTCAGAACAAGGTGCCATTTTGCTGCTGGAAGGGCGACCCAGCTGGGAAGGTCAGTAGTCATTCAGATTCATTCGGTACTGGTGGCTGAATTCTGTTCTTCAGCGTGATCTGGGGCAGGGGATAAGTTTAAGACACCAGGGTAGCCTCAACAGGCAGATCATCTCCCAGGGAAACCCTGTTTGGAACCCAGGGAAAACCCCATCTCCTAGGGAAACCCTATTTTGACACAGCATATAAAAGCTGAAAATTTCAACCGTTGTCCCTCCAATAATGGAAAGGAAAAGGTTTTTAACACGGTGTGGCAGCCGCAGTGCAGCAAGCTACTCTGTCACGCCAGGAGGCACCAGGAAAAGCATGTCAGCCTGGCACCAGGAGCCCACCGGAGGTGCTTACAAGGGCTAGCTTTAGACTGGGAGACCAGTCTTCTCTGATTCCCTAGCCAATGGGCTCCTGCCAGGGCTGTCTCAGAGCCACCCAGCATGATCCTGCACATCCCACAAGAGGAGCCCATCTCCCCTTGGGACTACAGAGGGAGTCAAGGAAGATGAGCCCACTTGTGAATAGTCCCTAAGTCTGATTTTCAGTAGTGACTCAAGGACTTAGGTGGCTGAATACTACTGAAAATTAATGGGATGTAAGCCCTTAAAAGCACACATCAAATGAGAAATCAGATTTAGGGACGTCAGCCTTAGGTAAGGAAGTCAAGTAACAAAATTCCATTGAAATTTATGAGCTGGGAACATCAGTCCCCTTAAGAATTTGGGCTTTTGCTTTATTTGGGTACTTTAAAAATTGTATCCAGTTAAACGGATGAGGCATTCGAGCACAAATGGCATCTCCCAGCTGTGTTCTCCCCACTTACTCATTTCGATAATCCCAAGAAATGTTTGGACTTTCACCTAGCGTAGTTATTAACAGTGAAAACAACCACATATCGTCTAAAGTTTTACTGTACAATTTCAGTGGCTGAAAGCATTTGGCCTGCGCATACAAAAGCATACAGCAAAGCTCACCAAATTGTGCGGGTATACCATGCTCGTTACGGCGAGAGTGTGCCAGCTACTTGGAGGAAGGATCCTTAGTACGAAAACCAAGAGGGGTACTCAGATGCAAATTAAGCAAGTTTCTCTGTGAACGCTGCTGATTTATGGCTTGTCCAGTGACAGCCGTGGTTCTGTCGCCCCAAGAATGACTGGCCTACGCATGATGGGAAGGATGAAAAATAACTCTGCTGTAAACCAGTTTTGGATTGTAACTTATAACTAATTCAGGAATCTCAGAACAAGCTGGAATGAGATGCATGGCTTACTCTTCTTCTTCCCAAGCTGAAGTTGTTAATTCACCCTATCTTAGTACTTATGCAAAAGGAGGAAATTATATTCATTTTTATTGTGCCAATACAAGCCAAGTGATCAAATGCTGCCATTCTTACAGCCAAACGTGGTGAGAAATCTGTACCAGCAAACGTGCTTGTTCACATATTCCTGAGAACGACACGAGTGTACGCATGGAAGGTCAGTCTCAATTTCTGAACCACACAGAGCTTTGAAACATGATTTTTGCCTCTGTTACCCTGAAAACATTACCCAGACTCCCACTCAGGCCAGTCTCGACTCTCTGGTGTTTTTGAACAGCTCTACTGTCACAGATCCAGCATCAGAGGAAAATAATTTAAAAGTTGCCCCATTCACAACAGACTGAAATGTAGGAACATTCTTCCCCACCAGATTTGTTCTGATTTGCAGAATTCAGCAGGTGTAAGTACCTTCAAACTAACAGACTGACTTTCTTTACACTTCTAAGTCCTCATAGCAAATACAGTAAATGTCATATGTAATAATTTCTACTGTTCTTCAACAGTGAAGAACCTCTCTCACTCACCTCTATTCCACACACATAAGCTGAGACTAACAGATGCTAACTAGCATCATTTTAAGAAGCCCAGTCACAGATATATTTGGATTTGAGGGGAATAAATAGATTTCTTGAAATGCTGATGTTCAAGAAATACTTTTAAATTTTTCTAAGAATTGTAAGCAAGGCTGCTATTTTCTTACAGGCTTTTATTTAGGGATTGCTTACTCAATAGCCTGGAGATGCAAAATTCATCTTATCTATGCTTACGGGAGTTACATGAATGTATTTATGTAACAGAGCCCTAGCAGAACATTACTTTTTAGTGGTATATGACTGCATGAAGAAAGCATGTGATGGACCATATACAATATTTTTCTAGTGGGTTTTTTTCCCCCCTTAAATCTGTTTGAGTTATAGGGGCAGATCTTGGCAGCATGCACAAAGCCCAAAATCTGAAACTCAATTCTCTGTGGTATTCTGAATGGAGTGAGCCAAGTTTTAAAACACATTATGGATAAATATTAGAGCTGAGCAAAAATTTCACACCTAAGACCAAAGTGTGAAAATTTGGCTTTCATTCATTTAGTGAAAAGGTGGAAAATTTCACACAAGCTTGTATTTTCCTTTTGCTCTGTTCCAACATAGATTTCTGTGTTCGTATCAAACCGCAGAGAGAGAGAGAGTGTTTCTGCCTGTCTGTGTCTGTAAGTGAGACTACAGAGAAGGAGGGAGAAGAGGGCGGAAGGATGGAGGTCCAGTAAGCAGGACACCAGCTCAGGACTTGAGTTCAAGTCTGTCTTCCAGGAAAAGTCACTGGCCTTTTGAATCTCACTATCCATACATTCAATAACAGCACTGGCCCATCTTAGAGGATTATTTTCTGCATTTGTTTGTTGAAGACTGTTACAGTGGTGGAGGGGAACAGAGCAGGTAGCTTAGAAGAAGCCCAGCATTATTCTACCCCTAAACCATCCAACTTCAGTTGACAGAGGCCGATTGGATGGATCCTCAGTACTGAGACAAGGTAGTTTTCTCGTTCAAGCACTGCATCAGGATTCAGAAAGTTTGCAACAGATTCCCCGAGTTATTTGGGACATGTAATTTACTCTTTTAATTTTCAGTTACCTCTCCCTGAAATAGGCTGCGCCCATTGTTTTCCCCCAGGTTTGGTTTGGCTTGTACACAGAGTTTGTAAACTCTAGGTTTGTCCCTAATTTTGTACTGTGGGTGGTGCACGGAGCTCTCAGTCCTACTGCAGCCCTCCACGCCTCATTAAAGTACGTATCACTCGACCTGTCCTGTACCATAGGAACATGGCTTTCACTCCTTAGTATCAGAGACAAGAAAAAATGGAAAAGAGATCACGTAACAGTAGAGACAAGTGCAGATAAGGCCACGGTACCACTTCTACCTCCAGAGCACATACTTTTACTCTGCTTCAGTAACTACACTGAGCATCAGACAGACTGTGGCCACCGTAGCTCAGTGTCACACAGAACTTGTACTTCAGCCAGGCTGGCCAGCCGACAGACAAAGCCATAAGAGGAGCAGCAGTGGCAATGCAGCTGCTGTAAAGGGTGGCTTGTCATGCTAGCGATGATATTAATTACTTATTCCGCAGACCAAATTTAGAATGGGATGAGGGTCAGCTATGATTGCCACATCATCTATCAGCTGGAAACTATGTTTGGGTCTAAGCTCCAGCCACACTGCTACTAAATATAGGTTGGTTTGTTGTTGATTTGACTCTGCACTCCCCCAAGTTGCCTTTGACTATCAAATAATTAAGCAGTTTGCTTTGTGAGGGCTCCACTGCTGGCACCTCTTAGTGCCCAAAGCTGCTTGGATGCAAACTTGACAGCTTAGCAGGGGTTTCAGCTTACCCGGGCAATGGAAAGAGCCCAAGTGTTTAGCTCCTGTTTGAGTTTCACAGATTGCTGGCACTGGCTGCCATGAATCAACAGTCTGTGGGCAACATCTAAGCAGTCTGCACCAGAGCTGGGGCACGGTTTAGCCGCACTTACCCTGACATGAGCTTGTATAGCTTATTCATGAAGCGTATGGCCACTTTACAATGTCTGTGTATGAAGATCCAAGATAGCTTTAATACGGCTAGCACAGATACTGATAAGATGCAATCACAGCAGCACAGAGGTCTGGTTTCCCCAGCCTGGGGCCCACTCTGCCTCCTCACCAGTCCCACACCGTGGGTGGCGATGCCACGGCTGGCACCTTCGTTACCAAAGGGGAGGCTCCCTGCCTGCAGCACCAACTGGCACAGACAGTACATTTCCCTCACCCCCTTCTGAGGTGGAATAAATTTGTTAACCACACACAGCATCGCTGCTACAATAGACTAAGAAGGTTTGTCCATATAAACCACATGGAAATATATTGATTTAACCCACTTTTTAGGCTTGGAAACGTTATGCTGACAGGCAGCTCTGTTTAACAGCAAGCAAGCTCACCTGGAAGTCAAGAGAGCAGATTCCTACATCAGATCCCGATGCAGGGCACTGCACTACGGCTCTAAGCTACATCAGCCCTCTCCCTACTCACTGCTGCTGGTGATGGAGTAAACTAAGCCTGGGAGCGCTGCTCCTCTGCACAACCTGGAACAAGTTATTTTGCTTCTCTGGCTCCCTTCGCACCCTCTGCTTGCAGTATCTGTCCTAATTCTTTTACTCTCAGTTTTAGATGGTAAAACCTTTGGGGCAGGCAAGGCAGGTGTGTGAGTCCACACTAACTTGCACAACAGAAGAAATGAGCTGGACAAAAAGCAGAAGGAGTCATTTGGACAGGGGAGGGTAAAACAGAGACGCTGAAGAACAAGCATCCGCACAGGATATCCTGACACTCGGCTGTGTACTTGACACAATATTTAGTTGAACTGCGCCACTTCCTTTAAGGTGCAAAATTCAGATTTATTCAGTTGATTTCTTTTCACGTTCACGCTGAACATACAGCTTTCCTTGCATTTAGTCATTGAGTTTAAACTTTTATTTGCCATCTGGCAATGGATTGGGGTTTACTGGGGGGAGGGGATAGGAAAGGGTTTTTTTTTTTTTTCCTTTTTTTTTTGCATCTGTATTTGCTTTATGAGCTATGGCTAAGGCATCATTTACACATGGGGAACTGGATTGGGTTCTCTCAATTCTTTCCATATGTTCACTTATGCTGTCAAAACATTTTTTCGATCTAATTAATCTGCACACGTCTCTCTGTTCATTTCCCCACTCGGTGGGTTTTAGCATTTTTGGGGTATCTAGCTGGGATTTTGTCATAAAAACAACTTCTGCCTACACTTTGCTTTAGGGTTACTCCATCAAGAAAATGAAACTATTTGCAACGTTTCACTCTTCTCCATCTAATTATTTTTTCCCTATTTCCAATACTGGCTGAGGAGACTTTCCTTCTCCCCTCATCCTTCAAATATATTCTTCGCCATGCTCCAGTGTCTACCTGAGGTTAATGAGGGAAATCCCTGCTGTGAGTTTTGATTTGGGATTATTTTTTATCTAGTTAATCTGATGTGTGGTTTACTATAAAAAACCCCAGACCTCAGAATTATGCTTACATTTTACCCAATCTGGACTGCATTTGGGAAATTACCCTGGACAGGGGCTCATAAAAAACAAGAGACCTTTAAAAAAAAAAAAAAATCTTTCACTACTGTAAACCAGTAGAAGGTTGAGATGTTAAAACAGAGAGTAAAACTGCATTAAAATATGAAGAGAACATTTCTGGTAACCTTACAGACATCCTATCTCCAACAAAAAATTAAAATATCACTTAAGAGAAAACTTATGTTTTATACCTATCCAACGTGCGGCGGGCAGAGAGTAAAATGTAGAAGAAATGAGAAATCTGTTAAGAGTTTAGAACTGGACTGCATAGCCATTTCTCCTCGTGAAGCACAGTACAGAGAAGATAGCTGCCTATGGCAGAGGGCATTTGGTTTCCTTGCCATGATTGCTACGGACAAGGAGTTAGCAACCTTTCCTAGCACACTGTTCCAGAAAGTATTTTTCTTTCCCAAATTAGAGGCTACAAGTGACTAAACTGAGTGAGAGCTGAAGCAAGGCACACTGATCAGCTGATGATATTGTTCCATTTTGTTAAAAACGGAGGCACCCTCTCTTCTCTAGGTCTGAAAATCAGAGGCAGCCAGGGATGAGAAGCTACTGCTCTCATTTACTCTTCTGCCATTAACGCTGTCCTTTAAGAAGGGTGCTGTTCCGAAAAAGCACTTTTATGCTGGATACATATTGCTATGAAATTTTAGAAAGCTCTTGACTCCCTAAATACCTGGGAAGCCTGGTCTGACAGATGGGACAGCCAGTCTGTGGCCAAATGTGCTCTAACAGCAGCAAGGGAGAACCTCAGCCTGAACTGTGGGATTCCTGTGGGCACAGAATTCGGAGAGATTTATATGAGGAAACTTGTTATAGTCACATCAGAATACGTGCTCTGCTCCCCTTGCTCCTAAAAAGTTTGGTTTGTATCTCGTGGAGACCATCGGGCAACGGTAAATACAGTTCTCTTTAGCATAAGAACTTCTCTGTAAGTAGGAACCTCTTTATACACACAACCTCTCCATGTATTGCAATTACATTTATTGCATAGAAAAACCTGTAGGCACCAACTTACACAAATTCATTGGGAAGAAACTAGTCTTGTTGGTAAATGTCAAAAGTTACCCCCATCACTACTCTAGCTATCTGTCAGGCCTGACATTTTTCTATACAAAACCAAAACCAAGGGCCATGAATCCCCACCTGCCCCAGAGCCATAAAAGAGCCTTTGATTGCAGGAATATTACATAACCTCTTTTAATGAGCAAATCTAAACCTGCCACCCAGCACTGCAGCAGGAATTTTTAAAGGTATCTGAGGCACCTTTTTCCTCAGGAGATCTTCTATGAAAGCATTTGTATTCATTTGGCAAACAGAGAAAGAGCACATTTTATAATTGACTGTGCCCAAAACAATAGCTGGTTCTGTCTGAAAACACACCAGTTAGAATTAAAAGTGCAGTTAGCATGGGAGTGAGTCACCAAGTGGTAGCAGAGCTTGGCTGGCTCACAGCCTGAGATCTACTACAGCACCATCCTGCCCTAGGGGTTATCTTCAAAGCTGAGATGTGGCAGAGAAGACCACACTAGACAGTCTCCACCGTCCAACCCCCAAATTTTGGCTAGGTGGGAGGGTTGGTGAGCTTGTTTATAAGCTGTCCTTTTTATCTTCGAGAAAGGCGAACAGCACCGAATCCCTCCAGAGGGATGTTCTCACCTTACAACACCCAGCCCGTCACCATTCCTGCTTTCACTTTGCTGTCCCATCCTATTTCCCATTTTTTAAGAAGCCCCCAGTGAGCTGCACCTTGTGGCTCCTATTTCCAAGCAAACGTTGCCCCTTCACTCACTCTAATGAGAAATTTCTAACCCACCGCTCCTGAAGCGCTTATGGGGGAAAGCTCTTCCCAGCACAACTTCTGTGACTGTAGGGAGGGCAGTCGGATACATCGGCTCCTGAATTTTAATCTTGGACAAGTCATGCAAGCCTTCTGCACCTCAGTTTCTCATATATTCCATGGGAATCAATAACATCACTAGATTAACATCAAACACTTAGGAGGGAAATCTAGCCAATGTGGGACACAACTGAAGAAAAAATACTTTGTGCTTCACGATTCAGCTGATCCTAAGAACTGAGCCAATTCCTGCTGCTAAGGATCTGTCCTTTTATTTAAAGACAGCAAGCTGAGAGAAGAGATGAATAGCAGAGACTCAAATGGCTCATGGAGCTTTTCACTTGTAGGTCACCACTCAGAACCTCAGCGAGGTCAGCGAGTGTTTGCGAGTTATCGTGGTATGCAAGCTTTTTATAGTGTCCTTTGCAAAGTGGATTTATTGGTTTCAAATTAATTTCTATTGTACGCAGTTTTCACAACATGAAACCCTCCATTGTTACAGCTCAGTCACTGTTAACCCTTCGCAAAGCTACACAAGAGAAACTGCTACCACCACCTGAACAGCTTGCCTTTTAAAATCATACTTGAAGAAGCGTCCTAACTGTGAACTGAGCCTGGATGACCTCAAAGAGCCTTTCCTAGCCTTGGGTAGAGGCACAGCCATGAGAGGAAAGTTGTACGGCAGCTGCACATACTGTTCCTCACTCGTGCATAAATCGGGAAAGGCAGAGCCCAGCTCTGCAGGCTTGTTCTTTACTCCCCACAGTGACTCTGCAGCCCTTGCTGGGTCTGCTCATGGAGAAAGATAAGTGTGTGCGCTGGCAGCATCACAGGCCTATTCTTTGCAGCAAGTACTTTCTGAACGAAAAAACAAAACAGAAGAAGCAAAAATGAACAACTATATCATTATCTAATGTGCTGAGATCTCAGCAGAGATCATTTCAAAGATCCATATTGTTTACAGCAGCTGATGAGTCTAACAAGTGCCGAAGCTGTGCTCTCGCTTAAAGTGCTAACATATTTACAGTTTTCAATCCTGTCCTTAGCACTTATCTGTCATTTCAAGATGAATGCTCCTTTTGTACAGGCTAATTACTTGCACGAATACTCCACTAGCTCAAAATCCCAGATTTGTTTCGCTTTTCCATTAGCAGCAATTTTGTACTTTGGAAATTGCTTAATACAGCAAATCTAAAAAAAAGCTAGTTTTTATTCAAAGGTATTTCTTTGGCTGTGACAAGTCTAGAATGGAGGGAGGGAAATGAAATTACTTTTATCTGATGAAAGTCTTAATTTTACTATACAACTTTTCTAAAGGCACTTACCCATTGTTCTGCTCTGGCTTAGTTATTGGTATTAGAATAATTTGTGAAGATCTATATAAAATCAGACCAGATCAGTAACAGATCTAGCTAAACCGCTTGATAAGAAGCGGTTTTCTCATGCTCAACAATCTTTTCTCTATATATAATACGTCAAAAATTTGGTGGGATCCCATCCTGCCTCCTCCTCTTCCAACAAACGGTAGGACCATGTGCAACTGAAAAGCTGTCAGTCATTTCATTTTTACAGGAATAGAAGGAATGTGGGCCATTCTACAACTCAGTAACTTAATTAAAAAAAAAATACAACCCAGACATGCAAGAAAAAGGATACAGTTCTAACAAGGAGGTCTTATCCTGTTGAATGTTTTACATTACATTTATTGGGTTACTGACCTGTCACAAACCAGTTTCAGATGCAAATCAAAAAATGCTCAGCAATGCAAGATGCATCGGTTGTTTCTGCTAATCCTGATCCCACTGCAGTCAAAAAAGGATAGCATCCGATTTTCAGAAGTCTCCAGCAAATGTCTTCGACTGCAGTTTAGAAGGCTCCATACTTGAGCAAAAAGAGCACCCAGTCTCTCAGTTACATGTTAGATACAGCATTAGATGTCTAAAGCTACAAGCCTGGGAATGAAAATGCTGATCTTGAATTAGCCTTTGCTGTTCCTAAGGAATTGCCAATACAAACCGTGAGTGAATTGGTGCTTTAAAGGATGTGGTCTCCCATTCCTGCCCAAATTATTTTCTAAAAACAAGAGTTCTGCATATGAAGTGCATTTCATTGTAAATGTATAACACAATCTTTAAAAGTCATGAATGCTGTGAATATTAAAAATTGATATAAACTTCAGAGTTGTATTCATGTCATACTACCTAGGCCATCTTTTGTATTATACACATAGCAATGGAAATTACCACACGCAATAAACTGGCTGCAGTTCTAAAGTAAGATTTTGTTCTCCTGCTCAGAAGTCAAAAGATGTTCCAATTATGTGCAACTGAGTTGTCAGTCTACCGGCCTTTCCATTCTTATTTATTTTAATCCACCAGAGCAACACCACAAGCATCATCATAGATTTTCTTTGCACTTTTCATTCTATCACCTTTAATATAACTATCTAACCACCCTCCGACGTACTTAAACATCACTAGATCTGCTTCACAAATCAGCTGGATGAAGAACAAAGTTAACCAACTTGCCCAAAGTCACAGACAGAGTCAGTGGCAAAGCTGGGAATAAAACCCATGTACTCTGACTCTCGAGTTAGGTAACATATATTGTTTTCTCATTGCAAAGTTCTGCTTTTATTTATACCGAGGTAAACTCAAAAGAACTTGATACTAGAGTAGTTTATGTTAGATTTGCACTAGTACTGCTGATGACAGAGTATCGCCCAATATATGCATTATCTCCCATTACCAGGCTGCTAATAAGAACTACATTGGCAAATACAGCTTTTTTCCCTTTGTCACTAAGAAATACTACACTACATTTTACATGGTATTTGTTTGATCCGTAAAGCCAGGCAATTCAGTTCTTATCTCAAGGACATTAAACAAGCCTGTTGATTTGAGGTGTCTAACATTTCTGGACATTCGTATCTGTTCATACTTGAGGAGTTACAAGACCAACAGGGATGCTGATAAACAAAGAAAAGCCCTTCTTCCTTAACTCTTACTGCTAACGCTGCAAAAAAAATACAGCATGTATGGGTGGAATATGCGCAAAAACCTCTCTAACCCCAAATCCTATTGCTGTGTTGCAGATATAAAGTATTATCTATCCATGGTACATCTTCCTGCTTTCTGAAGTCACAATCAAAAGAATGGCAAATGCCATCATTCGGAGAAATTGAGAAAGTTACAAAACATAGCAAAAAATGCCGATGGGAGGAAAATTAGGCAGGGAAGTTCAAAGGCGGCGAAATGAAATGCTCGTGTGAAACAGATCCTGTGTAATTAGCCACTAGGGGGAACAAGAGTCATGCTGCTTAATTAAGGCGCAGTCACTTTTAGCAGTGGGCCCTGAGGGTTATCCTTGCCCAGGGCAGCTGGCTGGGGTGTTTGAGCACTTTCCCTGTGAGCTTTGGAGTGGGACAAAGCTTTCCGGATCTTTGTCTGTGTTTCACTCTCCCCTTTCAGGTCTGTATAGACCTTAGCACAAGCAGTTAACAAGACTTGAAGAATTCATACGCCTTTCATATTTTCTAGCTGCAATTAACTACTTTCGCACCTGAAGCACCTGGTAAAAATATTTGAACAAAAACCCAGGAGCAGAAGGGATGAGACGAAGGAAAGGGAGAGGACCAAAAAAAAGAAAAATGGCAAAAAAGGCAAAGCTGTATTTTTCAGACAGTGTACACTTTGGTGTTGGCTCTTTTAAAGTAGAAGGGAAGAAGAATCACATGCAGCTCATATGCAAACTGTGTGAGAAATGTGGAGCAATGCTCTGCTAGACTGAGGTAGCAGTTGGGAGGGATGACAGGGGACCTGCATCCCCAACTCGTGCCTGCTGACCTGCACGACTGAAGCTGCATGAGAAAAACGAATGAGGCAAAAAGTAAAAGCCCCTCTCGGGCCACTTTTTCTCTGCTCCTGCTGAGGACACAGAACTATTCAACAGCATGGCTGGGACTGAATCACAGGCAAACAATCTTTTCTATTACCATAAAAATGACAAATAAGTAATAGTTACAGCCTGTAAACACAAGACTCAAATTAAATAGAGTTCTAAGTGGTACACTGTAACTGGAAGCAGGAACCTACTCCTATTAGAGCCGGCTCAGCCTAAAGAGTATCAGATGTTACTCAGGCCTTAGAAGGCCTGAGACATAAACTATGTGTGTAAGAGAAAAAGAAGTCAAATGACTCATGACAGAGTTTGTTTTAATATAAATGACTTTCTCTGTCTCTTTGCTTTTAAAGACTTGCCATTTTCAGATCTTGAACAGCTAACCTAGGCAGCTGGTTTCCTTAGCTGGTGTCCTTCATTTTGTGTATAAAACGCTGGCATTTACAAACTCATACTCCTCTGGCTAAGGGAGGGCAGTTTATTTTAGCACTGTGATCAATGCCATCATAAATCTTCCCTCTTCCAGTCCAAGAACACTGGCACAGTCCAGTCAGTGCTGTGTGGCTATGCTGTACCCATAAAACAGGATACACCACAATGCTTTACTGAAGTCCTGCAAGCCTTGCGAGTAGACCTGAGGGAGCAGCACTGAATGAGCCACAAGCCATCCCTTCCTCTTTGCTTTTTATTACGTGAGGACACAGGTAAGGGACTGCAATATGGAAAGAGCAGGGAAAGGGAGAGAGAGAGAACAAAAGAAGAGGAATAAGATGAAATAGCAGAAGAAGAATCAACAGATGAGAAAAGAAGAAAAAGTGGAAAAAATTAAACAAGAGAGAGGCACGAACAAGAAGGCGGCAAGAATACAAGAGGAAAGAATCAACAATATCAGAGTGGGAGTAGGGAGAGGGAGGTGGTGGGGATAGCGGGGATTTAGTGCCAAAAAAGAAAAGCCCCATTCTCCACCACACCTATCTTCTTTCTCATGTTTCTTTTATTCTCTTTCCATGCCAGTCCTCTGGTTCTTCTCTGGGATGAGTGGAACTTCCATGTCCAGAAAGCCACAAGTTTGGCATTTTGTGTCTTATGGCAAATGTGCTGGCTATCCAATGTTTCCACAGGGGCAAAGTTATACAAAGCAAATGAAAAGCAAAGCTTGCTTAGTCTCCCTTCCATGCAATGCAAGAATCATCCCTTAGATGGGACTATTGCAAAATTAAACAACATTACAACCACGACCAGTAAATAATGAATAATGTGCTTGTATATACAAAGCTTTTATACCAACCAGTCCAAGAAAGTGAGGATAGCTCATCACAAAAAGACCTCATTTATCAGAAGGGCTTCAAATAGCTTAGCATCTTTAGGGCCATTCCTCATCTCCTTCACCTAAGCTGAGTGCCGGCTTCCAGCCTGGAGGCTAACACGTATCCAATTGATCTGCTGTAAGACACTTGCGCACTGCTTCCCTCAGTCTAGTCTAAAGATACAGGATTCAATACCTAAACTACTTAAAGTTAAGAGATATTAATGATTTCATGACAATGGGTAGGAAGACACTAGTCTGGGAAAATGAGGCAAAAATCAAGTCTTACCAGACATTTTGAAAGCAAAAGGAGTCTGACACAAGGCTGCTAGACTCAGGGATATTTTGCTGAATATATCCAAGGTGTTTAACTCAGTTCTGAGCTACAGGGCTGGGCAATGAAGGGACCTTCCAAATGCGACACATTATCATCCTCCACCCCACAATTTTGGGAGGGAGAGGTTGGGCTTGGTGATGGTACAGCCCTCCACACATACTCATGTTGTGGAGAGATTCTTCAGAGGAGAAAATATTGATTAGAAATTGGTTTATTTTCCAGAGTGTTTTCCCTTGGAGGGTCCCCTGTGCTTCCAGAGCTCCAAAAGAAGTGACATGGTGAGATCTAACCACTCCACTCTGCTTAGCGAGGAGTGCATTGCCACATCACTTTACTCTGTTCCTTGACAAAACAATGTGCTCCCATCAGAGCTTCCACACCCCTACTCCTCCCTAAAATTTCTACCTTGTAAAGGACTACCTGGAAGCTGTGCAGAAAACAGCAACTTCTAGCAGGTGCTCACACAAACAGGCTCTACATAGGTGAAAATATATTTATGTACTGAAGATTAGTAATGCTCTGGTGAATGCAGCCCCTAGGAGTACTACACATTGAGTTCACCCCCTATAAATTATTCTTAGCTGAAAAGTGCACTTGTGAAAGATGACAATCCAACTCACTTTCGCTGCTTATACGCACTTAAAAGGCACAGCAAGATATGGGCACAGCGGTTCTCCTTATTCATGTTCTTCTAGTGTTTTTCAACCCTCATCTGGAGGAGTATCTTTGTGCAAAAATCTGCAACTTCTGCTTTTCCATGCCCACTTGGTGGTTAGCCTTTCTGCCTAGATTTCCCTCAAGAGTGACAATTATGGTCTTGTTAATAATTACGTGAACACTTGTCCCAATAAAAACAAAACAGAGCCATGAAGCAATTTCATATGGATTCTCTCTACATGTCACTGTCCAATTTCTAGTATCAAACTGTGCCTCAGAAATGTTTAAGCACAGTGGGTGTGAAAAGTTGCTTCAGAACAAGAAAGAAAGCAAGGGTTGGGAATGATTGTTATATGTCTATATCTAAGAAACCAAGGAAACAAGAACCTATGACTTAGCTGAACAAAGAAAGGAGAATGAGAACTGGATTCCAATTCTGAGGATGAGGAAAGCCAGTATGCTAATAAAGCAACTGCCTTCCATTGCTAATAAAACTAATAAAGGTGACGGGATCTCTCCTCTACCATTTCAGATCCATGATTATATGAAAGGGAATAAAGAAAAATGTCTTTACGGTTAACCACAATAAAATGAAATGTATTGGAAATGCCTACATAGTACAGTAAACAGAGTCTTGTTAAACTATACAGATAGGGCAAATTTTGAGAAACAAACCCCTCTAGACATCTTTAGGAGAAAGGACAACATAGTACATGTAAGTTACAAAACTTCTTCAAATATAGGGTGGCAAAGTATGTCCTGGTGGTACGAACTACTGGCATCAAATCCCACAACTAAGCGATCATAATGTCCTTCAAAAAATTTATTGTGAAAAAACCTCAAGCATTTCAGACAGCTAGCACTGTGACTCTACATGCTTGTGCTTTGCCACAGAACAGTCTGATCCCCTGCGCTGACATAGCAAGAGTGCAAATCCCAGATGGAAAATTAATCTCACAATGTAGCCAGATTGAGTTTCCAGTTCTCCAGTGCATAACTTGAAGGTTGTTCTGCTCAGCTACTGAAGAGGTGAGGGCAGAGAGACTTTAACATGTTTGACATCCCGAACATCATTTAAGCAAGACACGCTCTGAGAAGGACCTTATTGGCTACTGACAGTTACAAAGGATCCATGGTATCCTCCTTTGTACTCATCCTTCCTATAAAATATTGCTATCACACTTTTCCCTGCTTAAATGGCCTGGACAGAAGGGGAGTCCAAGGTCCAAATGACTTCAGCTATGTCTCTGAGTATGTGGGTAAAATCTGTCCTTAAAATAGAAAGGAGATGGATCACAGTACATTTAAAAGAAAGTATCTATCTACTGTAGAGACACATTTATGGTTTCCTCATATTTATGGTTTTCCTCAAGAAAAGACAGGGCCAGCAAGCTAGAAAAACTGTAAGCTTGTGATATTATTAAACTTATTCTACAAGTTGATCTTAGTCTTAGTCTGCTTGAAAAAAAATTAACTAATTGTGCATCTCCTAAGACAAACTCCACCATGGTCATTTCATGGTTTGTTACAAAAATATGCAGCAGCAGAACCTGAACTATTCTAGGCAGCATATTCTCTCCTGCTTGCCAGGTCTTGGGCTTACTGACAGATGAGAATACCACCATTGGTTTAGTAAGAGTCTCAACTTCTGCAGATTAACAAAACACTAAATCTTATTCTTTGCCAATATCAGCTGATGTGAGCTTATTAAAAGCTAAAAGACATGACAACATACATGTTCAGCCTACAGACAGAAGAGATTATATTTACATACATATGCTTGCTTCTAACAGGGTAATCGGGTATGTGCATACAGAACTCAGGTGAAGTCAATGGAGCTATGCCAATGAGCAAAGCTGGCCACACCTTCAGCATAAAGACAGAGGATTAAATAGATTTGTTTGGTCATTCGAGCATCTGAGAGGTCTTTATTACCTTTTCAGTCCATCCTCATAAATGTGAAAAATAAGTAATAAAATCTTTATCACCACTCTCAGACAGAATGAATAAAGAGGTAAGTCACACTGATATCCCAACACACAGTGCCCCATCTCCTTCCACCGATGCCCAACTAAAAGGCCATGTTTCATTTCATTTCATTAGTGTGGTATTTCATTAAACCACCTACTTTTAGAAAAATAATATGGCCATATCTTTAAGTACTGGATTTCTGAGATTGTTGCCTCCAACGTTAGTACTTCTGTGCCAAATACTCAGCTAATGTAAATGGGTAGTTCTGTTATAGCCAATATATTACACTCACTTACTGCAGCTGCCTTTCCTTGTCATTAAAGAGTTACTGAGAAATTCCAAATCTGAGCATTTGTGTACTGGATGACATTTAAAATGGAGCATGCTAGGTTTCCACAAAAGGACAGCACTTAACAAAAGACACCACCTTTGTATCCTATTACCTATAGCATCCACAACTTGGTTCTGAATGGGTAATAATATGAACCAATTGCAAGAGTTCTAATAGCCTTTATCATTTCAAGATGTGTTGTCTACCAGCGAACTGTGTGTCAGATTCCTGTTTGGGCTCTGATCCAGTAAAGTACTTCAGCACACGGGCAGTCCTGCTTATCTTCAACTGAGCTTCTCGCCTACTTGAAAGTTAGATGATGTACCTAAGCGCTTGATTGGATCAGGGCACTGGAGTAAACTGGTGTCGCTCCTCTGAAATCCTGGAGCAATACTGATTTACATTAACTGAGAATTTTGCATTATGATTATGGACTAAGATCATCCATCATTTCAATGGCTATATGACCTGCTACAACAAACTTTGACATTTTCTTAGACAAGTTTTTACCTGTAATAATTTCAAGTGATATAAACCGACTACAAATCATCTAAGGTGACAATGAACCAAACACTACCGTACAGCATGTACTGAGCTGTTAATACATCAAATGTATGACAACATATAGCATTAGACGTTGCACTCCACCAAGAACACTTAACAGCGACAGAGTTATTTCTCTCAACTCCAATAGAAAAGGCAGCCAGCAGGATGATATCAAATGATGGCAGCTCTGCTCCTCATAAAAGGACCTTGGGCACTCCAAGGAGATTTGTGTATCTGCACTTCAACAGCATAGCAATGTGGAAATGTTAAAGTTAGTAAAGCAAACAGTCCTCAAATGAGAAGGGCAACAGATGTCAACCAGTATCACATGTCAGTAAACAGCAACAAGACAGAGGGTACTTTTCTTAGCACTTTTGTGAAAGCATCGTGCTATCAGCTACAGCCGCATCTCAGCTGTTTGACTCTCTAAGTGGTGGTGCTTGTATGTGTGATTTAACTCCCACGGGGAGAGGACTTCCAAGCATATGGAAATACTGTCCACTGAAGTCAGCTGAAAGAAAGTAGAAATGTTTCTGTGTATTTATTGCGGCTTGAAAAGTGAAAAAAAAAAAAAAAAATCACTCTCTCAAACCGACTGAAAGCTCATTCTATGCTTGGCAGAGACAGACAAGCATTTATATTTCTCAGCTTTAATACAGAAGGATCATCCTTAGGGCAAAAGAGTAGTTGTGATTCATCTGCTTTTTACCCTTACTGCAAAGACTTCTGACAGTAAGGCCAAAATATGCTAACTAAAAAGGCACTCTTTGTACCATAAACACTAGGCCACAAGGAACTGGACAGTGGCCATCAAATCACTGCCTTTTAATTTTTCTCTCTCATCTATATTTCTCTAAAGATTTCTGGTAAGAAGGCAGCTGACTCTATACAAAAGCCAGAGGCATTGCCAGTATCTTGGTGGTTTCATGCATGCCATATTGAATCTAACTTTATTACACAAGAAAAAAAAAAAAGCTTTCAATTAGGCAAAGATGTATTTCAGTGTCCAAACACCAAGGAAAGAGGTAAAGGGATAGAGTTCTATTGCCGAGTCACTGCTTTGAGTCCAGGCCTGGTTAGCTGCAAATATACTCTACAGTCATCGAACATCTTAGCTGCTTACGTGGAAAACAGTTTGCTTCTCAGCAAGCAGTAGAGTCCACATCATGAACTGTCCGTGACATCCCTTCATAACTTTGCTGCCAGTCATAAGTGAGAGAACAACAAATGAATGGACTGTGAAGATTCAGCTCTTTTCACCATTAGAATACTGTCTCTAACAGTAGATATATAAGCTATGCACTGAAATTTAAAGTCTGGTTTTTTATGGAGCACATGTCTTGTCAATTGAGACTGATCATTTACCATCCAGGAAGGAATTTTTAAAAAATCACTTAGATGAAGAGGCCATGCCCAGCCCATACGCTACTCAGAAAAGCAAGAGCTGTCACCTAGCCTTGCCCAAGGATGGTCTCCACTAAACCTTGGGCTCAAACTCTACATGTACAGATTTGGAGATTTTGAAGAAAAGGCAGGCAAGATCACAGCACCTTAACACACTCCTTGTGTACAGCATGGTGCCTAAGAACAACCATCTCCTTCCTCTGCCTTTCCAAAATCCTCTGGTTAAGGGAACAGGAGGAAAAAAAACCATCCCAACACGGCAGGAAGGTCTTTACTAAAAGGTGCATTAATTGGGTAAGGCAAGCCAACGAAATGATTAATTTGCTGCTCTCCTTCAATATTATGTTTACACAAGTTGATTATAGCACTTAATTACTAATTCACCCTGCTCAAAAACAGGAGTGCTTTAAATTTTTAATGAGATGAGGGAAGGCAACATTCCCTAACTCAACAGGGAGAAGTCATTTTATTTCCTCTTTTGATTTCCCAAGTTATTACCATTTCTAAGGAAAAAACTATCCCCTCCCTGATCTTTTACTCAGTTCTTGCTTTTGAAAATATGGAAATCAACAAGACGCTTGTATTAATTTCAATCCACGACCTGACAGGTAATGCTTTGGAAGAGGAATAGAGGATCAGATCATCAACTGAAGCAGGTCCATTGAAATAAGTGGAACAAAATTACACCGGAGACTGCCTGATCCAAAAATGGAAATAGCCTAATCCCCACCAGTTCTGTCAGCAGAAATGTTGAGTATGTCCCAGCACTATTTATGGGTGTTCTTATGAAATGTTGTCTATTCACAATTGCCAGTTGGTCCATCACCAAGGCTGTGGACTAACTGTTGCACTAAAGAACTTCTTTACATTCATGATAGTCTGTAACATTTTCATTGTTAAGAGGTGAATACACTGCATGTCGCATGTTCTTCCTGGCTGATCTATATAAAACTTGTGTTTTCTATGGGTTTTGTTAGATGATTTTATCCTCTATGCTATACCACCCAACAACTTTGTAAGACAACTGAGAGGAGATGTCCATTAAATTAAGAATAACCAAGCAGTGCACAAAAAAAACCTCTTCTGAGTTCCTTTAGTACAGAGTTGTAAGTGAATCATTTCCCCTGCACCATCATAACTTCAAACCCCTGTCTGCAATGTGTCTCCCTCATAGTTATGGACTCTATGCCTGTTATCTTGAAGGCGAGCCAGGTGACCATGATCCACATAGCTTCTAGGGCTGCTTCCAGGGCTGCAAATTGTACCTAAGGGGTACTTCACTTGCTCAGCTGCTACTGCTGCTAAATAATTCAGCTAATCCACATTAGGTAATTACCTAACACCTCTTTCTATAGAATCCGGCTAATTTTTATATACTTCCAATCTGCTTTATAAAAACAATGAAAAAGCTTTTTCCTATCTTTTTGCAGGATATACCACCAACTTGCATAACAACCAAAACTAACAAAGAAAAAACTAGGCCTCCCTTAAAATTCAATTTTATACCTGAAAAATCTTGTACTCATGTAGACTCTAATTTCTAGCTCAATGTTTTACACCAAAAATGATTACAGAAAGCTGATCACAGAAAGTTACCAGTAAACTGTATTGTAGTAAATCATCCAAAGTTTCTTCTCTTCCGTATCGGCCAGTAACAATGACCCACGTTAAGATAACAAATCCAAAATAAATCTGGTAATCTGGTTTCATACAGGTGATTTTATTAATTGCTTTAATATGCAATTAAGGAATAGTCAGTGGGCTGCAGGATTTTATAAGGCAATAATCCTGTTCCCTGGTGTACAGCTTTGTCCCAAAGAGTAGGCTATCCAAAAAAAAGAGCTGGATGACTGCCAAATCAAACAGCACCTTCTTCCCATTTTCAATTACATACAAGTAAGGCAGAGTAACGAGGATATACTGGAAACTTTGACATTTATTTATTGAACATTTTTACTGAGAAGGAATTGCTGGCTTGCTAAACCGGAAGCTATATTTTTACTACAGAAACAATCACATAGAAAACCAGGATCCTGCTGCTCAGCATGAAAGGAATGGCTAGAACCAATAAATTGACCCATCTAAGCCAGCAACGTTAAGGTTATTTCATTCAATGCAGCACATATTTCAAAAATCCAAAACCCGAAAATACACTGTATATTTCAAAAATCCTTATGTCGTACTATTTTACACAGCACTGTCTTCTGTGACCCAGCCAGGCTGTGTTACAGCTCACAGGCACAACAATCAAGACACAACAAAGCCACTAAAAGAAAAAGGGTGTAGCATTTGTAGGGGCAAATTAAACGATAACCCAAATTGCAAGAAGAAATTCAGAAGATTTTCTCCTCTTTCCGGAGATTCCAGAGACTAAATAACCAAAAGTTGAAATGGGGAAGAACTCACCACACTGCATATTCTTCTTTCTTTTTGGATAGACCAATTGTTTTAATTCAGTTTTACCACAGAGGAGAAAAATGCAGGGAGAGTAAATGAAGAGGAAAATAGGGAAGTCAACATTCTTTGAAGCAACAACATATGGTGACCAGGCATGAGAGATGGAGGTTATAAATCTTGCCTTGATAGAATTACCTAAAGATGAAATTGCAGCTTCAAGGGGCTTGAGCTTTTAAAACCACACTAGAATCTAGCAAATTAACCTGCATGGTTACAAATTTTGCAATAACCTTCATTTCCAATGCTTCTTTGTAAAGGCTCAGCATACTGAGAACTTTGGTACTAATACAGATGTGGTCAACAGAAAGCATGAAAACATTTACTCCACAAATCACTCATAAAACGAATAAAAAGATATGAAAATTAAGAACAAAATGCTGCATCCTGCAAATAGTCACTGCTGTAGTATAGACAGGGAAAAGAGACAGGAGGTACGCTGGTGCATGTTTCTTTGTGAGAAGAAACTTACTTAGGGATACCAAAGGATAGAGGAAAAGCTCTTTGGTGTTCCAGCCACTATGACCAATTGCCCAAGAAAGTGAAGGGTGAGAATCCCGTTGTCTCACATACACTTCTGACTGGGTTCATCATACAGCGATATGTAGGTAAGTAAAAGCTGCCTGTCCTTGGAAAAACCATCCTCCAATGCATCTCTGAAGCAGATACTTCCCCGTTTCCAAATCCCAGCAATGGAATGCCACAGGACTAAGCATCAGGATAGTACAGGAGTATGAGAGTAACAGCAACTACCACAGCCACATACTTTACCCGTAAAGAAATACCATCCAATTCCAATGCATTTCTTAACCATTACGCTAAATAAAGCCTAACTATAATTACTATGTAAGGTTACCATAGAGTTGGGCCTTCCCTAGGTGACCCATCTTTTCTTTCCTTTATTGAAAAGTGATGCCCTGGTAGATTTTGAGGATCTTGTCTGTGTGTCCCGATTTTCTGAGTGAAGAGCAGACTGCTGGAGCAGTGGCTCTGACTTGGCTGCCCCATGCCCAAAACCTCTACATTGGCAGAATGCATGAGCAGCTCAACTCTTAACACATAATGCACGTTACGTCCCCAAAGCATCAGATTTAGCATGCAGACACAAGAACAGCCCTGCTCCGTAGGCTCACCAGCTCCCTGAAGCATCACTCACTGTGCACATACTACCCAGCACACATGCACAAACTTCCATACGAGATTCCCTGGCAGAAGCCTGGCAGCACTACTGCTATTCCATATCGCTAGTGGGTTTCACGTGTCTGTTCAGCAGCCAGTCCTTTTGTCATCAGAGCACGTTAAAGCCGGACTAAGATTATCAGAAGTGATTTTGAGGGATCCTGGCTTTGGGTGCTATTTCCAAGCTGTCCTAAAGATGCTTGAGTTTTAGAAAATGGAGAACAGCCAATACCCATAAAAACCAGATAGCTTTTAAGCGTTTTGACATTGAGTGGAAATGTCCAAAAATCATTCTGAGAAATGTGACCAGTAACTGGGACAAATACAGTAAAAATTCCCCTTCAAACAACCATAAACATAAGGAAAGAGGTTATTGGTAAAAAAACCCCACAATTTTCTCCTTTACTATTAGACTGAGCAAACAGAGAGCTTTGGAAAGCACAATAATTAAGCACAAACCATCTATTAGAGGACAGGTAATAACCTCTATTATTTGCAAAGCCTACAACGATGCTGAATGTTTGCAGCAGCACCTCTAAGAAAGGTTTGTTTTGGAAGATGTGTTAGAAAAATAAATGTAAGAGAAGGCTATTGAACTGCAATGCTAGATATGCATTTACGCCTCCCCGTCCCCAAAAAGACACTTATTGCGCTTCTTGTTTCTTGATCCCATGTAGCTGAATGCTTTTTAAAATGTTTTTACATAATCTAACATATTTGCTGCATGATACAACTGATATGGCCATAGGTGGCACCTCTTTAACGACAATCTTCTGAACACACACTAAGCCAAAACACTTAGTGGGTGGTTTCTTCACACTGCAGAGATGTTGTGGCATCCTGGATAGGATTCAGGGCCTCACCTGGCTCCCAGTGATCACCACAGGCAGTACGATGGAAAGAAACATGCTACAAATGCCCACTGGGATGTATAATAGCAGTAGTTTCCAAACTATTTTCCCTTTTCTGTTTCAGAGATATCCCAGGGAAGCCCACGGGCTTGACCTGTAACTCAGCGAAACAAAAGGAAACTCTCCTGCTGACTAGCAAAACCCTTGGAACCAGACCTTACACAAATAGCTGCTGAAGCACTGAAAAAGGCAGACGCTGCGTTTGGGAAACCAGACTCCTTATGCAGTGCTGAGGCACTGGATTGCAATTTGTATTTATTCTTTTTCTTTATGTACTGGTATTAACTTACTTGATTCAAGCAGAAATGGGAAGGGAGCATAAGGAGTCATGACGTCCGGCTCCCGACAGTCACAGGTAAGCCCTTAGGAGAAGTTTACTCCAGGAAGACCCACAGAACCTGCACCGTACTTATGACAAGCCAAACCCCGTTCCCACAACCAAAGAGGCAGGTACCTCCTGACATATCGTAACAGTAAAAAAGCAAACACTTTTCAAATTAAAAAGTCTGTGACATGGCTGGTTCAAAGGACCTAGTTTCACTGAAAGAGATTTCTGAAGGAGTGTGCTATGCAGACTGACATGTATGTATACATATCTGTTCTGACATTATTGGATACGCTTCTGAAAGATTTTTATATATAAGGGCAGGGTTAAAAACTAGAGGTAAATGAATACACCAAAATTATACAAAAACACATCACAGAAAAGTTCACAGCATTAGATTTTTCTAATGGTTATGAAGACAGACTTAATAAAATCAGTTTTGAGATGTTCAGTTATTGCATAGTAGTGGAAAACATCTTAAACTTGGAATGAAATCTCTATATATTTGAAGGCAGAAGATTAACAGAAGAGTAAGAATTAAATATGAAGTCCTGTCACCAAAAGTTGCTACTGAAATTACATTTATCAAAACAAGTTCTCCTTACAAGCACTAGAATTATTAAATACAGATATGTATACATTGTACTATACATTTGTTGCAATGGGATTAATTTTAATGGAAAAATTCTTATGAAAGGAAACTGCTCTTCCTGCTAACATACACAGCACTGTAGAATATTCACATTTGGAACTTTCACATTTGGAAAAATGCCAAACACGGCCCAGTTCCTCAGCTTATGTTGAGCTGTTTATTGATTCCAGTGGAACTGCATCAATTTAACTAGGCTGAGAAGCTGACCTCCCTATTCAGAAAATACATTCAGATAAGCTTTTGTGCAAAATTTCATCTACAAATATCTGTGCCTGACGTTATAAAGAAAAGTGTATCTAGGGACCATCCTGATAAATAAGTTTGTCCAATTGGATGCAGTGTACTGTTTAGTGTCCTCGTGTAGCATGAGGAGAGGACATGTCTTATGCTAGTGGAATTGCCAGGTGGGAAAACAGGTACGATTTTGGGCACTCAGACCCTTCTTCGGGTTTCTGTATACTACTGTTGTTTATATAAATGCAGCTAAGTCATGCTTTGGCTGATCCACTGAACATAAAAGCCTTAGTGCTACTTTTACAACTGTTAATGGATTGAAATAACATGAATAAACACGAAATTCCATCCTCATTATTAACTCTGCATTCACTGTGGGCAAGACAAGAGGTGTAGGTGTGTCGTTTTTTACTGCATAAATGGTGTTATGTTGTTTCTTATGTTTAACATTCCTCAGTATGAAGGAAGGAAAGTAGGACAAATACAACTGAGATGAAAGTGTGACCTTCTTGCAGGATCAGAGCCTTGCCAAATTCCCTTTTTTGTCTGTAAAATTACATGGCCTAACTCATAGACAGCAGCTTCTACCTGCATGGCCCTACAGTCAAAAGACAAATTAATCTTCAATACACCTAAATAACATATGGAGTTAAAAAGAGGGCGGAGAGAAAGCGATGCTGGCTCTTGTCCGGCTGTGCAGAAGGTACAAACTTTTCCACTTGAATTAAAGTCTGTGCATGGTGCCAAATGTCAAAGTGTAAAACGCATTAAAACTGAAAAAAAAAATCAGGTACTGCATACCTGTATAGATCCAAAATCCCCAGAAGCACAAGCTCCAAGAATAGCAGCACCCACCAAAACAGACTCCACTTCTTTGGACAGGACAACAGGCTTGCCTATACAAGAAAAAGCCATGCCTCTGTTAGGAAGAATACAGCAGTACTGCACTAGCGGCACAATAAATAATTAAAGCAAAAAAGACAAAGAAAAAAGGAAACAAAAAGGACTTGAAAACTATGTTCACAACTCCATTCAGAGCTACAGTCTACTGTAGATTAATGTAAATCTCTCTGCCCTGTGGTTCCAGGCTCCAAGAAAAATGCAGAATTTAAATAAAACAATTTCAGCAAAACATTAATGCAGAACGTAAAGCATACAAAGAACAAACCCCCAGATCTTTGACACCGGCTATTTATCTCAAAGGGCTTGGTATAAACCTGTTACCCACACCCTCCAAACCCACGTGCCTATTAAAAGTTGACCTCGAGGGAAAAACAGGGTGGTATCCTTTTTGTTTCTTTTGCAACAAACAAAAAAAAGATTGTTTGTGTTTGTTTTTAAATATATAGCCAACAAAGCCAGTCTGGTTTTGCTGGAAGACATGAAAATATGACTAGTAAACTTTCACAAGCTATGTATGAAATAATAAGAGAAATCTTGTCTTCCAAATTGTGCAAGATATTCAAAAACAAGATTAAAACACTGGAAAAAACAAACAAACAAACAAACAAACAAACAAACAAAATATATTCTGAGGTAAATTAAAAATTATTGTTTCATCACCCACGGGTACTATCATGAACATACTTTCCCTTGGTTCACACAAAGTTTTCTAAGACCTGCATTACCAGTGTAAAAACAGCAGGAAAAAGACTAATAAATAAAAATTGGCCTGCTTTCTTAATTCTCCTTAAAAATCTAAAACAATAGCATAAGTCTAAATACTTTTCTAGCTGCACTTTAGGTGCTTATCCTCACTAAGCCAAAAAATTTAATATTCCTACAGTATTTGGCATGTGTCTGAATTTCCATTACTGAGATAATTTCATTCAATGAATGACGATGCAAACACAGCGGTGGGAGGAAGGCTTCCTTCTGTGAATAGCCTCAATGATATTATCCCCCCAAAAATGCTGCTCCTGAGAGCCAACTGTAAGATTAGAAGGAGCTGAAATTTGGAAGAAGATCTAAAGCGAGCCATGAACAACTCCTACAGAGGAAAAGGCAAATATATGCTTTTCAAAATGAGAAATAAAATTATTAAGATCAGAAACAATTATTGATACAAAGCAAATTCACCCTGCACCCCAGACATCCGGTTACATCATGCTAACTTTGCACTGTTCCACCAGTGTAAAGCTCCTTACAACCATCTTTCACCGAGTGACATAAAGGTGCCGCAGTGGTCTTTATGCCATTTCTTCCTACAGTTAGCACAGGCAGAGTGACGGGAAATGCAAGTGGATACAGTGAGACCTTGTTGTTTGATTGCTGGAATGACTACTAACAGCAAACTAAGTGGAATTACAGCATCCCTTAAATTCCTCTAACCAAACAAATCCACCTTAAAAACGTTTGTGTAGGATCAGTCACCTGAGCATTCCTCCGGTTCAGATGGACCACAGCTCAGGACTTGGGTCTACTTGGAACAGAAAATCTAAAACTCAAGCTTACAGCTACATGGCTCTTTGCCAGGCCTTGAAGCAGTATGCAATTTTCAGCGTGCTCTAAAATTTACTGCACATTTCCCGCATCATCAGAATGAATACAGAATTCTTACCAGGCAAACAAAAAGATCAAGATACTTTTTAAGTGGCCTGCGAAATTATCTATTGGATGTCTGCATGGCTGAGTCATGGGCATTTGCAGCTAACAATAATATATTCAGATTTTTTTCTTTTCGGGAAAGAATGGGGGATTGATCCTGGAATGTTAGTTATTTTATCTGATAGGCTCTAATGAGTTCAACATAACCAAGAGCATTTCAGTTAGATGAACTCTGACATCCCTTGTCAGTCACTGATTTTACAAATGGGGGAGAATTCCAGACTGCAAAAAGGCCTTTTTGTACTGAATTGTACTTGGCCATTAGTTACAGTCAAAGAACTTCTGATTACATTTTAATCAGAATACCTTTTCACAGACCTTTTATTTTTACACATCATGAACCAGCATCGCAGCTCTACACATAGCTGAAATTCACCTAAAACATTTGAGTTATATAAGGAAAGGCACGGACTTGACAACATCATTTTTCACAAACAGAAAATGTCACTTTGACTGCAATGTATTTAGTGAATTTTAAGGTCAATAGGCATTATGCTTTTTGCTTCTCCATTTCTGTTTTCATCTCAGGTAAGTACATAAAGTGTATTTTCATCTTCCCTCCTGCATCAAGGTTATGAAGTGTGGTTTGATGTTAGGGCAAGTCAGATCTCCAGACCAAATGCCCAAATCTGAGCCTTAAACTTTATTCATGACAGCGCCACTGGTCTTAATTTGAAATATACCCAAAACACACATCATTCAAAGTTTCTCTGAAGTCCTTTACACTAAATTTTGTTATTTTTTCCACATTTTTTAAAGTATATTCAACTGACTCACAGGTGTGCTAAGATGTCCAACACACACAGGCTTAAGGGAGACCAAAAATACCATGCAAGCCTGAGATCTCCTCTTGTAATGAGCCACATACCCAGCACCTTCCACCCCAGAGGAATTCTACAAAATCAAATGCAACACCATGCAGGAGCAAGGATCCAGAAATTGTCCCCTAAACCGTATTAATGGTACAGACATGGAAACAATTCAGAAAAGAATTGTTCTATATAATGGATACAATGCCCAGCATGAGCAGGAGGTGTCAGAAGTCCAACAGAATTCAAATAGGATGAAGTTAATAGAGGCTTTAGTAAAACACATCTTATGCAAACCATGCTCACAAAATGTAGTGGGCATTATCCTCATCTAACTAACGTCTTGTAATCTGACTGAATGGAATAACTTCTATAGAACGTTTCAAAAAATTTTTAAAAATCTGATACTGAGAAACATCTCTGACATGTAATTTATACATACTGGTTTTAAAAATTCCATACAAAGTTTTTCTATTTATTCCATTGCACTTTCTTAAAAAACCTGTAAGTCTACGATTCGCAGCTTGGAAATCATGCTGGAGGTTTCTCCTGAAGTCTGTTTTCTAACAATACGAAGTATGGAGCTTTGTTTGCACCGCATCTCTGTGTTATTCCAATGTCTTCAAATTTCAGGAAATTCAGTCTTGCAGGAAGTAGCATTTCATTACACACTTTTTTGCCAACCAGCAAAATACAGTTCTATATAAAGAAAGTATTTATTTTTCCAAAGACAAAGTATTTAGCCACCTAAAATAGTTTACGCTCCTTTCGCTGCACTTCCTCTAACTTACCAGTAATGTCAGCATGCATCTGCACAAAGAGAGGGTTCTTGCTCAGCCCACCGCACAGAAACAGCGTGTTGATATGATGCCCTGCAGCCTGCATAGTTTCCAAAATGTGTCTTGTTCCTAACTTCAAAAAGGAGGCGGGGGGGGGGGGGGGGAAACAAAACGGATGAGCACAGGAGAGCAGCCACAGGAACAGATCTTAAAGCACAATTTGCTAAAAAGAATGATACTACTAACTGCCCCTACCAGTAACCTGAGGGCTGGGAACAGACCTGCCGGGGTACGGCCTCTGCTTAGCTTCCAGCCAGTACCAGGCATTGTAATTAAGAACTAGAAAAATCCAAACAGATGGCACAAAGAATTGGGAAGTACATGGGCACAGCGCATTGCAGTAAACATCCTGGGGCTGGCTGAAGAAGTGAAGACGTACTAGTATACAGTAACACAGGGAAATGGGGCTGTCAGGGAAGTACCGACAAGGGTGAAGACAGGGATTATGAGAAGACACAGAAATGGGCACCAGGAAAAATTGACGGCGGTGATAAGCAGCTGTTTGTGACCAAGCGCAGCAGAGCACGGAAAACATTTCCAAATCCAGAACTAAAACCTATGTAGCAAAGACATTCCCACCGAAAACTTCTCTTTACTTTGTATAACAGCATTTGAAAATCACTCTCAGTAAAGAGATTTCAATTCTGAAGCCAAACAGCAAAACGGAACAAAAAAAGGAGCAAATAAAAACCTGTATTTTCTCTTTTCAGCAAAAAGGAAAACCTGAAGAATTTTGTATTGGCTTAACTATTTCTCTTGGCCTTTGCCCTATGCAAAATAAAATGTTCCATTTCATGCCTGGATTAATTGAAACATCTAAAATGTAGGCATATTTTTAAACTTTTCATTTACAGTCTCCATTCGGAGAAACTCAAATTAGAACAGCTCAGTGTTCTGCTCCACGAATGATGAAAGCAAATGCTTTGCCATTTTAAGAAAATCTTTTCTCTTTTTGTTTGCTTTGCTTGCCTCCAACTACTTACTGAAGTCAACCTTCTCTTCTTTCCTCTTGCAAGAACAGTTTCCATTTCTTTGACAAACTATTTGTCCAAAAATAATTCTCAGCTCTTTATAATACCTTGGAAGTTAATTCTGAAGCTCAGACTTGACAAAATGCCAAATTCAAGCCAAAATTTTGCCCAAGCTGACTCTTCGTAGGTAGATTCCCCACAAAACACAATCTGGTCAAAGTTTTCACAAACTGTCATTTAAGTTTTCTTTATGCTATGCTGCAAGTTCATTAAGAGGTCTGCAGCCTGCAATAAACCCCTCTTCAAATAAAAGCTACTGAAAATTGAAGGTAGCAGAGTTTCATCAGACTGGAGACGTTTAGTATGAATGACTGGCACCACTGTGGATAGGCCTTCAAAAGTATTTTGGTTTTTCAGGCAAGCGGTTATGAGGAACTTCAGCAGCCGCAACACCAGCTGACTAAATCCATCGCTTCCCTATTGACACAGAGGGCTAATTTCCAAATCACACAGCCACAATTTTAATTATGGAAAAATAAACTGCTCTAAAAAGAGTCTGTCTCCTCAGAACGGGCTTGACGGCCACAATTATATCTCTGATCATGTTCTCATCCGTCTAACTGTTGCATTGCATTTTGCAATGAATAGTTAAAAGGATATTCTCTTTCACTACTTCTGAAATTCAAATTTATTAACAACTTCTCTCACAACATACACACGTCAAAGACCCTGAGAAAGAACATGCTGTGAAAATTATTTTGTGTTTACCTGCCTGGAAAATTGTATTCACACAGCAATTTAAATTAAAGCCAGACTTATTTCACTGTGCGTGGGGGGGAACTAATTTAATCCTGGATTGGAGAAAATGCAAATTGAGGGGCTTCAAATGCAAATTTTATATAAAAAGAAAAAAGCGTCTCCTGCTGAAAAGAAAACTAGAGATTAACATTCTGTGGGCAGGCCTACACTTTTTACAAGATTTTCACTTAGGTTTAAAGTCTATCTTGCACCCATTGAAGAGAGCTAATGGTACAGGATTGGGGCTGTCCTGAATGAGAACTGTTTCCTTCAACAAAAGTGAAGCTAAAATTGGGAGTGATGGAGTATGGGAGGAAAATTAAATTTCCTAGGTATCACATTAGCAGTTAGTAAATATATCAAGTCAAAAACAAGCCTGCGCTGTCTACTTTTTAGTTACTGTTTCAATAGCGTTTTAAGAATTTCCGTTAACTTAACAATGAAAACTACGGTATGGCCTTTTTATATTGAATCTCACGATCAGCAGAATTAGCTATCAAAAAGATATGCAGACGCCGAATTTAGTGTTCAACACAGTATTTGCGTTTTACAATAAAATTTGAGTTGTATCATAAAATGAGATAATAGGTGACTTTCCCAGGATTTCCAGCAGAGAACGTTTCCACTTCATTAGCACGATATAATAACGGAGCACCTGTTCGATACTGGAAAGTTTCTTTCAGGGGCCAGTATCAGTCGCTGGTATTGTTTCAACTCTCCTAGACATTCTTATTTAAATGGTGGGATTATACTGAAGCATCAGGTATAACCAAGCTACATTCATCTTAAAAAGGATCAAAACTCACAACAATGAATTCCAGGCTGGGGTTAAGTTCTCGTTATTTGCTGAAGAGGGAGGGTTAACATATAAGATGTACAATTCACAGTAAATTTACAGCAGCCGCCCACCCTCTATATCCCAGATGGCTGACCCAGCCTAGCAAAGTTGTTGTTTAACCAGTAGAGGAGTTTGGAAGTTTTCCAACTGAACAGAGTTTTGTCAGGAAAACTCCCCAATTCATCAAACTGTTAATGTTTTGCAAAAACACCTGAAGTTCAACAAACTTTTTAAAATAAAATAAAATAAAATATCACAAAAAGGATGTCAAAGGAATGCCGATTTCAGTCACCAAAGGCCTGAGGATAGCACACCGCATTGAAAACACCCTGCACCAGGGTTTCAAAACAACTTCTTTGACCCCGGTTTTCCCTTCAAAATAGACCTTCTTGTGAACTGGAAATCCTGGGTTCCAGAGAAAATTAGGGCAGAAACAAAAGTATTCCGATAAAATTACCCATCTCTGCATGTTAGCAAACATCGAGGACATTTTTATAAGGACGGTCCCTCTGTCTGCTTTTACAGAAACACAGCCACGGGTTGGAAATGCTACACACGAGACAACTGCTTGCCTTGCAGCAGGGAAACCGAGGGAGGAATGAGACCTGGTCTGTTCGGTCTGTAGTGTTGTGAACTAAATCACAGACCCACTCCGACTCGCTGTGGTACAGAGTTCTGACTCATCTAACAGGCAAGCAGGGGAAATCCATGGATTTAGGAACAATCTGAAGCTGAGGCATTTTAGGGGAGCGCAAGTTCCTTCACACAATTGCCAAAGCTTTTTTTTTTTTTCACTCTCTGAGCTTCCCTCTAGACAGCCCATGATGTTAACGCTGCCCCATGTAGTATCAGCCTCTTTCCTCACATCTGCACTAGAGGCAAAAGTTCCATTTACAGAATTGCAATAAGGAGAAAACTTTTCAGGGGAACATTTTCTCCACACTCTGTCGATTATCCTACAGTAGGGACTAGTCACCAATGTGGGTAAACAATATCTTGCCCCTTTAAGAAGTCCATTAAGTGAATTCATCTATTATTAGAAATCTGTTTAGCAGAAGGGAATGATCAGTCTGCCACAGAACATGAGACAATTCATTTATTCTTTTATGCACTTAAAATGGCTTACAGCAATGGCTTGAATCGTGGCCAAGTAGATAAGGGCAAGTTCATCCAGACCCCGAGACAATGTTAGTCCAACAACCTGTGCAAAGATCAAAAAGAAAACGTACAAATCCAGCCAAAGTAAAACTCTATTATTTTCTATGGTTTCCTGTTGTAACAAGTTTTAAGTGCTAATTCTAAGTCCTGCTTTTGTGAGCTGTACCCATAATGTTATGTTAAACATGTTATTCCTGATCTGGGGAAGAACCACATAAATTGTTCTTGCCCTTGCAAAGAAATAAAGAACAAACAGTATATTGTATGGGATTAGAGATAGATTAACTCTGACAGTTTTATGTTATGACTCAGATGTTGCCTGTGAATGTATTTAATGTAATAATATGAAAATACTATTACATAAAAATAACTTTCTAAAAGCATTTCTCCCCCTCCCTTCCAAGCACCCTAACACTGAAACACAATTAATAATTAAAGACTATATCTTAACCTCCTTTACTCTGACATAAATCAATACTGCACTGTAGTTACTCTGGATTAATATCAGCATAGGCAAGACCTGAATGCAGCCATAATTGTGGCAGAAAAAATGCGTTGCTATTACCAGTATTTGCATACAGCCATCATACCAAGGAAATTCTGATTCTGCTGTAGCATATAATTCTTTCATAAAATTATACAGGTATTACTAGGACCCAAAAATATATAAGCCATCTATTTTTTTTTTAATGTTTCCCTCGTTTGTGGTTTAAAGTGTGTTGCAGTGCTTACGCCTACCCTTTCCTATCTCAACCTCAAATACAGCAGATTTTGGTGTGGGTGATGCTGACTTCAAGGACAATATGACATTTAGAAGTACATTTTTGCATTAATCACCAGGTATTTTGATATCATCAAATTATACCCTTATGATACTTTTCTGTTATAGTTCTGCACAGTAACATCCTGGCTTGTGACCTAGCCGATCTACCACCATGAAGTTCAGTGAAGAAAAACATCCAAACATTTAAAGATGGGCTGAAAATCTCCCCAGCAGAGGTTCTCTGGTGAGCTTCCAAACACTGCTCTTTCTGGTCCCAGACTGCAATGCTCTGAAAATTTCTTTATACAGAACACAATATTTCAATCCCTTTAAGTTCCAAAAGTAGCCATTTTAAAACCACAAGCCAGAATCAGATCAGGTTTACCTTTGAACAAAGATGTATGAAGCACCATGGTTGCATATTTCCAATCCTGAGAGCATCTATGCCCATTTTTAACAATAAGCAGAGGAGCTTTTCAGTTTCTGTTGAAATTTACTACCCAACAACTCTAATACAGCACATTTACTGAACATTTATCTGTTTAAGTCAAGCAATCTCTCCTCAGAATATTTCATTCCTTTCCCAGATAGGCATACCCAAATTTGTGTGGAAATTCATTGCAACAGATATGCAAAATTCAGTAGACAGGTGAGTTAACAACAGCAAGCGCTGCTAGTCAGTGCTCTGAAATGTGATTCCTAGGAAACATACTGGGACACACACAATACTCCTCATATTTTTAGAAAATCAGTGTGGCTGTGGTGATATCTCAGCTACAATGATCTCTGGTTTTCTACTGAAACATTAGCACACTTCGAAATGCAGAAAGAAACCCAAATCCTATGGGACAGTTTAAATAGCTAAGGAGGAGTACGCTCAAAATTGAAAAAAAGCTCCTTCCAAGCTTTTTTTTTTTTTTACCCTGTATTGACCTTTTTGCAAAGACAGGCTGTTTCTTACCATGCCCTTTAGTGTCAGATCTGTTAAGGGAGATCTGTTACCATGGAAATCTGGCCAAACATGTAAATCAACAGTGAGGAAACCCACAGGCAAAGATTTCTTAATCAGATCCAGGTGACTGTTCAAGTATGTATATATACTGCAAGCACTAGAAGAAAAACAAGTTGGAAAAAGAGTGGGGGAGGTTATTCATCAAACATAAAACATTAGTACTACCAACACATGCAGAAAACCCATCAAAGAACAGCAAATCCCAAATCTAAAACAAAGGGGGGGAAAGGCAAAAGCGACTGCTTGCCGAGCCCGTGGCACTGCAGAGTGCGGGCAGTGGGGATGTCTATCTGCGCGTCCATTCAACAGGCCATCTGAATTCCTCAGTTTCACAGGATGAGGGGAGATAACGGCAGTTTGTGATCTTGAGTTTGTACATTGCCTCCTACGGGTCCTTAGATGAGCCAGAGCTGTTTGATATTTTGGGGGCTGATGACGCTTGTCTCTAACAGAAAGGTGCTGACACTGTGAAAGAGTAAGCTAGAGAAAAGAAAGCTGAGACAGAGGAATAAGGAGGATTCCAGACAGAAATGAAAATCAAATTCCTTTACAAATGTTTAAAAATTTCTTTGATTAATCAATAGCACTAGACTTAGAGCTTTCCTTTTTTAAACCATAATTATTTCAGTATGTGTTATGATTAAAATGCAGCACTAAGGGTGGAGGAGAGAAAGCAAGTGGCTGCTATTTTAGGGAGGAGCCGAACATGGGCCTAAATATGATTGTATCTAAGTTCAGATACTACACCCAACTCCACAATATCCAAGACTTTTTCCTGGACCAAGAGTAATCTTAGGACTAATGGTGAATTCTTCAGTGTTTGGCTTGCAATGACTCTAGTGACATTCCATTTAAAAAATGTTGCAATTATGCTCAGAATATTTTTTCAAATACTCATACTATCATAAACAGCTTCATATATATTTTTCAACTCCTCGGAAATCTCCAAGAGGGGCATTTAATTCTAGACATGTGGGTCAATAATAGCATCTAACCCTAATTACAATTGATTAGTCATTGTCTCATCCACTGTAGACCCAAACAGTGATATTCATTTAGCCTCTACATGTATATTCAATTGCACACTAATGAGATCCCTACGGGAATTTGGCATATGCTTTACTAGTTTGACTTCTGACCTGCTAGCAGCTGTATATTTATACTTTGCATTCAACCATTCAGCTGCATGTTTTTTCAATTATACCTTACCATGTGTATGCTATCAGAGGATATCATTCAAAATGAAGTACACTTGGAAGACATTAAAATAACTAATTCACATCATTATTCACGTACTTTAAAATGTACTTTATGTGTCTTCCTGGACCTGAATTATGATAATTTTGAGGTCACAATCATTTTTTTCCCCCTTGTAAAAGTGGCCCTGTTTTCTACATCCCTAAAGACTGCACTATAAGCAGTACACGCTAAGGACAAAGTCATTTGATTTCCAGTCTAAATCACAGCTTGACTGTTGGGAAGGAAAAGAAAGGAAAGCTTCACTCAACCACAGACCTACCAGACATCCCAGCTTCTATCTGATCTCCATCCTGCTTGATTACTCTCGCAAGGATTAGCCATTTGTGCAGCTCTGACAGAACACAAGGACTATACAAAAGAGGCTGAAGTTCAGCCAAATACGCTTAAGACCCCCATAACCTTGGAATTACACTTTTTTCCCCACACCTTTTACTTTTTTTTTCTACATATAGATATGGGTTCAAGGCACTACAATCGGACTGAGTGACTGGCAAAATCCTGCACACACTTGCCAGTTGCACTTTCTACCATGTTTGTGTTATACGTAGTATTACACCATCAGCTCTCTGGAGCTTTTTCTATTCCGCTCTATAAGAAGGTATCAGTAGCAGCTGGATCTGACTTGCCAAGTTGAGCACAAGCTATTGCTATTAAAAAGGAAATATGTTGAAAGTGGAGAATAAGAAATCAATGCAAGTTTGCCCAGGGTTATGTTCATATTAGGGACATAACTTCAGAAAGCAACAAGAGGTTGGTATTTAATCTGTTCAGGAATCCTGGAAGATGCCAGCAGGTATCTTTCAGGAAAAAATCTAAAAATTTTAGATTTCTAAATCTAAAAAAAAGGGCTCTAAAACATCTAGAGGTACAGAGAACTGCCAAATATGATTATTATGTTCTGCTTGGAAGATCCCAAAATTGCTGATAGGTAATGTGTGTGTCACTTCACTGCTTTTTTTCAGGAGCCATCTCTTTAGATGGGGAAATGGCATTGAGAAGTGAAGGAAGGGAAATTCTGTCCTAAAATATAGCACTTCACAAAGCCCCAAAGGGCATATAATCTTTGCTGTCAAACAGTTAGACACTTTTTTCATCCAGAAGATTAGAAACTGTGATTCTAAGAAACAGACGTATTTAAACTTCAAAGCATAAATGATCGTATTATTTCTTTTTTTAATTTCCTACTCTAACCTACCCATACAGGATTTAATGTATCAGTGATGGCGAGATGTCAGACCTATACAATATATAGATTGAAGACCAAAAGTGCTATATACACAGTAATTTCTGCAACTCACTGAACTGCATGAAAAAACCCAAGGTTTGTTGCTCACAGAGTATGCCAATTAGTTAGACCAAATGCTAAATTTACAGCTGTCCCAACAATCCTCATGTAATTCAACCCTCCCCACTTCCAGTAAAAGAAGGGAAAAGAGAGCATAGGAATAGTACTGGGAGGGTTGCACAAGACTGGTCTTCAGCACAAGTGGTCTGTAGGAGCTGGTTTCTGGCAACTCTGTCTAAGCTGCTCGTGCCCTAACAAGTTACCACAAATTACTGAAACAGTGATAAACGCAGCTTGCGAACTCTTGCTCCTGGTATAGGCAAAGGAGCAGAAGTCTGCACAGTGAGGCTTCTGAGATCAGCTGCTCAGCAGGCAGTTTGCCATTGCTGAACCTACTTATTAGCAGCATTAAGAGCCTGGGAGAAAGGAAAGACAGGTTTGGGAAGGTACAAGTAGGTGATAGGCAGCAGCAAGTAAGAAGCACAGATTTGTAACCTCGGATGTTGTTTTTTAATGATCCAGACATGTATGTGCTTTTTGTCACTACAAAACCAGCTTAACTCTTCACAGTGTCGCACCTAGCATGGGAAGTAAAGGTAATATGCAATTGCACACGTAAGTATGGAATTCTCATTTTGTTTTCTTTCAATGACCATTTGCAATGGCTGAATAAATTCACATCCACACAGAGAATATACTAAATGTAATAAACCAGATTCTCTGAAATATTCTACTGAGATTTCCAGGCAAATAATTTATCACCATCACCAACAATCCCTCAAAACAAGACACTATGTTCTTATAAAGTATATGACTTAATGTAAGTAAACATATAATCCAAAGTTTGGGTCAACACTGTTCACTAAAAAAATGCCACACACTTGTATAGCTACTGCTACTAGTCCCTATGATAAGGCTGAAGCTTGTGCTCCATGTGTAGAAAGAAGTGAAGAAATAAGGAGAAAAATTCAGTTCAAATTGCAAAGTTCTTGATTTTTGTTCAAATTAAATTCTTTCAAGTTAATGAATATTTGAGAAGGACAGGGAGAAAGGGGATAGTGGGAATTAATAGGAGACTTGTTTACTAAATTTATAGCTATCCAAACATTTCATTAGGAGAGTAATATCTGGAAAGCATTATAAAAAAAACCATTGAGCAAATCAACTTTATAAAATATTATCATCTTTTTATAAAATATTATAACCCTTTTTATCAGTGCTATCCTCCACGGTTTTACTAACTGCAGGAGACTCAAATCCGAAGTTATGACACCATACACTCGGATAACATGGAGTTCTATTCCCAATATTCTGTATTTAGTGTCCTATTCACATCAAAATCCAAGCTTTTTGCACTATGAAATTAGTTGTGGTCAGTCAGTTCAGTGTCAGACCTAGTATAGACAAGCAGGCCACTGTATACTCATTTTTCCAACACAAAAAAAATGGCTTATCCTGGTATTACAGACTAAACTAATTGTTTGTCTTATGCTTGTGGCTTCATATGGGGGCACCGGAAAAATGGCCTGGAAGCCAAAATTTTGGGGAAAAAAACAGATCAGTCCTTATTCCAGACATACACAGATGCACTGATTTCCTGATTTCCTTTTTTAAAGAACAACAAAGAGAATTCTAGGAAGCATGAATCTATTTCATATTGAATGAAGTCCAATACATTTCTGGGAATCCTGGTCAAGTTCTTAACAAACAAGTAAGGCATTGGGCACTACAAAGCATGGACGGGTCATCCAGGGAAACCAGGTAGCTTTCTCTCCCCAGGGAGGACTGAAAATAACTGTATAACTGCATGCGCTTCATACATCTATCAGGAATGACCCGTCCCTTTTAGACCAGTGTGATAAACTGAAGATAAAATGCCACGTTTGCTGTTTTTTTCTTTAATCTAAGGAGGAAAAAGAAATTAAAAGAGAATCAAATTTTCATCCAATGCGCCTAACTGTTCAGCTAAGATCTCTCTGGGAGTGATGTGAACCATCTTAAAAGGAATGCAAGCCAAAATAGCTTGAGAAAGTCCAGATCTGGCAGAATTGTCTGGACTGTCTTCATCCACTTCTAAAGCAGACCAAACTAAAATTCCACATCGCACACAGCCTCCTGCTCAAGGAATCCTGGAGTTACCTCCAATTCACTCCTACATCTTAAGTTTTGTCTGAAAATTCATCCTGGGTTTCTCTGTTCTATTTGTGCTGCTATGCAGGAGTTTTTAATACAGTGGCTATACCTTCCTTTAGATGACTGTTCCAAAAATATTGAATAATATATTCCTAATTAAGCTATATCTCATCCTTGGAGCTTAATAGTGTCACCTACAAATTAAGACACATCATTAGCCCAAGGCATAAAGGTCTGCTGAACAGGGCTGATGCTATGGTATCAAGAAATACCCTGGGCTGGATATAAAAGAAGTTGAAAAGCAGAAAGTTAGTATCACCACTTAGATATGCAGAAGGTATCTGAGGGGAGTTTAAAGCTTTCATCTTTGAGCAATCACCTGGCAAGCCTTTGTAAATACTTCCAATCCACTATCAGACTGTTAATTCCCCTATTTCAGAATAAGGATACAGCAGTGCAATTCTGCACTGCTGGGAATCCAGTCTATCATCAATTTGTAAGGCAGGTATGTAACAAAGGAATAAGAACAGTGACCTGGCTGCAGCTTTTGACTGTAATTCCGGAAAGGCGACATGACCTCGGACCACGTGATCTATCTGAAAAGAGGAAAGAAACATTTTTGGGATGATTACATCTTAAAAATTCGATCCCGGAAAAGGGTAATGCAGTGTCATAACATTAAAAAGACAAGAGAGCTTCTAAATTACTCATGAGGTGTTAAGTCCTACTCCTAGTGAAGCCAATGGCAAAACTCCCACTGACATTACTGGATTCAGGATTTGGCTTAAAAACAGTAAGAAAAAAACAACCAATGCTGCACCAAAACTAGGCAAAATGCTAAGCATGCAGCTCCTCAGTCAGAAGAGCAAGCTGAAAGGATGACTTTTACCTGTCCAACACTACCTGAGAGCATGTCCTCTAGTCTCTCCCATTCTCTTGCATGCATACCCTCATTGGAATTCTACCAGAAGCATCTTCTTGGCCCAAATCCCTACATCTTTCTATATCACACTGTTATAATAAAACACAAGGTGTGTTGTCATCCTGATAGATGCTCCATATGTTCATCGCAGGAAACAAATGTATACCCTGACAAGCAATTATTGCTATAAAAAAAGATCAATATAGGCTCTGTCTTATACTAAATTTATAAATCAGCTTGTCCTTTCACTCCAGAGTGGCTACCATTATTCACAAAACAAAGTATCAGGTAGAATAACATGGGCTTTTAAGACAATAATTCAGCAGGTTTTGTGGCCTCTTGATAATATCCCATCAGAGGTGACAGTAAAAGCTAAGGAGGCAAAACTAGAGCTACTCAAGAGCACTGAGTATATCTGGCAATACCTATTGGCAGCAAACCACATTAGGTATTTAATTTTTAACAGCATGAGTCTAGTCCTTAACCAGTGTAGGAAAACATATAATGAAGCATACACATCTGAACATTGCCATAAAAATAATGCATGCCTGTTCTTTCTGAGATTTGCATCAAAGACAAAACTCAAACACGTGCATGCATCAGAAACAAAGCTCAGGCCTGAATTTTGCAATCTTGCATAACCTCTTTAGAACATAGGAGCAGCTCATAAATTCAGAAATAAATCTGTAAATAAATACCACATACACGTGTGTGCTGTGAAAACATTTTACACAAAAATGTTACAGAAGTTATGAAGTTAGATATTTAAATGCCCTTAATTCAAGACATGGCCACATGAGGGTTGCATCTAGAAACCCTGTTCTGCTATTCTTTATTTTACAGTTTGTAATGATGTCATGCCATCCTTTGTCTCTGTTGTGCAATATCTTTCTTCCTATAAATTTTGAAAATCCCGTGCAAAAGCCCATCTAATACACAAACAAACAAACAAGCTTTTTCAAAACAAGTGGAGTTCTTAATTCTTCATTTGGACTCTATGTGAACCAGTTTTCAACATCCAACAGACTTTTTTTGCAGCTGTATCAATAAAAAAATTAATTACAAATTTTTAAAGCGAAGTGTATCGGTTTTACTTTTAAGAAGTTCAACAGACTGTTCAAATTTCATGAAAAGAATTCACCTTTGGGCATAGATCAAGCAATGAAAAGAATCCCAAAACATGTCAATTTTTTTTGTTTTCAGAAAGCTTGAAGTATGAGAAAGTAGGATCTAAAAAAGAGTATAGCTTTAAAATTACAAAGATAATGAATGTACTATCCTCCACACAGTGCACATACACTGTTTCCTCCTATGGCTCCTTACGTGTTTTCTGTACATGCAACCTCAAGAAAACCAGATGAGATATTCTAAGAATGTTTTAATAAGACAGCTTCCCTAATATACCTAACAGTACTTATAGCCGACTTTTGCTATGAGTCCTAACAAGACCATACTCTGTCCAAGTGGAGAGCAGTGACGAGTGGTGTTCCTCAAGGGTCGGTATTGGGACGGGCGCTGTTGAACATCTCTGTTGGCCACATGGACAGTGGGATTGAGTGCACCCTCAGCAAGTTTGCTGACGACACCAAGCTGTGTGGTGCGGTTGACACGCTGGAGGGAAGGGATGCCATCCAGAGGGACCTTGACAGGCTTGAGAGGTGGGCCCACGCGAACCTCATGAAGTTCAACAAGGCCAAGTGCAAGGTCCTGCACATGGGTCAGGGCAATCCCAAGCACAAATACAGGCTGGGCGGAGAATGGATTGAGAGCAACCCTGAGGAGAAGGACTTGGGGGTGTTGGTTGATGAGAAGCTCAACATGACCCGGCAATGTGCGCTTGCAGCCCAGAAAGTCAACCGTATCCTGGGCTGCATCAAAAGCAGCGTGGCCAGCAGGTCGAGGGAGGTGATTCTCCCCCTCTACTCCACTCTCGTGAGACCCCACCTGGAGTTCTGCGTTCAGCTCTGGGGCCCCCAACATAAGCAGGACATGGACCTGTTGGAGTGAGTCCAGAGGAGGACACAAAGATGATCAGAGGGCTGGAGCACCTCCCCTATGAGGACACGCTGAGAGAGTTGGGGTTGTTCAGCCTGGAGAAGAGAAGGCTCCGGGGAGACCTTAGAGCAGCCTTCCAGTACCCAAAGAGGGCCTACAGGAAAGCTGGAGAGGGCCTTTTTACAAGGGCATGTAGTGATAGGACAAGGGGTAATGACTTTAAACAGAAAGAGGGGAGATTTACATTAGATGTAAGGAGGAAGTTCTTCACTGTGAGGGTGGTGAGGCACTGGCACAGGTTGCCCAGAGAAGTTGTGGATGCCCCCTCCCTGGCAGTGTTCAAGGCCAGGTGGGATGGGGCTTTGAGCAAGCTGATCTAGTGGAAGGTGTGCCTGCCCATGGCAGGGGGGTTGGAACTAGATGATCTTTAAGGGCCCTTCCAACCCAACCCAATCTATGATTCTATGATACATTTTCTCCAGCAATTTCTTTAATGACTCAGGAATGTCTTGTTCGCTGGTACTAGAATGGAAAGGACTTTTAAAATCATCTTTCTGAAATGCCCTAACTCTCATGGTACATTTTAAGTGTGGAACCACCCTGAGCCAGCCAAGAAAAAACACTGACTTGCTGTATCCTCTCTAGAGCTCAGTTAAGTGTCTTTTACCTGCTTCCGATTAAGCACATAGAGACTTCTCTCAAAAGTGTTCTTACAAAGAAATGCACAAGATTTGCCATTTTCCTTTTGAAGTGGTGATGTTACAAGCAGTAATTTAATTTTACTTCTGGTTGTAGCAGTTACCTATAAAATGGGACACTTTGGTTCTAGCCCCATCTTGACCTGAAAAATTTAAAGCACACGCATCCCACCTGCTGCAAGAGTGCTTTAGCCATGAGGCTAGGGATGGGTTGGAGATGGGATGGGAAGCAGAGGCTGCAGGAGAGGAAGAGGGATGACTCTCCCACTGAAGCTGTGACACTGTACAGAGAGGAATGTCAGATTCACGTGGCCAAGGAGAGAGCACAGGAGGGAACACCAATTCATAGCTCAGCGCTTAGGGTGTGTCTGGGCTTCCTCATCCAGGATTATTTCTGTTTCTCATTCAGTGACTGTTCCATATGGAATGTATAAATGCAGTGATGCCCCAATCTACTACTTCCTGGACATGTCCTCCGATCACTAGGCTTTTAAAAAGGTGGGTGGTGCTAGGTCTGAGTAAGAGAGCAATTATGCCTGCAATTTGTGAAAGACCAAACCCATCTGTATGTGTGGTAAGCTTACAGAGGATACCCACAGGACTGGGCCTGCCTCCTGTAGTTTCTCAAGAGGAGCTTGGCACCTCACCCCTAAGGGCAGTCAGCATTTCTACAGACTGAGCAGGAGGCACACAGGGAGCTTTAGAATCTTCCAGGGTTAAGCAGCCACTAAGGTCTTGCTGACACTTTTGGACTCAAGCCTAAACACTGTTTTATACATCTAGCCTTTCTTTAAATTGACATCAGTGTTTTAGTTCTGACTGCCTCCCTGTAAATAAGAAAATTCATTTTTAGAGAATCCAGTCTGGTTTTAATTTTTATTGATAAATTAAATTAAACTAACATAGACCTTGCACTCAAGGAAAGAATTGAGGTGACAATATATGCAGTATCTATCTAGACAGGATAACATGTTATATATTACTATTCTGTCCATACAATACATCTTTCATTTATGCCCATCAATAGGCACAATTGTTCTATATAACACAATATGTATCATTTTCTTTATCTCAAAGTCTATCTCAGCCTCCTGCTAAAGTAAAGAATGAATGCCTATTTGCCTGTAAAATACTAACAATAATCATCACCATCATCATAAAAGGAAGACATGCCCTTAGTGCTCTGCCCCATATATCATCCCCTATCAGTATGCAAATGAACAATTTGTAAGAGACATAACAATCAACTAATTGTTTACTGCTTTCAGCAGCATGCTATCTCCTGTGATCTGACAGAGGTGTTTCGGGCAGAGCTCTGCCTGAATTGACAGTGAAGCTATCCCGAATGACAGCAGTTATGGCAGACTTCCCATCTCCGAGTCTGTTTGTGTCTCCAAACACTCACCAGCTTTCCTGTAGCACTTTGACCTCCCTCATTCAACCACAATCCAGGTACCATTGCAGAGAAATAAGGTCCCCAAACACCAGGCACAAAAATGGGTGTTTCACTGACCTGGAAAAGCAAGAGAAAGCTCTAGTGAATCAAACTACTTGTCAAAGTAGGTACTTCACAACTAATGTTTGGCAGCTATCAGAGTCCAATACTGAAAACGATTCCTGCTCCTCCACTGGAATTACCAATGTGAGTGGAGATGTATAGGTAGAGATTTACTCTAAGGAGGATGTGGAGAAATACGTCCCCCATTTGCATCATTGTTAGATGATGTGACACAGCTGCAGCTACTGATCGCCCAACTGCCCCCACTCACTCCCATTTACCGAACGGCTGGGTCTGGCCATGCAGAAAGTAAGAAATTCCAGGAACAGGAGCTGTATTTTACAGGGAGAGAGAAACTGCCTCATTTCTCCAGAAAAAACACCTTACTTAGAATGAACAGCTGGATACAACACTCTGCTTGACTGTCATCAGAAAATACAGCCAATGTAATCAGCAGCCGGTGTTTACAGAGCACTCATCCTGTATGTTTTCAGAGTTAAGAATCGAGAGGGAATCCTGCTGACAGAGGACAGCAAGGTCCCTCGAGATCTGCCATCAACTCCTGAGGCTTGCAGTGGAACCCCAAGCTCCAGTGCTCTCACAGCGCTGTCAGGGGAGTTAGGTGCCCCGGGTGGAAGCTGCAAACCGGGGCTGGGCAAAAGGGGATTTGCTTGCGTTAGCCAACAGGAAACATTTGCCTGGTAAACATTAGATTCTGCCCCTTACTTAGTCTTAGCTTTACACAAACCGCTCCTTCCTTCACACCTGTGAACCCTTTCATCAAGGCAGATATCTAAGCACTATCTTCCAGAAACTGAACAGGACTGTATTCTACCGCTTGCATACAAATACACCACCCACATATACAGTGATAGCCTGCTCCTATGCAATATTTTAGTGGTTAGACCACTCAGGATGTGGGAGATGCTGGTTCATTTCCTTTCTCTGCTTCAGAAGATGCAAATTACCAGTTTATAAGGGTGGAGGGCATTTTCCTTCCTCTTACAAAGCTGTTACACTTTCAATAGACTAGATAGACTTTCTAGACTTTCTTTCTGGTGCAGAAAGAAAGCCTAAGGAGGTATGCTATCTAGTCTAGCAAGTAAGGCACAGCACCTGACAGGGAATGGGGCAGTGGAACTTGGGTCCTAATACTTGCTACAAAGACTAGTTATGTATTCTGCACTGGTTGAACACATATAATTCTTGCAGCGAGGGCTGGAGAAGGCAGGTCATCCATCCCCTGGCAGGCCACCTGCTTCTCTTGGAAGGATGATTCATGTTTTCTCTTCCAGGACCAACAGAGGTTGACGTATACGCAGCCATGATTCCACTGGGAAAAGAGAATGGCAGTGCAGTCCTACACCATCACAGGATGCATGGATGCACTTCCCTCTAGTCCATGTTAATGGGATGGCTAAATCTGCAACTGTTGTTTTCTAGAAGGTGGGAATTGCTCCAAAAGGAGGAAACAAGAGAATTCCCTCACAAAATAAGTCTGTATGTTTGCAACACTGGAACAGCAAAAAAGAGAGGTCTTAGTCAATGGGACAATGTTTTTTTTGTATTTAGACCTTGCTCTTCATTAGCAAAATTCCGGACCCACTGAAGGATGCTTAAGGTTTGCTATTGACTTCAATAAGGCCTGGACTTCATGTCAAAATAGTTTTGAGGAGGAGAAATTAAAAATTCAGGCCTGTTCCTGTTAAACTTGATGCACGTTCTCCCTATATTTAAACGGGCCAAACTTTAAAGACAGTTTTTGCTCGCAATTAGGGAATATGCTCCAAGATGCAGTTTACTGGCATTTGTGCATCACACATGTTTAGTAAATACACCAGCAGGGAGGTTTCAGCACAAACAATAGTCTGCTCAAGCCATAAACTTACATTACAGCTGATTCTTGTCATGAAGTTAAGTAGGAAAACAAAACAACAAAACCTGGTTTCTCAAAATACATCACTACTGTGTCAAGCAATCCTGATTTCTCTTAGGAACGCACCTAACAAATACGAGAATCTTGCTCAGTTCTCCCCTATCAGCTCTAATGCACTGACTTACTTTCGCTAAAGATGTATGCGTGCACATGTGTTTGTGTGTCTGCGTAAGATTTTGGCTGACTAAACCCATTAAAGAGCAAGAATAGCTGCACTGAATTTAAAAAGGCATTTATGACTCCAAGTGGACGAAGCTACGTCACAAACATTGCAAAGACATTTGGTTTTGTTTTGTTTTCTCTTAAAACTACAAATTAATACAGCTTTAGTTTTCAACACCTCTATGGGGCAAGCCTTCTTTTACAATTTCAATAACAAAATGAAATGCAACAGAAAGCAAATCCTAAAATAACCTGATTTTTAGACCAATTCCACATCACTGACCTTACTGAGTACACAGCGTAAGGTCAAAATTCCCAGTTAGTATCTGCTCTGAACTAGTGATGGAAGAGTGCTGAGAAGCCAAATGTCCCATTTCATTCCCATCCTACAGCTGTGAACACAATACGTGTCTCTACAGGTGGGAAGGAACATTTAGGGCAGAAGGAGCCTGTGTTTTTGAAGTCTCATCTCAAAATACTTTTGATGCAGCAAACTTTGCAGTACTCTGTACTCTACTGTGATTTCTGAAGGAAGAATCTAGCTACACCAGATGTATCAAGCTTAAAATCCAACTGCTGTGTAGTCTGAAGAAACCAAATAGTCCAAGGATATTAAAGGCACAATGATGCTTTGTGAAATCAGGGGAAGTTCTAAACATCAAGAAGGACAATATAGTTAAAAACCCCAAAACCACCGCCCTTTCTTCTGTCATTAATCCACAATTTACCAAACTGCCCTATATGTCTGATAACACTAAAAGGTTTAGATTGATTAAAAGACCAAACTCTCCCTGGAGCCAGTACTTCTGGCCTAGTATTTTGGACACCCACAGGAATTTACCAGGACAGGATATTTCCGTGCTGGCTCTTCTCAAATTACACTGAGACTTTCCTATCATCTTACTACTGAAGTACCGTTTGTACACATTCCAGCAAACTTTCAACACATAAACAGAGCAAACGAGGGAGTTGCGTATCGCCACACTGATGAATATAGCCAGTGGGGTACTAGGTTATCATTTTTTTCTGCTGTGGGAATTTTAACTGGAATAAAGAACATTGGCTATCATGCTGGGCTTTATTGATACCGCATATGGCATCATCAGATTTCCTATTTCCTCCTTCCACTTAAAGAGGTTAACTCACATTTTGCAGACTCTGGGTTTTGATGCACGTGGAAAGTGAGAAAACTGGGAAATAACATACTCCCCAAAACAGACACACAATCTTTGAGAAGCAACAGGGCGAACATTCTTCCGTAGATATATGCGTAAGAAATAGCAAATGGTTTCCATTTCCCCTCCTTGAAATATTTGGATGATGCTTAAGTTTTTCAAGCCATGCAGCAGCTGGCATTTGTATTTTCATAATAAAAAGTCCAAATTCTGTTTGAGTATACATACCACCCAATCCCACTAAAACACATGACTAGACATAAGCGTAAGGTTGGAGAAATAGTGCAAAGTTTGCCGCAGAACCCAGAAGATAAGCACAATTTGCCAGACTCAGAGCTATTTTTGTTACAGTAATACCATGTCCTTTTCATAGCTTTCTATTGCCTTCAGACATTCTTATGATGATACAGGAGGATGAATGTGGTGTCATTCTTTCTTTTCCTTTAATGAGCTTAAGAAAATCCTTAATCTTTTTAGTACAAAAACAACATCTGTTTTAGATTTATGGGCAATTGATTTTTATTTTTAAAGCAAATAAGAGATGTCATCCTTCTTTGAAAGTTAAAATACGAATTCAAAGGGAGCCTCAGATTTTCTGCCTTCTATTTAACTTAAATTCATCCTGTGACACACTCCTATTGTGAGGCATATTAACGTTTATTATTTTTTACATATAGTGAAACTGAAACACGGAGAGGATATCCTCTGTTAGACGTCAGAATGATCTCTGCACAACAATTACTGCAGCAGGAATTTGAAGATGGGAGATGAGAAGAATCTGAACCTATTCACACTTTGAGTCATAAGCAGCACCTACAAATATTGCCCTCGTCTGTGATGATGCTTGCTTAAAGAAGTATTATACTCGGACAAGCAATTCCACCTCACAGTTATGCTATCTGTGGATGGGGAAGAAGCCTTTTGTGCAGGAAAACGTCACCTTTCCATGTCTCCCCAACACACGCATTCCTACTTGCTCAGTCCATCACTTCAGATGAGATGAGCATTAAGCAGTTCCAAGATTCCTGCTTATTTGAAGGGAAAAAGAGTCCAACACCTTCTGAAAGGGAGAAGGGGAAAAAAGTTCTGTCTGGGAGGATTTAACCTCAGTGTGTGCTTTATAAAAGATCATACTAATATGTAAGATATGTAAACATTATAGAGCAATCAGAAACAAATGAAATGATGAATTCAGTTTAACAATATTCAGCTGTGGTGCAACTGCCAGAAGGCACTTTTTGTTATGAATAGATCATTTGGATGAGTTACAGACCAGATTTCAATCCTGGCGTGTGCTAGGAAAATCAATGTCAAACTATCTAAGATCAGAAGGTATCAGCAGTACATCTGGCAGCCCACAGAAATGAAAAATGTCTTTAAAATATATAATGATATATAGAACTAAGCTAAAGTATGAAAGGACCGGCTTAAATGGCACTAGTATGAGATCTGTAATGTATTTAATTTAGTTTAGCCCTTCCCACTTGCCTCTCCCTCTAAAACAAAAACAGGCAAAAAATCCACCTCTATTGTAAAAGTCTACGTGGAAAAAAGCACTACTTACCACCTATAGGCTAACTTACAGCTCATGTAAGTGAATCAAAGGAGTCAGTGCCTTTCATCCAAACTAAGTTCAGCTTTCAGGACTGTCATTTGGTACAAGGAGTGGAAAAGAACACAGACCTTCACAGATGAGAATCACCTAGGCATACGGCCATCCCATAAAATGAGCAAGTCGCAATGCGAGATTTATTTTACTTAGCTTTGTTTTGCTAGACTAGCCATAATGATCAGGCACATGCTTGTGTTTCCTCCTCAGTTTTATGTAAATGTTACGGCAATCAGAGACAAGATAAAATAAAACACGCCACACTGGTGAGAGCAGTTTTATGGAAGCATGAATTTCAGCAGAATTTTCTTCCTTAGTCGACACCATCTGTTGCTGGTGTAGGCTTACACAAATTCCTTACAATAACACCATTGGAGAATTTGGCTGTTACCTGAAAAGTAAATCTTTATATTAACAAGGTATACTGCTATATATCCATCTTCTTCCATTTTCATTTCTGCTTCCTAATATTGGGCCTCTGATACCTGGCAGCATTCTAGTATCACTATCAGAATCTCTATTCACTTGCAGTACACCATAGAGAGAGAAAATCAAATTTCTGTGGAACTATTCTTGAATTACACTCACTTACATGAAAGCAAAATTAAGCCTTCATTCTACTGTCACAACTTTTTCAGAGTAACCATTTGCTAATGAGAAGCTAGGTCAGAAAATTTGTTTGAAAATCACCTCACTTATCAGCTTCTACAGCCAGAAACTCAGAATAACAGCTGCTTTTGTTAGGCTAAGGCAGGTATGAAAAAAGATCTAAGATATTTATGGAGAGTAGGGAAAGAAACAAGGAAAAGCACGGTATCAGTCACCAACTAATAACTGCTCTTTACAGTTGTGGACTTTGATCATTGACAAGTCAAATACTTTCATTAACTTCTCTGCTGACTTTTAACTTTCAATGTTTCTGACTGACTGTGGATTGAGAACACTGACATTCATTCAATTCAGGGGTTTTACACTGATGCATAAAATCCTGTATTAAGAAAACTGTATCACTTTGCTTCTGCTGACAGATGGGTCTTATATAGCTATTCGACCACAACTCTCTGACAAAGAATGAAAGAGATTCATAAAAAAAGGAGAGAATTCAAAGGGAAACCCAAGAATGTCTCATTTCTAGGTTTCTGGTTCAACCTTAGGTCATAGTAATAGCTACTGAATATGTGATTTAAGAACAGCACTTTCTGGTGGCATATATATTAACTGGGCAGAGTTGGGGCACGCAATTGTATTTTCAGTGAACTGATGCCTACTCTAAAATTGCCATCCTGGCATTATTTCTCAAGCACTAAATGGGTTTAAAACTAAGCTTCCCCATAACTCTGGAGGCAATTCTCTAGGTTAAGCCTATGGTGAGTACAGTCAACTTCTTAAAATATATTTATTATTAGCAGTAATTACATACTAAACACATAACAGCATTCAAGCTTTAGCCTGATGTAAAATGTATTTAAGAAAATAAGGTCTTGGAATACAAGAAATGTACTGCAGAACACAAAAGGAAATTAAAATTTATTAATATTCCAATTCCTATAGGTCATATACCACCAGTAATTTATTTGATTATATTTTAAGCTTATGTCCCCTGGCCATCATCGCTTTGCTATGTAGCTGCATAGCTTGTGGTGGCAAGTCACATAGCTCTCGTCCATGTGACAGGTTGGCATCCCTTGGGCCATCCACAGTGACAGAGTTGCTCTGCAGTGATATTAAGACTAGGCCACAAAAGCTAACTTTGCACAGAGCTAACTTAATCCCACTGGAAGCATGGAAGTTACTTGAGCGACAACAACATAGATACAGAACATGGACGTCGGGATTCTGCCTCAACATATCTGTCCACAGGATTTTGGTAACCTGTTTACATGCAGGTGAAGAATTCTGGCTTATGTGATGAAATCACTTTCATAAATGCCTTGCTGAATATGCACTCCATCATTTGTTGCCAAGGCTATGTCACAGGTTTAGCAAACCTAGAGACATGGAAAGTTACTAAACCTTAGAGACTCCCATTTAGTTATGAGAATGGCAACAGAATGAATCAAAGCAAAACAAAATTGTCCAACTATGTCTATTGAGATTGCGCAACAACAACAAAAATATTCAAAGACATCAGGCAATATTTTTGCAGTATAAGATACTGCAAGATAAGATTTCTGACTGTGGAGCCAGGCAAGGCTGGAAGAGACAGACAGAAAGGCAGATATCATCCAAACCAGAAAAAACCATGCAACAGAATCAAAAGGTTCTGGGCACTGCCCAGAGCGTAAACTTATGGCTAGAGAGTGGCCTGTGGTAGGAAAGTTGAAACAGAAACATGTATTCAGTATTATTTTTTTGCCCAAGTTGGTTTCTTTTGTGTTGGCTGCAGTAAAGACATGTTTTTATGTCACCCATGTCCCTTCACTGCCTTTAGTCTCATCAGAGGCAAGTGTAAAGGGCGACTGCTCGCAGGACTGGAGCTCTGGCAGAGGCATATGTGCCTATTTAGTTCTCAGGGCCTGAGGCAATGGGCCTGAGGGGTCTCGGACGAGAGTTTACACCCAGAAAATGTAATTGAGAGGCTGAGAGAAGACAATGATATTGCTTATTTACACACCACGATAACATTAAGAACACAGGTCCAGCACATTTCAGGCCAGCAGCTCAGCAAGGTTCCAAGTGCAGCAGACCCACAAAGGAGATGTATGACAATATTTTTGATTTTGTTGCTTATTCTGCACTTGCTAATATCACAAACTTGTATGACAAAAATCAAACCGATCACAACCACAATAACACCCTTAAGTAAAAATTACTAGAATTAGAAACATACAGAGAGTATGCATGAAAATGCAGACTGGGATCTGAAATTTCTGATGATGATTTGGAGCTCGTATTCCAGTTCAATCCCTGCTTTCATTATTTTCCAGATAAAACTTTCAGTACAACCTAAAACTAGGAGAGACAGATGAATTCTTAGGGACTACTGTTACCTCTCATTCCAAATAGTAACCCTTATGAGAAGGGCAGCAAAATGTGAATGACACGCATGCAGAACTATTTTTAATTTTCTAAATTTTCCATAAAACATTAACTGGTTTACAAACTATAGACCAAACAAGGTATGTGATTAATGCCCAGTAAAGAAACCAAACTCCCAGGGCAACTTGATTGCCTCGTCTCTGAAAATATTTCAGGTGAGTACGCGATGGGACTATATACTGCACAACCTGGCTTTATATCTAACAAGAATTAATTAGAGGGAAACTTCACTGGGATTATTAAACATTTCCACTGTGAGATTTTTATTCAAGGCTAAATAAGGAAAGGTATCTGAAAATTGTTAAAATCTTATGATTTTTAATGAAAGAATATGCTGAATCACAATAAGACTAGTTATTCAACTTGTACTTAATTTATGTTTATGGGTATAAAGAGAAATTCATCTGGATCAAGTGCTTCCAGCCTTGGGAACCAAAGCCTCAACTTGTACAAACCAGCATATTAACCATCAACTTCCATGGAGATATGTTGATTTTTACTGTCTGAAGATCTAGGTTAACACTTGTATTTAGACACTTAAGTACTCTGATTTTCAAAAAAGCCAAAGACCCACATTTCTCATTGATTTCTGGCTCAAGAACTTCGAACAAGAAGACAGCTGTTTAGGTATCCAAATGTGGACTTGGGCACCTACCCTTAGGAAGTTTGTTGGCCCTAGTTTCATAGTGTCTATAATTAAGAATGCTAGCAAATGTCCATACAGGTCAGAGACACCTCTTCAAATGACGGACAGTAGATACTCAGATACAGAAGAAGAAGAAAGAAATCTGCCTGCTTCTGTATGTTCATATTCTTCATTTCCTAAAAGTAGGGAACAAGAGAGTTCTTGAAGACAGCTCCTGCAGTCAGTGCTTTGTCTCCAAGAACATCACACTAGCTCCTTAGGCACGCTTCAAAAACTGAGAACTGGACATGGCTTTACTAGATACGCTCCTCACCAAGGGGGATGACCACATACTCAAATGTTTACTGCTTTAAAACTAATCCACCAGTAGAAACTATGAGGCAGCGTTTGGGGTTTTCCCCCCTCTCCCAGAGGATCCTGGTTCCTAAAACAGTTAAACACAGCAATTAAAGTGTTGCTTAAAACTGACAACAAAAAAAAATATCAAATTTAGCAAAAAACCCCCTGTTTTACTCAGCTGCATTTTATTTTACCTTTTAAAATGCAATAGATCAGGCCCTTGCCAAGAGCAGGGAATGCAAGAGGTCACAGGCTGCACTTGTGTAAGCAGCTTTTCTGGAGGTATGCCACCAGAACCCAGTTTGAAGTTGCATTTCTGAGAAAACCTTCTGCAATGGATACTATGGGGCTTAACTAACTCACTGTACTCCTTAACAGAGCAACAGACCCCTCTACATGGCGGCCCATTTTTAGATAGCAGCCAGGTCCAGCCTCTTCATCTGAGCTGACTGTGGGTATTTTATGCTTTTTTTAATATGCTGCATCAGTTTTCAGCCAATGGTATGTATGGTATTAGTATGTCTTAGGGTACAGCCGCATGAATAAATTATTATGGGCAAAACTAGGAGGTCAGTTGCCCGGCAAAACCACCTCTACTCATCATCTTTCTGTGGCGTATCGTGTGACAGATCCCAGGGACCTCGCACATTCCACAGGAAACCAGGGCCAGGAGTGCTACTGCAGAGTTGCTGACATCGTGCAAATACACACTATAGATTACTCAGTTAATTTCTTCATCTGCCTGTACTCTTATTACTTGATCATACAAAAGGATTTAAAAATTCTCTCTCTCTCTTTTTTTTTTTTTAATACTAATCTTATGAAAGAAGCTTGCAATGATATTGGCCTTCAAATATTAACCAGCAAAGCCGGACAACTGAGATTTGTTTTAAATAGAATAATATTTTTCACATTATAAAATCCTGCCATTTTTCTGAGGGGAAAATACAGTGCAAGACTGGTACCTACCTCTCCTACTGTAAACTTTTTACTTTCTCTCTTTGCACTCCAAACTCCAAATTCAAAAGCAGAATATAAAAACAGGAAAAAATGAAAATTATATTGGAAGCAAAATGCTCTTCATTTTGTTTGCCTTACTATTATCTATTTTAAAATGGTGAAATGTTAATAAAATATCACTTCTCTGCCAAAAAATGTATTTTTATAAATCTCCTTTTCAGCCAGGAAAAGATGTTAGTAAAATGAGAGACAGACAGACAGACAGATGGAGAGAGAGAAGAAAATTTCAAGCATGATTAAATCAAATAGGGTGAGTATATATTTTATTTTCACTATATATTGCCTACCTCATCAGGGCAAGGAAACTCAACTGTAAGAAAGTTGAGTTTGGCTCACTGCGTTTAGGGCTGCATTAAACCTTCCCAATTAATTTTCTCCTCACAAGGACAGAAACAGAGTGCGTACTCCAGTTCAGAAATGGCACTGAAATCCAAACAATGTACAATGCTTAGCCACCGAACTCTCACAAGGCTACCAGCAACGTCCTTGTAGCTCCTTCCCGTTCAAACAAATCTTCTAGCTGTACATATGGAGCCTGTCCCTCCATGTAGTTTTTGATAAAGGCAGAAGAGACAGCCTACAACCTATATTCTCATTATCTCTCTCTATGCCACAATAAAGGAGTTGTGAGGAGGATTAGAGGTATCACAAACACATGATCCATGACCCACGCTTTAAAAGCAGATGATGCACCATGGAAAAAAGGTGCAAGGAAGTGTTAGGAGATGCGATGTATCTCTCAGCCACCTCATCTTATCTTTACCCAGGAGCGCTCTGGTCACAGAAGCTGAGAGGGCCACACCTGAGCAACGTGTTCAAGTCATGTTTCAATTGTTTGCTGAAATTTGCCTGCTGTTTGCAAAAGATGGGAGCTGTAATAGGACATGAGTGTTTGGAAGTTGGCCACTTAAAAGCGCAAGCTAGAAGAGGAGCATGGCTTAATGGTATCTGTATCAGGAGCATTAAGTAATCACCCTCCCATGCTACCTGTAGCCACTTGTGAGACAAACAATTAGAGAAGGGAAATATAAAAATCAGTGCCCTGGAACAGACACAAACTTCTCAACCTTCTATGAGATCCACAGAGAGCTGGCAGATTTCTGCCAGCGATCTCCTGATCATTGAGTGATGACTTTACTGATCCACTGTGAGCAGCAGACTCTCATGTTTGCATTCATGTGGGTAATCCACCCATGAAGCACTAAAAAAACCTCCGAGTCGTATATATGAATCAGGGTCGCTAACCTCACATGTGATGGACAAGAATAGCAGCTTGGGGTTAGGTAGCTCTACCATCTTGAAAGTTGGATCCTGAGACTCCTGCTATAAAGAGGCAAGTCCTGAACACTGTTCAGGTAAAACTGAAACCAATGAACAGAAAATCTGAGCAATAAGATCTATCCTTTGAATTGAGCAACAGGCAAAAAGACCAAGATGGTAGGAAAGTACTCCTGAGACCAATGGGCTGGGGAGGCTGCCTGTGATCCAACAGATGATACCTTCTAAAAAGGTATCATAAACTAAAAGGTGTTAGAGGGGTAGATGTACTTGTTTTCTTTGTAGAAGAATGATGCTGTTTTCTTTGTAGAAGAATGATGCTGTTTTCTTTGTAGAAAGAAGAGTTTTACGAGGAACTGTCAGATGGTTGTGACACTGGACCCAAGAACTGAGAACCATCCCCAGAGACGGGCTGGAGCAAGTGGATCAAACAGCTTCTGTATCAGTACAAGGAGAGGCCAGGAGGGTCTAGAGAATAGTTTCAGATTAACAGCTAGGTCATTCAGAGTCATATATGAGATAGGTCTCCAGAAGATCACAATGGGAGCAGAGAGAAGTCTAAGCACAGCATCCGTCTCTAGAACTGTCCCTAGGTTTGCTCTCCCCAGACACAGAAAAACAATACTGGTGTCCTCAACAGAAAATTTGCACCCTTATAAGTTTTTATTCCTTGGATGTGAGGTTAACCTCCTGTGTTTATTCCAGGAAGCAAACTTGGAACTAAGCCTGGGACAACCTGAGAGTTTCAGCTCTGGAAGAAGTTAAAGAAGAATGAATTCACAGGTAATCATTCCAGACTCATTCAGTGTCCATCATTTTCATCTGACTAAATCAGAGATGCAAGAACTTTCAAATGTCTTATCAGGCACCCTGACTGAACGCTCAGCTTTGAAACAAAACCTTTAAACTAGATGAATTTTGACAGCTCCAAGCTTGAATGTTCACACACATTTACTTCTGCCTTTTATCAGTATCCATTAACACTAAGTATATTTTATGTTTTGGCTTGGGAAAGTAAACAACAGGCACACAGTAGCATATCATCCTTTTCTTTGTATTCCCAAAGGTCAAGGTTTCTTACATAAATTGGCAAAAAAGAGCTTTAATCTGTTAAATTGTTTTCAAGATCCAAAACAGAAAAAAAAAAAAAGCCCACATTTGTGATGGATTCAGAAGCTTTTTGCTAAGCACTTAAGCACTAGCAGTTCTGCATTGATTTATTTTATTGTTTTATTTAGTGAAATGTCTGGATACAGATATACAGATTAACCTTTTTTTTTTTTGCTCATATTTACTGTGTCGCCTTCCTTGAAATGGGAACTACAAGTGTTTTGATAAATGGACTGAAAGGTTGTCTGGTTACACCATAGCTTCTACTTGTGTCCTCTGCTGAAATGCTGTTATGTACCCTTCTAAAGCAATGCTGCTCCATGACTCACAGCAGTTACTTCTGTGCCTCTCATAACAATAGCTCACTGGGGATACAGGGCCTCAAATGAGCTAGAACAATTTATACCACCCATTTATTTTTACTTCTCTTCCAATGATAGATACTTACTGTCACAAAATGCCAGTTTATGTGAAGATTATAAATCTTCCAGCACAGACAACTAACTGCAGGCCATTTTAAATATGCACTTTATAACACTACAATTTGCTGCTATGGTAAATTAAATTCCTGAAAGCTCATCACAATATGAACTAACTCTTCTCAATGTTTAAAAAAAATAAGATCAAAGCCCAAAGATCCATATAGCCTGCTAACCTGTTGTTAACAGTGGCCAGTAACAGCTGGCTTAGGGAAGAGCATAGGAACAGGGTAAACATACAATAATTCTTCCCCAGAATGTCCTCCCAGCCTCCAGTGAGTTGAGGTTCAAGCAAATTTCTGTTCTTACTTCCAACCACCACAAGAGACCAAGTCTTCAAAAGTGACTGTCTGAGATTGCAAACAAAACACATTTTTCATGAACGTTAGCAATCTCTCAGTAAAAAGCTCCATTTGTGCATTAGAAAAGAAATTTACTAGAATGCTGACTTGTAGATCAATATAAGTCTTTTACAAGAACACTGGTGTTTTTTAAGTGTCTCAGAATTATTTCTTTAGCTCACAGCCCTTCAACTTCAGCTCTGGTTCCTAAACAAACACACCTCAGATACCACTTGCAGCACTATTTTGTTTTAGGAGACTAGCAAGACCTCATCCCAACCTGAAAGGTTAGGAACTGTGCACATGGAACAGCTGCGTCACAAATACTGGTGGATGCCGCACCTCACTCACCAGATACAAAAACAACTCCACCTCCAAATGATACTTAAGAAAATCCCACCAAGCCTCCCAGCCAAACTCTGTGTAGTCCAAGGCAGGCCCAGTCCTTGTCACTGTGGCTAGAAGACAGCAGTGTGACGTGCTGGGCCAGCACAGAAACAGAGGGTCTCCGTAAGAGGTTTCTAGCACTGATATTTTCCGAAAGAGCTGATGGCAGAATTGTGAATTGTAGGAAGATATGAGCTATCTGGTCTCCTACCCTTTCCTGGAGATTGTATCGTAAGATCTTTGTCTTCTCTTGAAAAGTATTTTCATAGTTATCTCTATTATGCATGCAAAGTAGTCCAAGTCTTGATAACCCCAATCCAGTCAACTCATTGTATCAGATGTTGACAATCCTGAAGAACTCGGAGCTTAGTAGCTGATGTGACAGAAATTCAAGGCAAGGGTGGGAAAGAAATCTCAGATGTGTCATTTAAACAGGAAACTCAATGATTTTTTGCATGTAGGTATTATTCCTAACCTTATTATTTATGGGGGAGAATTATTCTTCAAAACTTGCAGTTCTTACTGCAATCAGTGGCAAATATCAAGGAAAATCAAAATCTTTTCAAATGAGGTCTGGTGTATTTATCTATGCTGGATGCCCTTCCACATACCTTAAGGCCCTTCTTATTTATTTATTGCATAATACAGTTCATTTTAGAGATTTATTTTCCTTTTTCACCATTAGGTAAGTATTCCTTCTATATTAGAGAAGGCCACTACCAACAATAGTATCATACTTACAGGTAAAATAAATCTGCAATACCCCTGAGTTACTGGGAGCAGATTTAGATATGGGATATGCTATCACACACTGTTTTAAACATATTTTTAAACATTTGAATAACTAAATGGGCAAATCCTGAGAACCTTACTTGGTGTTTATTCAGCCCTTACTTACTGAGACAAACTCCCAAGGACAGAGTAAACATTGAGAGAAGACCTCAGGCCTTCACCCACAGTTATAAACAATGAACTCAGCATAAACTGTGATTCCCAGCTGACACTGGGAGAAAAGCAGCAGCTAATGCTTCTCCTCATTTTGCTTCCAGAATGATTCTATGAGAAGAGATTTACTTTCTCCCTAATAAAACTTGCCCCATCTAAGATCTACCCCCACCCACAGCTGGAACAGCAACAGGAAACTTAGATGAAGAACTACTGATTCTTGAGAGGCTGAATAAAGTTGGAAATGGAGAAAAAAAGCCTTATAAGAGGCCTACTGCGCAAATACTGATGAAGTTTGCCTGACTGGGGGATTTGTTGCTGTTAAGAAAAGTAAAAAGATACTTAGAAATACCATTGCATCTATACCACCTTGGATCATGGAGTCCTTAATACCCAGCACTCACATATCACACCTTTCATTAGAAAGATCTCTGTCTGCACAGCTTCAGTTTCATGCTCATATTGCAAGTGGGTGAACTAAGGAAAGGCAACAATCTGACAGAATCATACAGCAAACCAGCAACACTAAACAAAATCTGGGATTTTGACCCCAAATTCCACACTACTCATTGCAAGTATGGCTAATTCCAAAATTTTAAAACTAACAGAAAACTATTAAGTTGTTTTTCATACAATTATTGTACACCCTTGAAAATTCTATTGAATTGTTTCAGGGCCCAGAGACAACCTAACTGATGACCAAGGACATCCCTTATCATATCTCATTTAATTTGTACTTTAGTTATTCTTTTACAGTTCAGTTAAGCTCTTGTAAGAAAAGGAGCACAAAAAGGAGTCTTTTTTTGTTCACTATGAGATCTAGACACAGGGAATAAGCAGGCTGTTTAATAATTCATGCCTACTTACAAAACCAAGATAAACAAGGGATCTGGAAAGGCCATTCATTATACATAAATATGCTTGTGATCTGAGAGAAATCCCCTATCCAGCTCTCCTCAACAGAACACTCCAGGAAGACACTCGGGTTTGCTCAAGACTGTGGGCTTCAGGCTAATACATTCTTCTGGGGCTAGAGAGGAGCAATCAGAATCGGTTAGTCTGTAGCGTTGATGAGAGTGTTGTACCTGTCAAATCTGATATCATCACTTTGAAGAATATAGAAAAGGAAACATAAAAATCTTCTGTTACAATAAAGGGCCGCCGCTGCTGCTGGACTTTCATGAACAAAACTGAGAATAATGATACATAGAGAACGGATCAAAATTAAGTAGCTTTATCCTGTCCTCTACGATGGAGTGATGCTATGCTATCTGAACATCAATGAAGGAAGACAATTTTATAACTTTCCTAGCTACAGAATCCAGAATACAATCTCCTTCCTACAACAGAAGAAACAGAATTCCCCAAACCCTATTAAAATATACAATTGTTATAGTCAGGAAATAAAGGTGCAAGGTGCTAGCTTCTAGAGCTAGATCTACTAACAGGTAACCTTCAGTCCCACACTGCTTTAAGTGGAGAGGCCCAAATTAGGCAGCCCAATATTTGCGGCAGCCAGACCAGATAAATCTTACTAGTGTCAACATAAGTACATAGGAAGCTCAGCCTCTCTTGCTCGCTCTTTCTAAGGCAAAACATGGGAAAAGGAGTGAGGAACAGGAGAGGAGCCCTATCAGCAGTCAGACCTGGAAGAAGCCCAACATAAGCCTTTATATCCATTGTGCTTACATCAAAAAGAATAGACAATCCAAGGAAGGAAGAAAACAGCTCTCTGGTTTACAGATTGTTTATCATATAGTGCAATATACTATTGCCTGTAATGTGTAAATGCTGTCATTTCAGAACACGGAAGAACTCTGCAATATACAAGGCGAAATTTCCAACTCAGATGTCATACACTCCGAAAGCACTGGATAGGTGCAGTTTGTAAAAGTAAAGACATAACAAAAACCTATGAAGTGCCTCAAGTCTTCCACCTAATAAAACTGGAATAACAGTTCCTACTCTCTTACCCCATTCATTCACTGTTGCAAAGAACCCCAAGACTACCAAAGAGAAGACACTGCAGAAAGGCTTAGTATTATAAATCCGACAGCCTAATGCATGGCTCTGTGTCACACAGGGTAGTTTGCAGTTAACCGCAGTATGGAAACCACCGCGTCTGTTGAGATTTTCAAAGCAAGCGTTTTCACTGATGTCAGTGAGATGTCTCTAGAATATCAGCCTTCATATAGTCTCCAAGCAGAATATTTTTCAAAGCATTCCCTCTGTCCACATCTATTCTTTGAGTCTTTGAACTCAAATGATCTGTTCACAAAAGGGAAGGAGAGCTGACTGCACAGTTTTCTGGACATGTTACTAAGCATTATCTAGTTTATGTACAACAGAGATTGTATCGCTTTCAGCTACTTTCCCCTGAACAGGTTGATTACCAGCAAAGTGATGGGGTGCGAAACTTGGATGTCTCTGACAGGCATACACTAAATAGGAACGTCCCATTCTCCCAGTCATCAAGGCATACCTTGAGCTTTGAATTATGTCAGGCCAGGAACAAAGGAATCTTGCTCATAACAGAAACTTTTAATAACTCATTTACTGAGAAAGCCTCCCTTTCATCTCTGCCAAGCTTTAGGAAAGGCTGGGAGGCAAGCAGAAATAAACATTATACAGACTCACCACTGCTGGCTTTAAAGTAAACTCTCCAACTTCCTATTTACATTTCAAGATCTTAAGCTTTGTGGTTTACTAGTTCTGCAAGTAAGTGCTTTGGGTTTTGGAGGCTGCCTGCACATGATCTCCCACCACTACTGAAGTCTTCCTAGCTTTTATTAATATAATAAGGAGGTCAGAAAAGCAACAATCTTTTATATACCCTGCTAGCAGAAATATTTTACTTCTCGCCTTTTAAAAACAAAACAAAGCAAGCAAAGCATACAATGTCAAATTAATGCCAGCAAAGGGGATATTACAGTTTTGTTTGTTTCTTTTTCAAACCAAAGATGCTAGAACATGGAACGAGACAGTCTCATTTAAAAAGGGTGTGGAGGACTTCTTTGAGGGACAAGTAGAAGGCGGCAATTTTATGGATATATAACCCTTCTAAGGCCATAGGCTGAAAAGGCACCTAAATAGGCTCTGTGACCTTTTCCTCGGAAGGCTAAATCTGTGTACACTAAGGACGGGCAACCTGTAACAACAGTCATGAAGTAAATGTGGTTTTCATTTCATGCAGCCCTCCCTGAATGTAAAACGTCTTCATTAGCTGGGAAGTCAGCACTGTGACTGCTGCCAAATGCAATATATAAGCCAGCAGAACTGAACTGAATGAGGACAGAGCAAGGGAGAGGTTCCTGCGATACTAATTTATTTCTCCCATTTGAAAGACACTAGGCTCTGTGACTCATGTGCAGAACAGGCCTTACAGAAGAGAAGAATATTAAACAACCAAGAGGGCAGGCGCTTATCAATTTCATAAAGCTCTCACAGACATTTCAAAAACTAGTCTAGGCTGCCCTAGCTTCAATAGTTTTGCTTTTGTTTTTATTTTTTTCCTACTGCATTCCTCCCCCTTCTCCCCGCTCGCCTGACCCTCCCAAACCCAGCCCCTTTCCCCTGGTCAGGAGAAGGACAAATTGCTGCCTTTGCTAAACCCTGGGTCACAGCCAGTTGGCACTCAGACACGTTGCCCTGGGCTTCTGGCCCTGTCCCCTCGGAGACCGCACGTTTCACGTCAGGGATGGATGTGCAGCAGTGACTGAAGAGTGCGAGGCTGAAGTGCTGCACGCAGTCCTCCGACTCACTCTCCAGAAACACATTGCTTAGTGCCATCCCGCTAGATTAAATATAGCTGGCAAAGCAAGTACCAGCCTATTTGCTCCCTGCAAGGTTTCCCCTCATCACAGATGATTTCAAGCAGCTGAGGAGTCCCTGTGTAGTAATTACTCAAAACTCTGCTGCTTTAACAACGTGGCATGTTCTGAAGAGGAGACTCGCGTATCAGAGCCAAAATACACTGAATCCACTTGCTGGTCTGGCTCCCACCGAGATTACAGAGATCAGGCTATGAGAACACTTTGAGCCAGCATGTCTCTGCAGTCTCCACTCCAGGATGTACTGCAAAGGACACGTACTGTGCATGCTTTGGGGGTGGAAACGTGCTTTACACTCTATTTGTGTGAACAAAGCTGGCAGCTTGGGCGGATATTGTGGAGCAAAGAAGCTCTATTGTGTTTGCCAGTCATCACGAGAATCAAATGAACAAATTTAGAATAGCAAATTGGGCTGAAGTCCCTTTAGCAGAAAACAGGCAAAGACTAGTCAGACTTAGTAAAAGAGAGTATGGGATATTCTTCCTGAAATAATCTATAGTAAACACTGGGACAGCAAAATGATCTGCCCATTTTGCTGTTCATGTAGTTGCTCAAGGTCTGTCTTTTAGATCATGTAGTAAATCTGAAAAGACAGAAGATAAATTACTTGTGCCTCTCCAATTTAAAAAAATGACTAAATTACAAGCTTCAAACCACATACACATTATCACCCGAGGAAAAAAGAATTGCGCACCAAGCCAGGTGAGTCAGTTCCCAATGACAAGAGTCACAGAAGTAACAAAAACAGATGCAAAGGAAGAGACTCCATCTAAACCTGAAAAGATTCCCTGACAATCCCCAAAAGAAGTTTTGAGTACAGAGAGCTGATAAAGAAGAAGGAATGACTGAAGAAGCACACAGACCACATCACCAAACGAAGACAGAAAAAAAATATCAGAGACTCTGCATAGGAAGGAACACAAACCTTGTCTATTTGGGACTCAAAATGCCAGCAAATTCAGACCCCCCTGCCTCGGTAAGCTGAAATCAGGCCAGACAATGTTCCCATTAGAAGCTGCCCTGGCTACTTACTTCAGCTGTGAATCCAAAAAGGTGTTAGAGCAAGAATGACAAATATTTTCATAATGGAACAACTGTTCTGGGACAAGTGCAAAGCAGAACACTGATCTCTAAGTGAGCCTAATTCACCACAAAATAGGCAGAAATGAGAGTTTATACACATTTTATGAACAGGGCTATTTTATTCAATATGCATAAATAGCACATATCCTGTACACATACAGGACCCCATACTGCAGACAACAAAAGAGAAGATGAGGTGTTGCAAAAGAAGATCCCTGCTGTCTCTCACAATGAGCTTCAGTATTTCTGAATCTTGCAGCTCTGCACGCACGTTGTCCTTGCCCTCCATAAAAGTCCCAGTCTGGGGGAAGAGGCACTATGCCCTCCTAGTGACTCCATAACCCTCAGCACTCTCAATTTTCCCACTCCAGAACTATCATTTATTTCTGCTTACCATTTTAAATTGCTTCAAATTCCTTTCACAACCTCTGGCTACCAAAAACCAGTCCCACTCTGGTCCCAGTCTGTTAGGTGTCACATAAGTTTACTCAAACCTGTAGTCTCTTTGACAAAAACCTTACAGTCTAATGAAACATTTTACTTTGAGGAAAAAAAAAGTTTTATTATGTGAATTTAGTGCCCACAAGAAGACTGCTATGCTGATATCAGGTATGGGAAACTGCAAGATTTATCTACCAGAAAGAAGCAGCAGTACTGCTTGATCACTTGCTCCAAGGAATACTAGGAAATTTCTGGGTACAAGTACCCTGTCAAACTGCTTGTTCATATTACTGTTTTGCTGTTTACTAACTGGCACCTGCGAGTTAACTCAATTCATGGTGGTTTTACACATCTGCAAAAGGGCAAGCATGCTTGTGTTCAGGACTGGGACAAGATAATACAGATATCTGTACCTGAAATCCCTCCAATCACATAAAGGTTTCAGAAGAAAACAAAGGATTTTTGAAACCTTTAAAATATCCCACAAAACCCATAAGACACTGGCAGGAAGACAGGCTTTTAGGGAAACCAATTACCTTATTCCCAGAAGTTAGGGCATGTCTGTTAGACCCATGCAAACTACTAGTTAGGAATAACATGCAAGCTCCTATTTCAATGCCTCAAACTTGCTGCTATTTTACTATGAAAAACTACTCACACATTTTGTGTAGTCACCATGGCTACACAAGGAAAGCCTCCTAAAAGTTCCAAAACTAAATGCGGGTGCTGGAGCTTACAGACCCTGTCTGCAAAGCATGACGACATGCAGCAGCCCACTCAGAAAAGTCAGCCACTGAGTATCCATCACTTGAAAGGAATACCTACGCTGCACAGCCAGATCAAAGCTGCAGCAAATGAATCCCGGCCCTAAACTGAGGGACAATCCTTCACGAGTAGAAGGACAGCTTATTTGCCATTCCAAATGCAAATTCTGCCGATGACTTTTGCTAGGGCAAAGGAGGCGGCAGAGAATCATGTAAAATGAATAACTGTCCAAAAATATTCAGAAAACCATCTTTTCTTTTCTTTTTCCTCATGGATAATGGATGAGCCCTGAGGTGGCAGTGACTTTCAGCAACTACCAACTCAGACCTGGACTTGGATCAGTAACCTAATTACAACATGTTTTTTGCTTCTTTCATGAGCTATTCAAGTATCTCAACAGAAACACAAAATGCTTTGTGTGTGTCTGATTACCCCAAACTGTCAGTGGTTAATTCCAAAAGCGTATCCTCACTTAAAAATGGTAGTTCTACCACAAATTAAACTATTATAACCATGAGTAAAATTAGGTTCCATATTTGTACTTTCTAAAATATCAAAGGCATGATTAGCAAAGTCTTTTGTTCAAGATCTCTAGAGTCCTTGAGGTAATGAAAACTGGGTCATGGAGTAGTTTCTCTTAAAGTTTAAAGTAAATGCTGCGTTAAAGCAATACCTGCTTCCGTGACTCATGGAGTATTCGGTCTAGAGAATGGAGATACTGTACCAACACACATACACCAACAGTAGTACCCCTGCCCTCACCAAAAAAGGAGGAAGAGATTGAAAAAGAAAGGCATAGCAGATGATTTTGAACAGTTTCCTGTTACGATCCCTTGAAAGAAATCCAACCGTACTTTCACCCTGCTTTCTGTTTTCTGAATTTCTCCTGACAGTTGGCTCTTTCGTTTGCCAGAACCACAACAAAGGACGGCCTTGAGTTTCCACACAGGCCATTTTCTCCCTCTCTCGTCTCTGATCATCTCACAAAGGTATTATTGTTGCTGGCTCACTGGGGCTCAGTGCACCTGAGGCAGATCAAAGGCACTTTTTAATGCCCGCCTGACCACACAGGTCTCTCTCCCACTGCATTAAATTAAACTCGATGATTAATCTCTGTAGCCCTGAGGGTCCCTTGGTGCACACGGAGAGAGAAAAATATATATTTCTATCAAAACACAAGTATAATATACTTTCATTTTATAGCCCTAATTAAAAAAAGGAACAGCTAATTTCAGCCAAATGCAGCTGCATATAGGTCTCATTAAAACACAAATACAACTGCTCTGTGTGCTCTACATTCACTTCATACAGTCTATGCAGGTAATAGATAAAAGAACAGTAAACCAAAGTCCTTTCACAGATTAAATCCAGAGAAGTTTAGAATTTGCTTATTGTCTGCTGGGTAGAGACTGTTATACCTCTGAGCAGATGAGTGAAGGAAGGCAGTTAAGGAAATGATTATAAAATGCTGAGTAGTTACATTTAAATAAAAATCTACTTAAATCTAGCCAAAAACTGCACAAGCATCTATTCCCAAGTTTGCACTCGAGTGTTTAAGAGCCTTAAAAGGTTCTATCATCTCATCTATGGTGTGCAGTCTGTGTATGACTTTGGGTTGCTTTAATGACAGAACAGAACATTGATTAACAACAACATGGATTTTATCATGTCACTTCTGTTACATTAGCATATTTAATGGAGCCACATCTCTCATGGTCATGGAGTATGCACACAAAAAGTGCCGTGAAAGTGTTTATACTGATATGCCATGCTCTAGTTCGGGAAGTAAAACAAACTATAGTTGTGAACTGGGTCTACGTTAGAACTTACCAATATACATATTTTAAAAATTAATAAATAACCACACACATGTCCTCCTCCAGGGCTAGTTATACTAAAGGAGTAAGTTACAGCCAGCTGGCCCACTTCCAGCTGCTCAACATTGCCCTCAGACCTTTTGGGGAAACTGTCTGCGAGCTCCTCAGCTCATTTCGGTCCAGTATTATGTCTCTATTAACCCAACTCATTTTAACAATTTAAACTAACTCAGCTAAATGAAACAGGCTAGGAAGAGTTCACACAAACAGCTTCTTCTGAAAGGGCAGAAACCTCCATCAAAAAAACTGGAAACAATAAAAGTAGTGGCAGGCTCAAAGGGTGACTTCTCCCCCCAGAGCTGGTATTTGCAGGGTGCCCTACCTGCCCTGTGATAGACAAAGAGATACCAATGTAATTTTTCAGAGACAGAGCAAGCTAAGAGTGTGGAGTCTGAGGTTTGAAATCTTGTTTAGGAGAATCAAAGAGCAAGCTAAGAGTGATGGAGTCTGAGGTTTGAAACTCTTGTTTAGGGAGGAATCCAAATATATTCCAATTGTCTACAGGATTTAAGCTTTTGTTAAATGCTCAGCTTCACAATACTGGGATTATTCACATCTTTAAATTCAATCATGTGCTAAAATGCTGTGCTGAACTACAATCCATGTGACAAGATCGCCATTTATTCATGCTCAAGATCACCATGTATTCATGCTGTTACTACAAAGACAACTTAACTTACTGTTAAGCCTGATGTTTTAATACCAGCTTCCTGTCTTTTTCTCTACTGGAGCTCTCTCCATGAAGCATGTTAGTCCTCTCTAACACCTCTAGCACTCCCATTGCCATTTGCTCGTTTTGGAAAAATCCAAGTTATAATCAGTCTAAATTTAAGACCGAAATGAGTTTTAAATAAAAAATGTGGCAGAAAAGTGTACTTATCTAAATGGAATGCTTTCAGACTCATACATTTTAAAAAGGTATAAATTTCAAAAGCAGACACTAAATTTTAATTGCAATCTCAGAAAAAGCTTTTGTATTAATTCACTGAGAAAAATTAGCAAAGTGAAAATTGCTTATTGGGGTTTTTCTTTCTTTTTAGTCATGATACGTATCATAATTCTATACATCATGGCAACTTTCAGAGGTAGAAGGATTTATATTGATTAAGTGAAGAGGTGGGGGAGAAGGGCTGTGACTGAAGACATGCACTCCTCCAAAGACACTATTCTGTAACACATTAGTGACAGGCTTGTCACGGATAACTCAAGCTCAGAGTCTTTGGCTCAGATTTCAGGCTGCTCTTTAAGCCACTCTAGCATTGTGGGTTTTACTTTCCATGTCATTTTTCAGTATTGATTTCTACTACTATTAAAGTTCTTGCTTAATAGCAAATGCATGGTAATATATAATTAATATCCAAAGGTAAAGACAGAGTTATCAGAAAAAATTCAAGGAAAAGGAAAAGGGTAAGAAGGACAAGGGTCATTTTTCCCTTCAAAAACATTAGTTAGTATATTCTGTACAAATTAAGACTACGCATACAACCTACCCCCATGTGGCATGAAGATGTTCCACAGATCATAGCAACTCGGGATGTAATTGGCTGGTTCTCACATGGCAGGTTATGTCCTGTCACATCTGCTCCAATTACTCCTATTAAAATAAAATTAGAATTCTATTTTAAAGAAGAGCAAGCCAACCCTCACAAAACAGAGCTTTTCCGCACACAAGTAATTGCCGAGTATCTCACACTACTGCCACGAATCAAAAAAAGTCTACTTAGTCAATAAATGAAGTTACTTTATTAAATCAGACTAAAATGTATTTTTATTCCAGATAAATGAGGACACAAGATGATTTCTTCTTCTATGTTCATGTTTATCATCATGATTTTTACATGTTATTTTGACTATAACCTGACCTTTATTCTCTTAGGTAGTACACTAACATGCAGAATAAAAGACTGCCCCGTTGTGAAAGGCAGTACGGTAGACTGCAGATATGTTTATTTGTTCACAGTTTATCATGCATATACTGTATGATGTGTTTTGTCAGGGGATGAGTTGGAGAAAGGGGTAACTTGGCAGGAGACGGGAAGGCTGCCAGTTCTGTTGCCTTGACTGCTGCTGCTGTTCTGTCCATGTCAGACAGAACCATCTAAAGGAAGAGAGATTACTCCTTCCCTTAGAGGAACCGTGCTTGGCTCTGAGGAGCTTCTGCGTGCAGGACAGAACAGGACGGAGGACAAACTCAGCAAGCACTCAGCCTGCAGCAGAAACATACACCCAGGAGATGCCAGAGAGGAGCCAGGAGCTTGCTTACAGAATGGGGCAGACCTACAGCCAAGCTTCAGCATGCATCACATCCAGCTTAATTCACTTAAGGGGAGGCTGAAGTGGAAATCCTGCCCTCTCTTCCTCCTCTCCTAGTCTGCATGCTTGCATCACGTTGTGCTGCACCCAGCAGAATGCAGCAGCCCAAGAAGTAATATTCTTTTGTTTGTCTTTTTTTTTTCTTGAGCACTACATTTCAAGTGGCAAACTGGTCACCAGAATGCGCATTGCATCTGCATCTGCAATGTGCAGTCTGGTGACCAGTTTGCCAATCCTGCTAAAAAAAAAAAAAAAAGTCTTTCTCCTCACTGTAGAAGGAACATGAAAGCATTTGCTGGACATGGTGAAAGATGCCAAATGTTACTGCTGGTTAGTATGCTACATTTCATTAACACCTTCTTGTTTAGGTCACCACTGCAAGATTCTGTTATTAAACTGGTCTGTTGGTGTTTGTCTTATACCTAAATAATCAGAAAATTAAGGTCTAAAACTGTACAGCCTTTAAAAATCTGTCCTTATGTCCCTTTGTCCTAGCTGGCTTGTAACTATTTAGTAGCATAGCTGTCATACACAGAGTTTATTTGCAAGGAACAAAGGAAAGCTAAAAGTATGTCTCTCATGCTTTATTTTTCACTGCTCACACACAGACATGCATGAGTTCATATTAAGAATTTTGGATAGGGTTGTCTAAAAGGCAATTTCCTGTACTAGGCAACACTGTAATAGAATTTCTTAAAGGAGTTAAAAATACTGTTCACACTTCAGAGGGAATAAATCTATTAAACTGAATTGTCAGCATATGTTGCAAATGTATTTTCATAAACAATACAAAGTTGAAGAGCTTCATGTTTAGATATTTTTAATCACTAAGAAAACATGCATTCTGCAAAATATGCATTCTGGGCCTTTTTGAAATCAGTGGGATTTTGTCAGTGGCTTTACTAGTGTTTAGAGTTGCTAGAGTCTTCCTATTTGTGATTAACTGAAGTCAGACAGCAAATAAGTCTGGAATATTCTCATAATAATGATATCTTAGATATTTTATTTGCTAAAAATAATTTAATTGCTATTATAAGTCACTTTCACCTTTAACTTAGTTGGAATTTTTCATACTCTGAGGCAGACTCAAAATCTTTTAAAGATTCTCAAGACAGACTGAGAACAAGAAGTCTGTATACCACACAAACTGTAGGAGAGATTTTAGAAAAGCAGGCAATGCTTAGCATGCATACTTTCGGATCTCTTCCACAGTGACAAAGTATTTTAGAAACTGTACAATAAATTATCTACTTTTGCTGAAACAATGCTGATGTCTTTTTAAAAGGTACAATGTAAACATTATTTTTATGAGGCCAGTCCCAAAAGACTGGCCTCCCATACTCATGTTTTTATCTGTAGGCTCTTTTAAATTAGTACAGTAGGTCAAAACGTAAGACATAACTACTCGGCTTTTAGATTTTTACTTTTCCATAATAGGTATCAGATGGACTGATTCAGGAGTCATAGATGACCTCCACAGACATACATATTACATAACTCTTTATCTTTACCTTATGAGCAAAACCACACTTTATATCCAGCCAAAAGCAGATCTGAACAGTCAAAAAGTTAAAACATTGAAAACAAGATGTCCATCATGTTATTTTGGTTTAGCCTGCAGGATACGAAAGAGCCCTTTTTGTTACTCTGCTGTTACACACTATTTTTAAAACAACCAGCAGAATGTGTTCAGGAATAAGAATAATGACACCCACTGGATGTTGTTGTCCCACAAACTAATCTAATGCTTACTAATATACAAGTCATATCCTTCAAACAAATTGTGAACTTCAATATTTCAATACAGATCATAGCAGAGTAAGCACTAAAACACACATCAGTACCTTTTCAAAACAAAAGTTTTACATCAACTACAAGACTTATTGAGTTCCAATATTTTCACATTTTAATTCAGTTTCAAATCTCTCTTCTCTATTTTATTTTATTCTGTGCCCCTTTTATCATTATTAAAAGATTAATACGCTTTAGTGCATTGCCATCCTTAATATCCTTTAATCAGAACACAGTTTCACTTTCTAGTTCTGTTATCTGTGTTCTCCTTCTGCTTTTCTGTTTTTCCGTCAGGATTTTCAGCTCTGTATTCTACACACTGTAGGTTAAATTAGACTTGAAAAAGATTAAGGTTCTTGTTATTAACAGCTATGGATGAAAGAGAGCTATTCAGTGTTTGTGATGTAGCCACACTATTCATTCTCTTTACATACATTTGCACTCTCCAGCTCTCCTTTCGCTCCTGCTGTCTCTTTTGCTATACAAATCTTTTCCTTTTTACTGTCTTTTATGCTAGTTTCCCTACCTATTTATTACCCTTCCCAGATTCAAGAAGGATGAGTTCCATCTTAAATCTTCCTCTTTTCCCAGACTCTACTCAGTTATTATGTGATTAGCATGCAGGTTCTCCCATTGCGTTACTGACTCTTCCCTCTGTAATGCGTCTCTCCCTCTCTAACAACAATCTATACATTTCTTTTCTCCTGGCAATGATTTCAGTAGTCTGCTAGTGTTTGTGGTGCCATCTGGGAAAACATATTCTGATAAACAGGACTAGCATAAGCAGACTGTCTCTATCCACTGAAGTCTTACTCTCTTGGATGCCAGTAGCTATGTATTTCTAATGTTAGAGTTTCTTTACAGAAGACTATAGCAAATGAACAGCTCTCTATTCTTCTTTAAATTCAATTCATTGATTTCAGCATATGAAATTTACTGGGCAAACTTTTTGTTCTCTGAATCCAGTACTCACATAATGATGCCAATTAAACAAGGACCCTCCACTGTCATTTTCACATGCTCTGTGACAACCCAGTTTTTCAGCAAGTTCATTATTTCAGGTCAGCTTATTATTACATCCTTTTCAAGAACACAAAGCTGCCAGGGCACATAGTTTTAAACACATTTTTATGCAATTAGGATACTAATTGACACAAATAGATTTTTAAGTAAGTCACAATAGTAGGGACACAACACATCTACAACTATGACACTAAAACTCAGTCTTCCTTTTTGCAGCTGGATCTATATCTGATCCTTCTGAGGTAATAAGAAAAGCAATGTACATGATTACTTAACCTCATCAGAAACAGTTATCAGAAGCAAAGTAAATAGATTTAAACATTTTAAAAGTTCCAGGCCACAACTTCCAGAAGAACAAATGAGATTTAAAACACCACAAAATATCTGAAACAAAACTGGTACTTTAGCAGCTAATCATATTTCATTTAGATCTAGAGAAAAATACACTGATAAGCAATAGATTTCCATTGAACAGTACGGTTTCAATAACACTGAAACTTTCTGAGGTAAGACTTTTTTCTAAACTATCAAACTAAAAAACCCTCAATTTCCTGCTGAAAAAGTTACATTGAATCACTTTGTTATTGCCTGTATTTAGATAAGGCCAAACAGCATAGTAAGAAAATGAAGCCATTGAGCCTCACCAAACATATTTCAACACAGTTGAAACTGGGCTCATGAGAATATTGTGCCGGAAAAGAAAAAAATCTAAGCATCAGGCCTCCCACTCCAGTTATGGATAAAAAGTTCAAAGTCGCAGAAGGGGAATGCTATGCAGTCGCCAGTTCCCCCTCTACTCTTGTTTGCTAGTTTAGATAGACAGTATCTACATATTCTAACCCCCTCGACCAAAAGCAGCATTTTTGGTATATATCCCACACTGTGCTAGCATAAATGTGTGTGAAAAAGTCTCTATTGCATTATTTAAACAAAGCATGATTCACTTCTAAAACTAAGAAGGAAGACTAACTATGAACAAGCCTCAGACATGAGACTTCTCCCTTAGAATGTTAATTTTTTATTTTGCTTGCCTACCCCAAAGTTTTGAGCAACAGAAGATGCAAACTCTCAGCACATTGGCATGCCAACACAATGGTGTTTCAGTTCAGGAATTCAAAGTGGAACTAGCAGAAGTTAACAAAGAATTTGGAAATCCAGCTGAAAAGAAATAAACAGTGATAGCCCCTTTCTATAAACAGATATTCAATATCATTAGTTACTGTGAGGGATTTTTTATTTTAGTTATGCTATTTCATAAGAATAGCATCAGAGCAAATTGCTGGACACAAAACAGGCTGTGAGAAAAATGGCTTTCTAAAATTAATTCAATACATTCCTGTTTCCAAGAATAGTAAATATTCCTGTTTCCAACAATAGTAAATATATGACTGAGTACCTAGTCCTCCAGCATGTGCATCAATGAGAGATGCTGCCACTGCAATCCCTTCAGGGAGTCCGAGATCTTTTGCAGCTTCTGGCGTTAGGCCCTTTCCAACAGACTCTCCAGGAGACAAGACGTGGTTTCCTGGGCAGACACAAGAAAAACCAAACACCTGTCAATTTACTAAACAGAAAAACAAATGTGTATGTTATTACAAGAACTCCCTTCCTCTCCCTCAAGTTAGTGTGGTATATATAAAACAAAAAAGTGCATCAAAGAACTCTATCTGACTAAGAAGTATCTTTCATTATCTGTCTGTATATTAAATACAACCATGCTAGATCAGGCTGTCCCATAGCAATTTAAAAGTTCAAAAGTATTCCATGTCCTATCTAGCCACAGAGAAAGATTTCACCACGAGCAATTAAATCCTGCTTGGCATCTTTCCAGGAGATATGACATACTTCTGCAGAAACCCCAGCTTCTTGGGGTAGTTACTGACTCGGCTGCCTGCAGCCATTCTCTGTGCATGCGAATGAGATTCAGCTCAGCCCGTGCTCACAACTGAAAACTGCACCTGTTGCACAAGGCAGGGGCCCATTTTTTTCCCATTTCCATCCTTTCCACCAGTTTCTACTAGGAATAAGGCGGCTACAGTAACCGAAACTCTGAAAAAGAAACTGGCTTAAGCAGCAAATTCCTCCTATTGCAGCTGTATTTCCTCACAGACTTAAATAATCCCTTTTTGAGCCTTCACTGGCCTTATGAAGTATGAAGAACGTTACGGTCACCCTGAACACAAGCAATGCAACCCTTCCCTCTCAGTCCTGTCAACAGTGAGCCTGGCGGCAGGTCCCGTCTGCATTTGTCTCTGATACCATAATGCACATCAAGTTTTGTCTTGCAAAAACAGATTGTTTCAATAATTAAATCATGGTGATAGAGATTGCTCAGAGCTTAGAAGAACAAATCTAGATTAATTAAACTTTCAGAATTTAAGGACACCCCCCCGACAGCCTCCTCTCTGGCTGCTGAGTATAACCACAGCCGAAGCAATGAGACTGACAGCTCCTGGAACCGCACACACTTCCCTATTTATCTGAAGATTTGGTGGGTGAGAGGCAGTGAAAGGCACAGTGGTAGCTCCCATATACCTCCCTGCCAATACCATGGCTTTCAGTACATATCTGTAGCATTTACTAAATTCAACAAGTCTTCTGGGCAGAGCTGACAAAACTCCTTTTTAAAATAAAGCAAGCCTATTTTCACTGTCAATTCTATTGAGAATGGCACACCTAAAGCACATTCTGATGTGTAGAAAGGAAGTAAAACATCCTCCACAATAGAGATTAATTAAGAGGAATAGCGTATCATAAAATACCAGGAACACACTAATGCCCATGAGCATAATCTTCTAGAAATACAGTTATACTGCCTTACTGTTAGATGAAAAGAAGGTTTTGATATTAAATTCATGGGTGGAAAAGGGGTCGTCAATTTTACATATCGCTTAGATCTTTGTCTTTGCTGTAAATGATGTTGGTTCTTCACTTTAAGGAAGGTGCCCACTTCCTGATGGACGCAGTGTATGGAGCACTTTGTGATTAGACAGCACACACAACTTCTCGGTGTTTGTTTCTCCAAGAGTTTCTATTCTATTGACAGCCACACTGCCACCTCTGAAACGCTGCGCTGAAACTCATACTGGAAATTTAAAACAAGTATGTATAGCCAAAACTTTTGCACTTGACTTTGGGTTTATATTCAAATATCAGGGGCAGTAAGCAAACATCACCATTTAGCTTATACAGAAGGAAGTGATGACATTAAACTACCTCCTCACAGGAAAAAAAAAAAAAACAACTATATTTTATTAATTCTTAGTGTAAAGTCAAAACATTGTGCTAGCTTTTTCAAGAGGTGTATCTTTTGCATTTTTGTCCCCAATAAGTTGGAAAGCAGGATGTTTCTCTTTAAGAGAACTTTTGTATTATCTTTCTGTTTTTTTAAGACATTGGAGAATAATACCAGTAAAACAAAGTTGTCTGCTTCTCCTGACATTCAAAGACCCTGCAGGTGGAAGGAAGTTCAAAAGAGTTCATGCAGCTAAAACCACATCTTTTTCTTCAGAATCAGTTGCCTGACCTGAAAGCATACAAATATCTTGTATATACAGCATGAGATGAAATTAATCTGAAATAAAACCTCTTTCCAGGCACTCAATTCCATGGTTGGCTTGTTTATATCAGTCATACTGGTCAAACATTTCAGTGTGTAATTATTATGTGGTTAAACTCCATTTTAGAGATCAGGGCTACTATTAGACAAAATCTTTTCCTACCAGCTTCTCAATTACTGTATTTCTAGTTAATGAGCACTAAGGGAGCAATTTCAGAGATAAAGATAATCCTTTCTTCTACAGCAGCAGCAGAAAATGACCCTATGGATTCCTTTGGTACTAGTTATATATTGGAACCATCAGCAGCATTGCTATCCCCTATGGGCATAAAGTGTGTAAGAATGTGCAGGGATGGGTTTCTTGTGATTTGGAGATGCAGCATAATAATCTTGTATTTAAAAAAACCACATTAACAGTAGAGTATGCCCCATCTGTTTTAGGAGTCAAGGTAAACCTGAACAATTATTCCTTGACTGAAAGCACTTCCCAACAATCTGGGAAGCGACAGCAGTCAGAAGTCACCCATGACAGGGACTGCGAAGGGCAGTCTCTTAGGTCACCCAACAGTCAGGGAGTGCAGAAAAGAGGTGCCAGCAAGCGAGTGCAGCAAGGAGAGGATACTGACTCTGCCCCTCTACTTCATCCTCCCAGCTTTAGAAATCAATGAAAGCTCTGCTACACCCGTACGATATGTTCACGAGGAGCTTTGTAAAAGGGAAGAAGCAGGCTCTGCATGGGCACTCTTTCTGTCATCATGGAAGTTGCCTTCCCACCCACACAAGTGTGAGTAAGTACGCGTGGAATGGGCAGAGCCTTGACTGAACCACATGGGTAGAGACCCGGAAAGGGAATTATAATTCTCATGGTTTAATCTTCACTGAAAAACTAGAAAACTCAGCTAAGCATCAGCATGCTTAGAATCTGTAGGTATAAAGCTACTAAATGATAAAATAAAAAACACAAAAAAGCAACCAAAGAGGAGCCACAATTAAAAAGTAAAGCATTTGAAACAGATTGTACTCCAGTACTAGACTGGGAGACTGTGAACAGATTCTCACTTGAGCAAAACACAGTGGCTTTAGAAGTCAAGGGACAGCTACTATAAAAATAAAGGTATTCTACAGCTACACACCAGCATTTCAACTGCAGGTGCTGCCACCTTTAAATCCTACCTGTCAGGGGAAAGAAGCTGTCAGAGAGGGAGGAAGGGAAACGAGAGCCGCCTGCGTACAGAGGCGGGCAGTGAGAGTATTACAGAAGGCTCCATAAAAGAGGCAGTGAAAGGACCGAGTCTTCCCAAGGCTCCTGCCAAAGTAAATGTATCGAGTCTTTTGTTTACAGTAGTCCCCTGTGCAAGTCATTTACCTTTGCTATAATGACTTCCAAAATTAGACCTAACCAAACAAACCCATAATGGCTGAAGCTGGAGAACTTTCTGTTTCACATTCATACAGCTGTTTCGCTAATGCAATGCCTTAATCCACAACCTTTTCATTTCGTACGAGACAGACTATTTCTAGCTATTTTTTCCCCTATAAAGCAGCGAGTTTACAAAAGGAAAAAGCTGTCTGAATCTCTTCCTCCTCTTTTATTCTTCTTCGAAGACTAATGTTAGAATTTGCTATGATCAGGTTTTGTTTAAAGAATTCATGTGGCACCAACGACCCTCTACCTTTTTAGGCGGTTACCACAGCGACCAGCTATTTACCAGACGCAACACACAAGGCAGACAATACATCTTCAGTCAACTTTAGTAATCAAAATTCACTGTACTGGCTTACTAATATTTAACAGAACTAGGTACTTTAGGATGTAGACCTTTTTAAAAAACAACAAAAGCAGAGCACAGCAGGGGGCCCAGCTGACTCAACTATGATATACTCACTGAGAGCAGCTTTTCATCTATCATGCAGAACGTGGCTGCATTTCATATGCACTTATATTTGGCTGTATAAGTGCATAAAAATACAAAAGGAAGAAAATCAAAAGGAGATATCCCTTTTCTTCACTAACTTGACACAAGCAAACCTGAACTCGGATATTTCAATCCCTTGCTGAAATCCCAGCAACCTCAGAAAAAACCCAACCAAAGGGTACATCTTGTCTCCGTTTTATAGCCTCCCCCAAACTGGACAATCTAAATGCTTTTTTAAAGACAATACACAAAACAGATATCCTCTTAAGTAAGCGATATATAACACGCATTGAAGAAGTTATCTAGTTAAACAAAACAGTGCTAAATAAGCATCAAAGGAAACAGGACCCTAGTAAAAAGAAGCACCGTCCATCCAAATGGATCTCGTAATAAGCAGCGTAAGGGATTTCCCCGCTCTGTGCTTTGTTCATTACAAAGCTTGTAGGCAATCTCCAATTTTTGTGTTTTATAATAACCCACACAATGCCAAAACTCTGGGATATGCAAGGAATCTGAATAAATAATATTATAGCTCTTCTGATACATCATCCCAACCCTATCTCACATACAATACATTACCAAATATCCCTCTCAATTACATACAATACTCACATTTAACTGAGATATGTATGGCTGATTGTTCTACAATTTTTAACCCAGCTGATTAGCAAAAATAGCGCCAAGATCAGAAGGAAGCAGGATAATGATGCGGACTATAAGATTATAATATTATTTTTTTCTTAGGACTGAATGCATGGTGGTTAAAGGGTGTTAGAAACAGTCAGATTTGGGGCTTTTTTAACCTGGAAATACCCTCCATAAAATTTCCTGGTTGGCAGTTAAAAACTTCAGAATTTTCATTCAGGAAAACCCAAACAAATTGTGATATTATAGGCCAGCTTATTTAAAAGTGAGAAAAACAGTTGGTTAAACAAAATCACTTTGGCTTTCTTCAGTTCAAAATTCATCTCTGTCTATGCGAGCTGCCACAGTAGCTTGAGGCAAATCTAATTTGGGTCCCTTCCATCCCACTCTCCCATACAGCTTATGCCTTTGGCTGAACTACATCTCAACTACCTAACATGTAATTACTTAAGGCAGACATATTAGGTTGCTAAATACTGGCAAAAGCAAGCAACCTATGTGCAGGCAGATCCTGATTCATTAAGCTGAAAAGTAAATTGGTCTGCAGACCATAGGTGCCTACTTTAACAAAGACTACTGCCTTCTTGTCCAAATGAAAGAGAGCTACTTCATGTATAAATGATAAGCTTTCCTGGTTAAAGGTCAAAAGAAAAAGAAAAAAAGCATTCTGCATCATTGGATCATTAGGCATGTACATTGACGGACGTGACTTGAGTTTTCATTACTAGATTTCAGTGAAACAGTGCAGAATGAACACCTCTTGTAATGCATGGTTCACTACTCACTATGCTGACATGCGTGTGGGTATACAATACATGTATCTGGATGTCCTACTAAGTAACTGGATGCAATGTATTTGCACCCAAACTCAGCTACCCGATCTCACGTTTTTGCTTGCAAACAATAATTTCAACAGGCTGATAATTTAGATTTCTGGCACTTTACAGTACTATATTCCTAATAGTCTCTCTAAATACAAAGATCATCAATGCAGATGAAGTGACTATTGCTACACTTTCAGAGTGGCAAGTAATCAGACTTTGGTTTGGTACAGTACATCACTAATGACTGTACAGGCAATTTAGCTTGTATTAATTACGGATTATTACTTAACAGAATGTTTTTTATTACTGGATGTTTTTTAATAATTCACGTGATAGCAACTCCTCTTTGAAGAAATAATTACCTCTTTTTCAAAACCAAAAGAAATGACAGGCCAAAAATAACCTTATCGGTTACTGAAAAGATGCTTTGGAATCCTTCAGCTAAGCTTTTGATACCTGCACAATCTTATTCCCCACCACATTGACACAGTATCCAGTTCTAATACCTGTACTGAGAAGACACTGATGCATTATAAAGGGTTCAGAAATGAGTCAGGAAAGCAATTACAAGGATTGAGAAGTATGACAGTTCACATAAGAGTTTTGGTGAAAAACCTCAAGCAGCTCAGTGTTTTCCTTTAACGTAGAAAATTTCAGTCTGTGCAGGTCAGGCATGTCACTACAGTCTGCCAGACAGGAGTAGGAAGTTAAAGTTCAGATGAAAAATAAAGTGTATTCTTTAATTAATTCATTAATTTTGAGAAATGACAGCAACTAACAATCAACAACCTTTAAGTCTGAAGTGGGCTTTCCATCACAGGAAATTATAAAATCAAGATTGGTTCTAAGATACACTTTAAACTACTTAAACATTAATTTTAGGGAGTCCAACAGCCTCTGACTTGGAGGAAGTTGGCAAATTGTTTGAAATAGTCCTTCTGGTTTTGTGAATCCTGACTCATAAAGTAGACATCACTGGTTTAAAAGCTCTCTCAGTGTGAGGCTTAAGCAAAAAAAAGAAGATGAAGAACAAATCAGGACCACGGAGAGGAAGAGTCAGGTAAAAAGAAAAAAATACCTAGAACTATTCTGAGAAATGCTTTTTCTTCTTTTCTTTTTTTTAGAAGTGTATGAAACGTAAGAAAGGAGGATAATATTCGAGAAATTTAAATATTAAACAAGCAGAACAGGCTCGAAGTCTGCTCAAAGCTTCTCCTATGACTTTTAAAAACAGAAATTCAAAGAAAAAGCTCCTAGTTTTCATACTAGAAAGAAAGAGGAAGTTCACAAGTCCACAATGTTGCCAGAGTAGAAGAAAAAATGATTCCCCAGGCAGACAGAGCTTGAGACCAGAACTCTAGAAGTGGACAGTGGGAAATTTTTTTATTATTATTGTTTTTTGACAGCTCTAAGCTTTTACTATTAGTTGTCTAAGCTATGACGAAGCCTGAGGATGAAAGAACACCACACAGTACTCCTCACTTCTTGCAGCAGAGAGGAGGGAGAAGTGGAAAGGTACCTTCTGCCAGCAGGACTCAACCTGATGATGAGCAGGGTGAATGATGGTTCCTTTCCTTACAGTGGAAGAGGAATGGAAAATGTCACCCAGGAAACACTGTGAAGAAACCTTAGCTACCTGAGTTTAGCCCAGCCTATTAAAGAACAGTTATTGGAAAGAGGAAGAATATCTCAGGCTGGAGAAACTGGCCGACAGGACACTTTGTGAAATTCAAGAACGGGAAAAGCGAAGTTCTGCACACGAGGTGGAAGGACCCCATGCACCAGGACAGGCTGGAGGCCGACTGTCTGGAAAGAAGCTTGGCAGAAAAGGACCATGAGGTCCGGTGGACACACCATGTTGAACATGAGCCAGTGATGTGCCCTTGCAGCACAGGCGGCCAACAGCCTCCTGGGCTGCATTAGGAAGAGTGCCACCAGCAGGCCAAGGGAGGTGATCCTTGCTCCCTGCTCAGGAGGCCACATCCGGAGTGTTGCGTTTTATACTGGGCTCCCCAGTACAGGAGAAACATGGACATACTGGTGCAAGTCCAGAGAAGGACCTCAAAGATGACAGAGGCATGTCGTACAAGGAGAGACTGAGAGACCTGAGACTTTAAGCCCAGCAAAGAGAAGGCTTGGAGGTGGGGGGGCAGGGGGAGGTGGGGGGGCAGGTCTTATCAATGCATATACAAATATCTGATGGGAGTAAAGGTGACGGAGCAAGACTCTTCTCAGTGGCACCCAGTGACAGTACTAGTGGCAACGAGCACAAACTGAAATACAGGAGATTACATCTAAACAAAAGAAAAAATGTTTTTATTGGGGAAAGATGGTTAAGACACTGGAACAGGTTGCCCAGACAGATTTTGGAGTCTCCGTCCTTGGAAATACTCCAAACTCAACTGGACACAGCCCTGAGCAACATGCTGCAGGTGACCCCGCTTTGAGCAGGGGGAGCTGGACTAGGTAATTTCCAGAGGTCCCTTCTAACCTCAACCGTTCATGTGATTCAGTGATCTCAAGGTGGAAAAAACATAAAATAAAATAGAAATCACAGGAACATGTAGCTTTTCTGAGAAAAATTATTTCTAACTTCTTACTGCTGAATCATATATTATGAAATGATGCCTCAAGCTTTGAGGAAGGAGACACCCTAAAACCTCTTTGCGCTGTGCCAGTTTCAGCTCCTTTACAGTTGCTAAAGCTCTTGGACAGACTGAAATGACAGGAAGCCAGAAAAATGTTAGCATATTTGGAACACTCTTCAGTTGTAAATTCCATGGATTTTGACAGCATGTAAGTGTAAATATCCCCCGATTAATCCTTTTAATTTTGTCTGAAATTGTAACGTGTTGTAATTTATTGGGGATAGCAAAAGACCGAAGAAAGACAGATAAACGGACTCCATACTTAAGAGAATCCTTTTACTTATTATTCTCTACGATTTGCAAAGTATAGTGTTTAAAGCTTGTTGTTACAATCCAGCTTTATGAAGAACTGGCAGCTACAAGCTGACCTGAAAGAAAAATCATCATCCCTTTCTCTCAGCCTTCAATGAAATCCCTCATATACTCTGGAGCATCTGGCATCAAAGGGCTTGGAAGAGATAGAAAACTGGCAGAACTAATGGATTGACCATTCCCTTCACAGCTGCTGTAGCATAAGTTAATATTGACTGTATTCTCCCACCCTGGACTGAATCTTCCATTTTCAGTCTAAATGTAAATAAATGAACAGAAGTTCCAAGTATTAAAACTGACTACTTCTGACAAAATACAAAACCTAAACAGGCTCTATTTAAATGTAAAAAGTGAGGTATATAATACCATTATCTTCATTAGCTTTGTATACGGAAGTAGACGCTGGCACATGCAAGAATATAACCATTCATATAATAACATGTTCATGAATAAACAGCCTGCTGTTTTGTCACTCGTTTGAATGCCTAAAGGAACACAGAGTTGCACCTACGTTTGAAAACCCAGCATATTGTAAAGCTTGCGCACAGTAAGAATGACAGCAGGTACCAACCAAGAGAGTCAGAGCTATCAAGTCCCAAATCATATACAGTTCTCTTTATTATGAATTTATGAATAAGTACTACAAATGAAAGAGCATGAGAAAAGAACACCCAGTCTTACAATTCTACAGTTCCTTCTTTTCAGGGTACTCAAAAATGGCATACGCAAGTGCCCAGGTACAGGAAAACATCAAGCCTCCAGTCCCCAAAGTCCTGGAATTAAGGGAAGAGTTACGGACAAGGGATTGCAAAGTGCTAGGGCTGTACGCTAAAGCACAAACAGAGTGCTGGAACGGGGAAGGTGACACTATGGTACTGATGTATGGGAGTAAAGACCACTAACCATAAATGCACTTTAGAGTCAAGTCAAATCCTTCATAATTGAAAACACAGTGCCAAAATTTAAAAACAAAATTAAAAAAAAAAAAAATCAGAAGAAATCCTACTGGAGGTGGATTGAGGCAATCTGTGGAAAACGGGAAGCATTCTTCTTGAAGGTGGCTAAGAAAGACGAGTGGGTAAAAGATCCAGAGTGGGATTTAAGTAAAGAGATGTATAAGGACCAGAGGGTGTTCTTCCTTACACCACCATCACCTGCAAAGTCAAAATCAAACATGAAAGAATTCTGCCAGTCTTATGCTAAAGCAAATTAAGCAAAGCTACAGTTTTAGAGTTATGAAACAGAGAGAGAAGTGCTGCTTGAAGACAGGCATAAAACGCCGATCTCCATATTATCCAGTCATATGAAAGGTTAAGGGAAAAAAATCCAAGTAATTTTAAGAAACAGTTTATCATTTTGTGAACAGGATTGTTGATGATGGTTGTCTACAAAACCCTATCTGCTGATACCACGATCTGTCCATGCAAGAGTTATTTTCATTAGCTTATTCATTTCAAGCACTCAAAGTTCAAGGCAAGCACTGAATTTCCTTAAAACTTGTGAGATTTAAACAATCCAAATACTCTTCTCAGTTTTGCCTCAGATGTTCATAAAGATCCCATACGTATGAGCTGTGTATTTATTCACTTTTGAGGATGTGGCTGTAAATTCCTAGTCAGGAAAAGCTGGGAAATGGGTTTATGAAATCGTTATCATGTTGAAGGGCTGTATTTCCAAGTATGAAGCTTGCTTTTCAAAAAAATACTTCATTAAAATCAGTGTGCTGCTCCATCACAGATGAAAGAAGGTGACAAACACCCCTTTACAAAAGACAGCATTTTAGCCTTCAACACATGATCTACAATAATAATAAAACCTATTCTGCAGTACCTGCAATGCTCTCTCAGACAAAGGTGCCATCTTCAACCAAAAAAAAGACCTGGCATAAAATATTACCATTCAATAAAAAATCATTATTTGGTCCCTTAAGTAGCCCCTGAAGTAGAGGGCTGTGGTGAAAATTTATCGCCCATTTTCCTCCAAATGGAATATACGCTTCAGTACCCTAAGAGGTCTATAGTACATGAAATTTTAACGGAATTGTTAATGTCTTTCTAGGTTTTATAATACCACAAAGAGATACTCATCATGTGCTTTCACCACAGCAGATAAATGCTAATGCCTGTAGTACACAACACTTTCATAGTGGTTTTGAATACAAGCCATCTTCTACTCTCTTGGTGGGCAAATTAATGGGATCAATAAATTTTGTAGTATCTCCAGATAACACTCTTTACCTTCACAAACGTGATCAGTAAATTCATGATGTACAGAAGGGACCACAAACAACTTATTATGTGGATTCCCTGAAAGGTTAGTCTGCTCTGAGAAATGTAAAATGTCAAAGGCCTGGGAGTTTTCATATGTGAACCCACGCCTTGATGTGGGAAAGGTCTGTGGAAGATCCTAAAGGTCAAATGTGAGGGTCTCCCTTATCAACAAGGTCATATGTTAAGTTAAACTGAAACTAAAAGAAGCATACTACCTGGAACCACCAGCACCACTCTGATTACAGTAAATATATTTTTAAAGGGCAAGACATTTTAAAAGTGATGTTTAAAAGTGTATTTATCAGAATAAAGAAACAGATACATTAAAGAAGTTGTTCCCAGGCAATTTCCATAAATATTTCCAGTGTCATGAAAGTTAAAGCTACTTCAAAAAAAAGTCTAGTCATAACTATTCATCTATAGCTCCCTCTGATTGGAAACAATAATGATTTCCCTAGAGATTAAAAAAACCACACAGCTTTTCTGCCTATTTTAAACTGGTAAACGATATATTTACTTTTGTTACAGTAAGAAAATTTTGCTACTTTTATCTTGTGACATTTTGCTTTGTTTAGAAAGAAATGATGATTCAGAGCCTGCTAATCTTTTAGGAGAGATATGTGAGAAAAATACTATTATCTCTCTTTACAAGGGGAATGTGCAGGCATTAAAATATATCCTTGTATTTGAGCTGAACAAACCTTGAGCAGACATACACGGACTTCGACAAGCTTGAGAACAGAAAAGGAAATTCCAGCAGAATTACTTCAGACTTGTTAGGTTTTTGGTTTTGTTTTCATTTTAGGAGGAGTTTTTGACCATGTACAATCTCCCTTCAACCTACTCTTACCTAGGTTATCTGGCAATTTCAAGTTCCTTAATCTGCAAGCCAGCTAAGTCTACTGCTTCGAATTCTTTTCTGTCAGCCACAGCACACTATGATGTGCCTCCTGGAAGCACATAATCTGACTGTTCATCCCTACGAGTTACTTTAAAAAATTGCCTTCCTTTTGTATAATGTGCTGAAGTTAACGGCAGCTGAGACTGTTCACTTATGGGACAGCACCCTGAAGCAATATTATAAATATAGCTTGAGTTGAGTTTGGGCTAAGTGTGATCCTGTGTTCATTGTGCTCAGTGTAGCATTTGTGGGCTCCTGGGAGGAGGTCTATGCAGTGATGGTGCCTCGCTACCAATGCCGACACCTTGGGGGTTGGCAGGAAGGAGTCTTCCACTAGACAAGACCATTCCAGTTGCAGTTCGACCAGTGCTGCTCAAGTGACTGAATGGCACTTTCCTGGTAGGTGGATCTACACTGTCCTGATTAATTTAAATGAAGTAAAGGAAAGCTGAGCTCATTGAGAGTGCTCTCCCAAATCCAACAACACTGAACACTCATTAAAACAAGCAAACCCCCCAAACTTTCACAGGAACAATGTTACCATTCCCATTTTCCCACGTACAGGGACACTGATAAGATTAAGGGTGGCAGAAAGCAAAGCACTTCCACGGCACACAACACAGACCTCAGCATTGTTCAGTAGCTTCTGGGTGGGGAGTGAGTTGCTTTCTTTTGGTGTCTTTTGGTCTCCTTCTGAAGCTAAACCCTTCCAAGAGACTCCAACAGGTGCGGTTTAGAAGCTAAAGTCAAAGGAATGAATGAGTAGTTGCTATCTGGTTTCCACATTCGTACAGAGAGCTCCTTACTCCCTTTTCACAGACACATGAAGGTAGGTCACCGTCCTGCTTTTTTGTGATTTTATCACACAGCTAAATATAATGAATGTAACACCTTCCTTTTTAAAAAAGGCAAGGTTAGACAAATGATCATAGAAATAAGCACATATTCTACCTAAGGCCAGGTTTCAGCATTATTATGCAAAACAAAAAGTATCTTATACTTTGGATACACCTAAGGTAATCAGCCCAAGAATCTGAAAATCAACGGATTTCTCAAGGTGAGTAAAAGTATGTGCTCTTCAGAAGCTTCAAGTTCTAGCCTACAGTTTGGTGCAATTCTGGAGGTCAGATTCTGCTTCTCCAATTCCAGGTGAGACGCACCCAGGTATTCTATGGTTCATTTCTTGAAAATCAACGCAATTGCCCAGGGAACTAGACACTTTCCCCATTAACTCAGGAAAATATTTTTGTCTTGCAAGAAACGCCTATCAACAGAAGTTAATTTACTGCTTTATTCTGTAAATGTTGTGTTTTAACAAAAATGTAAGCCTGATATTGGAAATTAATGATTTTTGTCTTGCTAAATGTTGAGCCATATATAGATTAGTTTTATGAGGCTTCCATCACAACAAAAGGCCCTTTTTATTAATGGCTACTTTATCATTTAAAACATGTATGTTTAGTTACTTAAAATGGCAAATTGCTTTGCACTGCCCTTGAAGTGCATTGCATAAATATTGTATTAAAGCCTTAGCTTACACTTCATAAATAATTTATTTTTAAAATACTCTTCCATGAGACCACCAGCTGCCGAGATGTTCAATTTTCTGGTAAAAACATGTATTTATTGCAAGTCTTATTTTAACTTGTTGAAGATTTGCTAAAAGCCACATGTGATAGATGTTCGAAGAATTGTATTCAAACTAAAACCTCAGGAAGCTAAAAGCCTAATACTCCTAGTAGGTTTTATACCTTTGCACAAGCAGTTTCAGTTGCAGGGGGAAAAGCTGAAATCTATTGAAGGAAGCTTTCAAGTACAATTTTCTGATAACCTGAAAATGACTTACAGGATATTTTGTGATGATCAGAAAAGTTGATAGATTTCATTACATTTCATTTCACTACAGTCCTCCCTACGCCATTCCCATTTCATGTTGCTGCATTTAAACTGCTGCACAAACTTGTTCAAAGTGCTAGACATTAAAAAAAAAAAAAAATCAAAGGAAATTTCAGATAATTAACTTTGATGAATGAGCATATTTTAATTCATGTCTGGTAATATTCTTGTTAATGACATGTCTGCTTAGGACATCCATTAAAAGTCCATTAACTTAACAGGGAAAGTCTAATAAAGTTATCCTGGAAATTTTCTGGTATATTAACATTATGGACTTTTAATGAGTATCTGCTGTAGGAATTGCTATTAGCAAGGCTGCCATTCTAATTAAACTTAGGCTCTAAGAGAGTGAAAAAAACAGTATGAAGATAATAACAAGCAGAAGTAGCACTTTTTTTGAAAATTACTATAAGGGAGATTGGTACAGGTCACAAAACATGCTGTCAGTAACAGCTATAAATTACTACGTTGTGACTTTTGTTTGTAGCCTGCCACCCAATATACCCGTATCAGATGCTTCCTTCATGTAATCAATCGCTGAGGCTCCCATTTCTCTATTGTTGAGACTGAGCAGTACTGAAAGGCTAGCTAGGCCTTTCAGAAGGGTAGAAGATACAAAATTTAAACACAGTTTTTAATGACAACGCAAAGTAAAAAGTGTACTTAGGAAAGCTGTTACCTGTGGGCATCCAGCCTTGTTATCAACCCATCTGAAGCTTCATCAAGTCCTGCCACATTTCTGCTGACATTCACAATAATACAGCGAAAGATCTTTTTATATGTATGTCTTTTTATATATACACATATATATCTTTTTATGTATATGTATAAAACAAAATAACCCCCTGATATACCTATTTTTTCATACTTATCCTTCACCACATCTTCCAAACCAATCATTTTCCAGAAACTGTCATCCCAACCTCCATCTGAAGTGTACGTCCACTTGCACACTACTGTACAGAGGGACCTAGAAAAGAAACAATATAGGCACAGAATCAGGAAAATGAACACATTTGGTTTTAAACTTGTGACTAGAAAGAAGTTTCTGCAAAATGATCTCTTCATTCAGTGGTCAAAAATTCCAAGCATAATGCTAACATTAAAAAAAAAATTGGTTACTGTTTGGAGTGCACGTCTTGAGATACCTTAAAAGGACCTTATGTTTAAGATTCTTCTCTGCTGAAACAACTCCTGGTCTGGCCAGTTCATTGCATAAATCAGTCAAATAACAGGCCATGCATATGCCCAGAAGACAGCATAGCATGAACATAACAGCTCTTTAGCAAGCAGCTCAGAGAAAGATTCCTGCTTCTCCAGGCTGTACCTAAACAACGTTTTGCACACAGTATGTCCTTAGAAAAACTTTCTATTACTTATGTTCAAGCTGAATTACAATTTACAGGAGATTACGTATGCACTGATAATTGGGTTAAATGGCACTGCTTCAATACCTGCAGGTACAAAAGGCCTTTATCAGGTGAATGTGTATAAGCAAAATCGCATCCAACTACCAGAGTTTCTGCATAGCATGTGTTCACGTACCACTGTCTTTAGGTCTGTATTTCAGCAGAAGCCGATGACAATTCAGTGACATGCTGAAACAGCATTAGCCACGATGCAGCTGAGTGCATTATTAAGTTCTTGTTTCAAGTCTCATTCCTGATAAGCTGATGCTGAACTTCACTATGACAGTACAGCATCACAAGGGCAGACTACAGGAACAGAATACAAACAAAAGACGAGAACTTGCAGAAATGTCTATCATAGCAAATAGAATGTTTTTCTCCTAAAATGATCCATATCCCCAACCTCTCATTCCCCCCAAAATAGGAATAACATTCCTGAAGATTTAGTATTACACAGACTGTTTCGTGTCTGAACACTAAGAACCATCTCAGAAGATCAGTATTTAACTGTGCTTCAAAAGTCAATAAACTAAAAGGTATTAAAAATGCTAAATACTACTGAAAATTTCAGCTGCCTGTAGTCCTGGGAATACTACCGTACCATCAAGTGCAAGACATCTCAGATGCATCTCAGGGAACACAACATCATAACTGTCCTCAAAGAGAAACCCCTTTCAGAGATGCATTTTCTTTGATGCCTTACAAGACAGCTTATTTGTGACTCATTTTTAGCCAAGGTGTGCTTTCACAGACATATTCTTTTTATTAGGATGTTAAAATTTGAATGTGTATCTTCAAAACAAACTGAATTTTACTGGAGCATTTGACTTTTGCTTGCAGTTTCGCATAAGTAAAATCCAAACAAAATTCCTGTCTACAAAAAATATTTTTTTAGTTAAAGTAAACCCTCCCTTTCATCCAAGTGAACTACGTAGGGACCTAAATAAGGAGAATTAAACTGAAAGTCTTATTATTGTATTATGTATTGTTACTGTTGTGGTTTAACCCCAGCCAGCAACTAAGCACCACACACCTGTGCTACCCTGTGGCTAGTTGGGGTCAGCTGTCCTGGCCATGCTCCCTCCCAGCTTCTTGTGTACCTGCTTGCTGGCAGAGCATGGGAAACTGCAAAATCCTTGACTTAAGATAAGCGCTACTTAGCAACAACTAAAAACATCAGCGTGTTATCAACATTGTTCTCACACTAAATCCAAAACACAGCACTGTACCAGCTACTAAGAAGAAAATTAACTCTATCCCAGCCAAAACCAGGACAGTTACTTACATTACCATAATGCCTAGGAAAACCAGCTCTGGACAATGACCCACCATTTACAGCAAGGTACAATTACTGAACAAAGAAGGAAGACTGCTTCCTTCAGGAAACTTCAAAATAAGACAGCAACGTAGCTGATAGTCAGATACAGTGAGGTGTCCCAAAGAATGTCACACATATCAGCACCTCCAACCCGTACCTACAAAACACAATCAAACCCAACTAGATACTCAAAATACTAAGTATTCAGTCAAAGGGAGAGACAAAACTTCACACAAAATGCTTGCTGCTAGTACAGATCCCGTTGCACTTTTCCTGTCTAGGCAAAGTAGAGCTGCTTATTTTACAGTCATCGCAAAAAGCATGCAGCAAATAATAAAGGATTTGGTCTTTTTGAAAAAGAGGCCACTAAGGGAATGGATTCTGCTACTTTCAAGCTCGACAAACATCCTTGTCATAGTTTCCCATTCATTTATATAGAAATACCCCACAAACCAAACAACAGTGAGTGCCTCTCCTCCATTAAAACAGTAACAGAAACTAACAAACACATCAGCAAACAGAACAGAAAAACAGAAGCTGTTTTTATTTACTGTCTACAGATCAAAGCTAAAGCTTCTAGACACTGATACTGTACACACAATAAAGCCAAATAAGAACAGGAAGAGCCTTTCCACACAGCTGGAAAACTATCTGGAACTCAGATTCACCATGTTTTGGGGGTTTACAATCAGAACAAAGGATGTACAAGCGAGGGCAGGATTCTCACAAGGTGGGGACAGCTAAAGGCACTATCCTCGGTGTAAATCCTCTTATGTGACACTGAGTAGAAGTTCGGATTATTATATGGACTCCTCGTACTCCCATTTTCTCATCCAGGACAGAAATGTGTATTTTAAATGCATCATATTTCATTTCATTCTGTTCTTTTGGAGTGACCATGGTTTTACAACCAGAGGACTGGTGATGTTCATTCAGAATTCCACTGTTTATAAAGGTGCATTGTTTGCTCTTTGCAATGAGAGAATTTATTAACATTACACATTTTGGGGGAAAAAAGAAATAGAGATAACTACTTATATCCTTATAAATACTGTGGAGATTATTTCAGGGTTACTCTTCAAACAATTTTGAACACCCCCCCCCCTTTTTTTTTTTTTAAAAACAGTTTAAGAATAGATCAGACAATTACAATTCAGTGTCTGGTTCGAAAACAGAAAAGCACATGACCTGTAACTACAGCAATGACAATGTTGATATAAGAAATTCCAATTTCCAAGGATTTAAAAGCCAGACACAGAAATCTAATTAGGACCTTTGACAAAAACTGGGTGAATAAATAAATTCTAGGCTGAACAAAATACTGGGAAAAAATAAACATTTTCCCCAAATCATCTCAAACCTCTCATTAAAAGGAAAAATAAAGACACGGTATTTGAAATAAAGATCATTTCATCACTTTAGGAAAAATTTAGACATAAAGAGTGAAACAATAATGCATCAAGTTTTCCCAAATATAGTAAATACCAAATCATAACAAATTATCATCAGAACTGAACATGTATTTTTCTAATTAGATCAATGCTATGAACTATTGCCGCACCCTGAAAAACGCTCTAAGGATGAGAGCTAAATGTCATGGCTCCCCACTTTCAAAGATCACAAAGCAACTCCCTCTGAGTCTCCATGCTTATCCAAAGAGAAACCAGAGCAGCCTTGCTGGACTCCGAAGAGCATGTTTCAAACAGGGTCCAATTCTTCCATATAGCTCACTCTGAGGAACACCACATTACATATATAGGCCCACTGAAACAGTGTGAATGGGGACAGACCGGCCCTTGCCAATCCACCGAATTCCAGCATACTGGAGCTCTCTTACTGGATATGGCTGGACTGAACACAATCTAGTATGAAATGGCAATGGGTCTGTGAGCATTTTCATCCTATTTGTGTAGATTTATAAATGCAAAGTGCTTACAGAAGAAGGATAAATACATGATTTCTGATTGAATTTTTAATACAATATAGAAAACATGAACTGGGAAGGACACCTCTTCCCAAATGAATTAACTGGCAGATCAATAAGTGGAAGGTTCTGATATGAAGACCGACCTCAAATCTGAGCTAAAACACTAACCCATTATGTTGGTAGGTTTTTATTTTCCTGGCCACAACAAGAACCTCAAAACACTTGTAAATGCAGTCCGAGCATTTATACTTCTCTGGGATTTAAGCTCCTTATTCCACCCTTGCCGCCACTCAATTGCCACGTAAGAAGTAGATGTTTAATTGAACAACACAGCTTTATACAAATCCTTAATATCTAAGAGAAAGTACTATACTGCAGAAAGGCATTCTGCTCTCTTAGATAATAGTTCAAGAAAAAAGGATTTCGAGATGCCCGTAATGACAAATTAACTTCACTATATGCTTCAAAAGAACCTGGATGTGTTCAACTCAAATCCCTGCCACTTACCTGATGAGGTGCTCTAATAATTACACACAGCTCCTCAATTTGTATATCCTAGAGAGCTGTATGCACATGCAGAGAGAGCAGTTTGTTCATGGTTTTTCACCTTTGAATACCAATGGCATAGATATATAAGGGCAATCGCTCAGAAATTCTCCTCCAGAGTATCATCCTGAGAAAGGGAAGGCATGACTCGTAACGGAAAAACTGTATCCAAAAAGACATTATGGTAAAGAGGAAGCTGAGGAACCAAATCATTAGACCAACAAAGAAAGCCTCAACTATCAGAAAATTTTGCATTTCACAGCAACTCCTAAATTTTATGAGATGAAGGGCAGACATTAAACAGAAACAGTACTGATATTCACTGTGGTATATTCCTTTTTTATGAACTATTTGGCAGTATTGCCTCAATTATTTGGCCATAAACACCAGACTTGCACTAGCTGAAGCTGGATGAAGCAGATGGATAGAAGCAAATGTTCCCCTTACTTCACGATCAGGATCAACTGGGTTCAAAGGTGCTGAGTTAATAGGCAATTGTCTAGGCAACAGTCCTCTCCCGACTGCCTAATTTAATGCAGGACTTGAGAAGACATGGTGCAGAACCCCTCAGTAGCACAGGCCATATTTAGCTAGGCTGAAATACCACGAATTTGAAGACTGTTTTCCTCAAACATATTCCCAATACAATGAAATGAAAGATTTCCTTTCTCTGTTCAGAACAAAAAGTTTTGCTTAGAATACTCCTACTGAAAAAAACAACCCTTTTGCATGGAAAATTTTTGTTTTATTCAAACCAGATTTTCAACAGGAACATGATTATGTTTAGAGTTTCTTACAAATTCTAGTCTACAAAGAACTATAGGATCCCTTGCATTCAACAGCCTCAAGAAAAAAAAATGCCTGCCACATTCATTACAAAGTAGATTTGGCTGGGCACAGCATATTACACAATCCTTTCTATTACTGTCTAGCTCTGAGTTTTTGCACATCTCTTGCTGAGACTGCGAATGTGCTGAAGTCCTGTATGACCAGAATCTCAGTATTCTGAAGAACCCCCAGCAGTATGTCCTCATTAGAAAACCATGAGGTTGAGGGAGTCTGTAGTGACTGAACACACACTGCTAATTCCCAAAATGCTGTCTGGAAGCAACTATTTGCCCCCACCAATCTTCAAAAGGATCCAGGGGAACTAGACTCGTGGCCAAAGCAACTCAGGTGCTCAAAGTTAGTTTATATGTGGCTCTTCCCACCACATATTGTCTACCCATTCTGAGTATTCTCTCTCACTCTGTTGTACTTCTTGGAGAGAAGGAAATCAGATACACTCATTAAAAAATGGGAAATACTGTACGGTCTTAGTTATCTGCATAAAAATGTATCTAAAAGACAAAGGTCACAAAAAACTTCTCTACACCTACGTAAGAGTTGCCAGAACTTTACGCTTTGGTCTGTTCTTCGCTGACACCATCTCCAGCGCTCCAAAAGGCATAAAGCAAGCACGGACATGATCCCAGCTCTGCAGAGATTCTGCCCTGCCTGGGAGAATACTTGCTATCTTTGACAACAAAATACTGTTGGGGGGCTATTCCATAACTGCAGTGGTCTTCTGGAAGTCATCCTAATTTTGAGTATAGGTTAATATAAAAGTCCTACTAACAAGGACAGTTACTAAAAGAAACAGTTTTTCCCTGAAAAGTGACCCCATAAGGCATTTATACATGACATTCCATTCAAGAGGGTTGGTACAATACTAGTTAGCCTGGACAATGACTCAGCTATCAGTTTTAAAGGCAGAGGAGCCTGTCTTGATCATCCTGAAGTGAATGGAAGCTTTGCTCTTGATTCCAAAGCAAAAGGATCTGCTTCATTCATCCTAACTGCTCAGAAATGAATTTAAACTCATTAATATAATTAATCTTGCAGGCATCGTTAACAGTGTAACAGTTTAATCACAAAATATGTTCAATGGATCACTTCCATGAAAAATGTCCTTGCAACCTGGCTGTCATACAGAGAGTGACTTGGTGGTGATGAACTAAAACCAACTGCACTTGCTGAGGACTGTACCAAAGCTAAGTCCTACAGAAGCTAGGACAGGGTATAGTTAGGTCCCAAAAGGAATAGCGTGCAGTAGGATAAAGTAACTTTCTGTGGTCTGTTGGCCAAATTTATTTAAAGCTACAAAGAATCAAGAACTAAGAAAGCTATATGACATTCCGAAAGCAAAGAAGGAGACCTGAAACAATGGAGTGTGACTGTCACAACATCAAACATGTTTTTTCTTTTGTTCTGCAAACTTTAAATTTAAAACAGATTTTGAATTCAAATTGAAAACCAGGGCTTAGGTTCTGCTCAAGTGAACTTCTCCACATACCGACATCTGGACCAAGCTGTCAATGTCCTCCCAAATTATGCACCCCACAGTCTCGAGGCTTTTCACAAAAACAAGCAATTCACCGCTCTAACACATTCACAGATCTGACTGTGGTTTTTGCAAAAATGTTCCAGACAAAAAATTAAGACACAGCACACATACTCCCAGCATCCAAGCTTTATATTAAAGAGAACTGGGCATTGGTACTGCAAGAGCCTGAAATACAGCAGAGGTTATCACAGAGCAATAGGAAACATGCAATTATTCTCTGCTCCATTATGGCTAATGCCATATACATTAATACATGACCTTTGAAATAGAACCAGATTATTAGATCCACATACACCACTGGTATTTATACCTGTCATGCCAATGTCTCTGCCTGCTCGGTGTATTTGGCTGCTTTGGGGGAAATGGGAAAAGAGGACAATTTGTCCTAAGGGAATATTTCTCAGGTAATGGGGAAAAAAAAAGTGACACCTAGTCATTTAGTCTTGAAATGTATCAAATGTATGAGATGCTGCCCATGTTAAGCGTTTGCTAAAAAGAATCAAAGAGCAGTGGGTTGAGCTCACAGCGGTGTAAGAAGAGCTGCACCTGTTGTCACTCAGTTACTACAGCAGATCTCTCAGGCAGATTAGTTCTAAACCACAGGGCCAAGTAAGTCTGGGTGTGCTCTATTTCACATACAGTCTGCATTCTACCCGTTTCACCTATTCAACAGCTCTTTAATTGCATGTACACAAACCAAAACATGTCAGGGTCTGTTCCATCCACCCAACTGTGCAAATCCCAAGTTCCTAATATTTACAACACACCGCTTTTTATTATTATTGCCTTTGACCCAAAGCCTATGAAAATCCTGCCTGCCCAAACCCATTGTCTTAGTACAGCAGTGCGATATGACTCTTGCCTGAAAAGGGTTTTCTTCTTCTACCAACACATTAAACATGCCAAACAAAAAAGACAGGTGGGGAAGCCTGTTTGGGACAACTAGCAGACACATTCCGGTTGCACTCAGAGGCCTCGACTTTCAGTCTTTGCATGTCTGAGGACTTAAACCTAGCCAGTAAAGGTAGCAAGGAAATTACGTTAATCAGCATTAGCAGTTCTACTAGCTTCAACCTTTCTATGCTCTCGATAACACTTATATTTATCATAAATAATAAAAAGTAGTCTGACTGCCATTGAGATTTTTTTAAAGACGTTAAATATCACAGAAAAAGCAAAGCTCTCTCCCCACTTTGAAATCTTCAGTAAAACTGCAGAGGAAAAAAAAAAGATACATAATATAAATAAGTATCTGTATAAAACTCTAGGATTAATTTCCTTTCTTCTGTATGATGTAATGAAATGCCAGTATTTGTCAACACTAAGGTCAATGGCAATTTTGTCATATTTCACAGGCAAAATAGGATTAAACTCCAGATCTAAACCTTCAAGAGTTAACGTTCCAAAAATTATTTGGATTTTCCTTTTTTTTTTTTTTAAGAAGTTTCATTATCTCATTTTAAACATCATCAGTATTGAATTCACCATGAGGAAAACTGAATCTCAGAAAACAGCTCTTCAGTTTCAAAAAATAAAGTTTTAGTAGAAAAGATTTCTTTTTACTACAAATGTGTAAGTTTGGTAGAAGACACCAATCCACAAAGTCACCAACCCAAAGGGCAGTGAACAGCTCATGACCTATGATCTGGATACATTGAAGCTAATGATGATACTAATATTTGGCTATATATCATAGAATCATAGATTGGGTTGGGTTGGAAGGGACCTTAAAGATCATCTAGTTCCAACCCCCCTGCCATGGGCAGGCACACCTTCCACTAGACCAGGTTGCTCAAAGCCCCATCCCACCTGGCCTTGAACACTGCCAGGGAGGGGGCATCCACAACTTCTCTGGGCAACCTGTGCCAGTGCCTCACCACCCTCACAGTGAAGAACTTCTTCCTTAATCTAATGTAAATCTCCCCTCTTTCCATTTAAAGCCATTACCCCTTGTCCTATCACTACATGCCCTTGTAAAAAGGCCCTCTCCAGCTTTCTGTAGGCCCTCTTTGGGTACTGGAAGGCTGCTCTAAGGTCTCCCCAGAGCCTTCTCTTCTCCACGCTGAACAACCCCAACTCTCTCAGCCTGTCTTCACAGGAGAGATGCTCCAGCCCTCTGATCATCTTTGTTGTCCTCCTCTGGACTCGCTCCAACAGGTCCATGTCCTGCTTATGTTGGGGGCCCCAGAGCTGAACGCAGAACTCCAGGTGGGGTCTCACGAGAGTGGAGTAGAGGGGGAGAATCACCTCCCTCGACCTGCTGGCCACGCTGCTTTTGATGCAGCCCAGGATACGGTTGACTTTCTGGGCTGCAAGCGCACATTGCCGGGTCACGTTGAGCTTCTCGTCAACCAACACCCCCAAGTCCTTCTCCTCAGGGCTGCTCTCAATCCACTCATCACCCAGCCTGTATTTGTGCTTGGGATTGTCCCGACCCATGTGCAGGACCTTACAACTTGGTCTTGTTGAACTTCATGAGGTTCGCACGGGCCCACCTCTCAAGCCTGTCAAGGTCCCTCTGGATGGCATCCCTCCCTCCAGCGTGTTGACCGCACCATATAATACCTTTCCAAACCCTTTCAAGCCAAAATTTTTGTTGCAAAAAGATTATATTGAAGTACTACATTTGGCCTAAAGTCTTCACAGGTTTTCTTTAAAATCTGTGTTTAAAGTGTTTGTTTGACAAGATACACTATTCCCTCCTTTTTTTATGAACACTGCTGACTCAGTGAACTTGTACGGTCCTAACAGACTCCTTCATAATCAACAAGACTAAATTTTGGTTTAAAAATTTGTGAACTTGTATTCAGCAGCTCTGTTGGCCTCACATCTGGAAAGTCAGAAGTCTCACTGGACTGGTGGCACAGCTTTTATTTAAAAATGTAAAACCGGTCTCCATTCCTCTATGGTAAATCTCCCTGCCAAAGCACAGTCCATGAAAGAGTAACCTACTCTTTTATGCAAGAGGAAGGCTCTTAGGGAACAGCAGCTACATCACAGCCCTTTAGGGACTGGTATCCATCAAACCTCTGACCAACAGATGTAGGCATTACACCAGTACTTCAAAACTTATTTATTAGACAAGGAAATGCATGGGGCTGTAAGGGATAATGAGGTTTGCCCAGTTTCCACTGAGGTGAAATGAAGAGTTTCTCTTTCAAACTTGTGAGGTATTAGATAAGACTTCATCACTGCTCAGGGAAACCTACGCTACAGATCCAAGCACAAAAATGGTCTTTATGCCTCAAAGGGCAGCTGTCCCGAGGCAGGCAAAACGGCCAGATATGGCCACGACTAGTTTTCTCATGCAGTAAGCAGGAGCTCCAACTCTGGCAAAGGTTGCACCACGTGAAGAAAAGCACTGGCTAAGCATGTTTCACTAATATTGCCTCCATGCCCACTTGGTGGCCAGCACCATTTCAGTATTATGTAAGTTCTTGACAATATTCAGGAAGAAAATACCAGAAAACAATTTCTTGCACAACCATAACATAGTTTCCTTGCAGATTTTTCCTAAGACCTCAACGAGAGAAGGCATTTCAAGGCAGATGTATTACCATGGGCTTTTAGGTCTTTTGTCAGGACACAGCATGTAGAAGCAGGACTCTTGAGTCTTCTGAACACATACCACCATGTGCGCGTGTTGAAGTCCCACTCACAGCCCTTAGCATCAATCAGTGAACAGGAAAGAAAGTCTTTCAATTAGTAAATCAAAAAGTTAAAATTATTTCTGTAAAGGGGAAAAAGGAGTAATTAACTCAAACCTCGCTCTAGTATTTGGTGTTCATGCTGTAACACTTAGGAGGTTTTCGGCTGGCTTTTTAAATCACAGAATTTTCTAAGCAAATATGTTGCTTACTTAAAGGGACAGATTTTATTGTATGAAAAATACAATTCACATTTGCAATTTTCTACACCCACATCTATAATTAACATCCTCTGATTACAGCCACTCCCTGACAAGATTCCATGTTATATTTAAACCCTGGGTGCCACTCTGAAAGAAAAAAAAAAAGAACAATAGGATCATTTTCAAAGACTACATAGCAGCACAAGGTTTCAAAGCAGCAAAGTGCTTTAAACTCTGGTATCAACCTACCGACCACTCCAACCAGAGTTAAGAGTGACCTCCAATTACCACCACAATAAGCACAGAAGTCTCTTGAGAAATATAAAGTGTAGATGTTTCCTGTACTCCAGAAGACGTATGAGACCGATGTTGTATTATACAGATAAACCTCAAATTTAATGACAGACTGTTGGGAAAACCACTTCTGTGACACTCAGGCTCTAAGGATCAACCCACAGAAACAAAATGCTGTGTTGGATAAGGTACCTTAAAAATGTAGCTTTTGTACATCTTGCCAGAGATGTGAAAGTATGCATTTGATATATAAGTATTGTGAGAAAACTGGCATGTTTTACTTTTTCGTAAATACACACACACACACATTTATACATATATAGATATTTACTTTGGATTGGGAGAATGTACCTGTCTGTAACTGTTTGCTGTAATCTATTTAAATCTGTCCTTTAAAAATAGGATTAAATAAATAAATTCATCAAACACTGCAAATATCAAAAAAGTCATACAACAGAAGGTGAATCACACTAACTACAATGAGATGATGGTTCTTTTACTATTTGTAACGAGTCCAATTAAAAAAAAAAAAAGTGTGTTTCACTTCAGCAACACACTATCAAAAGATTTAAAGACTTAGACTCTTAAATTCAGTCTTCCTAGAAGAAGTTCTGTCATCAGACCTGAAGGGAACCACCCATCTCAAGTGCAACATATCAAGTCAGATTAATCCCTTGCGTACATCCAATAATTTCAGTGGATTCATACCAGGGATGCATTTGGCTAAACATGTTGAGTTGGACCAGAAAGCACAAAATAAGAATATTTTATCCACCCACATACGCCTCACCATGTCATGAGGCAAGGGGAAGCAAACAGTCAGCAGACTGCTTGCTTTTTTATTAATTTCATTCTGTATTATATTACAGACACCCAACCAAGATTCAAGCCCATTGTCTTCGGCATTGTTGAAAAACACATAATGAGACACAGTCCTAGACACAAAAATGTATTGTCTAGACAAATCAGACATAGCATGTGGGATTGGAAATATTAATCCATTCCCTTAAAAGATGGCAAACAGAGGCAAAAGAAATTCAGTGACTTGGCCAAGGGTCAAAGAGTAAACCTCATTCAGACCCCTGAATTGAATCTTGAACTGCAGAGACTCAGTCTAGAGACCCAGGCAGAAAGACACCATTCAGACACTATGATGCTGAACATATTAAAAACCTTCCTATGCACAGCTACAGCCTAAATTTTTAAATGTGAGAGTAACAAGAAGCGTGCACATATATAAAACTGAATCACTGTAAGTTTTAAAAGCTTAATAAGCTGAGAAGACGTTATAAAAATCATCCAAAAATGGCAAGGCAAATGAAAAGCAAAACTGGAAATAAAGCCCACGTATCTAGCCGCTCCAGTCCGGCAGCCTGCCCTCTGGACATACCTCCTGCCATTATGCAACATCAGCAGTGTTTCAGTTCAATTTATTCAGAAAAATATACTCTTTCAAGCTCAGTATTTCAAGCAAACCACTCTGCAATAGGAAGTCAAATATCTATTTCAATTAAGAGCTTGTATTTAAAAAACATATCCTCTCCTGTTACCTTCTCCAGGCAGTCAAAACTATTACACAATTAAAACTGAAAGTATCGGTACACAGAGCCAGTATACAGCTTCCCTCTGGAAGTCTAAGCTTGAGCAAACTTACCATAGTTCAAGGCTTCACCAAACACTCAATGAAGTTAGTCAAAAGATTAAGCAAAGACTACAAGTAACTGAGAAAAAGGAAGGCAGGTTTCAGGCAAGCTCCCTCACCACCATACAGCTTTTGATAGAGTGAGATTACTCCCTTCAGCAACATAAATTTCTCCCAGTACAATAATGGCAGCACACCACTACTCACATCCACACGTGCATAACCTAATACATCTGTCAGTACCAGTCCGTGCTTCAGCCGCTGGCCATCACACGGCCACATGTATTCTCACATCTCTTAGCCGTATTATAATAGACTTCATTATTTGACAGGCTTGGCATCAGGAGGGTATAGGAAGATCACAGTTATTAGCTCCATGACTTTTTCCTTCTACTGTATGAAAAGTAAACATGGGACATGCACCACCGACATCCATGTTTAGGGAGCACAAAGACTTAGGAAGTATTGTGGACTTTTCCAGTGGTTTAGAAAGTGTGGCACGACGCTGAGGGCAATGTCTGGCCAGCAGCCGTGTGGACACTAACACTCTGTACACTGACTAGTAAAGCAAACCTCCACATGAGCAATGCTACACTTCATGATGTGGTTTATGCTGTTTTCATATAATTGAGTAGAATTAGAGTGGTGAGAAAAAAACCACCCTTACAACCCTAACATTGATATTTTGAAAGAGAGCACTGTTAGTCCAGAAATCTCTTCGCAAGTTCACTATAACGACACATTTTACTAATTTGTGAGTAAATAATATATCTATTCCTAACGTCAAAACTGTTGAGAAGCTAATTTAGCACGGTACTTGAACATATGTGCGAGTATAAAGTTCTGAAGAAATGTCAGTAGAGTTAATGGGAGTTTTTACCAGCTTAGTCAGACTATGCTGAACTGGAACCTAGGCTGTCATGCACTTGTGGCCAGACAAAGCCTAAGTGAAACCAGAACAGAAGCAGGGAAATTGCCAAGAGTACTGCAATAAAAGAAAGTTTTAATAACTACATTTTGATGCAGACTGATGCGATTTCACATGCTAAACTCCAATATTGAGCCCTCCTTCTTTACTCAGGCAAACCACCTTCAAGGCTTACTCAAGTTAGGATGACAGGATTCGGCTGCCACGTGCACCTGAATCAAAGATGCACGTTACAGGTTCCTACACAGGCAATGAGGTGTGTTGTTACCTCCCATCACAAAAATCAGTTCAGTCAATGTATACTCTTAAAATCATAAGTCATTCCTAAATACTAGATATATTTGGTCAAAATTTACAGTCATTAGTATCAATTTTTAAAAACATTTTTGATGGTTCAATTTTAAGGTAAGGCATTTAAATCAAAGGAAAAGCAAGATGGCTCATTTCACATACATCATACGCTGTATTGTATGCTGCTATTTTAATCTTTTAAATGACAGTATCAGTGCGCCTATTTCTAGAGTATATTTAATAATAATAATAATGATGGTTCGAGTTCACAGTCCTTTGGAATTGTACTCATGTAAAAAAGAGGGTAAATTTTTGAGCGAATCTCAAAAAAGCAAGGAGATCAACAGTATTATTTGGATAGCTGTGTGATTTCACAAACGAAAGAAAACCCCACCAAGCAGAACCACAAGGAGTTCTGAAACAGATAACAGAAGTGAGTAAAAGCATACATAAATTTCCATAAAGTAAGAATAAAAAAACCAGCTTATTTACATCAGTAGGGAGAGGAATAGGAGATCAATACAGAAAATAAGGAAGGCTACAGAGTAGACAAATCAGGTGTCATTATTCCTCAGAATACAGCAATAAAGACATTCAAACAAAACAAGCAATCATTATGCAATTGAAAAAGGGTATAGGTATTGCTGGGACCAAAACCTTAAGAGGAAAAAAAAAAAAAGAAAAAGAAAAAAAAGACTACATTACATGGATATCTAGGCTGCTTCCACTCATAATAATAGAGAGAAATAATATAAGGGAACATAAACCTCATTAACTGAGCATGATTTAAAAGAACTATCCCCAGAAGGATGTTAACAAGTTGTCAATTCTAGGATTCCTCCCTCCTTTCTTCCCTCTGAAACAATTACTGCTGCCATTGTAAAAGAGAACGGACTGGACAAAACGAATCTCCACTTTGAGTTGTTATAACAATCAAACAAATCAACCTACGGATTCTTGGAAGAGTGGCTAAAAGAAAGATGATACTCTTCTAATTTCAGATGCTTTAGCCTGTTACACAAGGAAGGTGGACATCAATGGTTTTTACATTCATTTAAATCTTAAAAACAACTTCATCTGGGAATGAACATCCGCAGCTCTCTCAGAGACAGAGCTAACCCTCCCAGGTAAGCTGGGTAATGCCCGAGCTTGCCTTACACTAAACATTGTGAAAGGTGACGGTTGAACCAGAAGGGTGGAGTTTACCACTATTCTAAACTCTAATGAACCCTTTCATGCAGTTCTAACTACACTAAAATATTTGTCTTTCCCTTTCTTGATACCTGAATTACACTGCAATACTTGCAGAAAATACACTTGCAAATGCTGCAAGCACAGAGAAGAATGGACTAAAAGTCAATTCAAAATCCCTATGTTAGCTGCCTGAAAAAACAAAGAATGCTTTATTCCCTCTTTAATTTTTTAATGAAAAAAAACCCCAAAACAAGAATTTCCACATTTGTGTGTTTTACCAAATTAAATGATGGAATTAAAAAGATCACTCTTCACAGAAACCCTGTACATTTTTATGTAAGAGAAATTAAGAACAAATTTTTTTAAATGCAATTTTGGAAACTACTATTTATCTACAAGCTTGGTCCTACAAAGACTTAGGTGTGAGTAACCTGACCTGAACGAATAGTGTCTGTGACGTCAACTGGAGCATTTATGTAAGTAAGTCATTTGTTTGCATAAGCAACTGCAGGATTGTGCTTGACTTATTCTATATAGATAGTCCTTACTAACTCCAGCAATTAAGTCAGCAATATAAGGCTGTACATTCTGCATAATTAAGCCATTTTCCTTAGTGTAAAGTGGTTTGCACCTTGACAAAGAAAAGCACAAAGAAAATTAACTCACTAATGTTCCAAGATGGCTCTAAAGGTGAAAGGCCAACTTTCACTGCTGCAAGATGCAGAGAGAAATCCTAAGGTCTCAGTTTAATTGAGTTCTCCTGTCCTGACTTGCCATGGATGGTATGAGAAGGAGGAGGAGGGACAGCGCAAGACCTGCTGTCCTGCAGTAATCAGAGATATGCAACTCTGGACTGCAGTAATGAAAAACAGAAAGAAATAAACAAACAAACAAATCTGCATCCAGATGAAAAAATAACAGCAAGTGCCACCTAAAAGGCAGCAGTTACTTAAAGAGAATTTTCTGGAAGAAGGAATAACATGTCATACCATGGGCTAAATCCACAGTACCTTAACTGTCTGAAGATGCTCCTGTCGTATGACGAGTGCTGCCAGTCAGATTACTCGGCTAGAGCAAGACATCAGGTGAAAACTTCTCTGGGTGGACTGACCTTGATTTTTCCAAATACACAATTTCTTCATAATCAGTGCCAATTAACCTCAGTCAATAACCTACAGGCTGTTTGCAAATCATTATCTGTGTCATACTGAAATCACAAAGTATCTTTTCTGGGCCGTAAGTGGACAAAAAGTTCAGAGGAGAAAAATGAACAGTGTAAGAAGAACAGTTCCCCAAACATTCATACAACCAACAGCCTGATCATACCAACATGCTTGGACAGCAAATAAAGGACCTAGACCAGCAAAGCACTTAAGCACATGCTTTAACTTTAAGCACGTGCCTAAGTGCTTTGCTGGAAAAAGGCCCAAAGAAAAGAACGAACATGGTTAACTGAAAAGCCCTTCAGAATTGGATTGACTGCTTTGTTTTTCCATTAACTCTAGTTGCTAGTAAACACACGTTTGGTCTCAGCATCCTGCTCAATATATTTAACCTATATCACAAAAACAGCGATCTGGTACAACCAATCTCTTTACTCAGGGATGTTCCACAAATTGGAAAGTGAGGGAACCGCAAGACATGCTTGGGATTTAGGCTACTTATAAGGCACAAGTAGAAGCAGCACCCTCACGTCTCTCTGATAGGCAAACCCACATGAAGGCCCCGACCATTAAACATGCTTTTAGTAGTTCACCACACAAGCCCGCATTGTCCTGACTCTTCCACCTCTTACATCAAGCTCCACAGAACATATTTTGGAGACCTCACCAAGAGGGCACAAAACGCTGCTACAGGACTGACGGCTCTCCTTCCCCTCTCCCACTTGTGAAGGAAAGAAACCCAGGCTTGGAGAAGATAATTTCCGACTCCGGGTCTTGGGAATGTGACAGTCTTTTTTATTACCTCCACCCTGGTCCATTAATAACATTTTTATATGCATCAAATTTACCCCAAAACCAAAATGAAAACAAAATTCCCTAGAATACCTTAAGCAAAATGCTTAAGTTAAAAAAAGGCTGGAGTCCAAAAATGGAAAGATGATTAGGGAGGTAGGTGAAGCTGGAACGAAACAATAATAAAAAGCCCTAAGAACACATCATATATTCATAGTTCTTGAATCATTAAGGCTCTGCATGACAGCTCTCACAAGCACCAGTATGGCGAACTCACTGACTTTTAAGCAGGAGTGAAAGTGGTTAAGCCCTAGGACAAATAATTTGAAAATCTCAGCACAAGTCTGATCTCAGAGAGTTTAAAGGAATGCAGACTGCCCAAAAACACAGCAGCTGTTTGTTTTTTCTGCCACCTTTCCAAGGTTCATGTCTGGAGTGAGGATAAACAGTTCTGAAAAAAAGTTATGTGGAGTTCAGACTTTAAGAAAATAAAACATCAGACTAGTATTTCTTGCAGAAAGATTAAAAAACCCCAAACCTTAAATTATTCAGCCCTGGAAGTTTTCAGGTAGAACTCTCAGGAACAGAGAGGTAGATGGCTTGAGGCTTCAATATATTAAAATGCTTTCTCTAAACCAGTCTGCATTTTCAAAAGCTTGGACTGATGTGGTTTTCTTGAGCAATATTCCTCCAAGCAGAGTTTCAAATTTAATAAGGTAAAACTGTATTCCCTGTTTTATGCACACATGTGTGCATACACACACACACAAATAGAGGCCCTTTCAGATAAACCAACAAGTAAACAAGACAGCAGATGAAGCCTTAGAGATTAGCCTGAAGTGATTTCCATCAGCACAGCAGATATAGTTACAAGGTAATTTGTGCTATGTCATTTTGGACGTCTTTCTTTTTACTCTCCCTCCTCCTTTCTCTCCCTGTTATTCTGTTTGTGCCAAAGCAAATGAGCATCTACTTGAACTAATTAATTAATATGTCTCTTGATAGGTTAGGCAATTAGAAATCTCTTGATTCCTAACATTTTTAGTAGGTATAACTTTCCTTTGATCCACATTTAAAGAGACATAACCTGAAAGAGTTAAGAGGAAATTTACTTAGATTACCAGTGGAGCTAACCGGTGTAAATAAGGATTGTCTGTGTTGTTACAGGCAGGTCAGAAATAGCAGGAAATTTCAGGCACATTGTTGAGATTCAACATCTGTTTATGAACTGTCCTTATACACAAAATGAAGAGTTGCTTCATTTTTACAGGACAAAGTATACAAAACCAGGAAGTCTGAAAATAACTGGAATCCCTCCAGTGAGCTCCCCTGTTATATTCATACCTGGTATTACTGGGGCATCACCATGAGGAATGGTGAACGCTAAAGAACTCTAATTTGTCTTCAAGATACACATTCAAATTATATATATCATGGGCAAGCATTACCCAATATGACATATGAAAGACACCGTTCATGAAGGAGACTACATCAACTGCTCTTTCCAAATCCAGACTGCACATGTATGCCCATAGAGCTTGGGGGATGGAAGCAAGGAGGGCAAGAACGGCAGGGGATGGGTCAAATATGAAGAAGAGGTGTCAACAGTGTATCATGCTCTCACACATTCCCCATTTTCCCTTCTTTATAGGGAGATGGAAGCACTATGCAGCATTAACCTCGCATACAGATGCTGTGTTCAAGGAACTAAGGACATCACACGTACTTTTCCCATTAAGACAGGAAGCACACTCAATTTTTTTCTTGAAAGTAAAATTATATCATAATATTGCTTTTTCTCTAAAGAGCCTGTATTAGGTATTTTATATACAATGACAAACCAGCATCAGAAACTCCCAAGTACAGTTTCATGGAGGGTATCTCAGAAGATGGAAACTCCAGGAGAATTGTTTTCTGTGTATTTTGTGGCATGTTCTCCCCCTCTCATCACTTTTAATTTAATAGAAAAACACCTATTGTGCAGATCCAGCCTCATCCCTCAGAAGAAAGAACTCACCTTGGAAAATGAGGTTGGAAGGAGAGGAGGGTATCTTTCAAAGTTTTAAGTTTCAAAACTGTAAGTTTCAAACTACAGTGAATGAAAGCTGGAGTTATTTCCTTCATCCTAACAATGTGTACTACATATGCATAAATGCAAGTGGGTTTTGGGGGTGGGGAGGGTTTTGAATATAACAGGCATATCTCTCTTTGCACATGCTCAGGTAAGTTTTTCCCGATCAACTTCGGCAGTATGAAGGGCTTTCCTACTTTCTTTCCCACTTTGACAAAAATTCCTTGTGTGGGGGTACTAGAAGCAATTGCTAGGCCACCTTCCACGGACTCCCTTCTACTCTAACAGACACTGGCACATAGAGCCTGGCAGCGACGGCAGAAGAGCCACAGCTCTGGGGCTCTGAGCTGACTGCAGCCCGTCGGGTAACCCAGGGACAGGCTCTCTGAGGAATGCTTGTTGTTTCCAAATCCGCACTCAGAAGAGTACAAGGATACACCTATAACGCAGAACACCAGCAAGCCCATAACTCAGGCTGACTAAAATAAAGTGGACAAACACAGGTTTTAACTTAGATTAGCAGCTCCAGGGGCAGTTTAAAGCCGAGTGTGAGCAATCTGAACCAAACACATATAAAATCCAAATATTGTCTGAAGTCAGCTAATAGTAAAATATAAAATATAGAACTTCCCCTTCACTTTAAAATTAAACTAACAGCCATGGTGAAATCTGAAATTTCAACTATCTTATCCACAGGAGAATAAAGTTTCCTATGCGTGCCGGGTCTGACAACCAATATGCATAACTTCAGTCATCTTTGCTGTATCACACTGCAATCATTATTGCTTCATCGGTTTCTCTCAAGTCAGACAGTCAGAATCCCACCATTGAAATTTAATTAAAGAAGGTAGTAAGAAAATAAAAAACCTTTCTTGGAATGTCTTTGGTTCCATAAGTACATATACTTTTCATCCACTGAAGACTGAATTACAAGCTTTCATCTAATGAGCAGCTTAATGGAATGGCACTGGAATAAAGAATGGGGGAAGGAAAAACCAAATCCTTGGTAATTTCACATAACACATTATATATTTATATCATATCAGGCTCACTATCTGGCAACATCAATTTGGAAGCTACAGTAAAAGTGGTCACTATCTCAATGTAAGTAGAAGGCACAGCCAGGCACTTACACCAAATCAATAACCAGATCCTACTTATAGTTAAAGCAGCAGATGGTCTACCACAATGAAGAAATGACAGAACACATATGTAGACACGTCTGCTTTCTTTAGACACATTCTCGAAAGCACTGTATCATTGATCTAAGATTATTTTTATAGGCAGATGACAGGTCAAGCATAAAAGTATACTATCTTAAAGGTTACGGAGCTGGCAAAATTGGTATCCCTGCCATGGACAAAGAATCATTTTCTTTTGAAGTCTTCATTGTCAGGTTATTTACATTTCACCGTTAAAAGGCTCCTCTCTGGATAATATGAATGCTGTAAGAAATAAGAGAAAAAGTCCTATGTATGTAAGCTAATGCTACTTTAAAGAGATAATGTAAATCAACCCTGACACCATCAGTGTCATCCTAAGGCACGATGAGAATTTCCAGTGAAAGTTACTAACATTTAACAGATTTAGATAGCCAGCCAACAAAAATAAAGCAAACATGTAAGTAAACTGCCTTCCAGGCCAAGACTGTTGTTACAGCCATGTATTACAGTGAAAGGGATAGGAGGAACACTCTAGCGGTGAAAAGCATTTGTTTGGGAAGTCTGGAGGAAGAATTGGTCCAGAATAAATAATTTATAGTGTGATCTGTGAAAATGCCTATGGAATAGGACACCTAATTCTCACTGCAAGTTAGACAGAAAGCTGGATGCCCAGCTAAACACTTAGAAGAACGTTACCCTTCAAATTATATGGCTCTTTTCCCACCTATAGAATAATAATGCCACTTTCTTACTTAAGAGCAGCATTTTAAGGCTGAATTTATTAAGACTCTTTCATATGCAAGATATTACAGAAGAGTAAAGTTTAAAAAAGAAAAAAAAAGAAAAGAAGAAAGAGCCCCTTATGGAATAATAAATTTAAGTGAGTTTTAATACTTTTAAGCACTATATGTACACATACAATGCACAGACTTCATGCTACGTAGCTTTCTTTTCCTTCACTGGATGAGAACACTCCTGGAATGTTATTGTTTTCAGGGGGTGGTTTGTAAGAATTTACTGTGAATACATGAATTATATATGTGCACACTGAAACACTGCTGGGGCTGTAAATGACCCAGGAGTTCATAAACATGGCTATTTTCTTATCTGGTTCAAATTTATGCAAGAAAGCAATTGCTACACAGCTCTTGCTGAACAGAGACCCAATCTCACAAGGGACAAGGGCTTTGCATGGGGCTTTCCATGGTGTTTCACATAAGGAAGAGTTCAAAGAAGATGACAGATTGTTTATAACATGCCTTGTACCATGAGGGTCTGATCCCTAATGGCGTTCACAGAAGCTAATGCAAAAGAAACATACACCCCCTGAACACTCAGCCTATATCTGAAGAAAACTGAGATGATCGTAAAAAAATGAGATGAAGAGAACTGAAAGACAACAAGCTCCTCTGTGGTTTCTGCCTTGTCTTTCCTCAGAATTTAAGGCCATAACACCACAACCCCCTTCGATACTCCTCCCCCCCCGGCCCCAGCTTCAGGGAAGCACAGTTATTCACTCCCACCATTAGTTAGCACGTCAGCAAGCCGGACCTCAAAAACTCCTAGCCATCTCTTTACAAACTTTATTAAGGGGAGATTATTATCTGACCCTCAGAGAAGCTAATAATTACAGTGTTCATATATATATATATATTGCCTCTGCACAGGATCAACAATGAAAGGGTTGTTTAAACACAGCTCCTTTGCTTCGATGGAAAACTTTGTGTGTGTACCACTCATCAGCTCAAGTAAATGTTAATGACTATTATGGAAAAATAAAAGACAGAAACATTTTCTGATGTACATAGTATATTTATTTAAGAGGTTTCTTATGATGTAGAATGTTGCATTTTGAGACTGAAGAAATAAGACCTTTAACAGCAATGAATATATGAACCCTGATTTTTTTTTTTTTTTTTTAAAGCACTGGAGAATGTCTTAACCATCACACAGACACACAGACACACACACACTCACATATACACATGCTCTCAAACTACCACACTAGGCAAGATCAGAGCTTAACAGCCAACAAAACACACATTCAATCCCTGAGATCATTTTCCTGAAATAGAAAACTGCATATGTTTCTCAAATTTCACATCAAGCCACTGCACAGCCCGAACTGCAGGGGAGAACAGAGCCAAGCCTGCCTTTGGGCTTGGGGGAGTAAGAACCTGAAAACAAGATGATTCCTTTCATATCACCACATTTCTCGTCCACAATCTAAACTTACAAACACCCCCATTTAACAGCATTTCTAGCGGGGGTTGCTTATCAAGCAGCCTTTGCTTTGTCAAATTAAGACACATCGCCTTGGATTAGTGAGACTCCCTGAGTTCAAAATGACTTCATGGTTGGCTCAGAGTTCACTGTCTCCGTGGCAAGTTGCCAGTAATACATCTACTACCGCGCCTGCCCCCAATCCTTTTCTATACTGACCTAGCTGACTTTTTTTTTTAGCAGCAAATGAACACAATAGAAAACTAAGGGCTAGATATTGTCACAGCTAATTAACAATCCTAACATCTTAAAAAAATATAATCAAAGTAGTAAATATTTGAAGATCTGAATGCAAGTCTCTGAAATGCAATGTCTCAATGTATGTCAAAGCTGTTGGAAAGGGACAATGCAGTTTTTCTTCACTGTGCAGATACAGTTAGACACTATGAAGGGCTCCTGTTCTTGTGGAAAACACATTAAGCTTCTTTTGCTAATATTTTGTAAAGGGCATTTGTACAATAACAATAGCTAAAGCTTCCTGTTTGCCTCTGTGCTTCCTGGCTAACATTAACGAGACCTGCTAACAATTTTCTTATTTAGCACACAGAACTCTTTCAGATTACCCTGTGGACTCAAGGACATGTCGTTTTTAAGTAAAAAAAAAATACAATCTAACAGTAATGGCCCACATTGCACCTGCCCTTCATAGTCCTGATAACTTTTACAGCTATACGTTTCCTATTTTTTTTTTTTACACTGGATCAGTCTCTGTGTCACCGGTCTACAAAGAACATGTTTTGAATTTATTAAAAGCCTGACAGAAGTGGAATTCTTTCGTTTGGCAAAGATACCGTCACAGGGACACTTGCTTTTGGCTCCATGACAAGAAATTCATGGTACTTTGTTTGTCCAATCCACAAAAACACCATCCCTCCCCTCCCAACCAGCCCTTCAAGATAATTCTCCCTTCTCCAGAGACTTCTCCAAACAAGTCTGCAAGTCTGAAGTCTTGGGTTTCTCTTCATAAACAGGACACAAAGCCTGAGTGCAATTCAGGATACTGTCACCGCCACATGGGCTGCAGCGCTGATCAGGAAACCTTTCTGAAATATTCCCTAGCCCCTTTCTTTCCAGAGAGAGGCCTAATTTTTAGACCAGGCATCTTTTGAGGTAGGCACAGAATATAAACAAGAAGCCGCCAAATGCCGGAATCCCAGCCAAAGGGTATACATTAGTCATGGCAAGGCTAGGAAGGAAGGGAAGGGCAGCCAGCCCCAAAAAACTGGTGTCTGTGCTGCTCCAGTTACCACATCTCACTAAAACGATTGCCCAATCCTTTACAAAGACACAGGCATCCTTCAGATAATCATTTAACTCACACCAGTTTGTTTTTTCAACAGTGACTCTAAACATAAGCTGCTTCTCCAAGCTTGCTCTCTTTTCAAAGTTTCCAGCCTATCTGGATAAAATATTTGGTGAGGACTCCACTAACTATAGTGATGAAATACCTCACAGCAGTAAAAGTAAGCAACCTCATGAGAGTGTACGTATGTATCAGTTTAACAGATGAAGAACAAATACAGGGATGAACAAGAATCAAATCCTCAAAGGTATTCAGCTGCCTAAACACCTCCAAAGATGTAGATTTAATTCACTGCTCCAAATCCAAATCACAGAGGGGACATAACAGAGCAGAGACTTGAATCCAGATTCTTGGATTCAAAAGCACCTTCCTAGCTTTATTGTTTTATTACAAACTTCCACCACTGCAATTCAGCAACGGACCAGACTCTACTTCTATCTATCCCAGTGTACTCCGCATCAACCCCGCTAACATCAGAGGAGTTCTCTGGATTTAAATCAGTGCAACAGAGTCATCTCTAGCCCTAATGATAAGCAACTGGGAACAGGTTACAAATAAACTTTAAGGACTTAATCACTGCTTAACATAAAGAGTCAGCTATTTAAACATGCACAAGCCAAGGAACTAGCCTCTTTCTCATAAATGAAAGAAAGAAATTTGTCAAGGTATTTTCCTGTTGAAAATATACTGTATATTAAAAAGATATCACTCTCACACAGATACAGCCTAATATTAGTTACGTGGTTCCCAGAAATGTTTTTTATGAACTACAAACATTTGTCTTTCACTTTATCATCTGTAATTACCATAATAATATGAATTTCTTTCTTATAAAACTGATTTTATCTGAAGAAACTCATGATCTCGAGATCTGCTGGAGGAGATAATTTACAAAAGATCCCCCAAAAGTATACGAAACATCTCTGTTACACCATTTTCCCTGTTGTGATGGCTAGCGGCTGAAGACTGACTGGACAAGTATTTCCACAGGAAAATGATTTGGGACAACAGTCGTATATGAGATGAAGTCTCTACTAGGTAACACATTACTTTCCCCAACTATTAAAATATTATTCTGCACAAATATTCAGTTTGTTCCAACTTTTTTTGGTAATTTTGGGAGGTGGCTTATAGCATGATGATGGACACACTCTACCTCAATAATGTCAGCCTGACATTCTTCCCTATGTTTCCAAATCCTCCTCCACAGGTTTAATCTCTCTTTGGTTACAGCTCATCTTAAACCATGTAAATCCAGCAGAGACTAGCTGATTTTCCAGTGAGTGAGTTCCTTATGATTGAAAGTGGCCCTGAAACAGAATGCTGGATCTAAATACATACGACCTTTGAGAAATTTGTGTGTGAATTCTACCCAATTTAACAGCTCAGCCATATTCTTATCCGCAATGTAATCCTTCACAAGACTTCAGAAATACAATAAAATTGCAGATGTGCATCTCTGATAAGAATTCTCCACCCATAATACAGTAGCCTGTAACTAAACCAGATGATAGGCATTTAGATTTTATTACGATAGCTTTATGCAAAATACCATATAAAGGAAAAGTTATCAGAGGTTATAGATGGTGGGTGGAAGACAGCAGTGAGTCACGCTCACCATGAGCAAAAGTGCTGAGCCTCTGAAAAGCATTGCTAACGTGTCTGTGAAAATACAGCTCTCTCCTCCTCTCCACAACAGCATTTCTGAAATAAGACAACTGAGTATTCAAGTGGCAAAACCAATACTCATTGTTGCAACCTTGTGGGGCAGGAGCGGGAAAGTTCCAAAGTTTTAAATTTTTTAACTAAAGAGCTGTCAGTAACATTTTTTAATGCAGAATAGTCAGCCGTCTGGATCATTCAGAACCGTTCAATGGTCTTTCATCAACCCAAAGGAGAAATAACAAAAAAATAACTATTTTTAATATGGAATATTACAGGCAACAATCTTTCAAGAACAATGGGAATCAACGATTTGGAACTTATCCGTTGCAATCGACGGGTGGACGCTGTTCGGTGAGATATATAGCAATTTCAAAGACAGTAGGTAAAAATCTCAGAATATGTTTGAGTCTCCACCTTTCAGGTAAGAAGCATTTACTGTTTATTATACATCTACTGGAAAAAACTTGGCAACAAAGCAGTCCAAGCCAGCAGAATCAAAGGTGAAAGACAAGCGATTTCATACTCAGAAACACACATCAAGAACTGCTTTTCAAATACTTCAAATCCTAATCTCACACCCTACTTAACTTTGTGCACTGAGTAACCTCAGTGAAGCCAAAAAGACTATACAGAGTTTTTAAATGTTAAATACATACAAAACGTTTTAAAGAGCCCCTTAAAAATTTAAAGAAGCAAGAGTAATAGTTTCAATGCGTGCAGAAGTCTTTCCTACAAAAGTGCCCTTGGAATTGCATTTATTTTGGTAAAATCCCCATCACCAAAACAAATTTAAAAAAATAAATCTTTCTTTTATCAGAGCCAAGTTATGTATGATTCACATTGACTAACACTGTGTCTTGCCCTGTGAATAGGCTCCTTTGTGCTCAAAGGGAGAAAAGGTGACAAGAATCTTATACTTGATAAATTCACACTTCCCTAGTATTATGAGCATATGCAGGACAAATTACTTTACTTCACCAAACTACAAGGAAATTCCCAAGAAACAGGTGAGCACAGAGGAGAGCAGAGGAAGGAAAAAAAATTAGGTTTGATTCCAACAAAACATTTCTTGTCCTTATTTTCCTGTTTTTTTCTTCCTCCTTTGTTACCCTATAAGACATTCCCCTAGAGCCAAAATAATGGGCTTAGTTTTGGAGAGCACATTAAGGCAGCAAAGGAGGATGTACAAGGAACTATTTTAGCCAAAATAGAAGACTCTCAACCAAAGGGTGGGGGAAGACTTTGTCCAGAAAGTCTTTTCCCAACATTCCTTTCTCCCTTACATCATTCATCAATATAATCAAAAAGTTTTTGAAAAATCAAAATGTCATGTCTAAGGAAATGAACTTGCCAGTAAAAATTCAGTCAGTTCTTCTCTTGAGTATAATCTTCTGCAGCTTTTTTTTTTTTTTTTTTTTTTTTGAGAGAGAGAGAGAGCGATTCTCTGCTTCACCTCCAGAAAGTTACAGATAAGAACACAAAGCCAAAGCCAGGCAGGACCAAGGAGCTGTCATTACCGCCGTACCCTCCCTTTTCAGACCTACTTCCAAAGCAAAACCTCAGGATCACTGAGTTTAGACAGTCCCCAAGTCCACTGCAAGCCATGACAGCCTGACACCAGCTGACAGCACCACAACACTAAGTCCACAGCATTACTCTTACCCCGTCCTTCTCTTCCCCTCCCCAGACCCAGAAATAACAGCCCCCTAAATTAAGGCATCCATGAGGGACAGTAGAGAGGAACTCTGTTATCGTACTCTAAGCTCCTACATACCCCCTCCTAACTTCCTTTTAAACCTCCTGCCATACATTTTGGTTGCATGCAAAGGTTGCAGAGGAGCCTGACAATTTTAATCTCAGTAATTCAGACTGTACTGCTGTACAGGTTAGATGAGCACTAGAGAATACAATCATTAGTTCGTAAGATCTGTTTGCTCTTTCACTGTTATAGTAATATTTATTGCAACAGAAGTTCCCAGGAGGAATTAGGGTCCTACAGTGCTGGGCACTAACAACACACCCAAGAAAACACCTGCCCTTCCCCAAAGACCTCACAGAAATTACAACCACTGACAGGTACATGCAGCAAGCAGATGGACAAATACTACGCTGGACCAGCAAGTACCAGGCATGGCGTAACTCCAGCAAGAGTTTTGTGAAAACCATGGCAGATGGGAATTTTCAGGAACAAGTAAAAGGAATCTAGATTCCCCGCTACTGCAGCATCAGTTTTTAGCAGTGATCCATTACTTCTGCAGCTTCAACACAATCATTCATTTCCCAACAGCTAAAGAATTAATCATAGTAACAGCTACATTTTTAAGTCTGCAGGAAGGCATTGTTGTTCTTTTCCATCTGCTCTCACAAGCTACACTAGGTTGGAGGTTAAGAGAGATGGAGAGAAGGAAGAGCAGAAAGAGGGATTTCTTTTATACAGTATGGTTGCCACTATTAAAAACAAGACAGGCAGAACATGCTATGGATCAGGGAGGGCTCTGGGAAGAGTGGGAACTCTGTTCATCAATGCTGGAGATCCCTCTACTCAAGCAAGATAAGAACTCTCTTTCAAATATATCACCATTCTCTCTGAAACTACTTCCCTTCATTTAAAAATACATTCCAAATAATGTTTGACTCCAAGCTCAAATGCACCGTATTCTATTTTAGCTTCTTCAGCCGTTAGCACAAGGTGACCATTAGCACAAGGTGAACATTTTATGATTTGCTTACACATTTTATCCCATCTATTAATCACCATCTGGCCACAAAGCCAATTTAAAACTGTGTTTGGAACTGAGTTCCAACCAGGGTCCCTAGCCAAGTAAGTACCCTTCTTACTTGAATGAAGAACAGAAGGGTAGAATGAAGACACTTTTACCACATGTAAGAGCAGCTGAAAATGTTCCCCTGTTCTATTAAACAGAACTTTTAGTAGACAGATTGCAAGAATCTGCAATCCACTAAAAGTGACATTTAGTCATACCTATTTGCTGGATTGTCATATCCCCCAACTACCTCAAAAAGGTTCTCTTCAGGACAGGTGGCTACTTTTCTCACACATGACGGTGCCTAAATTTGAGGAGCGCTTGATCTGTCGCACTCTTATACTGTTTATGGGAAAAAGGCAGTTGCCATTCTCCATCCAGTCCCCTGACCAAAGAGTGCTAATTCTAAATCAAAGTCTTGAGTACTTTCACAAGATGGAGACCCTGCATGGCATATCACCCGGGAGCCTGGGATTTATCCTCTTGAAGTTAGAGTTGAGCCAGGTGACAGGACTGCTTAGATTGCAAGATCTTTGGGGTGAGAATTGTTCTTCTGTTATATAGTTCACAGTTACACAGCATACAGCAGAATCTGACTGAAAGTCCAAAGGAAGGAAGATTTGAGATACTATCTTTCAATTATCATCTAGCAAGTCCTTGCACAATTAATCTCTTCCTTTTTTTAAGTCAAACATAGCACTTTCCTGCTCTATAATGCAAGATATTTAACAACAGCTGTCAATCATGAAGGGATGATCACTAGCGAGAAAGAGCACTCAAATAAAAAGAACCGTGTCTGATGCGAAGGTATCTTCCGTTTCCAGAGAGACTAAAACTATCCTGTGACCAGTTTTCATTTTAGACTAATTTTTGCACAGATTCAGCTCCACAAACTCCAATGGAAATAATTGTGAACTGCACTGAGCTGGGCATGTAATTGGTCATAAGACTTTATTTTAAAAAAATAATACTGTACCTCACTTTTCACAAGGACTTGTTTATCTGCAAATGCGCTTCACTTGTACTGGTCACTTCTGGTCACTTCAATCAAGATTTTAAAAGGGTTCTCTCAAAGAGTTTTGTTAAACTGCTCAGCAAGTATTCTAGGATGCTTTCAGGGAGCCATACAGCTGCTGTGTTTTACAGTGAAGTGACCATTTTAAACAAGATTTTACCAGATCCCTCCCACATGGCAAAGAAGTGTTTTCTTCCAATTCTCAAAAAAGTCAATAAATTTGTCAACAAAAACAGATTTCAAAGAATTATTAGAAGCATATTTCATAGTAACTAGAACAATCATATTTATGTTCCAAAATGGAGTACAAAACCAATTAACTGACAGTTGTAGCAACCTATTGTATCTGTGAATTACACTGCTCACAGGAACAACTGTGTTCAGGAATGCACAATAGAAGCAGGAGATAGGTTCAAGATGTTTTGGAGCAGGCTGAATTACAGACAGATGTACATAACAGCATGTCCAGTCAAAATGAATTAAAGCAGAAACATACATAAGAAAATAGACGAAGAAGACCAAATCATACCGTTATAATTAACATACCTTGCAGTGACACCTGTGGCTTTCCAAGATAAGAAATCCGGAAGATCAAAGAAGTAGCCTGCCTTCTCCCAGCAGGATTCATGCAAGTTCTAACAAAAAAATTTTTAGAAATGCAGATATCAGAGGCCAGGCATGATCATGTCCTTATTTTAATGCAATTAAAAAACCTGACATTTATGTAAAAATGACAATGTTTCCAAACCCAATATTCTGATCATCCAGTCTGCTCTACTCACTTTAGCATGATTTACTGCCTGAAGAACCGAGCCTTTCCCCCACCACAGACTGATCATAAGAAAAGAGTTTCCCATGAAGAGTTCATGGAGGCACGTGTTTCAGATCAGTAACGTGGGCTCTCTCAGTTCCCTGTCAGCTGCTCAATGTCAGAGAAGTCTCAAAGTCAATAGACAACTTACTCAAAAAATATTTGCTTGAATAATGCCCTACTTTCTAAAATTAACCATTTTAAATTTAATATTTTTGAATTATAAGTACAGAAAGAAAACAAACAGCTCTGTGAGCACAAGAACAAAACTTTCAAATCTATTTCAAAATGACTGAAATATGATCGAAGCATATAAGAACCTGCAAGCTTTCAGTGAAGCTTTTTTCCACAGCTGGGACATTTGTGAACTCTCAACTGCCTGCATTAACCAGTAACAATCAGCTTTAAATCCACACTACAACCCTACAGTTGCCATCACAGCATGCACATGAATTAACGTGAACAATTACCAGAAGTTTATCTTTGCAAACTCTGCCCCTCTGCAAAATTTCCTTGAAATGCATAACAACATACAAAGCAGTATAAATGCCTAAGTTTCCATTTGCAAAGAGCTTCAACGTTATTTCTTCAGCTGAGGTAATAACTGAAGACAGTTACAGGAAAACCGAGTATGATACCTGCAAGCTTCCCGACAGCCACGTGACATTTCCAAACTCCTAAAAAACTCTTCTACCAAGATAGAACATCTACAGAGAGTTTCCAACACTATACTCTGCAGAGAGCTAGTGGTCCAGAAAGCCAGAAGTCTATTGGAAGAGGCTGGTCATATCACCTGGGCCAGGCTCTATTCTTTGTTTCTATCTCCAAAGCTCAGTCTGATTTCAGCTTATGATAGCAACGCATATTCTTAAAATTACTTTTCAACAAAAACAATCTCCACACTTGCCACTGGTATCAGACGATGATGAATGGGAAGAAAGTTTCCCCAAGAGTAATGTTTTATTTCAGTGTGACATAAAGACTGAGCATCACTGTCCTGCAATACAACAATACCATCCAACGGCCACCTCTGGCCTTAGTACATTAAAATAACTAAAGAATACCAAAACCAAACAAAAGTCAGTGCTGCCGACCACAAGGTTCACAAATCAGACTTCCACAGGAAGGTAAGATTGCTTTAAAACCCCCCACCAGCTTTTTATATAATTTAAACAGTGAAAAGTTTTCTCACTTAAGAGCAGCTGTTGCACTAGAAATGCAAATCCTAGCTGGGGTCTTTTGGGCATGGAGCCCTGCTAGATGGTACAGCTTCAGCAAGAACACAAGTTAGGTCAACAGTTGCATCTAGCAGGCTAAGGCAGAGCTGGAGAGATACTTCAGAAGTGCATGAGATGGGAAACTACGTGGGTCTTCACCTCTACACAAGAAATTCGAGGGACGATTTATTTGCCTTCTTGTCTTTTAGCTTTCAGGTCCCACCTTTTTCATTTACTCTCCGTAAGTTCAGGTCAAGATTCTTGTACAAGATTCCAGAAGCAGAGGATTTTTTAGAGAAGTATTAAACACTAAGAGAGTGCCAATAGCATAAGCTTTGTCAACAGCAACTTCCAGTCCTTCCCCCTCCCTCCCAAAAAATCCTGTAAGAACCTGTGGTACACAGTTGAGCAGAAGGCCAAAGTATTTTAGCAAAGGTTCTAGTAGCTTTGTTATTATGCTTTTCTTTTCAAAGTTTTTTTTTCAAATTATTCAGTAAATTGTCAATAACTAACATGACAATTTAGATTATCTGCATTTTAAAAGCTGCCATCAGTTTTCAGGAGCAAAAATTAATTACAGGCAGTATCAAGAATGTACATGCTGAATTCAAATAAAAGATAATTCAATTTTAAGAAATACTATTTGGCTCTATAACTTAATTCAGATACTATGTGGTATCAAACCAAAATCTTACAAGTCCAGAAAGTTACTGAAATGGAATCTATGAATTCCAGAAATTAAGGTGCAATTGGGTAAGTACAAAAAAAGCAAAATTTTGTTTAGTTTTCGATCATGCAAAGAATCTGTCTTCTTTGAGTTTAGTTCTTCAAAAGCTTCTAAAACTTACTGGGTTTCTATTGAGTTCAAAAAAGAAATTCCCTGATTACAACTTTTTAATGCAAAATGCACAACCTTTGGATGTCTGTTCCTGATCACTCAGGTTTAGCTTACCTCCTAGACCTATGTGGCTGCTACTCACATCAAATTTAACTTTATATGTGAATACAAAGGTGCTCCATAGTTTAGTACAAAGGTCATTCAGCCTGATTATTTTGACAATAAAAGCCATTATGTATTGTTAACATACCTAACAGTCTTCAAGAAGCAACAGGAGTAGTTTGGCTACTAGTGTTAATCAGAAAAGAAATTGGATTAAGAATAACTGTCCTCTTCAAACAAATCTGTTTCATCAAAGATACTCCTTGGATCCTTATACTATTACTTCAAGAATTCCCAAAAGCCACATGTTAGTGACACTAAAATATGTTGTTTCATGAACATCCAAATGATTCATTCTTCGCCATCTTGATGCTTTGTCATCACTAATTAGTACAGACAAAAAAAATCATAGCATGCCCTGATGCTTTTTCCAAACAAATTTAAAAGTCTCCATGTTTTCGACACTCACTGAAGTTAATTCTAATTTATTTTCACCCACAGTCAGGAATCTGTGACCACATTAAAAGGATTGTGGAAAAGATCCGGGAACGTTCCCAATGCTGTATTCATATCCTGCGACTCACCCTCCAAACTCACTTGTAAAGAAACTAATTCAATCTTTCTATTTTCCAGGGGTACTTACAGAGTCCCCTTTCTTCATCTCTCTCTCTGATTGTTTTGGGGTTTTTTAACAGCTATACCTCCAAACAATAGTATTCTGAGATCCTTACAGATAATCTCAAATACCTGGGGGCAAAGAGTTTAAGAATTATGACGTATGATGTCTTTTAATCTTCCTAGGCAAGAAGGGTCTAGGAGAGTGAGGGATCAGGGAACTGATACAGAGCACATGAAAGGCCTCCATTGCCCATTTATTCCTTGACAAATCAAAAGATTATCATGAATCCATACTGCACAATTTTGTGTTGTGTTAAATGTATATTTGTTCAATTCTTAATTGGACTGAAAAATACACACACAGGCAGAATTTCACGTGAGCTCCAGCATCCGATACAATGTTTTGGGGGCACCTAGAGGCACACCCTCCTTGGGAAAGCTGAAAAGAGCTTTCACATTCATATTTTACTGGTTTGCTGAGGTAGTCTGTTTCTGTACAGGAAATCTTTGATTTCTACTCTTACCGAGTATATAATTTTTTATAAGATGAAGTGATCTTCAGACATCTAATGTTTGTGAAAATGCTTTTTTTTCCACCAGAAGTAAAATGTGCATATAAATACCAAAGATGTCCTGACTTTTGTTATTGCTAAAACAGATTAAATATGAATCAAATTATCTTAAATGCCTTTATAGACAGCCTTCATATCAGATCCCTGTTGGCCATGGGATTAACTAAAGATGGGCTAGAAACAAGATGTCTCATTTAGCACAGGAAATCAGTCTGAACTTCATGGCTACTTATCAGCCAAAACCCACAAATTCAAAAATCATCCCAAACTGGTGTGTTAGAAATCTAGATTAAAACCAGGAGGGACAGATGGAAGCAGAAAAATGTTTTACCATTTACTGTAAAAAAGAAAGCTGGCATGAGCATTCAAGTTCCATACCAGGTCAAAAACTAAGTAATCTGAAAATCAGAAAAGATACTCATTCACGGAAGAACCATCTGCTTTTCCCAATTCAATCCCAAATTTGAATTTCAATCTCCCAGGCAATCTGTAATAGTAGGCTATGCAGTGTATCAGTCTCTCTTTTTCTAAATTACAGAAAACAAATATACATTGTGTGAAAGGAACAAAGAGAACAACTGAAGACTTAATGCACACACTCATGGGGATATAAGAAACTGATGTCCCATGCCCTACTCCAATTCAGACAAATCAAGGATTTAGAACTTGGATCTCCCACACTTCAGATCGGATGCCAGGCCATGGAGTAGAGCCATTTTGAGATACCCAAGATAGGCTCTGAGCAGAAATCCTATCCTTGCCAGAGCCAAGGCTGCAAACTGATCAATTTTGCAACTACCAGTTGTATTCTAATTGGTAAAAAATTAACTAACTGAATTACCAGATTCATCCTGAGGCTGGAACTGGGGCGGGGGGGAGAGGGAGGGCTTGGAAAGTAACCTCTTAGAGTAAGGCTACTGCTGAAGGTGGCGAAAACTGCCTTGCCGCAACACACTGCCTCTACCACCAAGACACTGTCTTAGACACGTGCAGGTATTTTCAAATCCCTGAGGCACCCCGAGCATAGCACCACAAGTCAGGCAAGCATCAGAGGCCAGGTCAGAAAGGGCTACAGAGGGACAGACCAGGCACATTCAAGGTTGAGTTGGCAGAAGCTGTAACAAGGCAAGAAGGACAACCTGTGTGCATGTTGTAAGCCTCATCACACTGCAATGGAGTGGAAAGATACGGCTGGGAGACAAAGTAGGACACACTTAGAGGTGCAGGTGCTTCAAACCTTCCAGCTGTAAATCCTTTTTTTAAATGGTACTTCTGCTTGATTAGCAACTGCAACTAAAAGCCAAACTCAACAGCCCAAAGTACAACTTACGCACACATGTCTGCACTGTGTATGGATTTTGATAACACAGAGCTGTTAAAGCATTTATAAACAATTCTAATCAAGAGTTCAGCTCCAAACTCAGTAGCTTGGACTCATTCTCACTTAACATGGAATTTATTATTTATTTTAATGGAAAAATATTCAGTCACATTCAACAAAACAAAAAGCCAGCTGCAAAGATAGCAAGCAATGGAGAAGACATGCATCAACAAAGAAGCTGCTGCTGAGCTAATGCCAGTACATCCACTATTCTTCCCTCCGTAGCCAGGGAAAGAGATGTTTTAATTGTTTCTGCAAATTATCCCATTGGTAGCTGCGAGTCACAGGTGTACAGAAAGAAGAACAATGATGCAGCTGTAACTGAAGATGTGAACTGTAATATACAGAAAGATCACTGACCACTGTGCCAGAAAAAAAAAAAAAAAAAGAAAATCACTCAAAAACTATTGATTTTAGTCATTAATTGCAGAGGAATGATATGCTAGCCAGTCACTCTGTGAAGTGATTCTTTTGCTAAAGGGAGGCTCTTCTTTGCTCATACACCATATTAAGAACAGAGTTGTGAAAGCACAGTATAGGAAGACTGCATTTCATTTGGAGACAGTTACCAAGCAAATACCTACTCCCAGTCCAGCATCCCCCACCCATTTAGAATATAAGCTACAGCATCTCTGATTTAATGGGACTAGTATTTTTTAGAAATAGCTGATTTGTAATGTCATTAGTATGAGGAAAATATCACAAGCATCCTTTGTTTTGGCACAAGCTACAATAAAATTTCCAGCCAGAGATCAGTAAACAAGATTTTTTTCTTCTGCTACCTCTGGGAAAAAAAATACTAACAGGCTAATTCTAGAGCTGGACAAACCTTCACTGCAGTTTTTACATTGCTCTGTTTAAGCTATGGTCTCACTGCTGTCACATTGGTTTGCCATAGCATAGACATCCGTACAGTCATGTTGTACTGACAAACATTTGCAGCAAAACAATTTCCAAGTGAAGGAGTATGTACTTACATTTTCACTTCATATGCACACATCTACCTACCAGAACTATCTACACACTCATTCAGGCAGTGAACATCCAGTTTCTTTAGCCAAAGTCAACAAAACAGCACAACCTGCTATCCAAAGCTGCAAAAAACATACCTGCAACTACAAAAGTAAAGAACTATTGCAATAACGTTTTGCAAGATAATTCTAAACAATGAAGAAATCTAAGGGAATAACAGCGAGAGGAGTGAATTTAATTGGTTATTTTGAAAGACCCAGTAAAATCAGGGACTACTTTCCTTTTCAGTGAAGTTTACATTCAAACTTATCTTATTGACTTCAGGAAGACTTTGTCAGAATTACCTTTCAGCTAGTTTCTAAGTATTTGTGAAAGGTTAATGATTCTTTATGTCAACTTCCTCTACAGCTGACATTCTTAATTCAGCTGACCACATTCAAAAGTCAAATGTGACTGTATCCACAGAAATTAGCTTTTTAAAAAAATCATATATTCATGTTGTTTTACATTACAGATTTAACACTGGACTCTCTTTACCACCACAAATGGTCCACACAGGCAGAGAAATACAATGCTCCTCATAAGTGTACCACAGATGTGCACACTTTAACAAGACTGCCCCATAGGCTATACAGTAGCTGCATTCGGTTGATCATTTACTGCAAACAGCTGTCCCCGACACGCAAACTCCACTTGCGGTGATGGCTTTGTCATATCAACACCTATCTGCAATCACAAACATCAAGACCACCCAATTAATTTCGTGTAGACTAACCACTAGGCGCCAGAGGGTAAAATGATTCAGCAGCGATCAAACTAAACTGAATGTAAGCCAATGCAATTCAAACAAAAGATCTCAAAAGGCCTATTATGGCCTTCATAGTTTAGTTTCTTAACTCAAAACCAAAATGGAATAGAGATGAAGCATTGGAAGAACAGAATACACCCTGAAGCCTCTAGTCTCTAGTTAAATCTCTATTCTGTGTACAGTGGGAATGTGAGGAGATGAAATGTTCAAGAGAAAGCATTATACGGAAAAGAAAGCCAAAAAGAAGCAGATGAGAGTGACTTGTGACTTCGAAGAAAAACTGCAACATCCCTCTGCAAACAAATACAAATCCAGTGTAACAAGAAAGCCACAAGAGGTAAGGACCAGTATCTACTTCTTGTACAATGATGTCAGCTCATTCCTCACAGTGAGGTCATCTTCAGCTTCAGTTCTCGTAACAAGATGATGGAAATGGAAAAGCACAGTTACGTCACCTTAGTCCTCTCCCCCTTCTCCTCCCTGTTCATTACTTCCAAGCAATTCAGAGTAAATTTGTGAAGTCATATTCTTTAGTAATACTTTTAATTGCTTAGATGAAAATTGTTCAAGTAATAGAAATTCAATTCCTTCCTTTGAGAGACAGCCTAATCACTCGAAACTCAGCAATACTGCTGAATTGACCTATGTCAGACCCTTCCTCACAGAGGTCAAGTTTTCAGATACTACAGTTAGGAGAGCCCAGGACAAAAAGTGAGAAGACAGCATCTCCTAATGTGGCCTTCCGTAGTCAGGTTAGCATCGTGGAAAGGGAGAGGGAGACTTTGATGACAATGTACACACAATTAACCTACAGGTACAACAACAGTCCAAAGGGTCATTTAGTAGCAATACCTTAAATAACTTACTTCAAAAGTGCATCTAGTTAGTCTCCTAAATCACTAGTCTCCTAAATGACTCTTAACAAACTAATCTAGTTTACAGTCACATCTGTGCAACTTGTATTAGCAAGACTGCAGTTTCATATGACTGAATCCACGGAATATGGAACATGGAAAAGTCAAGGGAAATCTTGAATATTTATCAGTTAGGTAATAAACTAAAAAAGAAACATTTATATTTATGCCAGCCTAAATAAACTTTGAAGCTCAAGAAAACAAGAGTTTCAAAGAACTGAGGATCCACTGAAAGGAACATATTTCATTAGGACTAATTTTAAGGTTCTTCCCATTACATGCTGTTTATTCTTACAAATACATGAAGTCTGATTAAAAGAAAGTATCAAACATTTTCCCAATGACACAAAAGTTAACTCTGCTGGTTACTTCAATGGATTTATAAATTGTTCTTAATTATTAGTGCCAGGTTATTTTATCATAACTTCAGATATAAAGCAGTTATTTTCCCCACTGCACCCTCTCTGCAAAACCTAGATCAATGCAAGCAGACGGGGAATGTGCACAGCACCAATCCCAGGCAAAGATGTACAGGGGGAAAACAGCAAAAACATTTAATAGCAGAAATATTAAATTCCTGGGGAGTTCAAAAGAAAGTTCCAGGGAATTCAAGGCAAAAGCCAACAGTGAATCTTCATATATTAGGGTGTACCCGCTGACCTGGAGCATGACTGTACAAAGTGTATGGCTGTGTTCTTTGTTTTGTTTATAAACATCCATGTGTTGTACATGTTGTAGCCATGTCAAGCTTTCTGATCAAAAACTTTCCAGAAACATGATGCCTATCAAAGGGACAAAGGCCCAAAGTAGCTTCTGGATACACCTCAGTTTAGCCAGTTTTGCTTATGGCCAGTCATAGACGAATGTGCCCAATCCATTGTTTGCCTTAAGTTCCTGGGAAACTGTCAGGTATATGACAACATTAGGGAGGAATATCAGGAAAGGAATAAGGAAGGAAAGGAAAAAAAATACGTCCCTATGGTCCATGGCATGGAGATGTTGACTGGGGAATGATATAGTTCATTGTCTCCTACATTTCAAGAACTAAAAGGCAAATGAAATTTTAGGAGCTTGTTTCAGAAAAAAAGATACCTGGTCACACAAAGTACAGCTAAACAGTGGAACTCACTACCGCAGGACATAGTAGGTGCAAAAAGTGCATGTGGGTTCAGAAAAGATTAGCTAAATTCATAGAGGAAAAAACTCACTACTAATCAGACAAATGATGAGTCAAACAGATTTCTGGTCTGACCCAATACGGCTCCTGCATCAAGCAGCAGGCTGCACCAATTGCAGTCAGATGGCTGGAAGCAGTTCTAGAAACACTGGGAGTGTTTTCAGAAAAAACCTGAACCAACCTTACATATTTGCAGAGGTTGGCAGAAAATTCTGGGAGAGCATTTTACAATAGAGCAACAGACTTTTGGGATGCTTTGAGAGGGATCTCATTTTAAAGCAGCTCCTGAGACTGCACTGCTCACTGGAGCAAGCAGTAGCTTGGTCAGAAAGGTTATTTCACGAATGATATAGAAGACGTAAGCAGAGGTGAGGATTTAAGTAAGACAAATAAACTACTCAGATCTACGATACTTTAAAGAAATCTTGCTGGTAGCATATTGGGTGACATTTAGTAGTCAGGAAAGCTGGAGAGACCGAAGGCCATGATCACAGCCAGGCACACAGTGTGGGCAGATACTACGTAAAGCTTCCCCAGGCAGTTCTGCCAATACCTCTCAGCTCTAACATTCAGTGCTTATACGATCCCATTTTGGCCCTCTTCTCAGCAACACCGAGGGCCACGTTTTTAAAAAGAGTCTAATTTTATGCCTATGAAGTTCCCATCTAGCCAACTGACTCAACGTGTGGTCTGCGCAAACCAGGTACAGTGCAGTTATTTTCTGAATACCAGTTGTCACAATTAAATAGAAGCACAATGGGAAGTCCAGTTTCAACTTCACATAGCCTTCAGATATTTGCAGTTAAAAAGGATAAAATAAAAATAAAATGTTTCTTTCTACTTGCTAATCTTGTGACTCTCCCAAGGAATGTGAAAACCAAATTTCCTTTTTGCCAGCTTGTACATTATCACTAGCTTAAGAAACAATCCTGCAATCAGAAACGAATATTTTTCCTTGTGGTGTATGAGCTAGATCAAAATCTCTCTCTGCCACGCCTCTGGGAACTGTGCAGTATTAGCAGGAGGGAAATACACTAAACACAGAAAAGAGAGATGATACTACTCAAAAAAACATGAAGGAAACATTAAGTACCATTTTACAAGTAGTTTTCCTGACCATGCCTTTAATACCTGTGTCACAGTTTATTCATCTATAAAATATTAATAACAAAGAATCTGAAGAGACTTAAGTAATTTATTATTTGTAGACCACTTGAAGACACTCCACTGAATAACAACGTATGTGCAAACCGGTGTTTTAGCTCTCATTTGGAGAACCTCACATTCAAAGTTATTATAAAATTTGCCTTCCTTGACAAAAAGTGAGAACGCTTGCATTACATGAGGCTGAATTTCAGCTGTCAGAGGCTACCATGAACCTTTGCTGCTAGCCCTAAAAGTCATGTAATACATAGGTGCATTACTGTGATTGGCACCGAAAATAAACTGTCACTCTTCATACAATTCCTTTCACTCTCCTACTTTGCAACAAGTATAGAAGCAGTAAGCAAAGACTCGATCATATACCTCTCCAAAGCTAAAAAGTTTAACACTACATGCCCACATCTCAAGTGATAACAGTCTACTCCATAATAAATGTTATTGTTCCTTCTCATGAGCTAGCTGAGGTGCTACTGTAGATGTTGCTTAAGGTGCCTGAGTTAAGCAGGGTGAGCTTAAGCAGTTTAACACAATGTCTTTGCTAGTCCACTCAGGATGCAGGAACTGTCGCGTGAGCAGCTCAGCAAGCAGATACTGAGGGAAAAAAACCCCTCTCTTAAGGATAATAATCTCTTTAGCTGGTACGTCAGGAGCTGAAAGGGGACATATGAACAAGCCCTGTTGTGTAATGCCCTTCTGCCAGGCAATCTCTGCTACTGGCTGGCACGTAGGGTAAGGTGAATTCTATTTCCTACCTATTTGCTCATGGAGGGAACAAGCCCTGCAATACTTGCTCTCCCCTTTATACTACAGCAATTATGTCAGAGGGCTTTGAGGCCACAGCATAGACTTACATCTCTGGGTGACCACATTTGATAGACCCCATAATCTGGACTTTCCTGATTAGTCAGGTACTGATATTCCAGACCTTGCAATATAAAAATGTCTTAAACACAATGGATTAATTTAAGGTTTTTACAGCTTACTTTTTATTATTTATAAAATGACTGACATATGATACTCATAGCTCAAGAAAGAACAAACTAGTAGATAAATATTTGTATTTCAGTATAGCATCTACAAACAACATTAAGTATGCTCTATTATCATTAACCTGTCAGTACCTGCTTCTACCAGTTAATTCCTTTGACTTCCCCCAATCTGCACCTTGTTACTATATGATGTTTCATGTTTGTAAGGACAGGAGACTTTGGCTGGTTGAAACTGGCAGCAAGTAATTTACAGTTGGGCTTTGTTAAAATGACAGCAAGCATCACTGAGACCAAATGCAAAAGCCAGACTGGAGGAGGTTATAAAAAATGCAAGTGGCAAGCATTTCTCCTTTTATCTGACAGTTATTATTAAAAGGCCATACGTCATTCTGTAACACACAAAATTTAAACACAAGAGACAGAGGTAGAGTTCCACATTATGAACAGAGCACCTTCCCTCTAAAGATGGTCTACTTCCTACAGATGGGACAGAACTAAATTGAAGCCCTAACTGAACAGTTTCTCTACCAGCAGCCAAAGACATCACACATCCCCTCGCTGTTGGATGCAATGCCTCAAAGGCAGTATCTCTGGCCAGGATACCCAATGTTGAGATGGTGCTGTTTTCAAATTGCTATAAATGCATCCCAGAAGTAGCACCTACACCCCTGTAAGCATGCCCAGCTACAGTAGTTGGAGCAGGAAATACGCCTCCATAACTAAATCCTAGGATACTTTGTGGACTCATTCATTACTTGCAACTAAATTTGTATGTCTATCTAACCTGAAAATTCTATAAGAAAGGCATATGAAATGTTTCAATCAGGAAACACTAAATTTCAATAAAATCAAAGATATTTCTAAATAACTGATAGGAAAAAAAGAACCTCAAAACATTTTCATCACAACTTAAGGCTGGCCTTACTTTGCACACTTTTGGGTTCAACACCAAGGCTGAAGACTTTTGTTTTAGAAATTTCATTCTCAGAAATTAACAAACTAAGGGCATTAATCATTAGTAAAAATGCACCAGTCTTAGATGTACTTACTTCCTTTATCCACAGCAACTTAGGTGGCTGCATTTCCACAGACATCACTCCCCCTACATAGCTCAAAACCCTGTGTTGCGTTGCATTGATGCGCTCAACTTGACTGACTGCACGATGGTCCATCCACATAATAACATTCCTATAGTTTTGTCCTTGCGGGGGGGGGGGGAAAGAAACGAGATTATTTTAGGTCTGGTTTAACCCCACCTCAGTACTGTAAGTTACTAGACTCTAAGCTGCTTCACACTTTCACTTCTACATAGAAAACTCAAATTCTGTCTGCGTTAATAATCCACAATAGATATCTAAAGATAAAATTCTAGCCCTCTGAGCCAACTTTAAGACATGTTGAGGACTGAGAATGCTGACTGAAACCAATCAGGCTTGTAAGCATCCAAGAACTTTGAAACACCATGCTCTTGTAGACTATATTTCATTCAAAGAACCCAAACTTCTTGACAAAGTACACATATTTAGTTAAAAACACAAAGAAGCATTTTGGTGACTAAGAACTAAAAATGGGACAAAATCTGAGCAATTACATTATAAACTGAAATTAACTCAGCTAGTCAGCTACCTAGATGGTTACAGGGATTCTCTTTCCTCTTCTACTGTTATGAGAACTACGATAATTCCTTTCAGAAATACAGTTTCAGGAGGGTAATTTGCTGAAATGCTTTTTTTTTGGATGTGGAAGGAAAAAGCATTTGGCAAGCCTGCATAACACATGAGATCAAGAAGCAAAGAACATTTTATCAAAATTAACCTACAGAGGACCTGCTAGACAGGTGTAACAGTAATCCAGATGACACTTCAGATTCCTCTCTTGCTAAGTACACTGCACATTCAACTTCATGACACAGCCACTCATGCATAATCTTAAAAACATACTCCAAGACAAGGTAGAACTATGAGGCACACCATGGCCTAACATGGATTGAAATACAACTTAGAACCGTGAGACTGCCTGAAACCACACCATTGCATGCCCATACCAGTGTGACAGTATTCAGTGCATTCTTGTCTTTTTATTTAACAACAACACTGTGTAAACTCAAAGTTCTTGGGAATATCAGAGAATAAAAAATGAGAACTGAATTTGACTCAATAGACCAAAATAGCCCCAGACATCATTAGGCACTGAACAGATTGTAAGAGACACTCAAACCAAAAAATAAATAATCTCATCTAAATTTAGCGAAGGACATTTTGGGGGCAAAGCTGGTTTTTTGAGAAGGACAGGAGAAGATGACAAATACATCTGAGAATAGAACGGGAACATACACAGAATTGTGATTATGGCTCTGTAAGTACTGATTTAGCACACACCTAATCTTAAATGGGATTCACTGAAAAAAAGTGCATCACAGACTTTTCTTGAGTCTTCTTAATCATCTACTCAAAAACTAATAAAAAAAAATTAAAATTTTTAGAAAAAGGTCACAGACTGTTTCTGAAGTTTAGCACTGTCCTAGACAAAGACAGAACACCAGTGTAATAAAATACGCAAGCTGAACCTCTTGCCTGCAGCTCCATGACAGAGTAAGCAGCTAGACTATACTAACACTAACATTTTTAGCATTCCTTTAGCCACTGTGGATGGGCATTTATACACACTATAAAAGCCACGATTAATAAAGTCTGAAGGAGGAGAAAAAAATGCAGAAAAGAAAAATTAGCATAGATTTCTCTAAGAAGCAGTCTCTCTGAGCTGAGATGAATGAATTTGATCTCAGGATGCCAAACATTTAGCCAAACAGTAAGTAATTCTCATCTCATATTTAACTTTGCAGTAGAATTAAAACAGTAAAACCAGAAAAAAATCCTCTTGTAAAAAAGATTTTTTATCATCTATATCTCCAAAAGGCAGCCCCATAACTTGGCATTTGGATGAAATTGTAAGTTCGCTCACATCAGTAACAAAACATGCACAGTAACACCAATTTTTGTGCTGGAGTCCTACCTTCACAGTTGACTGCCAAAGGTTGGAACTGTTTATCCACAACAACAAGGGAACATGTAGCATCAAAACCAACCCCTCTAATACGGCCAGCATCTACTCCACAGACAACTTTCTGCAAATATACAAAACACACATGAATACAAATATATCCACATATATGCAGGTACCATGTGAACTAATGAGTACAGAAAATGAGTTACAAGTTAGAAATGCAAGCTCAAAGTCTGAAATTTTTGAGATTCAGTACTCTGTAACACCTCTGATCAAAAATACACCAAATTACCAAAAATTCTTTGGTTTTCAAAACTGAATTCAAAGGTCCATGAAAAGTTCTTCAATAGCTTTTTAATCTTACTAGCCACAGTCCTAGATAAAAGCAGGAAGCACAAAAATATGAGAAAATAAAGGTAGCAGAAAACTAGCGATGTTAATTTTCTCTCTTTTGTAAAAGCTTGAGCTCTTTGTGAAACATGGACACAGGATTAGGGCCAAGTGTTTCCATCAGTTACTTCACTCAGTTCCCACCTGTGGAAGCAAGGATCTTCTAGAATTGCTTTGGTAATACTGTGCCACAGCTTTTTGTTTTCCAATAGTGAAGGGTCCCAAAAATAAAGTTGGTCAAAACCTGTAGCAGTGATAATACCTCTGCAATGCACATCTTTTCAAAAGCTCTGCTAGCAAGAGTTTGGATAGCATACTTTTTGGAAGATCTTCCAAAAAAAATCACCACCCCAAAAGGCCTGAACTTCATGGCTTCCAGCAGCACTGGAAAAAAAAAAAACACAACACCCACATGGATTAAGTGCCAAGTGAGGTTGCAAGACACCTAAAATGTAACGCAGTAATAAATTGCCACTTCTCAGCAACAATAAAAATATCATTATTTTAATTAGTACTATAATGAAAGACTTTCACTAGATTTGCTACAGTGCCAGTCTCTTACTGGCTCTGTAAAGCTAGTTTGAGAGACCATATTTTATTGCTTACATATAAGAGATTGTATTTAAAGAGGTCCAGAGCAAGAACAAAGCAATTCACAAAGAGAAAAATCAAATAAGCAGAATAAAAGACTTGCTCTGCTTTAACATCAAGCTGTTCTTCCCTATCACTCCTGTCACTCCCTTCTTTTCTTCCTTCCCCCTCACCTCGTCTCCTTCATCTCAGGGCATTTCTGCAGAGCCAAGCTCATTAATGTTTGAAAAGGCTGATCAATAACAAGAGAATGGGTGAACTGTCCATCTGCAAATTACCAAGCATATCATGAATATTTAAAAAGCCAACCTTAGAACATGGAGCAGGCTGGGGCTTTATTAAGAAAGATGAAATGGCCTACATGTGCACTGCCAAGCAAGGTCACTAATTTACTTTTACCACCAGCATGTACAGGCAGATCCTTGGATCAGAGAGTACAAATTTTCCCTTATAGTAAGGTCTACTTCAATCCAGTTTTATGCTTGATACTATCCACAACCGCATATAATTTATTTTGGTCTTATAATACTGGATCCTCTTATAACAAGGATCATAGGTGACAGACACTATGTTAGGCATCACCCACAAAACAGATCACAATTTCTCTACAATAAATGCTCCTTTGTGACTCTGGTGCAGCACAATGCACATCTTTAAATATATGCAGTACCAGGTTCTGAGCAACCTTGACTCCTCAAAGAACTGTTTCATGGCTAGAATATACACCACTGAAACAAAACCCACAGATGTGAATCCTGAAGCAGTGGGTAAGTCCTCCCCTTGAGCTAACAGCGCAAAGGAAGGCCTTCCATTCTGTTTTCAGTTGTAGCACAAGCTTCTTTCACTCTGGCCTTCAGCTCCTCACCTATGTAACAGACATTGCGAGGCTACATCAGCCATATCCTCAAGGTGCCTTTAACGCACAAGGATGGTTACAAGTTATACAGCAATACAGCATGCACGGAACTGAATGTTAAAGGCCAGTGACTAGAAGACATTGAACTTTCCAAACTTGAAGAGCTACCTGCAACACATATCTCCTTCATTTTCTTTTTCTTCGCATACCTTTGTGACTGAGCAACAAGCAGCCCATATGTCTGCAGAGGATTGCTCGTAGTGGTCTGGTTGGGGCTCCCAAATTTGGATTGGCTGATCTGCGTGTGCCACTACTGTCCCAAACTCGTCTACCAAAGCCGCGCGAACACTTGCTGACCCAACATCAATTCCGACATAGTATTTTACTGGAGTCTGCTTCTTACTGTGCATTTTTAATAAAACCTGTTGGGGAAAAAAAAAAAGGGGGTTGAAAACAGATAAAATGACTGATGATGGAAAACTGTGCTAAACAGGACAGGAGAGATGCTGTACAGGCACTTTGCTTGATAACTCTTTTTTGCAGCAAGTCTTCACTTGGCATTTTTTAATCAATTTGAGCTTTCAAGTCTTGGACTAGTTGTACCATTTTTCTTCAAATGTTTGTATATAAGTTGCACGGCACAGAAGCTCCCGAAAAGCAAATTGTAAATTTGCATGTAAGAATATGCATACTATGATAAAAGTTCATGCCCTCATACAATCAAGGAAATGAGCTGTGGTCATACAGTATCGTGTCTACATAAAGGGAAAAAGAGGGAAGGAGATAGGAAGGGAAGGAAAGGGCACGGTTCCAAACTCAGCAGCAATCAGGAACTGGTGCTTTACACAGAAGAGAAATTTCAAGCCAGAGACTCCTGGGTTTTCCTGAATTCTGGCAGATGGGGAAGGTGCTGATGTAAGTTGGATTCACCTCTGTACAAGACAGCAAGAACCACCACAGATAAGTCATTGCCTCAATGCAAACAAATTATACTCCTGCACTAGTGAAAGGGGTGGTGCGCCTGGCTCCACTGAACCCTGACCTGAAGAGGAACGAGGAGCCAAGAGCTGCTGCCTCCCATAGAGCCAACAAGCTAACGAGTGGCATATTACTGCTGAATGAGACAGTGAGTTAGGCTGAATTTCTGCAGACTCTGAAAAAGTTTCCCCTCCCCCCAAAAAGTGGTGTAATGCTGATAATTAAAATAACTAAGTGACAATCTGGTACATATTACCCAATTCTGAGCCCTCCAAAGGAAAAAAAATACCAAAACACCACCTGAAAAACAAACTGGTTAGGTTTTTAAGCGCTATCCATCATTAATCCACACAATTTTGAAGATTCAGAAAATAATTTGCTGAAAATGTGTTGAGTTATGAGAGCATTCCAGGAAATCTCTGCCTACTCTCTGACAACCTACAAGAACAAAGTGAGGTTAATTGATTTAATTATTCACAATGAGTTGCTTATTTCACTATATTATGTTTAACTATTTGACATTTAATACAGTGACAAATGCACTGTACTTAATTTCTCACAGTTTGTCCTTAATTAATAGTTAACATTTACATTTTAAGCAAGTTGGGAGAATGCTAAATAAGAGCTGATACAAAGTATTTGAAACATCAGACAAGTACCAAGTTTAGTGCTTGTATGAATCTATTAAGCCTCTGAAACACACAAAACTCAGCTGACACATAGCTTCTGATTTCCAGAAAATGAATGGATCAATTATAATTTGATGAATACACACTATTTACAGAGCACCAAAATGGCTCTACTTAAAACCAGCCCATCTCTCCCAAAGAAGTGACCTGGATTACTTCTGTATATGGAAGATGGGTTGGTTAGAGGGAGGGGCATAGGCAAAGGGGGAAAGATTTGGAAAGTACTGCTTAGTAGAACAATACGATTATTCACATTTCAGATTAATCCTTTTTTTTTTAAAATAACTAGAGCTCAGTGGCGAAGCATACCAAAAACCTGATAGAAAAAGCAGTGGAATAGAAAATGGTGAAAGTCCTCTTTCTACCTTCAGACAATAACAACTGATCATATAGCCATGTAAATTGTGCTCTACTTTGGAAGCAATGTTTTTTACTTGTTTTATTTCTACAAGACAGAAAACCAAGCCTTTTTTTTCCCCCTCTGAAACATCTTGAGTGCAGGTCAAGATCTATCCTTGGGTGTCAGTTTGAATATAGTGTTGGCACAATGTAAGTGGCTGTTCACATCTACGGTTAGTTTGTAACCACTGCTGTTGATGGCTATTACAAATCTATAATCACTGAGGGTTAGAGGCAGCAGGTGAAATAAAGGAAAAAAGGGGGGAAAAAAGTCAGTCCCTTATCTCAGAAAACTCCAAGCATCATTCTGGACAATAATTAAGCAGTATAACAGCTGAATTAGGACAAAGTTTCATTTGCACTTAAAACAGCATAAGCCAACACCTTGGCTAAAGAAAACTACCCAGCTTCCCCTCATCCCACCCCTTAAATGCTTCATGGAAATGTGGTTAGTCTGTGGAGATCTGTTATCACAACCTGTCCCATACGATCATTTTGTACTGCCTGAATCTGTCATTTCATGCTTAGACTACCACTGCTGGGGGCCAGGGACCATTTTCTTGTTCTTCGCTTGGATGGCATTAGCACAAAGGAGTTCTGTCCGTCATTAAAGCTCCTACGCAGCCCGGTACAAACCAAAGCAGTTACCACACTGCATTCTGCATGCACCATGGCAGGGTCACTAGAGGAAGCTGTACAGATCATTAGCTTCTAACAATATCAGAAACTAGAAAAAAATCAAAGCTATAGAGCATATTGCAGTACTGATGGAAATACTAGCTACTCTCTTTCAGCATACTGATTCTGCCCAGTAGATTAGGTGCAATACACACTAATCTTGTTAAGCAAGGTCATCTGTTCAAGTGATGAGCAATCAGCTAAAAATAATGGTGTGCCATGAGTCTAACACCTAGTAATATTGGCAAGAAAGCTCACTTTATTTTCTTGGCCCCGGCTCTATGACCTGGTCAGACTAACAAAAGCTAATGCCTCTGTCATAGAGAGGACAATTCTCCTGATATCAGTGATTAATACTGCAACTGTCAGCTGGGGATACTTACAGCACTCTGCATCTTCCTCTTAGCCCTTGGCTGTAAAAGCAGTTTTAAGACGTTGTTTTCAACAGAGGATGTTCACTTTTAAATTTTGCACTCCATCTCCTCAAAGCTTAAAAGGCTGGCTGCAGATGCTGCTAGCTACTTGCAAGGAATTTTACTATAAAGAAATTGCATAAGGCTGTTCCTGATACTATCTCACGAATTTCCCTGTTTTTCACTATTTCGGCACTGCCTTTAGCTGCTGACTCATAAAAAGATGAGAATAAACCACAAGCTGCAAAGCAGATTTTTTTTTTTTTTTAAACATAGGCAAATCTTTCTTACTTGCTTTTCACAAAATACAAATAGTAAAACGAGTATTTTACATCCTGCCTCCTTCTCACACACACACAATATTACTCTAAATTTTTATTTCTCTTCCTTGTATGGCAGCCTTGATTTTAGCTCATTAATGTGTTTTTGCTACTTAGAGAACAAGCTTAACAGATGTTAGAGAATTAAGCTCATAGTACCTCCTACTCAGCACTTAAAATTACGGCTTTGCATTGGATTCTTCCCACAAACATTTGAAACCTGGAACCCAATCAGCCCATGTAATGTTTACTTTCCTTTTTTCCTTACTAAGCAACCAGGATGTGCATGTGTGAGTGACTGCGCAGGAAGCAGAGTTTGTTTATATGCTCAAGCAGTACATATCAGTCTATGCATATCCACTATCTTATTTCTGTAAAGCAGTGGACATAAGAAAGAGTTAAGTGACAGAGTCCAAAACCACGAACCACAAACCTATTTTAACTGGTCTTTCTCTGAGTAAAGCTCACCTAGATTTACAAAGCAATACTTCAGTATCTTAAGAAAAAAGGCTAAAAGTAAATATTAATCCTTTTTTCAAGCACAGCAAGCACTAAGTTACCGAGGCTGTTCAAAGTATAGCGTCTCTGCAATAGGATCTGATCTGCTTGCAAAAACATAATTTGATGCCAAGGGTTTTTCTGGAATACCAATCACTTGGTATGCCACCTACTTGTCAACCGGATCCACAAAAAGCACTGTCATCGCCAGGTCATACGTGTCACCAATTAGGGACTCTGCCTAAAGGTATTTCTTGAGAACCTAAGAACTCAGCAGTGAGGTTGGTGGAAAATATTTAGCCAAAGTACTTTAATAAGAATTTAAAGAGGAATGTTGTCATTCAGTTTTGTTTACAGAAGATTCCTTCAGTACAAGAGGAAGCTCCAAATCAGAAATGAAGAAACTCTTTAGTGGAGTTCAGAGGTAGAAGAAGATCCCAGCACAAACTTCTTGCTTTGGAATCTGGACACCAACGTTCATTGCCATGTGCAAAGAAAACTTTGCTGTGCAAATAAAACTTTGTTTTGGATTTTGTATATACTGGATTCTTAGCATACAGCTTCCGCAGTCAATACAATCATGAGGAAAACAGCTAACCAGATGAACAATTGAAATAAAAAGTCCTAAAGGTCCAGTCAGGTCAATTCCTTGAGCACAATATTCCTAACAAGACACCAAAATATTTGATACATGGATGATACATGTACTTCCCAAGTGGTGGAAAGCAGTGGTGATACCACTAACTTCTATACCGCTACAGTATCTAACTCAGGAAGCCTGGCTTCTTACAGACAAGAAAAAAGGCCTCCAAAACTTCAATACAGCTTTGCCTGTCCATTGCAGAATTAGGGCCTCATATTTTTAACTTATGATCTGAATCTGCAAACAGAACGAGAGGGAGAGAGAAAAAAATCATTTTTAAAAGACATGTCCAGCTTGACCCTGTTAGTCCATGACTATTACTGCTAAGACAGGACAAGAAGCCAAAATTCTCTCCAAGCACTAAACCAGCAATGGCCTCTTTCTTTGCAAATCACAGCAGGGACAGAATGGCTTTTCAAACAAGCATTTATGATCAAAGGGCTACAGCATATGATAAATATTTATATGGCCCATTAAATAATAGTCTGTATAAATATTATTCAAAATGTGCGTGCTGGAAACCACAGACTTCCCAGTTTATCCTTAAACAAATGTGCTAGTTTTCCCACATAGGCAACGAAAAAAAAGAAGGGGTGAAACTGTCATTTGCACAAATATTTCTTTAAAAAAAAAAGAAAATCCTTAACATTGTTTTCTTTAATTTAAAAGGAATGACTAAGTAACCAGATGACTGTTTCATTACAACTAACGACTAAACTCAGTCTGTCCTACCTTACTTCATGGTTATCAAATTGCCAGGACATACCTTTCTGTTAAAGCTACAGTACAGGAAGGCTGCACACTCACATGCACGCAGGCCGAAGCTCAGCAGAAGTATTTATCAGCGGCAAGTATAGATTTTGTGGTATCGTGTGCTTAAATACAAGGAATTATGAAGGACTGGCACGTCTGTTTTAAACTTTGATCTTTGGAACGCTGCAGGCTGCCCAGACCCAGCGATCATGGATAAACAGTATGTTTTTAGTAGTGCAGCTGTGCTTTTCTATGGATTACCGAGAAAAAGAATAACAGGCTCAAATTAGGCTTCATAATCTTAGTGTGAGAAGATCTAAATATGTTAAATAAAAGCTGCTTTTCAATTGTAGAAAGGAGATAAAACAAAAGAAGCATTTTTGACATTATATTGGAAATTCAGCACTTTGTTGGCTTTCTAGGGTTAGAGTAAACTAACAAAAGTGGTGGCGGTAGAGCGACAATCTCTTCTTGAAGACAGTAAACTCCCTTTCCTCTTCCAGGTTCTTTAATTCCTGTTTGGATGTGAAGAGACAAAGAAGGCACATATCTGTGTGGGAGAGTGGGAGCAGATGGGGAATTCTAATGCTGCGTTGAAGGGCAGTACTAATATAGAATAATACCCTTAAACGCCCAAGGGACTATGCTATAACTATCAACAAGCATTTATTTTTCAGCTACCCAACAGCAAACAAAACAAAAACAAGGAACAAAAGCACACCTCATCTCCCCTTTTCCCTTCCCAAAACAGAAACACGTACATGCAGGAGATCTCTGTCTTAGGAATGTGAGGACTGTGTTAACAATAACAAAACTGGAATAAATAAAAACCAAGCTGGAGAAAGTATGCTGCTTCACTAAAAACCACACACTTTTATTTCATCTCTGGTAAATTCTGTGGAGCTTTCTCACATCTTAGAACAAAGAAAAACAGCTTCAAATAGTGGAAGAGACCTCATTTTAGTACTAGAATCAGACCCCAACTCCCAGTCCCATAATACCTAGATTGTTTCACCAAAACTTTCCTAATTGCCCCCCCCAACATTGTAACGTAGTCTCAATAAATCCTACTACAGCACTGAAAATATTCTATTACTTTCTAGTATCTCCTTTTCTCTCTATAAATAATTCACTATGTGCTAATCTTCTGTAACGTCTCTCCATATCTTTTTTTTTCTCCCCTCTCTCAGTGTCCAAGACAAAGCCATTACTTCATCGCTGCCTTCTACCCTTTAATTCTATCTTTTGTATTTTAAATACTTTCAGGCCAAACTACTTCCACCTGCTCCGATATAAAGCAAGACATATCCTGGTTTATCCTGGTGCAACTAACTACTGGAGAAATGAAAATGACTAAGCAAATAATTCTAAGAAATGAGATCCAAAATTTATTTATTTTCAGCTTCTACTGCCTACATAAATATCTCACTCATGAACAGCAGAAAGATGTCAGCATGACCAGTGTCAACAAATATCAAGCTCTTAAATGTACAACAGAGTTGTTTTTCTCTATAATCTGTTCTAGAAGAGATTTGTACTAAAAAATGAAAATGATGCTCTCCTTCCAGTTCCTCTCTTGAACTCACAATGGCAGATACAGCCCATAGTACCGTTGATCAAATAAGAGCAATGGCATTCTGGACCCTGATTAAAGACAAGAGCATGGCTGCACTGGGTCAGATGAAAGGTTCAATTAGTAAAGTATCCTGCCACAAGCAGCAGAAGCCATAAGAAAAGCATATGCCTGCCCTTTTCATCCAGCGATACTTCCCCAAGACACCTTCTTCCTCCTGCTATCTATAGTAGAGGCACTTCCTGAGCCAGAAATTTTATCTTTAGGATTAGGAGACTTTGAAGGCTTTTTCCTCTCCGAATTTGTTTGTGCTCTTTTTGAATGCAGGGAAACTTTTGTAACTGCAAACTACTGTGGTAATGAGTTATAAAGTTCTGTGTAAATAATGCAAGAAAAAGTCCGTCATTTGTTCTGAGCATGCCACCTGCTAGTTTTGTTTGATGTGCCCGAGTTCCTGAGCTAGAGGAGACATTAAGCAATTGCTCCATATTTACCTCCTCCATGCAGTCATGATTACATCACATTCTGAATCGTCCCCAGAAAGCTCACCGCAGCTATCTACAGACCATGGGTGATGAGCTGAACTCACAATCTTAACATGGTCAGGTAGGTCAAAAAGCATTTTTCTGCTCTCTGACTGTTCATGGATGTGGCAATAATAAGTACCATAATACAGTGCAGTAGTTAAGTACTAATAAGCAGCAAGCAATGATCCCAAGACCGCTTTGGGCAAGCAGAGATATTGCTCAGAGATGCTTACAGCAGAAAAATAACATGTTGGTGTCAAGTGAGAGGTGCTGCTTTGTAGCACAGAGGTGGCTATGGAAAGCCAGGGATTTCAAACTTCAGGCAGTTCCCAAAACACTGGCCCTCAGTGTGTCTAAACAGAGGAATCCAGGAGCTCCTCCCAACCATATGCTTGGAGAAGACTTAAGGCTACTGCTCACCCTGGTTTTCTCTGGAAGGAAGATCAAGGCACCCACGCGGTTGTTGCATGCCCTGATAGACTCTGCATTGCAAGAGGCATGAGACTAACACCGCAGCATGCCTCACAGAGCAGCCAGGCTGCCCGGTCAGAGACAGTCTGAGACCAAAGACAGACCAGCTCTCTCACTCTAAGATTATCGATGTGACAGCGGTAAACTGGGCTGCCCCATTTGTTCCCCAGCCCGTAAGTATGCCGCACAAAAGAAACAAGTTCAGCTTTCTCTGCTCCACTGCTCGTCTAACACCAGGAACAGCAGGAAACAGCTGCAGAGAGGAGCTCTCAGGAAAAAGGAAGGCTGAGCAAAGAGCCACAAAAACACACAAAATGAGATAGAAGACACACATTATAGGGGAAACGCAACAGCTCCAAATCCCTCCAGGGCTCTCTTGGCCCTACTTGGACTGGGCCATCACTTCAAATGCAGGGTCTGATCCTGCATCTATTAAAGTCAGTGGTAAAACTCCCAGCCGTATTAGCAGTTCAGGATTAAACTCTTGACACTTGTGAACATCACAGGTGCACTCACACGTCTGCAGGATTTTGAATGCTTGCCATAACCTACAATTTGTCAAACAGAGGAAATGTTCATCGGTTTATGCCAAGACACAATTCTCACTGAGGAAAACCTAAGGAATTAAGAGGTTATATAGCAGCACCCTTTCTTCTCCGCACCCTGAAAACGGCAATCGATACGATTCATGCACACCAACCTATTTAGATCTATTCCCTCCTCTGACACTGCAGCTGCATGCATCCCTAAAGGCTGTGCTAATGATCTGGCAGACAGACATGTCCCAAATGACACTGCAGAATGCTTGAAGCTCTGAAAGAAGACACTATCTTGTTTACATTGACTGTGAGGGGAAAAAAATGCCATCTGATTATTACATAAATTCTAGCTGTAACAGCTTCATGACTAGTTGAAAGGAGGTAACAGGCTCCAAAATGACTGATGGATCCAAGTGGTTGGATCCATCAGCTTATTAGTCTAATGCTAAGGAAGATCTTTCTTATTCTTATATCTCTATCATTTTAACCTACCCCATGCTGGACAGAAAGAACAACCTCCGTTCGTGGCCTGTAAAAGAGAGGCAGATGCCTGTACTGTGACTTTTGTATTTTTTCATTCTCTTCTGTGCTATAATGGAAATGGGGAAACAAATAAAAAAAACCCCAAGAACAAAACACACACACACAAAAAAAAGCATACAGTAAACACATCCCTAGCGCAATAATGTTAATTTACAAAATACCTGTTTAAATTATAAAATATAACTTGGAGTAGAATGCAATTCAAAAGGCACAATTACAGTTCATGTCACCATACACACACTAGCTTTACACTGCATTCCTGGAGCAAACCAGACTTGGCACCATTAGCTTCAGTGCAGGATACATACGCTTACCTGGAATCCTGGGTAAATAAAGCCATTATGCTCCTGTGGATACCAAATTAGTCAACTCAGGTTAATGCTGATACTCTAATCACATTTATAGATTCCAGTGCTACATCAAGGTTGAATTTGGCACTAGCTGTGTGATTACGTATCAGCAGATCAGTATAAAAATAATTTGTTCTGAGTTCACAGTTTTATGAAATGACAAAACATCAAAATTAGCATTCTGGCTGAAATCCACAGCATTTCCCATCAAGGCTTACACATTTAAGCAACATTTGAACCAACTGCCTACAATTACTCCTGGCAGATACTGGAACACTTAGGCCAGTAGTAGATGCAAGAGTGAAATCAATTTTTAAAGACATGCTGTAAACCACTTCTTTCAAGATGCTCAGCCCAGAGGCAAACATGTGTCTATAAGCCGAATCCACAGTTTACTATACAGGATTTGTTCACTCTTGCATAGTAAGAGCATGAGAAGAATGACAGCCCTAAGTAATCTGTCATTTTAAAATTAAACATTTATTTGGGCTGCAATTCCAAAAACACTAGCCCTGAAGTTCCTGTCACAACTACTTAAGAGGAAGTGAGGTTGCACATTAGCTTAGAAGAAGCACAAATTCTGCACAAAAATCAGATATCTAGATAGACCGTGCATGTGTAACACATCTACATGCCTTTCTTTTTTACAGGAAAAGACGACTCACATCTGCTCATCTGAACCCAGTGAGTTCTCTTCCTTCTCCCTACATACACAGCTGGGGGGTTTTGTTTGGTTGGTTTGTTTTTATCAATGCAAAATCTGCCTTCTTAAAGATCCTATCAGTCTCATAATTTCAAACTCCCATAAAGACAAGCCTGAAAGGGTATCAGGCCAACACCTCTCTGTAAGTTCCCTTCAATGACTTTCTCAAAACATCTCAGAAGTCATCTCAGAAGCTTGTAAGCTCGCTTGCCTCAAACAGCTGAAGGTCACAAATTTTCAAACTTTATTTTATGAACAGTCTGCGGACTCTTCCTTTCACATGTGGAAATGCTGAGGGGAAACTGAAGGCAGCTCAAGACACCAACCACAAGGTATTAACAAAAGCCAAAAAACCAGACAATGCTGATCAGAGATTTCCCTTTGAAAATGAAGCTGAGAAACACCCTTCTACCAAGGCCATGCCACTACTGTCAATTTTATGCACCAGGCTCTTTGATATTCCAGTGGCAGGTACCAGCAAAAAATTTCAACGTGAGTCATTAGAAAAGCCCAAGATACAAAACAGGAACACACAGGAGAGCTATTCTGATCCTCTCCTGTAAATCTACTAGTTCTCAGGAAACAGATCAACCTCTAACAGAATCAAAAGTATGCTTAAAGGAAGAACGGCTTATGGAAAGAGAAAAGGCAGACTTACTGAGGAAGAAGTACAACAAACAAAATGGATAAGAGCCCTTATATAGGAAGATGACGACTTTTTCAAAAGAATGAACAGTTTCAAATGATAACTTAGCTGTAGGACTGTTAGAAACACAGGACAGAGTAACAAAAGTGGCTAAGAATACACATAAAAACTTCCCAGCATAGTACTAGTTTGTTTAGTCTCTCCTGACACTATGAATTTATTTCTGCCCTGATTCTTACAGCTGGGAACAGCTGTACCTACAAGAACCCAATTCCCCCTGTTTTCCTCTTTCATCCTCCTATCCCAGGCACCCTTCCCAGGAAAAAAAAACCCTGCTTTTTTTTTTTTTTACCCATATGCCAGTACATATTCCTGAAGGAAAGAGGGCCATTAACATTTAAAGACTCTTTAAAATTTCAGTATGTTTTTGTACTATATTTAAGCACATTTAGAAAAAAGTTAATTTCAATAAATTAAGCAAATGGTCTTCCAGGATGAGGGAATACAGGAGGATGAAAAACGAGACCACCTTCACAGTAATGTGTCTGTTTACTACTTTCTAAGAACCCCAGAGATGAGAGAGCTCTCCTCTCCTTCCCTGACATTTATTTCTTAAGTGTTCTCCTGAGAAGAGGCACTGATGCTAAATTTATTAAACTAGCTAACAAGTCCCAGGCACCTCAGTAGAGAAAGAATCTGCAAGGTCACCAGTTCCTAACCGGTGCAGAACACGTCACTAGCGAGGAACACGGCCATTACGGGGAAGCCTGGAGCCGAGCACAAGTAAACTTCACCAGGTTACTGGGGTGGGCTCCATGCCAGCCCACAAGCTTTATGAGAACGCAGGAGCAACTGCCATGCAAAGGAGACAGTGCTGCAAAGGTGCAAGAAAGCAGAGCTGCAAGACGAGGAAGGAGGCAGCGGTGGAAGCAAGCAGTAAGAGGACACCAGTGCCAGCAATACCTGTGCCAGAGATACAAGACTGAAAACTACCAACTTGAGTAAGGGCAAGAAATACATTTAAGGAAATCTCCCATCGATCTGGAGGATTAAGCAAGTATGTAAGTGATGTACATGTCCCACCTGCGTACATCAGGTCACCCAAGTGCTGCCATTTAAAGCTCAGGGAAAGGCGGCAGGGAAAATGGTGACTCCTACACCACTGTCTGCAGGAGGAGGCATTGGGAGGAAGCGACGTGCCTACCCTAGCCCTGCAAAATTTCAAGTGCCTCCCCAGGCGCTGCGCACCCCCAGTGCTGCCTGGAGCCTGTCAACGCAAAGAGACCGTGAAAAAGGGCAGACCCATTCTCATTAAATGTAGGCGTTATATATAGGCTGTGCTGTTGAGAAACATCAGTAAAAGCAAACTTCGGAAAGCCAGGCAAGGAGACTAGAATGTAAATCCTATAATGCCCCACCAGCTACGTGAAAACCAGGTTCTGAAACTGATTCGGAACAATTCAATCGCACAGTCAATGCATGCCCTGGACAAGCTGCATGCGGCCTAGGGGTGCAATGAGAAGGGTTCCCTGGGGAAAAAGCCGGAAAGGAGTGTTACACACGGGCATCACAGGTTTTTTTAATTAAAAAACAACACCGCAACCGCGACAGGGTTTCTCAACCAGCAGCACCTCACGAACAGGGAACGAGTTCTCTGAATGTCACCGCGTTCTGCTTTCAGCGCGGAGCTCCGGAGAGGGGGGGGCTGGGCTGGGCTGGGCGCCCGCCGCGGCCTAGCAGGGCCGGCTGCCCGCCCGGGCCGCGCCGGGCCGGGCCAGGCCGCCACCGTTAACGGCCGCAACGGCCGGCGGCGGCGCGCGCGGGGCTGAGGGAGCGCTCTCCCCTCAGGGGCGGCGCCCGCCTCGCCTGGCTGAGGGGGAGCCCACCCGGCCGCGGCTAGTCGCCGCCGGGTCTTGGCGACCGTCAGTCACTTACTTGTCCAAACTGAAACACTATATTAGCTGCGCAGGGAGCGGGCTACACAAACCGCGCTTTTCCTGACAGGGCAATTTCCTGACCGCCGGCCGCTGCCGGGAAGCCCGCCGCGCTTCCCCCCCCACCCCGGCCCGGGCCGCGCTTGCGCTGCCGTCCCCTGTTGGGGCGGGGAAGGGGAGGCGGGAGCGGCCGAGCCTCCCCCGCTCGCCTTTGAAGGCTGCCCCGGCCGGTGCCGGCATCTGGTTTGCATTGGGGGGCCCGCGTGTGGAGCTCGCCTCGAGCGCTGTTAAAGGGATCTGCTGTGTGTTAGGCGTAGCTGTCAAGCTGCACTGCCCTGGAAAGGCGAGCGTGCGCTGTGCCCTGTCAGGAATTCAACTGATATAGGAGTATTTTTGCCTCGGAAAGGGAATCGTATTTCTCCTTTATTTAAAAGCGAATAAAACAGAAACAAGGAGGGGGTTTGGCTCTTTTCGTTAAAGGGCTTGTTGCTAAATCGTATTTCTCAGCCGCAGCCCCGTTGCCCTACAAGACTGGAGAAATATTGGGGGTTGCAGAAGCATTCAGCATTTAAGCAGTGCAAGCAGCCACATCGAGAGCCAGGGGAAGAATACAGGGAAACAAGCAGAAGGGTATATCTGGACTGAGGACATCCCCCACCTTGACCCATAAATATATAATCGCTTCTTAAATAAATAAAACAGGACTGCAAGCCATGAGTTAGATTTTCTGCACGGGGTTACTCCGTTTGAGACTTTTACCTGAAAAGTTGGAAAATTACTGATGTGAGAAATAAACCCTGAGTTTAGTTAAGGTTTGCTTAAAATGGAGGACGGGGCAGTAGGATCCCCTCAAATGCATCCCTTGAAAACAGAGCCAGGCCAGCAGTGGCCGCACACTCCAGTGGTGGGTAGGACCAGACCCCACCACGTCCCTCCGCAACCCACGTAGGGAGGAGCAGATGGAAACCCTCACATTCCCATGATGTCCAAACACTTCTGAAGAGGCCCCAGGGAGCCACCAGGGATTTTTTCTGTTATCCCCCAAATATTCTACAGCAGGAAATCTTGTAGCAAAAAGCTCTCTTGCAACATTTCCAAAGTTTTCCCACTTTGGCCCAGGCAGAAATACTGCACGAACAACCTTGCTCAGGGAAAGATGAGTGTTGTCTCGTGGTTAGAGCACAGGGTTCGTGGTCAGGAGCTGTGGGTTCTCATTCCAGCTTTGCCACTGAATCATTTTGAGAGCTTTGCTAGTCACTTTGTATTAGAACCAGTTAGTAATTTTCCGTTGGAATGATTTTCTGATGGAAAACACTACTTCTACAAAACTGAAATCTTCTGGGTGAAAATCGACTTTCCATTGGGAATACCTTGCATCTAGGCCTGGTAGAAAAGGACATTAGACCCAAACTGAAGTATCTGGAGTTTTCTTGCATTCGTCCAAATGTTTTGCTTTGAATAGATAGATTTTTTTTAAAAATACCACCCTCCTGACTGTAATTCCACGTCAGCTCATTGCACGGTGGGAGTGTGTGCTCTCATGCTCTGCTTTGCTCCCCGGGAGGTCTGCACCTCCTGTAGTGGGATGCAAATTTCTCTCTTCTGAGACATGTACATCCCAATCTGAGTCAGACCGGTCCAGGCACGCGGGCACCTGGCCCATGGGAACAAATCGTAGCGTAAGGCTACCACTCTGACCAAGGAAGTCCACCATGGAGAGAAAGTATAAAGTTCAGAGACACAAACAAGCTGTTTCACATTAGTTCAGTGACCCAAAACAAAGTACTGTGACTGTAGAGATACCAAAATGTTTTGTTCAACTGCAAAGCAGTAAAATGAAGCCCAGAGAAATGGACCTGAGTGTGCTTCTACTATCTCTGACAATCAAATCCTATAAACCCTTCCATACACATGCTGAGCTCTGCTTTATAGTTCTTGCCTTTCACCCTCCCAACTATCTCCCTTCTTCGCTGTTTTGTTCCAGAATGCTATTCCTCCGTTCATTAAAAACAAACTTCATTATTTCTGTCCTCTGTATATTCATAGATTGCTGACACTTTCTTTTAATATAAATAACACGTGTTCTCCTCCCACAGTGTATTTGTAGACACCATTTAAATCCCTTCTTAACTTTTGTTTTGCCAAGTTAAACATTAACCATTTACATTTTCTTTCATAACAGCAAGTTTTGGATTATCCAACCAGCTTTCTCTGCACTTGTTTCAGTCAGAATTCATCTTTTCCGAACATGAGTGATCATAGCCCAACATAATGTGTAATGTTCAAAACGATATCTGGCTAGTGACTTGTACAGTGGCAATAACAATTCCTTATGCACCCTTTTAGTTACAGACAGGGATCAATTTTGCCTTTTTTACACCTGTATCACATTAGTACCTCGATTTATCCAGGTCTTTTTGCTCCAATAAATAGCGCAAAAAAAAAAAAGTTATCTGTCTGTAAGTACAGACGAATGTATTAACTTTTCCTTAATGCATTTTTCCATTTAATTACACTTCTTTAGCACTCACGTGGTTTCTTTCCAAGGGGGTGACAAATGAAGATATTTTCAAGAACAGTTAGAAGGTCTCCAGCCTTCAAAATCAGAGTCCTGAAAATGCCTTTTTTTTAAATGAAAGAATCAAAGTTTAGATTATCACATATTCCCAAGACCACATGAGGCTTAATTCATTACTCCTTTGAAATATTCTGAAAGCTAAGGGTTAAGAGGTGTTGTATTAGTGCAGAATAATGATGATTAATTTGTGCTTCGTATCAAATGCAGGAAGAGTAGATACGTGTGCAGTGAATCCTCTATAATTTCAAAATCTTGCTATAAACTTGAAAATATCTTGTAGACGTATGTACCTTAAATGGAACACAAGACCACTTTTTTCTCTTTAGAGTGTGGCTGTTGTAGTTTTGCTTCAGATATTACTGCTTCAAATAACCTCCCTCTTTTTCCAAGATTCTGGACAGATTCACTTCAAATATACCCTTTTGCCTTTTCTTTACCGAGTAACTAATGAAAATTCCATTTTAAATGTGCTTTCTGTGAGACAGGAACATTCTTTTTTTCGTTATTAACAAAAGCCCGTATTTCAAGCTGTAGGGATACAGCTTCAGGTAGCGTAAATCAGCATTGCTCTGAGATGGCCTGCAGTCCCCTCAACCAGCACTGCAGAACAATTTAGTGGGTTTAGATGACAGTTGGCATCTTTGAAATACTCTCTTTTGCAGAACTAGACTAGATGTGACACTTGCTGGAGAAGAAATCTTGCATAAATCTGTCTAAAAAGACTCACTTAATCATATTACTTCACTAGCAGTGGTAACCTTTGGAGGCCAAAGTCCAGACAGGTTGAGAAATGGAACATGAGTACATAAAGGTGACAATTCCATTAACTGCAATCAAAGCGAGAGGTGAATGGTGAGATAAAGACAAATGACTTATTCTATAAAGAAAAGAAAATATATGTGTGAAGGGGAAAGAGACAGAATGAACATTTTCCAGTCTTGTCAAGGAAATGAAGATCCAGTCCTGCTCCATTGAGACCAACACAAAAACGTCTCTCGGCCTCCCTGGATGCAAGCTCTGGCCCAGCACCCCAGCCTGCTGTTGAATGTTAGGGCAAACCGTCATTTCCAGAGCGCACGTGTACACAAGTGGGACGCCCCAGTAGAAAACTATATGCAGAATGTCTTGCTGAATTGCCCACCGTAGCCGTGCTGGAAATGCAAACACTGCGCCTAGCTTTGCAGTCAACAGGGCATTTTGCAAAAATAAGTACGTGGAAAAATTGTTGGCATTTCTGAATCCAGTAATTCAGGATTCTCAAATATACCAGACGAGATCTTTCAGTCCAGTGGCGTGCACTTCAACCCCAGAGGCTGAACAGAAACAGCTTTGTGGCTTTCTTTTGGGCCCCAAATCAGAAAGCGTGGGGACATATTGATAACTGAACCTACCACCACGGGGGGAAAAAAAAAGTTCTTAGGCAGGTTCAGTGCCAAACTTCAGCACAGATAAAAGAGAGATTGTTGGGGCATACTCTCATCCAGTATCCTTCAGTGAGGCCAAGGATGGCACAAGTAGCATCGCTGAAACAACTTCACATTACCTAAGTTTTTTCAGAGGAGGTGGAAGCTTACAGACTAGCCATGCTGGCTACTGAGCTGCTTTGCAACACTGGAAATAAAGCCACAAAGGGATCTAATCTATTATCGCTCACAACTTTCTAAATTTAAGATAAAGAGGAAATGAATAATAAAAAATCTGTCCATACAGACAATCTCCTCCTCTGTTGCAATTTTCCCACTTACGTGTGGTGTTTTCAAGAATCTCTGTGCAGAAAACTTCATCTAAAACCAACCTACCAAACCAAAACAAGCAGATAAGCAAATTGTTTTCCTTACAGAAGCAGAAATGGATCTTTGAGCATTCAAAAATTCCGCTTACTTAGGTATTGACTAGCATAACAATTGAAGGGAAGAAAAGATTTTTAAAGTATCATGTAACACGTGCTTGCTTAGGCAGTTAATACAAGCACCTGAGGGTGGTTTTCAGTCTCATTTTTAAGCAGCAGTATAACACTGGTATAGGAAATAGAAGCTGGGCAATACTCTAGACGAAAAGCTTACTGAGTCATTAGACTAGGACTATTCATTCAAACAGGGAAACAGGGAAGTAAAAAACTGAATACTATGCAATGACAAGAAGGGATTTTTGAGTGTACAACAGGAAAAAAAGGAAATTTCCTTTGGGGGACTTTTTCTGTTTTTAACAAACAGAGATATTAAGTTACTCTTAGATACTAGAGCAGCCAAAAAGGGAAATCCCTGTTTTACACAGCTCTAAATATAGCTAGAAAGATAATTCAGATTTTATCAATTTGTGACCCATTTCCTTACATTTTGGGTAGCTCACTTTTTAATACAAAAGTCAGGAGCTGATACAAACAAGCATACAATATTTCAGGCTCCACCAAAATTCCAGTGTCTTGCCCAGGGCCTGTTCCTGCCTGCCCTCTTGGCTGGATACCAATATCCTTTATTCTCAGGGGAGTCAGCCTTCCAAAAAACCACTTGGCACTTGAGTCAGGGCTGCTCTGTTTTCCTAACGTTCACGGCAGGCAGGATGTTTTCTGACTCTGGTACCCAACAGTTGAGCATTCCAGACAGCACGGGGATTTTGCTTTCGAAACCGCACTGCCAATGCCATAAGAATAAGTGAAGTTTTGTGACACCGTCTGATCCTGGTGCGAAAATAGGACGACTTTGTTGCCATACAGCGATACACAAAGGGAAAACGCGCATGACTCTTGCCACCTTTATAAACTCTCCTTCTGTGGTGTGAATGCTGAAAAAATTCTGGCTTAAAGTCATGTTTTCATCAACTGGTTCCCCTCTGGGAAGACTGCCAGATCTCCACAGATTAGGTTAAGGAGAAGACCCCCCTTCCCCAAATGCTCGGCCAGAAAAGAAGCCCACTGCTGCGGTGTAGCAGAGGAGGTGCTCAATAGTCTTTGCACACATTGTTGCTGTACCCGTCCGTGTTGCCAGCGTGTGAAAATGTTCTCTTTGCTCCCCAAACAGATTCAGTCTGTGAACACACAGTAGAGATACCCCTGCAACTTTTGCATATCCCTTTATACTCCTTAAATGTTAGAAATATGACTTTATCATTAACATTTATATTCAAGTAATTCCTGAGATCACTGATATCAGGGCCAACTACAGCTGTGCAGCCTTGGCCTGGTGGAACAGAAACTACATAGGTGAGGGCAGGCAGGTTACAACTCACAGACAGGACTGGACTCCTCACTGACCAGGAGCAGACGTACTGCCCTGCTCTGTCTGGGAGGCAGATTTGCCAGAGACATCTTCCATCATAGCTCTATGCCAAAATCTAGATGTGCAAAATCGTGAAATCACAATCTGTTGAGCTGCAAATGAATTTCACAAGCCAAGCTGTGAAAATCTGTCGAGCTCCTTAAATTTCACAATACCTTACATCTCATAAAAAACAACTAACAGAGGTTAAATATTTTTCTGCAACATCCTTTCAAGACTTTTTCCACAGAATATGACCAGCTTACGTGAACTAGTTTGTTACAGTGGTGATATACAGGGATGCCAAAATCCAGTCCGTGTGGAGAAGGGTTGAAGAGGGCTCAACCACACATCAAGCAGCATGTCTTGTTGCTATGCCTGGGACTTTCTACAAAAGGCAGATCCTATTTTGCCCTTTGAATTCAGAAACTAGTGAACACAGTCCCGGGAGGCAAAGTACCATCAGCATCTGTTAATTCGTAAAAAATATAATTGTCTGTTCTCCAAGGGTAAGATTGTTAACTGGAATCTGGACTTCCCAGATTATAAACAACGTGCAGCCTTTCTCCTAAACTCATTGCAAAATGTACAAATGATGTTCTAAAGCCAGCACTGTAATCTTTTAAAATCTTAAATTCAACAGGGGCTTATTCAAGTACATAAAAAGAAGTTTGTAGGATCACTTAGCCACCTGCAAATCATACAGAAATAAACCAAACAGCACTAGAAACAGGAATAAAATCACCATATATGTAGCTAGTTCCTGTAGCAGCTAGATTTTCATGCTCTGTATACAACCCAAAACAAATAGTCTGCTTATAATTAAAATATGATACTGTTTCCAAAAGTCTTGCCTCTAGGGAGATAATTTTATACCATGGGGCAGATTCAGCCCTGGTGTAGTATTTCTGATTTTCATGGAATTACACCATTAAAGAATTTCACCCAACATCTTACCCACACTGATGCAATTCAACTTTTAAGGGACAGTTACGGGGTTTCCTCCTAACTCAGGCCAAGCTTCTGGAACAAGGAAAGTCTGTAAAAGAAACCGTTGGAGGGATGTTTTAGTCTGGCATTTAGGAATATTCACATATTAGAAAATGTCACAGGATTTATTTTGTACGTCTTACATGTTAGAATTTCTTGCCTTTTTTCCTTTCCTTGCAGATACATTGCCAGGAGGTGGTCACAGCAAAACAGGATAAAACGCAATGAAATGTAATGAAACAATTATAGACAGCTGTGAGGAGAAGACATTTGTGGATCCAGTTAATTCTGCTTCATCTTTGTTATATAAATCTATTTTACAAACTTAATGTATTGCCTGAGCTTGTAATATATGATTAACAGAACGTCTGCACCACTCAGGACTCTGGAGAAAAATGTAAGATATTAATTCTCCAACATTTTAGGTAACTTTAAATATTTTGGGCATGATTGATCTCACATAGTGCTTTGGATTTATGCTTTGCGTGACAGATGGAAATCAGAATATACACTGATGTTGAAAACTTCTGACTTCTGTGCAGAATCAGAGAAAAAGCTATAACACTTCCCTCCTCCTGGAGCTAACTTGGTCTTTCCTAAAGTCATGCAGCTTCATAGGTCATGGCCCAGAAAACAGGAGTCTCCCCAGCTCTTCCTGCCAGGGCTGCACGTACCTGGCACCGTTGGGGGGGAGTGTTTTGCAAACAGTGGAAATGTGATGCTGTCAGAGGTCTGGGGGAGATTATTCCATTCCCTCTGCAGTTGTTTGGGCTGCCCAAACAGCATGAAGCAGATGCCGAGGTTCTTAAGGCTTCCTGGGGAAATCAACACTGTTTCAAAACCGTATCAGGACCAAAACTACGGAAAGATTAATCAAGCTTGGGTCAAGAGGGAAGAAGGATGCAATAGCTTTTGACAGCAGTGAACTGGTAAACGATGTACCCAATGTTCAGCTCTCTTACGAGTCAGAATATTCAGTGCATCACATCAAAAACTCCTTTAGACTATTGACATAATATTAGAAAGAAGATGGAAAAAGATGGTAAACATAATAGAACCATCAAAGGTACATTTTAAATTTACTACTTGCATTCTCACACTAATCTGACAATCATAAGGCCTTAGCATAAATCAAATGGAGCAAATGATATCAGTAAATTAAAACATATATAGAAATATGTGTACCAAAGTTAAAAAACCTTTTGGCACAGAAGACAGCTGCAGTTCAGAGTTTCTTCCAGTGTTAAGCACAAGCAGCAGAATGAAACTGCTTTAAGCATTCTTTAAAATCACATTCTGGTTGCTAACCTTTGGATTTTACAGTTTGTCTTTCTGAAGCAATGATAAAACCATCACAGCTTTAATCAACTTTTTGAATCATTGACCAGTCTGAAAAACTGAAAGTGAAATAAAAAGCAAGACACAACAAAAATCAGAAAGATGGTACATTTTTGCCATTTCTGTCAGCCACAGCTAAGAAATGTTGTTATAAAGCAAGATAAAAAATTGAGGAAGGAAATAAATGGTAACTGCACTCTTATTTTAGGCTATTTTATGTCTGATATTGTTTCAAAAGTAGGAGGAGTATGAGACTGGGTACATAACTCCACCCTCTCCAAGAATTGCCGGGATCGTTGTTTATGAGTGTGATCCAAACACGAGAACAGTTTCCTTACCTACAGTATGTTGTAATCGTGGAAATATCATGGGACGTTCTAATTGACACCTCGTCCCCGTCATCACGACGTACGCTGAAAAGTCATCATCTTGGGAGATACAGGACTGGAAGATTAGGATGGCAGATTATTATCCCATGGGCTGCAAACATTTCCCTCAATGGAATCCCAGCCACCGAGGGTCAGCAGCTAAGAAGCAAGCCCATGCGCAGAGCACAACTCCACCACGATGGGCACACTACCTGTGAGAGCTATGTGTGGGTGCTCAGAGCACAGGGGCCTGTACTGACCCCCCTAAGGTGGTGACAGGGTTTTGGGAGGGAGGCCAGTGGGTTCTACCACCTCTATACGTATTCTCTTTTGCTACCTTCAAAGGGTATGATGCTTTAACTCTGTCCACTCATTGATTTGTATATTCTACTGCTATAACTCAAATTTCCCCCCCCAGAATCTTAAGGTAAGCTCTGAAGAATTGGGAGGAGGGAGAAGAAGCTTTTACTGAACAAAGCAAGTTTTCCAGAATAAAACCTCATCCTTTTCGGCAACCTATTACAGTCAATCTGATTGACTAGTGCCATGCTTCAACTTTACTCAGGTTTTTTCCCTTACTTTATTGCTTTTAAATTAACTGGCAGCTCAAAGTTTTGTCTAAAGCTATTTTGTATGCTTTTTCTGCCTTAAAAAAATGCCCATTCAAGAATTATTTACTCAGCACCAAGCTTTAGGAAGTCACCTTGATACAGGAGGAAAAATATCTGTTAGAGTTGCTTTCTTTTAATATGTTAGTGAAGGGAAAGAAATCCCAGATGAGAGAGCTGTGGATGTGACTGTTTATCATCCTTTAAGAAAATATATGTTCTGAGTCAGCTCAGTGGTACTCGTGTCACTGAGTTTCTAATGTTGAAAACTGACACCAACACCATGATCTGCATAACTTAAAATTTTGACCCAAGAGTAATGTCCCCCTTTAAAAGAAAGACCTCCAGAATTAAGGCTTCAGCTGCTCCATCTTGAGCTAGAGAACTATTTTTCCAAGCTGCTGCCTGTATTGGGCTTCAAACCAAAACTGAATGAATGCAAAGGAGGAAGCCTAATGTACAGCAGTTAATATGGAGGCTTTTGGGGTTTTGGAACATCAAACCCTTCAGAGTACCAAATATTTTCAATTTGGTATTGCAAGCATTTCCCTTCCCACTGGAAGGTTAATTTATCATAGAGGAATAAATTGCTTTCAGACAATATCACAGGCTGGTCATGTTCTTGCTACATTAACTTATTCTCAACCAGAAGAAAATCAGTGTCACCTGTAGTGAGGGCCATCTTTGTTAGATTGTTCCCTTATATCATATATACTCCTATTAAAGGGAACCAATTCAGAGGTTGAGAGTAAGGCTAAGGATCTCAGTGGTATTTTTGGCCTTTTAATCATGGCCTTTTCAAGGTAATCCTTATTTTAGCAGTGGCCCGTAACGTTACCTTCATTTGTAACCTGTTGCCGTATTTATTCCATAGAACTTTGCACAGAACCTATGACCACGGAGGCTTACTGACTGCAACTCCTCCCAGCTCAGCCTCCAGCAATACATCCCAGCCATTTGCAGCTTGTTTAGCATGCAAAAACCCACACTGGTGCTCTGGGTTGAGTAACGATGTTCTTATTACACCCACTCAATGTCCTTAATATTGGGTAACAGGAAACCAGGGGATGAAACAAGCTATTACTTTTTGTTTCTAAGGTCCTGAATCTGTAAGCTCTAGTTCTATGGGGGTATCTGCTCTTTGACAATACTTCCTATATTGTGTTTCAGCCAGGAAGATGGATGTACCTTAGTTAAAGTGAGTCATTCACTGAACCTAGGCCAAACTTTGAAGCAAATCTGGGCCAGTTTACCGCCTCAGGAGGAAACCTGGTTTTTGCATGAATTAGACGTGAAAATAAGCAGAGCCTGACTGACATCTCTGAATTCCAACTGCAAGGGTAAAACCCAGCGGGCATGAGCCTCAGGCACGACAAAAATGAGGAGGGGAAAATGAGGCTTCCTGTCTCCCCTCCAAGAGCCAGAGAGACACATGTTACTCAGAACTTAGGGTAAATTGTTAATTATTTATACACTAATTAAGTAATGTTTATAGAATGTCTTACATATGTAAATTACTGTAAATATGCTTATATTTTTCCTGCAGTCTCCAATTAAACAAACTTTCATTTTAGAGCAAAACAATTCCATACCAACTTGTTACACCAGTTCTTTAGGCAGGCAGCTTTTTAGCTAATGGTCCCAGCTCAAACTGCACTATTTTATTTCTGTACGGAAGTTTCTGTGCTCGTTTGTAGTTGTTTTAATTCCATCGCAGATCACATTCTGTTTAATGATAATTTGATTTTGCATTGCAAGACCCAGATGTACATTAGGAGGTCACAACCTTTCCATTTATCTCTTAAAGTAACTATTTTTTCCCCAAGTTCCATCAGGTTAAAACAGTTAGCAATTTTTCTCCTTGAAGTGTCCCTTCAGCTTGGCCAAGATATATAATAGATCAGTGTAGCTACAAATGCATTACAACATTAGTCATCAATTAGTTTTAAACCATCGCTGTAATATATCATTTATCTAGCTTGCTGTAGCACTATTGTGAACATTTAATTTTTTAAAGGCATCTTGATTTTTTAACCTGACGGCTGCATCCCCCTTTTGTCTCCTATACAGACATCCCCTTAAGGAACAATAAAAATTAGATTTGTTTGACCTGCACTCAGGGTTCGTTTAAGCGAGATGGATTTTAATTGCTCTGCCTAGTCTACCAGACAGCTTTTATGTAATATTCCAGACATTTACGCACTGTCTTTTCCCTTGCTGTAAGCAGGTGTGTGTGCCCACAAATGCCTGTAAAGCAGCTCTTACCATTCATTTCACATCTCTGACAATCCTCTGGGAAATTGTTTACTCTGAGATATCACTGGCATCAAATTAAGGGCTCCAGTCATTGCCACTTCTTTCCTCCTGATACCATTTTCTTTTGTCTTTAAGATTCAACTTTTTGTGTGGCTAATTCCAAAAGGACTTTCCTGAGGACTGTGTTCCTTGTACTTGCGTTGTCATCATACAACGCAGATGACTCACCTCTGCATCTCCCGATAGTGAGAATGCGTACATAGCCTTACCTGTCTCTCCCAAAATCCACATTGTCCTTCTACCATTTGCAATACATTTGACTTAGATTTATGATTTGAAAAGGTCTGGAGTATAAGACAACTAAGACTGAGAGAAGCATGTCTACGCCACGGACGTTCAGTATCTTGAAGTATCTCTAACTTCAATTAGTAAGTCACGCGAGCAAGTTATCGCAGCATTGACTCAGAGCCCAAAACACCCTGACTTCTCTGCCAGCTTGGAGTAGAGGCAAAATGAGCTCACATTTGCCCACGATGAACCTTATTTGCTCCAGCTGCTCCAGCAGGGAGAGGAGAACCTCATGCGGAGAGTTCTCTCCCTGCTGACTCTCCTCTTCCACGGGTGATACAATCTGAAGATGAGGTCCTCTATTTTTCCTGTTCTTCCCATTCCTAAAAAGGAAGATTTGGCTGTCCTGTGAGTTACCAAATCAGCACAAAAAAATGGGCCTCCTAAGCAGTTATTTGTGCCTACAGCTGGTTCTGGTCTACTCTCTGTTGGACACACACATGTACTTAATTCCCATTTGTGCTGGATGCCTATTAAAAGAACAAATCTGCAAGTGAGGAGGGTCTCTTCTACCATGTCAATGGAAGTGAAATACGCAAATCTCCTGCATGCTGAGGGCGAATGTATGCTTAAAATGCTTGGGAGAACAGCTGTGAAAAAGAATAAGCGGTTTGTATTCTGCTGCAAAGTGTCACTGATCCAACATGCTAAGCTGATCCTCATGTGGTACATTGTGCTTGCTCCATTATACTGCCTACTGCTTCCATGTGTGGGTAATTCAAAGTGCACAGCATTTCAGACAGCACAGAAAGAGGGACAAACCTGGCTGCTTCCGCCGCAGTAGAACCAGCATGGTTCACAGCAGCAAGGGACCACTGGATTGGAAAGAACAATTCCAGTTAGGGGCCCCGTGCAGTGAGTGGAGGTGGAGATCATGGCAAGCCACAGAGAGCGCTGTGGAGGAACAGGAGGAACTGCCTGTCTTTCCCAGTCTGGGAATCCATAAGAGGGATTGGAATAATCTTCCTTGGTGCCACTGTTTTTCTCTCCTTTTATCTGCCAGTGGTCAATCCCAGTCACTCGGGAGACATCCTGGAGCGAGACTGGTATATGATTGATAGGGGAATCACAACACATCTCAAGAATATTAAGGGTTCTGTAGGAGATTATGGAAGGAAGTCCAATTTCCTTTCCTTAAAACCGAGCAGAATTGCACACTTGACCAAAACCCACAGTACATCTTCCAAGTGCAAAGTACAACTGCACAGCTCGAGGCATTCGTCTTCCACCTGCCCTGTCTGAGCCAGCACCTGCGCCCCATGATAAACTGCACGTATGGCTTCCCTCTGGACAAGAGAGAAAGGCAGCAGAACATGTTAGATATTAATTATGGCATCAATGGAAGCAATTCAGATGCTACACTGAGAGAAGCCTTAGAAGACTTTTACATGATACAGAAACTATGAATACAGCAGTGACGTCAGGAAAGAGATGGGAGGTCCAATGCACTTACTTTGCGTATGGACACAGAATTCTTAATTTCATATTCTGGTTTTTTTCTAGGGCTTGTATATCCATCAATAACACACACCAGTATTTTTTACTTCCCTGACAGAAGCACTGAAAATCAGAACCCATTTATTTAGTACTAAACAAAATCAGAAATAAGAGCGGGCTTCAACACTAGAATACACATTTCTAAACCTCCGAGGACATGATGCAGCAGAGCTGGAACACTCAACAGCTGTAATGTGCACCGAGGAGTCACATTTGTTCAAGAAAAGTCACATTACTTACATTAATTGGATGTGTCCAGCTCATCCTGAGTCCACTTAAGCCTTGGCAAACCTCTAGCTCCAAGGCATAACAGAAGTATTAATATAGATATTCCTTTATATTACCCCATTTACATCACGACTCCCACCTTTGCAACCTAATACTTATTCTTTGGAACACAGAGAACTATTGACTCATATCTGGACTGGGATGCCAAAAACTCCTCAATTTAGAGATGTTTGGAACAAGAGAGTTTGGTTCAGACCCATCCACAACAGCAAATGAAACACAAGTCATCATCCGTGTGAGCGACATTTTCAGCATGTCCAGAGCCTGGTGTGAGCTGACATTCTTTCTCCCAGTAAGATTTACAGAATTTGCGGATTGAAAAGTATTGAGGTAAACCATGGTCTGAGGGCCAAGTGCGTAAATTAGACCTGTCCCCTCCCTTCAGTAAATTACATATATACACGCTGTAGGTTGGCTAACTATGCTTTTGGCAACTTGAACAAGTCTGTGCGAGTGCGTGTTAACAGAAGGGGAGTTTGTGTCATGCTCATGCACTTTGGTGCAAGGAGTATGTTGTACATCAGTTTTTCCCTCCATTCACATCAGATACTAGATTAAACAGACAGAAAAAAAATGTAATATTAAAAGTGTTGGCACATATTGCACTTTCTCAGCAGAAATTGTGTCACTGGTACATCGGTTTGGTTTAAATTACGTAGGTCAATTTAAGGTCAGCAAGAAGTGCTTAGCATCCTCAGAGCCTGAGGTCCTCTCCTCATTCATAGAACAACTCCAGATCAAGAAATGTCAATTAAAGCTTCATGCACAATGCTTCTTCCTTAGAAGACAGTTATATTTCCTCAGGCCAACCAAGCGCTCACCTGTTCCTTGAGCCCTCTGCTTATACGGCAAAACAAAATGACCAGTTGGCATGATGATAAGGGGACTGACACTATCAAACTGCTTCTTTAAACACTGTCAAGATTTTTATGAGCTGCCTATTTGCAGTAGTCCATGTACCTGTGAAATAACTGAAGCACTGTCTTCCATGTGTCAAAATGATGCCATTTCTGGGCTGTTCCATCTTCCTCCCACAGATCTGCCACATTTTAGGTAGAATGCATGGCCTAAAAACCCAAATACGTGTTGCAGCTCTGACTGGCTCTTGGTGACTTCTAAAAAAGTAATACAGTGAATGCCACTAGGAAACCCACACATTACCCCAAAGGGCTGCAGTTTGTACTCTAGGCTTCAGCCTTTCACACTGGATTATCTGTGCGAAGCTTTTCTTTATGACCTGAAGAACCAGTAGAATTATTTTTAACTGAAGACGGAAAGCCTCACATAATCAGATGACGTGAGAACTAGGGCTTTCTGAAAAATGGAAAATACGGAATGATTTTGGATTAAATCACAAAAGAACTAAATATTGTGCATACGTCTGCTCCTGAATTTCCAGCAAATTCATCCTCTTGCCAGGCATCTCACTCAGCCCAAGCCCTCCTCTTGCAAAATTCCTTGGTATCCCATCTTCCAGGCTGCCTGATATCTCTGCTCCCCCTCAACTTCTTTCCAGAAGGTCTTTCCACAGATCCATGGCATTCCAGCACTGTGGCATTCCTCAGGGTCCCTTTGAGCAACTGGAGGATGTGCTACTTTGCACAATATGTTCAGGCTCTTCCTACCATGTCTTTGGCCCCTCCCAATGTCTCCTGTGCAGGGTGAGGGAGATGAACAGCAGAAGCAGTTGCAGGAGTGTCTGGACAGAGGGTCAGAGCTCAGTTCCTTCCCTTAAATCCCCTGTGTTCACCTCTTAGCAAGCAGAACTGTTGTTCCAGAAATGAGATCCAGAACTTATTTCATTCCAGAAATTAAAGTTGCAGGAAAGGTTTCCTTCCTTCCAGTTCTTTCTAAAATTATGTTCAGGAAAACAAATTGATAGTTAGGGGCTGACCTTGGGAGTTGGCAGAGTCTGATGAAGGGCAGTGGGGAGGAAATCCTGCGTGTCTGTCTTCCAGAGCATTCTGTCCTCTCCTTTTGGCATTGCACGTTCAGCCCTGGTTTGGAAGTGGCCACTGGATGGGAGGTGGATTTACCTGAAGAGGGAAAGAAAGTGATGACAAATAAAGTGGGCTGCCAGTTCCCTGTTAGCACGTGACAGGAGGAGATGGTGCACCACTCGGTGAACCCTCTCTCCATACCTCCGGAGCACCCAGTCCTGCCGCTCTCTGCTGTGCTGGCCCTCCAGGCAGCAGAAGCCAGCCTGCAGGCTGTTGGGGCAGAGCTGACAGCGCCTTAGGGATGAGTCTGCTGCTTTGGTGTTGATGGGAGACCAGTCCCAGAGCACCAGCACTGCTTACAGCAGCTCCCTCCTTGGCTTTGCCCTCCTCTTTCCTTCTGTGCCTCATCTACAGAAAGAGATCTGCTGCTTCCCAGTCCCTTCCCTCCTCTGCTATTAGGACTACACTTCATTAACAGCCCCCAAAACACAAGTCTGAATGCAATTCCCAGACACATGGCTCTGGAGACTCTTTCCAATGTGCATCACATTTTAAAAGAAATGCTTTCTCTTATGCCACTCCCTCCTATTCCCAATAACAGAACAGCCTGGTAGCAACAACAGCAAAGTCACGGTGGGAAAGAGAACAGTAGAGAAGTATTTAGTGTTCACAGTAATCTCCTTTACTATGATTTAGCAGAAATGTAGCTGGCATGGCCTGAATATAAAAAAACGGTCTTTTGAGCATAGTACAGAAACTGCTGCTACAAAGTTATGCAAATTCCAGAACTTCTGTTTCTGTAAATAAAAATTTTCCAAGGGAAAACATACAGAGGAGACAGTCATGTGCTCTAGCCTGAACAGGAATCAGGAAATTCAGGGTCTAGTTCCAGCTCCGCTCACAGACAGGTACTTTGGCTCACTCAGCTTCCGCTTTCCATGGTAAGACCAAAACAATGATAATAAAAATCACAATGAAAGCAATTGAAAAATATTTGCATAATTATTTAGCATGTGTTTGCATGCTTTGCATGTTAAACAAGGGATTGTTCCTCAACCCACAATCTCAGGACAGATAGGGAAGTAGAAAGCGGGTAGGAGAACGGGAACAAAACCTAATATGTGTAGAAGTAAATTCAGTTCCGTAGAAAAACAAGCTGAAATGCATATTTAAGAGAGGCTAAATACACAAAGACTCAGAGCCTGGTGGACAAAGTCAGGGAGTTCATACTGGGAACATAGGCTATGACACAGAAGGAAGTATGGAAATAATTGTGGAAGAAACTGATAAATGGGTGGACTGGGCTGGAAATACTGGTAGAGCTGAAGGCGGTATCGTGACAGGTGTACAAACGATGATGACGATGAATATGTTTTCAGTTTGGACCGTGATGAAGCATGAGTCCTGCTGACTAAGGGTGAAACAGCCCAGACAGTGACTGTTAGATTCTGCTGCTCCAGGGCAAGATGCATTGGACCGCATCTAAACCAAGGCAGGACTGCCTCGGCAATAACACAACCTCTGTGAGTGTTATCTGCGGATCTCAGCCACTTCCAAAGCAGTGCTCAGAGCCAAGCACCCGCCTGAGGAAGATATTGCTCCACAACTCTTTGATATGGCACATTTACCAGCAGGTTCACCCAGTAATTCATTGAAACACGCGTTCAAGTCAATAGGACAAACCATGTGGGAATAACTGTGAGTCACATCGTTGCAGGAGTGGCGCTCCTGCCCTGAGCTGAGCCCATCCCAGAGCTGTTCCCTTGGCATCCAGCGAGGGCCTGCCACAGAGCAAGTTCTCCATCTGAAATACCAAGCCCTGCCTCATCTGGGACAAATCTACTGCTTTGATCTTTATACCCCACTTTATGTGGACATGCCATATGAGGTTTCCTAAACACTCAGACGTCCATGGAGACAGAAATTAGGGAAAGGCTGATTCAAGAACAAAAAAATGGAGCTGAAGAGGAGCTGGGGTTTTCATACTCAATGAAGTAAAATGATAATCACCCATCAAGAGAAAAATACGTGACAGATGCCTCTGGCAGTAAAATTCTTAGGAGCATCACAAGCTACAGGTTACATGAAAAAAGACAAAGACATAAAGAAGAGCAGATTAATCCAACCATGGGAGAAGAGCAAGAAAAGCAGCTGGTTCAGATATTCATATTGACAAAACTCTGGCTGGCTACCAAATATACCCTTCCCACCCAGAAATAATTTGGGCTTGAAGGGAGCATAAACATCCTTTATGATTCTATATCATTAATTGCCAATTCTACTTGGTGTCCAAATGCCAGAACATTAACATCTGAATTCAAATGTGATGTGGTCCTTATCATCTGAAAGTAACTACACCCTCTGCCCCACAGTACACTCCTTAGAGTTCATGTGGGGAGAAGCATGACTTGCCATATGGAAAATATCAGTCAAAATAAAATATTTTTATCTCATGTTAAGAGTCATTCACAGTCTCCCACTGGTGTTTGCCATAAAACCAAGAAAAAGTGAGGTTGTTTAAGTACTGTCTAGTCTCAGAGACTGCGAATGGATGTCCATCCAGTTTTACTGCAGTCTGGTGTAGTCTTTCTTGATGCAACACGCACATTTAGCTGTCTACAAATTCCATAGATGTTTTTAGTAAAAGTGGGAGGTTGTGCTACCAAAGGAGAACATGAGCCAAAGATATTCTATTATCCATATCCTATTAAAGGTCAGAGAGAGCTCTTACCTCAGTGCTATAATGTGACCAGAAACTTAATTGAAAATATACGAAAAGGTTATTAATAAAGAGATGAAGCCATAGTAAATTTAATATAGCTCACAGAGGACTTTTGCTGGAAAGAGAAGGTTATATAGATAGATAGATAGGCCTTTAATTAAGGTGTATTGCTGGGTTAAGTGTAAATTTTCCAAGCAAGCATGAAGATAGAAAACTGGTAATTGCTTCCAATTTATATTATAAAAATCAGTCATATTCATTTTACTTCCTATGACAGCCTTACTTAATTCTAAGGTTCATTCACTTAATTGGAAGGGAGAATTCTTTGAGTAAAAACATAAGGAATTGAAGAAAGAGACAGACAGATTGCAAGAATTGAACGAACAGCACTTTAAATGAAATCATTAAAACCCCTCGTCCAAGATTCTCAATAGATTCATGTTTGCTGTCCTCAGGGGATATTTATTATCAAAGCTGAGTAGGAAAAGATTGGAAATTATATCAGAAAAAAGTCTCTAATGGTCTTCTTGAAAATTGAATCTGAAGAACTCCCTGTTTCTATTACTATCATAATTTTTCCACGTCTCACAATTAGCGTAGACTAGAAACTCAAATATCTCTCTCAATGAGACCTCCTGCAACAATGGTATAACTTGGTCAAGTGTAACCAAAAGGTACACATGCATACAAACTAAATTTGCTTCAGCCATATTCTCGTCTTTTACTTGTATCACAACAGAGAGTTACAGGAGGGAGTATGCTCAGAGAGCATTGTCGTAAGTATTCATACAACTCTCTTTGCATAAACCAGCCTCAGAGAAAAAGCCGTACTAAAGCGATGAGTCTTTGTGGGTTTGGGAGTTATCCAGTTAGTGATAAGGAAACAATACGTGGTGGCTTAAGTGGCAAATAACAAGCAGTAATGATAAGAGCCAACATTTAGAAGTAATAGTCCTGGAGAATACAAGTAATTCACAAGACTAAATATCAGAATCACTTGTTGACTACTATTGAATAATAAATCTACATCTCTTTTGCAGGTAAATTGCCTTAAAAAATGAAGATTAAGTTCTGAGGGGGGTTGTTTAGTTTTTCAGTGTTTCACACAGCTTCAGTGATATCTAGATAACTGCCTGCTTTCCTTCCCCTGCCAAAGACCAACACAGGACAGCTGCTTCCACATTTACTGTTACTGGATAAGAGATCTAATTCTGTAATTGTAATCAACCAAGGTGCACTGAAGTTTAATCTCCCAATGTATAAATCAAAATAAGTGCACCACGAATACATTCCTGGCATGGGCAAGTGGGTTCTGCTACGGACAAATACATCAGCAGCACTATGCCCAAGTCTTTCTGGGATCCATTTAAGCAACCACTTGAAAAGGATCCATAGCAGAAAGAGGACCACAAAAATGGGGAAAGCTGAGGCAAAGACAACGATAAGTAGCACAGAGCTAAATCTCTCCCTGTCAGAAGTCAAATGATGTTAAAGAAATTACTCTACGGATGGTTTTGGTCTACATGTTTGGTTTCTGGAGGGAAGTGACAAGGGATATTACTCCATCATTGGATATAAAGAGAAGGTTAAAAACATCCTGATGATAAGTGTTCAGCAAATATAAAATAATCATGTTGCGAAAGTATTTAATATTTTCAATTTTCAGTGATGAGCAAGCTTTAACTAATTAAACAGCAAGGTTAGAGTAATTAAAAGCTCAGATGTTAGGTTGCTAATAGGAACAGAATAATAGATTGAATTATCTTTAAACAATTCAAGACTAAAAGAAAACACCAAAATATTCCTACATTTACATGAAAGGAATGAGATCTCAATACATCAAGAACATTAAAGCTAGCAACAATAAATTTTTATCTGTCAGCGGGAAGGGAAGATAGAGCTCCAGAAAGCCCAGGGAGGATTAGGGAGAACAGTAGACAATCGACAGTGAAGCAGAGACAAAGCTGGGAACATAACTATAAAGTGCTTGAGGAAATCCCTAAATCCATTGGTATTAAAGCATTTACAATGACTTTTCAATTTTGTGGCCAGCCTCACTATCAGGAGAGTTCTGTCATTTATGACAGTGGAAGCAGGATCAGGTCTTCAAGTCAATAAGTTAAAAAAGCTTTAGTGAGATTTGAAGTTATTTCATGAAATGCACTTATGGTGATTTGCTTAAGAAAGCTACAGCTAATAGCTACTAGTAGGCCTTAGTCGTGAATACAAAAACAAGTTAAAGCAAGGTAAGATACAGCATAAACCGAAGCATTTCAGCTACTCCGTAGAGAGCACACGCTATCAGACTTCAGTGATACCTTATGACAGCAGCAAGGCTTTCCCAAACCTTTGCTTCTGCCCCTGTGCTACGCTTGCCACCCATTCATGTGGCAAGACAACTGTTGTGGAACTACATGGAGAACTGGATCACTAAAATAACTGAAGTAGGAAAAAAAAAATCCAAATAAAAATCAGGGGGGTTGTCTGTTTTCTTTAGCTCAGACTATTTCCATGATCTAATTTAAAGCACACCTCCACACACAGTTGGGCTGGCACCAAGAGGAGACAGTAACCTGCAGCATGAGGGCAGAAATGAACTTCCAAGAGTAGAAGGAACTTCTTAAAGTGGCTTTATTGCTTTGCTTTTGTTTTCAGTGAACGTAAAATAAGCCGCCTCCAGGAAAAGAGAAGTAAGCTAACTTCCATTTTCCAAGGGTCAAGGCGAGCATCCAGGCAGCTATCAAGGACTTGCTGAAATTTTGTGTGTTCACACCCTACCTTACTCTTCTCACTAACTCTGAGAGGGACAAAGCAAGCACATTAATTTGGCACTAAAAATCAGTTCTAATAAACCTCCGCATTTGCTAAGAATTAAGCCCTAAAAAGAACTTCTCTGGTCTCTGAAAGAGAGTAAGGTGTGAAAGACTGACAAAAGCTGAAGAAATACAATGGAAACTCCCTTTGCTTTCAGTAAGGACAGGGTCTAGATAAAGCATCAGAAGGAGGGAAAGGGACTGTGTTATTTCAGGGAAGAAGTATCCAGGGTTCTTGCCCAGAGGGACAGACCCAGCCATTCTTAACTGGAAGTACCCCTGTCCCACTCTGTACCAATTTCTGCTTCTGCCAACAAAATAAGAGTTCTTAAATTATGTCTCTATTGTGCAGTGCTTCTAAAAGGACACAGCATACGTAGAAAAATGTAGCTGTTAAGATCAGCTTCCTCACTCCCTCTTCTGCATATGACACCTCTTTTACTTAATCCTTTTGCTGTTCATGTGCTCTGTAACAGCAGTGAAGCTTTGCATCGCAATGCTCAGCCAGACACAAGGAGGTACTGCCCGCCCATCTGGTCCGGTCAACATCTCTCAACATCCTTCACTCATCCCCTCTCCTGCCACCTCGGTATCTTGGTGCTTTTTCATTTGGATCTTTCTCTTTAATTTTTAAACTTCTACTTTTTTCCGTGTGCAAAGTCATTACCAGCATGGGGTGGCACCTTCTTCACTAAAGCCCCCTGAAAAGCACCTTTCCGTCATGAAGCAAAAGTCACCCAGTTAGCCAATATGCTGCATTTCCTTTTAGAGAGGTGTCCTGGTTTCAGCTGGGACAGAGTTAACTCTCTTCTTAGTAGCTGGTACAGTGCTGGGTTTTGGATTTAGTGTGAGAATGATGTTGGTAACACGCTGGTGTTTTAGTTGTTGCTCAGTAGTGCTTATCCTAAGTAAGTCAAGGATTTTTCAGTTTCCCATGCTCTGCCAGCAAGCAGGTACACAAGAAGCTGGGAGGGAGCATGGCCAGGACAGCTGACCCGAACTAGCCAAAGGGATGTTCCATACCATAGAACATCACGCCCAGTATATAAACTGGGAGGAGGTGGCTGGGAGGGGCAGATCACGGCTCTGGCATTGGTCAGCGGGTGGTGAGTAATTGCACTGTGCATCACTTGTCTTTTCTTGGGTTTTACTTCTCTCTTTTTTTGTTATATTCCTTTTCATTACAATTATCATTAATATTATTATTATATTATTATTCTTAGTTAGCATTTTATTTTATTTTACTTTAGTTATTAAACTGTTCTTATCTCAACCCATGAGTTTTACCTTTTTTTCCCGATCCTCCTCCCCATCCCACTGGGAGCGGGGAGGGGGAAGCGGCTGCGTGGTGCTTAGCTGCTGGCTGAGGTTAAACCACAACAAGAGGGATGAACTCATTGCTCTCTAAGTAGTTCCATGAGCACTGGGACAAAAGAAACCTACTTCCCACTCTGCCTTTACCGTGTGGACTCTGATATAGGGGTTGTGTTTGCATTTCCCTCATAAGGGACATTAAGAAGACCCCTTATCCTTTAATTCGCCAGCTATTTGCACAAAATCTATAGGAACTTTATGTATTTGACCTCTACTTCCCAGTCAAATTTGGTTAATATCAGCCAAAACCATCAAGGATTACTGGAAAGGGAATAACAGACTGCCACATATATACTGGTCGTGAGTCTTGCTTCCTTAGAAAACTTGGCTAACATAATCCTAGCAGCACTTAACTTTTTTTAAGGACAGTCTTCATGAACAAAGATACGATGTTGAAATATCTTTCTAACCATTCTTTTTGGAGAAAGCTGAGCATAGTAACTAAAGCAAGATAAAAAGAAAATTTGGCAAAGAACAAAACAGCAACAAGGCACTGTTGCCTAAAATAAGGATACAACCCATGAAAAGTTTGGTTCTCCTTCCTGACACATCTTTCTCTTTGACTGTCCAATGTTGTGGGTTTTTGATGGATTAATTTCTCATTTCAGAAGTTACAGTGTATCTCACATTTTTTTTACCAGTCCTGTTCATAAAACAATGATTTTCCAGATTTCTCATTCTACTATAGGAAGAAAAAAAAGTTTCCAAAATCAAGTATTACTCAACAATAAGCAAATAATGTAGAACATTTTTGCAATACGGTAATAAATTTAAGAATCTGGTCTTTGTTAGGGCCCAGCCCAAAGCCCTGTAATATTTGTGGAAAGACTTCAATCAGACTTGATCAGTCCTCATAAATACAGCTATTAGTTCAGACTGAAATGTTGATAGTGCAAAGTGAAATAACTTGGGGCTTCACTTAGCCTTTTCACAAACAAGCGTCGGCAACATCCATGGGAATTATGCTTGTGCAGGCATGGGCAAAAAGCGCGTACACTGTCTACATCAAGTCCTCAGCTTATGCAGCAAGTGTTATCCCTAGGACAACGTATCCAGCATACTGTCAGTCAGCCCAACTGATTTTTTTTCCAAAGAACAATCTGCAAGCACCAGGATGCCAAACATCGCTGAGTGATACAACAGCAGGAATAGCCCAAAATGCAAGCTGAAACCAGGGCCAGATACAACCCTTCCCCTTGCTGTCTAGCTCTGCTGATCCCTTCTCTTTTCAAATCATGAGTTTTATTCCAGAATTACACATTTATCAATCTTCTGAAAAAAAGCAGTAACTTCTACACTGTCCCCTAAGCCCTTCCATTTTGGTCTGCTTCAGCCCTTACTACCCCAGCTATATTTCACCTCTCCTACTCTTTCTCCTAGGATCCAAGGAGGGATAAGCGTGGCCATCAGAAAGAAAGCCTTAAAACAGCCTTAGTCTTCATGGTCCTCAAGCTGGTTTAGGTAAAGGAGATCATGTCCAGCTCTTAATTATGTAGTGTAGGGGGGGTGTATGTGTGTATATATATATATATAATCATAGAATAGTTTGGATTGGAAGGGACATAATGCTGTTTCCTAAACTTCTAGCCCTGTTAATATTAGAATGATAGGAAACTGAAAGGCAGGAGTGATTTATATGGTCACCACCATGCTAAAAGATAACACTATGTAAGTGGTCGTATGCTCTCATGGACAGTACGCGGGGCTGGAGTCCAGAAGCCTGAGCTCATCCTGCCACTGACATCCAGTTCAACCATAGGCAAATTATACAGCTTGATCCTAGACCTATTGAAGTCATTGGCAAAGGTCTGTTTGACGTAACAGTGCAGGATCAGGTCCTGCATCTCTCCTCTTCCTTTGTTGCAAGGTGTCTCTAGGGTGAAAGTGTGTGAAGTGTTTCAAAGATTTAAAGTACTCTAGTTGTCATCCTGCAACTCTTATTCATGCCTGATAATTTTTACTTGTGGGAGTAGGCCCGTTGGCTCCGTAGTCGTCATTATTTGTAACATTTCTAGTATTATTCATAACACATCTAGTTTTCTGGCATATTTTTATTAATTTTAGAAGTGGAACATTTTTAGCAGCACGCTTTACATATTCAATAGATGCATGATATAATTAACCAAAGAAATGTCATAAGAAATACAAAGGAAATATTCTTATTATTACATTCAATATTTAGTTGCCCGCAGTTACTCTCAAGTCAAATCTTCTGCTGTTCAGAGAGAGCTGTCACAGATCACTTACATCGTTTCATGCAGTCTTTTTAGAGGTCCTAAGTCAGGACTCATTTTTCTTAGAGTTCTTAGCGTTTTACTCTATCAAAATGAAAAAGCAAAATCACACCTCAGGTGAGGCTGTAGCATTAGAACTTGACCCTCAATTCTGCAAACACCTTGTAGGGATTTTTTTTACTCCATGAAACACAAGTTTGCAAATCTTGGCCCATATTGCATCTACATGATGGAAATTTCAGCAGCCCCACAATGCTGCTGGGGTTTGTAGATCTTTCACTGGATCCTCAAAAAGAAGTAAAATAAAGTGGCTCCAGAACACACATATGGGTTTGGCCAAGTTTGCTGAAGTTTAATTTTATGACTGAGGGGCCCAATTCTTTTCCCTTCATTATCCTAATAGTTGGAATGGCTTGCTCTCTCGTCTGTCATCCATTCTGTGGTGGTGTTGCTACAGAATGAAGCAAATGTCTTCCTCTAGGAAAGGGCCTTATTGGGCAGAGATTCACAAGGTGGTCCATAGATCAGATGCTTCCCTTTTTTCCACCACAAAAGGAGTGGTAATGAGCCAAAAATCTGCTACAAATGCCACCTATAAAGGAAAAGAAAGTTGCTAAGACACTTCCAGTACATGGGCATGTCTGGAACAAGGTTAAGTGAAAAATTGCTAGCGTCCACAGCACACCTGCAAAGCAGGAGCAGATGCTCTATCCCACATCCGTGTATCTGTCAGTGCCAGTATGACTATTTCCAGGACGAGTTATGTCCGGTTGATTATATACAGTTTAGGCAATTTCCATGATTATTTTCATACAAGTCAGACTTTGGCCTTATAAACAGTGTTCTCTTTTTATTAAATATGGTCCTTTGCAGATGGCAATGTATTAGTGCTAGTCTTTATCTTACCTAACTTTAGCTGTCTAACCTGAATCAGCAATACTGAACTACCCACCCCAGATTCTCTACATACTTTGTTGAGTATTAGGAAGTGGTATTAGGAAGCAACTTCAAAGGGCAATTCATTTCAGCCCAGCAGAACAAAGACAGACAGGATGAGTCACCATCTCAGAGTACCTACTTGTCCCCACTGACAACAGATCAAGAGTTGGATGGCTTGTTTAGACTGAATGCTTAACTTCAGATGGCTTAAGTTAGGTGAAATGAATCCCACTCAGATTTTTATTCAACATCAAGTTCTGCTGCTTCCCACAACCTAAATTATTTTAGTCATCAGGTGCCTTACTCACTGCCTTTTGCTGTTTTGTTCAAGGAGCTGATTTATGGAGTAAAAAGCCTTTCCTAGAAATGAAAAGGAGAATGCTTCTTGCATTTTTAACTTTGCTTCTGTTAGCCAAGTACTTCCTGCAGTATGGCAAGGTGTGGGTGTGGTGAACTCTTTCTGCGTAATAGATGCCAGTGATGCTGAAGCCAGGGAGTAGGAGATAATTTTCAAAAGCTGTCTGGCAAGCAGTTGGTCAACCGGGTGTCAGGAGAACACAGAAATTGGCTGGCTTGGCAGCCAGGGCTGTGTTGGTCGGTGGACTAGAAATCAGCACTTTCCAGAAAGCACAATGGAAGTAGATATCCCAATCCTACGGAACCTTAGCAGCAGCTGGGGGTGTCTGATTCCCTCACAGTCCTCTGAAAATGTGAGTGTTGGATTTTAAAGATGCAGCTAATGGATATCCTGGTGACTCAACATGAGTCAGTCCAATTAAGAACTGAATCAGGCTCTCCAAATATTCCCATGAAGCTCTTCCTCTGAAGACTTCAAAGTGCATTACGAAGATTCAAAGTGCTAACAAGTAGGATAATCCAATGATGATATCAATTCTGGCATGATGCACTTCCCATGTGACCAGGGACAAGTCCATTTAGAGGCACACTTATTACACATATTTAGAAGCCACACAGAGATTTGGACTGAAATATAGTAAAGATTGCATCTTGACAATCTTCTCTGTGGAATTCTATAAACTGGTTGTAAAATTTTATAGAAAGAGCATTCCACTAACTATTGCACTCTGGGGGCTTTCCTATAATAAATACCTGTCCTGCTCCATTTTGGAACATAAACTGAGCTTTACTGCTTAGCCAGATCTATTGTCTGAACCATGTAGCCCTAAAATCATTATTTTGCTATCAACCTCCTGTTTGTCTGAGGAGAAAATAAATAAAAGGCAAAGCTGAACAGAACCATGTTACACATTCATTTAACCCTTCCTTGATGGAGTTACAAAATAATGCATTAATACCACACAAAGCAGCTGTACAGTTTTAGGACTCCTTCTGTTTTAGGATGGTTTTAGGACAGTGTTCCTTCTGAGGACAACGATGAAACCACACACTGGTTTCATTTGGGTGAAGGTGCTGACTGGACTCTCAGAAAATAATACTGGGCCAGCCCTACAAAATAACCAACAGTTTTTTGAAAGCGGTGATTGTAAGAGCAGCCAAGCACGTTCAGTAGCATCGCTGCTGCTGTCACAATGAAAATGTTGGGGGCCTAATACTGAACCCAGTGGAATCAACAGGAAAGCTGCTATAAGCACGAACAATCCTTGGACTGAGCCCTCATGCAAGCGCTCTTTGTTGCAAAATATGATAGCGCAAATCAAATTTGAGAAACATTTTATTGGCAGCAGACAGCATGTCTGTCCTATGGATTGCACTGATAAAGTATACAAGTCATCGCTGCAAACACTTGCACAATATCTAGACAGTATGAGATATGTTTAAACCCCCTTAACTGCACAGTGGTACACCAAACGTTAGCAGCTGAGTTGCAGTGGCATCTCAGCGCAGCAAGAATGGATCGAGATCCTATAGCTCTAGGTACCACACAAAAACATCCAGATGTCCTCAGACAGTCCCTGAAAATCCCAGCCATCCCTGTTCTACCTATGGGTTCCCTGGTTTGAGAGGTATTCCTCTGTCAACTAGCATTTGGAGCAGAAGACTGCCAGCATTGGCCTTCTTCTCGTGTCCCTATCACACAACCAAAACCACTGCTGGCCCTAGCTGCCTTCCCTGCTTACAGCTTTCACAGAGGTTATATCTATACTGTAAACTCAGAAGGACCAGGGCACAGCTTTGATCCACGATCTCACAGGTTGTGTAGCTGTTAGAACACTCCCTGGCATGGCACTGGCCTGTCCCAGCTAGCGCTGTCCCAGACGATGCCTGGGCACACTTGGGAGACAGCAAAGGCCAAGGACTGTTCCCAGTAGGCCGTCTGGATGAGGCCACCTGCTTGGGATGCAGGAATGGCGGGAAAAAGTTGAATCATGTGGATATGAGTCATGATACGCTACTTGGTGTTTGGGTTATTTTATTTTCTAGCCATAGCCAGAGAGACTAGGGAATGAATGGTCACTCTTCCTGAGGCACTGAACTACTCTTCGTGAAAAAAATTTGCTTACTGAAAATAGCACTTTGGTGAGAACATGCAAAGAGAAAGCTCATTGCTTTTGACTAGGTTTGCCTTGTGCTGTGGCTAAGCTGAGGACTGCAGTCTCTTGGGCTGCCATCCAGCTGGATTCAGCAGCAATTCATTCACTAGAAAAAGTAGAAAAAGAAACAGGAAAAAACTCTATGAGGTTTCCATGGCTACTGGACTGTATACTTTCTCCTGACCATTATCACAAATTTTGCCATCCAAACAAGCAACAGATGTCAGAAATAATGTTTGGGTTTGGTGAGCACTCATTTCAGATACACCACAGGGAAAGGTACTGCCTTTGAGCCCAAGCAAGTGGCACATGTTCATCTGTGGGTAAAATACAAAGCATAGACATCCAGCCTTCTAAACGCTGGCCCTAGAGCTCCTCTTCAGTAATATTTCCCAATTATGTTGAATTTCTAAATTTCATGTTCTTTTGTGATGGTTGTTGAAAATAACAGGTCAAGAGCAACAGTGCATAAGGTTTTCTGAAGGACTAACATATATTAAAAACTACAGCATTTTGTAGAGAAATGGCACAAACTTTGACTTCAATATTCTAGAATAATGAAGAGAGGACAGAAATAAAAGCCATGTAATCATTTCCTCTTATCAGTGATGCTGGAGTGTAGAGCAGATTATCCTGTATTCACTTATGATATATTCAAGAGCAACAGGTGGAAGTACAAGTGGTGTTTCTTCTTCATTCCCCTGTATGCCTGGTCAGCTTATCACTCTTATTCAGGTAACATAAAATACAGCTTAAAAGGAAAAACCCTCAAAATTTTCATTAACCGCTAACCCTCTAATTTCTTTCCTATTACTCTATTTCATCCTACTTCCCTATTACAGCCCCCACACCCTGGTCCACCTTTTTGGAGCAATACCTGGATTCTGCATTTGCTACAGAGCCTTCTTCCCTCACTTCCCTGTTTGAGATGAGTTAATTTCTTTAACACACAGGCAGCCTTTACAAGTTTTAGGACTGAAAGGTTCTATAGAGAATTTCATATCTCTGCCCAAATTTCAAGCATGTAGTCTACAGACTTTGCTAAACCAGAACCTCAGCGCTGCTGATTTGCTGTTCTTGTAACTTGGGCTTTTTTGCCAAAGTATAATAGATCAAAAAACCCAGAGAGTTTCCTTAGATATCTTTGCTGGCTAAACAGTCTGCATGAACCACAAGCTACTCAATAGTTAATAATAACAAGCTTCTCCCCCCAGCACTTGGTTTGAAAGGACTACAAGCTCTGAGTCATTGCACAGTTGATTTGAGCTTAACCCTAATAGCTCTGTTATGTCGTGGCTTATTCTTAAATCTTCTTGGAAGCAGGAGAGTGTCAACAATAAACTTATAAGGTTTAACACTCTAACACCAGGTAAACTGCTTTATCTCCATTAAAAATATCAGTAGTGTCCTTTCCACTACATCACAGAGCTGTAAAAGTAATGCTGGAGCAAAAGCATGTGCCTGCTGGTATATGCCTGAAGAGGTTCTGGGAATTAATTCTGCTTTGCAGAACTATTCCAGTTATTCATGTGACTCAGCGGCTGAGACCGGGATCTTCCTGCACTCACAGGGTGACGTGCTGATTCAGGCTGGTTCAGCAGCGCGGGATAGGAGAGACACCTTATCAAAAGAAAAGCCCTCTTTGGGGACAGGCTCTCCCAGGAGCTGAAAAGGAAATTTCCGTTGCGCTATCTGCGCTAGTCCGGTGGGGCGAGATTAGGAAGTTATTATTAGATCTGGATGATTTTCTTTACTCTGGGTAAGAAGGGAATCATTCTTTTCAACCAATAAAATATTTCTTAGCACTGCTGCTGTGATATCTGCCCAGCTGTGATCTCAGGGCTAAAGGCTAGCACTGTGTCAAAGGAAGACAGTACTCTGCACCTCTGCTTTCAGAGTTACACCTAAAAGTATTTCAGCCACACTTGGTATTCAAGTTTTATTTATAAATGTTTTAGAAAGGATAATACCTGGCTATCCCTTGTTATACGCATGTTGCAGATAGGAACAGTAATTTTTAAGTAATTTATCAGCACCCCCTAGACTTATTCAACTTTGTATGTAATGACTGATCGAGACATTCATAATAGATTAACCCTTTATAAACCAACTGCAAATAGTATCTTGACCGACAGGGCACTCATCAGCCCCATTATGCACAGCAGATAGGAATTATCTGATTAAATGCAGGCATCTAGGATGGAAACCTGAGCATCTGAGCCAGTCACTCCACACTCTCTCTGTGGGTAACACAGTCAAAAGAGTGAGCTGAGTCCTCCAAAAGTAAACATCTGAAAGAGGTCTATCAAATGGTAGCCAAAGCATTTTAAGTGACCTGCGCAGGATCTTACAAACCAGACTGTGGCAGATCAAGAACAAGACCCACATCTCCGAATTCCTGTCCTCATTCTCAGTCCACAAGACCGCAGCTGCCCTATCATCACATAATCATTGTTCTGCAATTCTTCAGTGAAGCTGTGAATGCATTTAATAAAGGGTCTTAAATCTACCAGCTCCAGAAAAAACAGACTTCCGTTAATATTATGCACAATCTAGTATTTCTGTAGGAGCAGCCAGTGTAGTCAATATAATCTCAGTCACCTAAACATTACAGTATACAGAAGTACCTGGTGAAGTGCAGGGGTTACACCTCACACCAAGTCCTATGTTTTTATGGTTCATCCTGATACAAATAGCAGTTACAAAGTATTTTTGCAATGTATTGTACCAATTGCAATACCAAAGTATCGCTTCCTCTACCTACTGTTCCTCTGCAGCCTCCCTCCCCTGACCTTACAGCTGGATTTTCTCTTTCAAGAGCCATTATTTTCTGTCTGCTCTGCTGCTACTTCTCCCACAACAAATGGTACATTCAAAATATAGGGGAAACAGTATATTTAACCCCTCCAATAGGTAAAAGAATAATGACAGCGGCCTGTGAGACATATGTGAATTAAAAAAAAGCCATCTGCTGACACAGGCTTTAGTGGGTATCAATGGATTGGAGCAGAAGAAGAGATACTGTCAATAAAACTGAATAAAAGGCTGTCCATAATAGAAAGGGGGAAAAAAAATCTAAAACTATCTCAGGATGTTCTCCCTTTCCACCCTGAAGATCTGGAAGACTTCTTAATTACTTGTCAGATTACAGCTGCTGATGGAGGTACAGACTCTCACAACTGCCTCCAGTCCATAAAGCTGTAAATTCCTAACAAAAAGAGAACTTGAACATTTTTATGTACATGAAAAACTTAAACAGCAGGTACTCAGAGGCATAAATCCACATGGTATTTGAGGGTTAAAAAACAGAGGAAAACTGTAGCCTGGGAAAATTAGGGGCTTTCCATTCCCGGTGTAATGAAACGACAGATTTAAAGTTCAGGGTGAGAAAAGTCATTGAATGGAATTAGACTTCAAGCTTCCTGAGACATACAGGCTTTGTTTTTCAAGGCTATTGATAAATCTATCAGTCTGCCGATTACTGTCCCCCTACCCCCTGAAAAACCCTCTAAAAAAGGAATTTGCTGCCTTAATTGGAAGGAAAAGGGTTTAAAGAATATCCACTGTAAGGTCTCTCTGAAGAAGGAAAGTCCCTGGAGGCAAAACAATAATTCGTTTTGACCTTCTGCAGTTAAGGAGGCGTTGGTAAAGACGAGACTTAAACACAGCCTGACAACTGTGAGTTCCAATCAAATTCAGAAAGAGACGGAAATTGGATAAGCAAATTCCTTTTTGTTCATGACCCCGGTCCCGCTTTCCTTTGCCCCTGCAGCATGACACATCAGAATCTTTCCTGCGTACCATAAATCACTTGCAAGACAGCAGTAGCCTTTGAATAGCCATCTTATATTCCGTTCATATCTTCCAGACAAGCAGTATTAGCAGTCCCCTGTCTGCTCTGGAACAGCAAACACGTTAAGCACGGTACAAAGGCTAGCTGCAGCAAGGAAGGAAGCAGTGTGATTTCATTGCTGTTTTCAGCACGGTGTAAATTCCCTTTCTCAGAGTTTGGAAGAACTCTTCACATTAGCACTAGTAGCTGCTTGCCAATTTAACGAAATTTGGTTTTGAATGCAGAAACCCACAATCCTCATTCTGTCAGAAGCTGCAGCTGACAAAATGCTTTCCTTTTTGTGAATTTGAGCTCGTAGAGGACACTCTTTGCCATTCCCCGCCACTGCTCCGGGAAACGTAATGTTTCCTGTGTTACCTTCCGCATGGCAAGTGCATCTTGTCTCGGTGTCCCTGCAAACTCCTGGCAGCAGCTGGAGGCACCTACACGCTTCCCACAGCTTGTGCCTGTCAATACTCATCATCCCCGCTCAGCACAGCCACGCTGGCCAAGTGGCCTTCAGCTTGCCAAGGCCTACTCAGGCTCCTCGTATTATTTGTTACCTGCAAACTCCCCCGATTTTAGGTAAATCAGAGAACTTGAAACTCATTTTTCTGTTTTAAGGACATCTTAAGTTAATAATGCCTCCAAGGCCAGCAAAGCAAAGTTTTCCTTATAATGGCCCTGAATGCAACCTTGCAATTGAATGTTGTTATACTTTAAAAAAATAAGAGAAAAGAGAAATGGCAAAGACTCACAACACAAAGACCATAGACCAAATAAAAACGCATGAACTAATGGTGAATTTTTCCACCTTAAATGGCCAGCCAATGTGAGATGGTCACCACTGAAACCCGACTCATGTAATTTGCAGATATGACTCACAAGAGTTGGAGGTCCAAAAGCAATAAGAGCACAGCTTGGAGAGATATCAAGACTTTGGAGACAAAAATTAGTTATTTTTAGGGTCTGATGAGACAGAGGTGAAAGTGTAAGTGGTCTACAATAAGGTAAGTGTGATGTCCAGGTATTTTCACAAAGTTGAAACGTTTCACTTGCTCCTGGAAAGGAGCTGAAAGCTGGGAATGGCTTCATACGGATAGAGTTACATGAGTTACGAGCAGTAGGACTGTCCCAGAATGCCAGCTCCACATGCTTTGACCTTTTCTCAAGTTTTGGGAAAAGTTGCTTCTTACACGTGCCTCCTTCAGCTGAACCTAACCCCTGTTACCATTAGCCATGGCTCTTCCAGCCTTTTCGGTGTCATGACAGCTGACCCCTGCTGAGTCTACGGAAAGGACTCAGCCCCAGAAGCACTCCCTTGCTCTTTTAGGCCAGAAGTGCCCAAAGAGTCAATGTGACATTCAGAGTCTGACAGCAAAGCAGAATATCCTGACAGTATCCAAGCCATGCTGCAGCTGCTGCAAGTCAGCAATGCTTAGACTCTGACCTGGCACCTTACATGCTCTCTGAGACCAGGGGCATTCGGCCCAAGCCTAGTCCCAGCAAGCAGCAAACAACCAGTACACGAAGCGCCACTGCGACTGATCTTTGGAAGGACCGGATTTGGAACACATTTCAGAATCACAGATCTCTACCATTTGCATCCTCCAAGTCTCTGCTACCAAGATGCTTCCCAACCATGAGTCCGACCCTGTGTCATTCCTATTTAAAAAGATTTGGTTAATTCACTTTGATTTGGGGAACTCTAGCAACTGACGACTCCCCTTCTTGCTCTGAATTTCATTCCACAGACTCAGATTTCTACGATGCACTGCTCCCGGTTTTTCTCTCCTGTCCTTAGGAAGTATTATGCAGTATGACCAGCAGGCACAAATTAGGAGGAGAATGAATCCTTGTCTATAATAATATTCAAGCTGTATGTAGGCAATGGGAATTAGTAAGACTGGAACAGGCTCAGCACTGGCACTTTATGTAGGACAATACGTACCTCCTGAGCTGGGTCATGTACCTAGCACGTCCTTGCTGAAGTGCCAACTTTGCAGAGGAATGCTGACACTTTGGGGGGGGTGCCATGTACTATAGTAGTGCAGAGGCTTCTTCAAAGAGCCAGCAAGGCAGGTTAGCTGGGAGCATATCAAAAATCTATAAATAACGTTCTATAAACAAGGTTCCATAAAAGACCTAAAAATACCAAGAGGGCAGTTTGTCAGTTGTTGGGCTTTTTTAAGTTATTTTATTTATTTATGGAGTTCTACTGAACGGGAATGAAGCTTTAGAGCCAGATAAGAAAAGAGAAAAACCTACTATTCAAACTGCAAGACGTTGTGTGCCTTTAATGCCCCTAGAAATCAAAGGTGCTGAGTTCCCATCACAGTGGCACAACCTAGCGTAAAACCATGGTCCTAAACCATTGCTGACTATTTACAGTTGTCATTCGACACTTGCTCAGCGTTCAGAAAGGATGATCCTTGCTCCCAAGAAGTCTCAATTTAAGGAGCAAGGAATTCTTGCAACTTTTTTTGTTTCTGCTTCTTGTTTTTAATTTTTGTGTTTTAACTTTTTATGTTTTGTAGCACTTAATAGTGAAACAACAGGCTTCAGCCATTGATCTCAAAAGAGTTCGAAAAAACCCCACACAGTTTTCAGAAGACAAACCAGAGTCTTAGCACACTGAAGCAGTTTACTCGAGCTACCTGGGCAAGTCCGCAGCAGAAAGAGCCCAGTCTCTGCTGTCATCAACAAGGCCATAATGACTCCTCCATCTTCTCCTATTTTCAACACTATGAGTTGCAAGAAGGGGAGCCCATGATGGCAGGGGTGACATTAGGGCAGGAAATGAGCCAGAACAAGTGTCTTGAGTGTTACTTCCTAACACAGGAGCAGGGTCGTTTTCTATCATGACCCTTTAGCTCTCCCCATTAAGCGCTACAGTGGTTTCTGTTAAGAGGAGGTCAGATGAGGACCCGAGACAGACAATTTTCACATACTGTTCCAGCGTGAGGCCGCAGGAGAGAGCCCAGCAGAGCCTTGCCTTCTGCATGGCACCTCAAGTTTGAGATCTCCTCAGTTATCCATACGCAGCTGTTCTGGGAAAACACGCCATACTCCTGGGGTGCGAGCATGTCTGCAGAGTCGCACCGTGGCACAGAGGCGGCTCTCTTGACTTGGAGGGCACTTTGCCCTGCATATCATTTTGGGTCACCACATTTGTTTTCAAGGTCTGTTGAATCCCTCAAACTTACATTTTAAAGATCATCCAGGCAGAAGCTGCCATGCTTTCAGTGACACCTCTGTCGAATTATGCTCTCCTCTAAGAGGGGGGCAACCTAGCTCTCCCCTGCCCAGACATCCATGCTATGAGAATGACACACCGCCAGTCACAGTGTTCACACCAACTGAGGCAGTAAACTTTACTTCAACTTTGACATTTAGTTCCTGTACAGTGACTCATGACAGCCTATGATGCTCTGTTTAGGGATGCAAGACTCAAAAGCCAATGCAGAAAAAAAAAATCAGCAAGCTACAGAAATCAGAAAGAAGCATTTGCTGAAACAAGGCACCTCACCATTTTTATATACTGCAGGGAAGAAACAATAGATGAGGACAAGTTCCAGTTGCTATGTCTTTTTGCAGAGAGAAGCTGGAAATTTTTATTTAAAGTACACTTTACTAAGTGTACTTTTCCTAGTGTACTTTTTAAAAACAGTCTACCAGTCAATGGTGTCACCAAAACCATTTAGCTTAACGAAACCACCAGGTCTTCCAGTTTCCAGAGTTTTAGAAAAAAATGAGACCACAAAGTTGTTTTAGAGTGCACTGAATAAAACTATAAAGAATACCAGATGCATTCCTTATCTTGTTCAGCCTATTTATAGAATCATAGAATCATAGATTGGTTTGGGTTGGAAGGGACCTTAAAGATCATCTAGTTCCAACCCCCCTGCCATGGGCAGGCACACCTTCCACTAGACCAGGTTGCTCAAAGCCCCATCCCACCTGGCCTTGAACACTTCCAGGGAGGGGGCATCCACAACTTCTCTGGGCAACCTGTTCCAGTGCCTCACCACCCTCACAGTGAAGAATTTCTCCCTAATATCTAATCTAAATTGACCCTCTTTCCATTTAAAGCCATTACCCCTTGTCCTATCACTACATGCCCTTGTAAAAAGGCCCTCTCCAGCTTTCCTGTAGGCCCTCTTTGGGTACTGGAAGGCTGCTCTAAGGTCTCCCCAGAGCCTTCTCTTCTCCACGCTGAACAACCCCAACTCTCTCAGCGTGTGCTCATAGGGGAGGTGCTCCAGCCCTCTCATCATCTTTGTTGTCCTCCTCTGGACTCACTCCAACAGGTCCATGTCCTGCTTATGTTGGGGGCCCCAGAGCTGAACGCAGAACTCCAGGTGGGGTCTCACGAGAGTGGAGTAGAGGGGGAGAATCACCTCCCTCGACCTGCTGGCCACCCTTCTTTTGATGCAGCCCAGGATACAGTTGGCTTTCTGGGCTGTGAGTGCACATTGCTGGCTCATATTCAGTTTTTCATCCACTAATACCCCCAAGTCCTTCTCCTCAGGGCTGCTCTCAATCCACTCATCTCCCAGCCTGTATTTGTGCTTGGGATTGTCCCGACCCATGTGCAGGACCTTACAACTTGGTCTTGTTGAACTTCATGAGGTTCACACGGGCCCACCTCTCAAGCCTGTCAAGGTCCCTCTGGATGGCATCCCTTCCCTCCGGCGTGTCAACCACACCACACAGCTTGGTGTCGTCGGCAAACTGGCTGAGGGTGCACTCAATCCCACTGTCCATGTGGCCGACAAAGATGTTCAACAGCGCCCGTCCCAATACCGACCCCTGAGGAACGCCACTCGTCACGGGTCTCCACTCGGACATCGAGCCGTTGACTGCAGCTCCTTGAGTGCGACCATCCAGCCAATTCCTTATGCACCGAGTGGTCCATCCGTCAAATCCATTTCTCTCCAATTTAGAGACAAGGATGTCGTGCGGGACAGTGTCAAATGCTTTGCACAAGTGCAGGTAGATGATGTCCGTTGCTCTTCCCTTATCCACCAACGCTGTAACCCTGTTGTAGAAGGCCACCAGATTTGTCAGGCACGATTTGCCCTTTGTGAAGCCATGTTGGCTGTCACCAATCACCTCATTATTTTCCATGTGCCTTAGCACAGTTTCCAGGGGGATCTGCTCCATGATCTTGCCGGGCACAGAGGTGAGACTGACTGGCCTGTAGTTCCTCCGGTCTTCCTTTTTTCCCTTTTCAAAATGAGGGTTTATGTTTCCCTTTCTTCAGGGAACTTCCCCGGACTGACATGACTTCTCAAATATGATGGATAGTGGCTTAGCCACTTCATCCGCCAGTTCCCTCAGGACCTGCGGAGGCATCTTATCAGGTCCTATGGACTTGTGCATCTTCAGGTTCCTTAGATGGTCTCAAATCTGACCTTCTACAGTGGGTGGTTCTTCATTCTCCCAGTCCCTGCCTTTGCCTTCTGCGACTTTGGCAGTGTCGCTGGAGCACTTGCCGGTGAAGATTGAGGCAAAAAAGTCGCTGAGTACCTCAGCCTTCTCTATAACCCAGGTGTCGTGGTTTAACCCCAGCTGGCAAATAAGCACCACACAGCTGCTTGCCCACTACCCCCACCCAGTGGGATGGGGGAGAGAATAAAAAAAAAAACAACAAACCCTCGTGGGTTGAGATAAAGACAGTTTAATAGGACAGAAAGGAAGGAAAATACTGATAATGATAATAATAAAATGACAATAATAATACTAAAAGAATTAGAATATACAAAACAAGTGATGCACAATGCAATTGCTCACCACTCGCCAATCCATGCCCAGTTAGTTCCCGAGCAGCGATCCGCCCCTCCCGACCAACTCCTCCCAGTTTATATACTGGGCATGATGTCATATGGTATGGAATATCCCTTTGGCCAGTTTGGGTCAGCTGTCCTGGCTGTGTCCCCTCCCAACTTCTTGTGCCCCTTCAGCCTTCTTGCTGGCTGGGCATGAGAAGCTGAAAAGTCCTTGACTTAATATAAACACTACTTAGCAACAACTAAAAACATCAGTGTGTTATCAACATTATTCTCACACTAAATCCAAAACACAGCACTATACCAGCTACTAGGAAGAAAATTAACTCTATCCCAGCCGAAACCAGGACACCAGGTAATCAGGTCTCCCGTTTCCTTCCAGAGAGGGCTCACGTTTTCCCTAGTCTTCCTTTTATCACCGACGTACCTACAGAAGCTTTTCTTGTTGCCCTTGATGTCCCTGGCCAGATTTAATTCTATCAGGGCTTTGGGTTTCCTAACCTGATCCCTGGCTGCTCAGACAATTTCTCTGTGTTCCTCCCAGGCTACCTGTCCTTGCTTCCACCCTCTGTAGGCTTCCTTTTTGTGTTTGAGTTTTTATAATCCTTGACTGACTGACAGCTCCTAAGAGAACCTTGAGCGATGAATGACAATTTGTGTCCCTTCTGGCCATGTCTGAGGTTTCTCAGGGTAGGTGGTAGGTGACAGCAGCGAACACGTCCTGTTTCTGGAGGAACAGTGAAGCATGTGGGTGCGGGGCTCTGTCGTCGTCCCAAGGAATCCACCATGGTGAAGCCAGGACATCAACCACAGCTGACCCAGACACAACCGAGTCCCCTCCGCCTGCCCCTTCTAAATTTACTAGCTATGTTCTGGATCTATTTATGTAGCTGGTGCTGAGAGAGCACTAGGAAAAAATGATAATTCTTAAAATCCTAAATTAACTTTCTGTATGTGGGTGTCTAGAATTACTTCACAGATACCAATTAGGACAAACATGGTTGTATATAAGAAGTTAACAATTTTGATTTCGTAGGTATTAGAGATTGTTTTCTTAGGCTGAGTGAAGACATTCTGAAGACACAGTTACACACAATTTAGCAATTAGCATTTGCTTAAAATCTACATTATGTACAAACACATCATACAAGGACATGCTCTCACTTTCTCAGAGACTGAAAAGATGTTCCTTTGGAACCTTTCATTTCACAAGGAGTACTTCCTCATACCTTCAATGTATGTATGTATCAAACCATGAAACCTACTTTACAGATGGAGTTGAGCTCTGAGGTCAAAGACAGCTCACAGGTTCTCAAAGCAGTGGCTGGTGTCAGCTGGAAGAGCTCTTGACTACTGCTGAGCCACGATGACTTCATCAGCTGAAGAACAGCCCAGAGTGCCCAAGTTTGCCTTAAGTTTCCACCTATAGGCATAAAATGCATTACCAAACTCCTGTAGCAGAAAACCTGTAAACAGCTAAATGAGGGCATATACATATCTGCTGGCTGGAAAACGTCCAAGTTAACCTACTCAGAAACCCAACTCCTTTCCCTCATCTTGCATCACAGAATTTTTTATTTGCCTAAAGGCAGTTTGAGGCAATTAGTATATTCAAAGGTTGGTATTAAGACTGCTATTGATAGTGGCGTGGGGAAGAAAATTGCGGTGAACGTCAGTAATCTGAGCATTTTTGGACTAGAACAGTATTCAGATTAACGAACGTCGATGCTATTTCAAGGTTATGTTTGCTAATATTAGTATGTAGTCAGACATACCAGAGTGCTGCTTTTTTTTTTTTTTCCCCCCTGTTTTTCCTTAAAGCCAAAGTTTTGACTTAAGACAAAATGTAGCCATGGCAGCAGGAGTGGCAGAGGGGATAACGCATTACCATTCAGCTGGCCAAGTCATTTGGATTAGCAGGTTTTAGAAGAAAGAGGTTTCAGTATATGTAATTAATTTGCCTTAGAGTTCTTGATCTTGTTTCAAACCGCTCAACCTTTAAGGTCTCTCATGAGTCAACGTTTCTAACCCAAGACTTGCAGGAGAATTTTTGAATGCACCTAAGTAGTTTAGGATCTGCTAGTTTGGGGATGAACTTACACTCCTGAAAGGTGTAAAAAAAAAAAAAAAAAAAAAAAAAAAAAAATTACTCTCCAGAACCTGAGTGCTTGTCAACAGGTATAGCTAATCATAACTCATTGTTTCACCTGGATATTTACCAAGGTAAGAGAAACAATTATGTTGCTTATTCCTATTTCCAGCTGAAGTGTTATCATTTTTTGCTTCCCTCCCACTTGGAAATAATTTTCTAAGCTCTAAAAAGCCTCAATATTTGTATTTTATGTAAGCAGTTTGGAAAGGTCAGGCCTAAGCATTTGCTATAAGGAACAAACCCAAGTTATTAGGCACCATTGGAAGACTAGGCACTAAAATGTGCTTGGGCACGCTATTCAAGTGATGCTTATCCAAAGTTATGCCTTCTGTGCCTCAGTCAGACCACCATGGCAGAGATCATGTCAGTGCTTCCACTGTAACCTTGAAATAGAGTTTATAAATGAACCTGAAAGCCAAGCAGAAGCTTTGACAAGGGCATATCCATTTCAGCGCAGAGCTGTACCAGAAGCAGCTCACTCAGTTTTAGCACATACAAGGAGTGGAAATACAGTTAGTGATTCAAACTGGATCTTTTGCACTTGCATGAAGAAGCCTGGGAGAAATGGCAAATGGTGGGAGGGTCCTGTACATCAGCTACTGGAGTCCTGTGCTCACATAACCAGCCCTCAAGAGGGTTAACCTGGCATGGGAGTGAACACGCTGTGGTCATGATCTACAGTAGTAAGGAAAGGGGTGAGAAGATCATGGACGTTGGCTTGCTTTCTTCCACCTCCCCTCCCCAGGTCCTGTCTATAGCTCCCTTTTGTTCACCCTGACAAGCCTGAGACCTGTGGTGCAGGAGGATGGGACAGTAATTCCCCTTATGCATCTTTTTGTTCCTGAGGGATGAAGTGCTGAAACAAAAACATCTTGGTCATGCCTAAACCTCCTTGCTTGAATACAGGCTTGAGCTTCACACAGCCAAGCGGCTGGACCTCATTGCACCTGGACTTCAGGACAGAGCTGGTGTGGGAGCCAGGTCTCCACTTCTATCAAGTTTCTCTACCTGGAGGCCAGCTGGCCGGCTGTGTTGTGACAAGACACAGCCCACAGACTGTGCCAAATTCTTCCATTTGGCACAGCCTTTGGAGAAGCCTCAGGCACTTGGTATCACACAAATATTGTAGAGAAGCCTGACCTTGCTGCAAAACATCTATTTAACAAACCACCACCAATGTATTTCCAGAAGGAATTATATCATGGAGATATTTTGCTTTTATTTATAGTAAAGCCATTAAAGAGTCTCAATGTGCCAACAGTACCGCTCTGGTACACAAGCTATCACAAGAGCTTTCTTTTCTAAGTGGGAGGAAAAAACAACTCTGCCACAGCTTTGTGTGGTATTTGCAGTCAGAGGGTGACCTGACAGTGACCAACTTACTTACTTAGCTAACATATACTACTCTTTACACAGATTACATCACACAATCTACATGTTGCTAATTTGCTACCTAACACTAGTCATTAAATAAATACTAATCTGATAGGCGGGCATCTTAACCAGGCATGCAAAAATAACACCAGATGCAAAGAAACAACTTACGTATTACACACACACACACAAGTAGGTAACACAGAAATGCAAAGGGACTGTCGGGGACACCAGTCTGCTATCATTAGAGTAAGTAAAGGTACATCTGGAACACAAAAGAAAACATCTCACTGAATACTCCACCAATTTAATAGGTGGCTCTTTTGTTCGCAGGTAAACATTTATAATTTGTGAAACTTGAAGTCATTGAGGTTGCCTGATAAATAAATAGGAGGAATTGCTTGACAGATGCTGGGGTAAGGGAGGAGGGGCTGCATGCTTTCTATTGCAACCTCTGTAGGTTTTTTTTAGTATACCATACTGTCCAGGTGCCCTCTGGTAATCCCTTAAAAATAATCTCTTGCATCTGTCACATAAGATCCTTTCCCCACATAATTTCATCTTATTACATTTTACAGAAATGCAGCCACCTCCCCAAATTCAAACGATGAGCCTTCAGTTTCTTCAACAACACATTAAGTATGGTACAGATGCTCCAATCTGGGGTCAATTTCAATTCTTAAAAAACAAATTACTCATAGTACGTGTTCAGCTCATTATCCATGTGGGAGTAAGGGAGTGAGAAGTATTACTGTTTACCTACCTAACTGCTCTGAAACTAGCAGATTTCCCCCACACTGCTGTACTGCTTTTCTTCCATCATGACTCCAAGAAGATAACTTGCAAATAATAGTCTGTGACCAACTCTGCTAAGAGGTAACCTTCACAGTTAAATAGACCAGTGGCTACGTATGTATGTATGTATGCACAACGAGGCATGTATATGTATGCAAGGCTAAGCCCTGAATTTGGAATTCTAAATTTGAATCAGATTGCGTGAAATTCTCACTTTACTGACCTCAAACTCAGGATTTCACCCTGGCTACTGAAAAACTCTTTATTCTGCTACTCCCACCCTCCTGAACTGTCCAGTTTGCAATAAAGTCCATCCTCTGTTATAAATCCAAAGGGGCACCGAAACCTATGGTTACCTTCAATCAGTCCAAATAAGACAGACCCAGAGATCCTGATCTTTTATTGCACAGATGCGACATTAGGGAAACATCTGGAAAGAGCACCACATTTTTGGCTGGATGAGTCTAGAAGAAACAGGTGAAAGGAAGCAATGGCAGCCTGCTCTTTGACTGTTGAGATGACTGTGATACAACATGCAGATGTGAGAGTGCTCTAGAAAGGACCTTAGTTCTGCCTGATAGACTAGCAATGCATAACTTCAGGTATTTTAAAGACCAGTTGCTGGAACTGAATAGTATGCAGCTATCACAAGCTATGTCTTCAAGGTGTTTAGCAGATTTTTCAGAGAACCTAAGTCATCTCTGAATTACTGGGAGATTCACCATCTAAAATCCCCTAGGGCATTCTGGAGGATGAGCCATTCGATACTATGCATTTGACAGGAGTTTTGCTTTTAATGGCATTAAAACCCAAATATTGTCCCTATTTTACATCCCAAAATTTAACTCGAGTTTAAAAATTTCCTCTAACCCACCCCCACTATTTTCAAATTGAAATTGTCTTACTTTCATCCAAAACTGACTAATCTACTAAACAATCTACTAAAAACTGGACCTAGTATGATCACAGAAGTAAGCAGTTTCACACCAGGAAGGACTCTTTTCTTCTGTTTGATAGTGGGTGCATCTAACCTTCTGTCACTGACATTTCCATGGTAGGTGCCAAGTACCAAGTCCTGGCTTCCCATTGAGTATTAAACCACTGACCCCACCAGGATGCCTGTCACTGCCTGCAGCTGGACCAGAAGCTCATGAACAAGCCCATCCATACAGAGGTTTGCATTTTAGTCTTGCTGGAGTCACTGTTAACGTCCCAATATCCCACTCCGCAGACTCTGTACCATGAACACCTCCGTGGTGAACGCCTCTGTCACCACACAGAGAGGTTTTGTAGAACAGGAGGAACACGGCCTGCTGTGGATACTGCAGACCTTTATCCGGGTCTGGCTTTTAAAGCAGGAACAGCAGCATTTCCCATTTGGTGTACGATGCCACTCTCCTTTCCACGAGCAAGCATGGAATTTGTGGACATGGCGGGAGATGAACGCTAATCTCAGTGCAGCGTCTCTCATTTTACTGCCTTTTAAAACCTAGACGAAGACTGTGCTGTCACTGTTCTGCCTTTAAACAAGCCCTTTCATTCTGGAGCCTTGTGCAGGGCTTTTTGTTTTGCCTTTGGGTTCCTTTTAACTTTGTTTCTTTTGTGAGAGTTTTTATCCCCCTTCTAGATGTCCCACCCACTCAGCATCACTTGAAATGAAAAGATTAGATGTCAACTAGTCTCCAAGTACAGAATAAAAGAGAACAACAAATTCTACCAAGGATCTCTCTCAGACTGTAAAAATAAAAGATCAGTTTGTATTGGCAAAGGCCTCTCTTGATCTGTTAATATCAGGGAAGACAAAATTATCTGTGTTCTTTGTGAAGCAGCAGTTGTTTTAGTGGGGAAGGAAGCCAAGACAGCTGTTAGATAGTTCAGTACAAAATACTGACAGTGACACACCAACACCACCAGCAGTGAGGGACTCGGCCAAACCACCAAAACACCAGATATTATTAATGTTGCTGCTTTTAAAAAGTTTGACAAACTGCAATCATGTAAAATTTTCAGAGTGAAAGATGAGTTTTTAGTTCATCTTGGCCTACCGTGCTTAAAGGATGCTGCAGAAAGAGCAGCAAAATCTCTCAGATACAAAAGACACCATTGAGAACAAAGAAGCAGGTCTTGGTCAGCGCTCAAGATTAAGTGGGGAAGGAGCCATCCATGTTTACTTTGGATGCAGGACTTTACTCCTTTGAGGAAGGAGAGGCCATAAGATTTCAACAGCTTTTGAGGAGTCCTCAGCTTAAGCTACTTGAACAAATGGCTTTGTCCACATGACCTGCAGCATACCCAACCCCATGACAAAAGATTATGAAATCATTTTCTCCACTTCCTTCAGGCAGGATGAAATACGGCGTGCACTGCGGTCGGGAGCAAACCGGAGGTTCCTGACTGGGACCTTGCTCTCACCCTGTCATCTTGCTCTGGTCACTTGACCTCTCCTGCACATCATTTTCTCCATTTGTTCTAACTTCCCAGGAAGAGTTTATTTGCAGATCTTGAAGACTCTCAGATAGAGCTAATATCTAAATACACGGAATTTAACTCTGCTTTCAGTCACCCTTCTCATACACACCACCAGGAGTAAATAGGGTTGCACCCATACAGCTACAGGTAAGTCGCATATTAGGCTCCGCAACAGAGATGGTAGGGAGCAAAATTTGGCCCATCAGCATGAGCTCCAGCCACCAGTGCAATGCAAGCTGTTGAAAACTGCAATAAACTTGCACTCTGGGCTTGTTTGGAAGGTTTCATGTCCAATTTCTCCCCTTCCAGGCCCCCTGCGTCCTCTGGAAAAGCTTTCTTTTACTCAACTACACCCTTCTACATGGCACTCTACTCTTCTCTCCAGCTGCACCTTCAAAGATCCGCTAACTCCAATTACTGTCTAAATTGCATTTACAGAAAAAAAGTAATTTTCTTTGAGTGCAGAATTACATGTTGGCTGTTTTCTTATAGATTTGGATCATAAAAGAACTTAGAGAAAAAAATACAAACTTACAGCCCAGCTTGGCTGTAAGTAACAGCCTTTGTCCTGCATCAATGGATATAGTAGAGAATGGAGTGTGATACATTTTTATAACAAGGAACAAGACCCCACAGCTCTGATGGAAATCAAAGTCCTCCACCAAAAGAAAGCTCCCACTGATGCTATGGGCCTGTTCCAAAATGGAGCTCAGCCCTAGATCTCCCAAAACACTCATTGCTTATACTTCTGGAGAAATTATAATGAACACCCTTTTCACAGCATCAGTGACTCCTGCAACCTTTTCCCCACCCCCCCTCCTCTTTTTATAAGGGATGCATCACATCCTAAATTCTGTAACAGATGTTCTTTACAAGGCAAGAATAATTTACAAGGAGTGTTTTGTGGCTAGGGAACTCATACTTTTCAAAACCCTGGTTTTGCATGTGTATACAGCTCGCCTACACCATGCACGGTCAAACTCGGTGAAAATTCCCAAGATCCTCTAACCTGCAAGTGCAAACTTTCCCAAGACAGAAGTGGATTTGACAAGCCAGCAAGTAAAGAGAGATAATTCTTAGAATCTGAAAGTCAGTAGAAGTATTTAAATATCCACAGCAAAATTCACTTTCACTGTATGTTATTTCATATTTCAGTTTTATGCTGTGATTCAGCAAGGTTTTTACTCAGGGAGCACATCCTTTTTACTCACCACATTGAAGATAACCTTGCCAAATGGGAACTTTCAAGAAGCTGCCCACTGAATTCATGGGAGATGAAAGTGAAGTTGCAGTTCGAACAGCAACATCACCTGACGAAGTCTTTGGCATTTTATACCTAAAAAACTTTTCTGCAACTTCTCTTAGTATTTTCAACAGCTGGATATTATACTGTATTCATAGGCAGGTCCAAATATAAATAGTAGTTTCTCTACTGACCCACATACTTGGCCTATATTCAGACTCTTTTAAGACGTTTCCATTAGCCGCAGAACAGTGTCAGGTATTTCTGCAGTGTAATCTTATTTATGAGGTCCTGTTTCCCAGAACAAAACAGGACTAGATCAACTGGAGTCGGGCTCTTTGGTCACAGTTGAAAGCCTGTTTTCCTCCTGTCCTCTGTGGACACATACCTTTGTCCTCAGCATCTTTCATGGCTGCATTTTCAGTTCTTATTTCCAGTTCTTACTGTCTGTCTGCCTCCTCTCTGGCTACTCCCCAGTGCTTCTGCTCCCAGGGGCACACAGCTTTCCTGAACAATCCCCTCTGCCCACACAGCTGAATTTCATCCTAGCTGGCAAATGATTGTTTCTTTGGGGGTAATGGCTCCTTTTTTACCTTTTTTCCAAAAAGAACTTGACTACTTTTTACATCTATTCTGAATGAAAATGTTGTCAACGCCTCTGGATTCACTGTTATATGAAGGAAAGAAGACTGAAAGAGATGAAAAGCCATAGCTGATGGGCGAAAGCAGGAAAATAAAAATCAAGGAAGGAAGCTAGTAAATCTGAGGCACGTGACTTCACAATTACTATTTTTTAATATTTTCTAACTTCATTTACTGTACTCTTGACTCATCTGGTCTGTGAAATCTCCAGTCCAGAGAAATCAGAGTAACTGAATTAATCTAAGTACAAAAACCATGGCTCAAATCCTCTGGTCTTTATCTGGGGAAGTCTTTTACTGGAGCTTTCAGCTGGAAAGCGACTGCAAGAATTTGTGGCTGTGGAGCATGCAGTTACAATGAATATATAATTCATCATGGAGAGGTTTGTTAAAACTGTTAGGAATAAAATAAATGTTCTTCTTTCCTATTGAAAAGAGATGTCAGTTTTTCTCTTACGATTACTCAAAGGGCTAGCCAGGCAGAATAAAGGCTTATTACATTAGAAAGCATATAGAGCCCTTTTATGAACTCTGGCTGCAGCCATTCTCTTTGTGAGACTCTTTGTTTCAATTTGTTTTTCAGCAGCTGTATCTGATCTGTATCTTGCACACTTTCATCCTGTGACAAAACACAGCTGCAAAGTGAGTAGAAGTTCCTCATCTACCCATCTCTGCGTGTTCTCACGGATGGGACAGGTACCTATGAGAAGCACCAAAACCGACTTATGGGTGTTAAATCCGATAAATAATTTTAAACTGAGTCACGAGGTCTGTCTATCTCTCTGCTCATCTTTCCTGGAAGTATGAATGATAGCACCGTATCACAAAGGATACTGAAGTTCACCAGTATAAAGTGAAGTCAATTACTGGCATAACAGAGTGACTGGGATTGCCACCCCTTGAACATGGGGTTTTAGGACAGAAATACTTTGTTTCCAAATGCAGAATAGAAAACTAATCACTGTGCGTTTAATCTAAACCTTCCACTCTGAAAAATCCTTGACACTCAAACAGGAGTGGCAAGAGCACAACCAATGCACCACGGCTTCAAGCATATCCTTGCCTGATTTACAAAGACATTATCACAGCTGAAAATATGACAGAGTCCCACTGAATAAAATGTGCATGTTAATGCTTCATTTAGACAAAGCTGCCTCAAGAGAAAATTGTATTTATGTAAATGCATCCCTATGTCTTCCCTCCCATCCCCTACTCCCTACCGTTTCAGGAGTGCCACCCTTCACAAGCTGAGGAGGAGAGGAGACCCAATGACATTGTTAAGCCTGATGGGGAACACAGAAGACATCATGCAGGAGCAGGCTATTTTACACAGTAGGGTTGCAATGAATTCGATGTATCTTGGACACCAAAGGAAGAGACATGAATATCCTACAACTGCTAGACTTGCCATCTCCCCCAAAGTATTCCCTCTCTTGAAGTTTCCTAGTTTCTTGAAGCACATCCTCTGTAATGAGCTGCTCACCACAGATGGGTTACCCCATTCCAACCCTGCAAAAAGACCACTAGAAACAGCCACTTCCAAAACACTCCCGTGGAGCCCTCTCCTTCCTGCCCCGGGTACTGGTCAAGGGCTGCTGAAGAATCCCACAGCTGCCAATTGTGATTTACAAAGAGGGAGCTAAGATACACTAATGGCTGCGACTCTTACCACTAATTACCACTTATTCAGGGACTAATAGACTTCATTGGCCAATGCAAGTCAAATGTAAAAGCCTTTGCAATTTGAAAAGAACCATTTTAATTTATTAGACATTGTGGATCTCAGGCACTGATAATGGTAAACATGCCCACATTTCTCTCCACAGTTAAAAAAAAGGAGTGTACACAGCAACACCAGCTGCACCTGCCTGACTGGCCACGTTTGACCTGGACTGCACTTACAAATTTTACTGGTATACTTACTCTGAATTTAAATACAAACAGCAAAAATAGTAGACTGGCAAACACCTTACAGTGGATGCATTCTCAGCCGTGTTATTTTTTAATCTAAGAATTAGTCTCCTCTTCATGCAGGAAAACCAGCTGCAATAGTTATATGGGGCAATACAAAAAGAAATGCACGATGAGCAATTGGGACACCTTGTTACTGAGAGGTAAATCTCCATGACGCCGCTGCTGCTCCGTGATGACAGAGATGGTTCTTTGGAGACTCTAGTACTGATGTACAAAACCTGCCTGCCCACCCACCCCTCTAGCGCCTGCATCCCTCCTCCCTGCACGCTACCAGTGAGATCAGCCTCTGCTCACTGCAAGATATATGTAGCAACAATTCCGCCTGCTGAAATATACTGATACTGAAAACAGTCCACCTCCTCATCATCAGGAAAACAAATTTCTGCATCATGATACATTTGCAAAGAACAGTACACTTCTACCCAAAACATACTTACTTCGATGCCTGCTATTGAGGGACTTGGGCCAGGGACTCCTCTGCCAGAAACCTTGCCGAAAGAAAGAGGAGTTTCACATGCGTCAGGAACAGCACAGGCAACAGGAGATAGTAGAGAACGATACACAACATTTTGATCATTTATGATTTTCTTTCAGTTAAACAGTTTCATCCCCTGCTTTGTTTTATTGTTCCAGTGTGCTGCTTTCCTTTTAGCGCATTGTTTTGAGATAAAATTTATTGTTAAACTGATTCTAGCAGACACCTGGCAGCACTAGAGGGCAAGTCCTGCCACTTTGATTCACCAGAGAAAGAATTAAAACGCTGAGTGGAAAACGAGCTGAGCCCTGATAGTCTCCATGGGTCCCATCAAACAGGACCAGATTAGATAGTGACCCTTATTTCAGATATCATGTTGGGATCACTTTCTATTGCTTTCATCATTTTTGCTTGCATCTTTCTAACAGGACTCTGAAGCTGAGGCGGCCTCATGTCCTACAGAACTGCTAGAAACCTCAAGAGAAATGACGAGTTCAGTATGTGAGAAAGAAGTCAGTGACATAAACTTGTTCCCTTCCAGTTTTGCACCCAAGACTAATAAAGCCATGCCTTCTTTTGAAGATACCGGTTCAGATCCGGTCAGCTTGGTAGTGACTTAAAGGCTTTACTGGAGGTAGCCAAAAAAATGGGACTTTTATTCCATGGAAGATTCTGACACTGACACTGCTTTTCTGCTAATCACACAGAAAAGCAAAATATCAAATATTTTGCAGAATGGAAACTCGGAGTTATTTTTAGCTGAAAGGATCAAAATTAGTTCATTAAGAAGTTCTACCTGATAATGTCAAACCATTCATATCTATAATTAATCTTTAATATCGTAGTAATTTTTAGAAGCTAAAAAGAGCTAAACTCTGAAACAAGGAGTCAAAATGAAAGTCGCTATTTCAATCTCAAGTAGTATCAATGTTTCCGTTGAAAACTTCATCAAGATGAACTTCCCCCAAAATTCTAATTCTGCCAAAACAGCATTTTCCAAAAGAAATTTAATCTGTTAAAACAAAAAACCCCACCACAACACAAAACAAAAACCCAAAAACACAAAACCTGGATGCCTGGCAGCCTCAACCTCTATAAAAATAACCAAGCCAAGTCAAATCCACCCACCTTCCCTCTCCATCACAAATGCTACCTCTCACAATTTGATTACAAACCTCAGGGCACGCTGTGGGTTTGCTTCAAGCTGTAGGTCCTGGAGTCAGGCTGATTACAGGAATACCCCATGGCTTGCCTACGCTAGAAAGGATTTTCTCAGAAACAATTTGCTCAGACAGAAACACCAGTAGATCTATCTTGGCAAACAACTACGATGGACATCGTAGAGCAGAATAAGCTCTTTCCCCAAACGGGCTGGTTTGAAGGTAGAAGCCCATTCCCATCCGCATTGGGTTTGCGCGGTAAGGTTTTGGTAGCAGGGGGGCTACAAGGGTTACTTCTGTGAGAAGCTGCTAGAAACCTCCCCTACGTCCGATAAAGTCAATGCCAGCCGGCTCCAAGACGGACCCACCACTGGCCAAGGCCGAGCCCATCAGCGACGGTGGTAGCGCCTCTGATAACGTATTTAAGAAGGGGAAAAAGTTACTGCGTGACAGGAATTGCAGCTGGAGAGAGGAGTGAGGGTATGTGAGAGGAACAACTCCGCAGACAGCAAGGTCAGGGAACAAGGAGGGGCAGGAGGTGCTCCAGGCACCGGAGCAGAGATTCCCCTGCAGCCCGTGGTGAAGACCCTGGTGAGGCAGGCTGTCCCCCTGCAGCCCATGGAGGTTCACACGGGAGCAGATATCCACCTGCAGCCCATGGAGGACCCCACGCTGGAGCAGGGGGATGCCCAAAGGAGGCTGTGACCCCATGGGAAGCCTGTGTGGAGCAGGTTCCTGGCAGGACCTGTGAGAGAGAGGAGCCCAGGCTGGAGCAGGTTTGCTGGCAGGGCTTGTGACCCCGGGGGACACAGGCTGGAGCAGTCTGCTCCTGAAGGACTGCACCCCGTGGAAGGGACCCACGTGGAGCAGTTCGTGAAGAACTGTAGCCCATGGGAAGGACTCATGTTGGAGGAGTTTGTGGAGGACTGTCTCCCATGGGAGGGACCCCACGCTGGAGCAGGGGAAGAGTGTGAGGAGTCCTCCCCCTGAGGTGGAAGGAGCGGCAGAGGCAATGTGTGATGAACTGACCCAAACCCCCATTCCCTGTCCCCTGCTGCTGCTGGGGGGAGGAGGTAGAAAATTTGGGGGTAAGGTTAAGCCCGGGAAGAAAGGAAGGGTGGGGGGAAGGTGTTTTTAAGATTTGGTTTTATTTCTCATTATCCTACTCCAATTTGACTGGTAATAAATTAAATTAATTTTTTCCCCAAGTCGAGTCTGTTTTGCCTGTGACGGTAATTGCTGAGTGATCTCCCTGTCCTTACCTCGACCCACGAGCCTTTCGTTGTATTTTCTCTCCCCTGTCCAGCTGAGGAGGGGAGTGATAGAGCAGCTTGGTGGGCACCTGGTGTCCAGCCAGGGTCAACCCAGCACACCATCGCAGCATCTGGCAGCACGGCTGTTGCTGGGAGGTATGACTTTGTCACTCTTGGTGGACGCAGCTGTGCCAGTGGAGCTTTCTAGCGTACATCACAGCACTCACTGAAGTGAGCAAGTGCTTCTCCTGCTTTCAGGACTGAATTTTAAACCTAGCTAATAACATTTTGGGATCTGAGCTGTGCATTTTTCATTTGTGGGGTTCAGAGACTGCACTGGTTTAATTAAGAAACTGAATGAAATCAAATGAAAAAGGAGCACCATTTCCAGAAACTCATTTAAATGCTCTTTTGGAAATCATTAATTATGTATTTAAGTTTAACTTTTTACTTACTGAACACTTCTCTCCATTTCTACACACAAGTCACACTTTTAGATATTCCTCCACATTTGAGGAACTAAACTTTATCTCATCATTTAGAGTTGTGCAAAATCTTCAAAATTATTTTGATTTGGTAGCTTTTACATTCACTTTGCACCCACTTTTCATGGGTGTGATTGACTTTAGTGAGAGGGAAAGCAAGGAAAAAACGGAGATCTATGTTCCACACCATGTTAGGCTGTAGCAGGACAGGAAAGACAAGAAGAAAGCAGTGGTGTTTCTCAACTGCTATACATTTGCAGGGAGGAGGTCTAGGGGAGGACAGAAATCAGGTAAGCACTCTGTTGAAAAGAAAGGTGTTTCCGGGTCACCAAAAATTCCAGAATTATTCCAAGTTTTCTCCAGTCTTCTTTTCCACTGCAAAGACCAAAACCTGCCCTGTCAGATGCCAACCAAGCTGTTACTTGTTTTGTTTTGCAGGTTGCTAAGGAACAGGGCTGTTTTTGCTTACTTGCCTCCCTTGGGCTATTTCACAACACTTTGTAATATACACTGCTCTTTTTTTGTTGCACATCTGGTTTCGATTTTAGGTTTCAGAACCCCCTCTGAAAACTGAGATATTAGTTTTTCATATCTATCATCTAGACAAAGTGCATCAGCCTGTCAAACTGAGTGCACCGGTGAGACACATTTAACCCTCTCAAGTAACTCTCAAATTACCCTCCAAAAAGCTATTTTCATTTGTTGTCGAGTTCAGACAGTGGAAGTAGCTCAAGTATTTTGTCTAATTTGCTGTGTGAAATTAGCTGCAACCACCATTAAATTTTAGGTATGAAATAAAACTACCCATTTCTTCAAAACATTACATTGGATAGGAAACCCTCATGCCTCACAAGCGCTAGCAAAGAAAGAACCGTGCAGTGGATTAATTGATCATCACCCCAGCAGATGCTCGACAACTCCCAAAGCTTCTAGTCTTTCATTTTCGTTGGAAGCAACTACTCACAGAAAAGCAGCTAACTAGCACGGAGAGGGGTTCTCCTGTGTCTTTGAAAAATGGTGTTGCTGGATGGCAGAACACCCCAGCTTGTACTTTGGGACAGCTGCAAACACGTCCTTCAGTCCCAGCACTGCAGCTGGCCACGCTGAGATACCAGTGCCTCCAGCTTCAGGTAAGTCAGACCCAGGCCTCACAACCCATCATCATGGTCCATGTGGCTCATTAAGAGCTTCTCCACAGCACTGATTCACATACAAACAAACTGATGGGGATAACATGGATTCCTGCTCTGCTGATATCCCTAAACCAAATGATCCTTACCTAAGTCCTCTTCCAAAGCCGTTCTCCATACTCTGCAAGCAAAGCTCTGACAGAGAGGAGGTGGGCAGAGCTAATAGTGTTTCTTTAGTCTTCACCCATCTGGTCCCAGCACCATTTAAAGTTGCAATTAAAATTTATATCACTAGGCTAAGGTCACTCAGAAAACTTATGCCAAGAACTACATACATTTGACACCCTGCAGAGAAAAGAAACTGCCTCTGCTTTATCCTGATAGTTTGCTCCCCCCACCAGCCCGAGGATTTGCCTCCGTGCCCTTCTTAAGCCACTCTGGTGACTATTTGATCCTATAAAATTGTATCTCTACAACTAAAGGCCATGTTTTTCTTCATTTTTGGAAGGGATAAAGTCTGTTCTAATCAAATAATTCTAATCAAATTAAGCTAAGCTGGACCTCAGCCTTTCAAGTTGAAAAACCATACAAGCTTTGTACAACGTCATTTCTTGTCTCTATACAGGTCTAAAAATACCGCCAGCATTCAGAAACAATGCATCTAAAGCCCTGCTCCTTCTCTGGACCTTCGAACACATCCATATTCGTTCCCCCTCCCACTTGATTGTTAACTTCCTCTCGTGCTTTCTCAAGAGCTGCTTCACAGTCCTCTTCCCCTACTTTTCATGTAAAATACTCCAGGGAATCCTCCTTTCTCAGTAGGACACAGGGTCCAGCAGGTTTCACAGCTCCTGTGCAATGCCAGGGCGATTTCACTCTTCTGGCCCTGCAGGTTCTGGGCTGTGGTCCTGCCCAGCAGCACCAGTGCCAGGGAAATCCTGTAGCGCAGCAGGTTTGAACGACATGAGTCTTTCTGAGCATCACCAAAACTATCATTTAGAAAAAAATACCAGCCAGGAAAGCCAGGTCTGGCACCCGCGCTTTGCGCTGGATGAGGTGCAGGCTGCCACAGCCTGTCTGCTGCGGAGCTGGGGCTACCAGGGAAGGACTCGCAGGTGGGAAGAGTAAGGTCTTCCACAGGGCATCCACCTTCTTCAGCAATACCAGACCAAACCTAAATCCACAAGCTTCACCTTGCAAACCTTAAGTGAATATATAATTTAAAGTCTGATTTTCACCCTTTCTCCGAGACCTACCCCAGCAGTGTTAAACATTCACTCTGAAAAAGTAATCGATGTCACGGAGGCTCATACCGTTAAAAAAGAAATTTGGAGACTCCCGAATTTTTGTCTCATAGACAGACTGCCCTTTCCTAAACAGAAGGGTACAGGAGGATGATACCAGAGGACCACTCCACCATGGAGGGGCTGTAGGTTTTTAAGACTGCACAGACTCCAAAATCTTGCAAATTTTAGAGAGCTGCTGAGTTCTGGACATGGTGCCAGTGGCTGCACCTCAAGGTAGTGTCCCAGTGCTGCACAGCTTCCTTCCTGACAGGGCATTGAAAGCTGCTCAGCAGACAAAGGGAGATGCCTGAAGGACAACTACTCAGTGTAACATGGGATCTTCCCTACTCCACCTTCTCCCAGACACAGCAGAAGTCAGCAGAGCACAGAGCTACTCTTAGGACAGAGTGCAGCAGCCCGGGGCCTGGCAGCAAATCCTCCTCCTGTACGGGACTCTCAGGAGTTGGGCTAGGACTAATTGCTACAGGGTCTCTGTGATCCACATAACCACAGGCGTTGTGGTCCTGCGGTGCAGCGGAGATTGAGAGCGTATGGGACAAAAAGCCTGAGGAAAAACCTCATGATAAAGCATACAGTTGGTCTTGTCATTACCCTGTCATAGCTTTTTAGGTGCTCGGGGGGGCAAAAAACGAAACAAAGGTATTAATAGTGGTAAACCACATCTTTCCATCTCTTTGCATCAAATCTAAACCAACCCAACGCTTGGAGCCCTCGTATCCAGTTCTCCCCCCCGCCTCTTTTTCTTTTGGTGTGGTCAGGCTTTCCCCTCCACGCAGCCTCTCACCAGTTGAGCCCTGGAACGATTCAGGCAGCTCCCTCCACCCAGCAAGAGTCCTGCCCAAAATGCTGTCCTCCTGCTGGCGTGAGCTCACCGTGACCTTTCAGCAAAGCACAGCCCTTCGTTCCTCCTCGTGTTTAGAGAGGCTTGTGGAGCAGTGCCTTATTTTCAGCTTGTGCGCTTCATGCTTAACCAATTAATATCTCTTCCCACAAGGCGAAACAGCACTGGGTGCTGTACTGGGTTCAGGCAAGTGGCTTGTCCTGACTGATGGATGGTAGGTGAGGAGAGGGTTAAGAATATCATGGAGCAGTGGGGGCATAAGAGAGCTTAGTCTGGAAGCAGTTTAAGTAACCTAAGGAGAATCTGATACAGACCAAAGACACACAAGTACAGATGCATTTAATAGAAGCCTCTCTCTGCTCAAGATCTACAGCTGAGACTCATGCAGCAAAATGTGCTGTTTGGAACATACTGTGCTCCAACCACGATGGCTACAGGAGGAATCGGAGCCAGTATTATGTGCTGGTGCTCTTAAGGACTGAATGTTCACTTAGCACACACGTTTGGGGAATGTATATTTATGCATACATTTTGGGATGCAGCACATCCCATCATGAACTTGGACAGCAGCTTGCTCTTCGATCTAAGAATTCATCTATTAAGAAATCCCAGTATTGTGTAAGGGCACAGCCCGACATGCTGTTCCAGCAGCAGCTGAGCCAGGTTAAGAGGTTACCACCTCCAGCCTGCCCACAGCTGTTTATCCACTGCCCCCCATTCGGGGTTACCACCCTTTTCCATGAGCCTCATAACCACATGTGCGGACACTCCCAAATCTGGCTCTGTCAGAATGATCCAGATTAGCTTAAATACTTTTTAGTAGGTCTATTGTTTGGGCTTTTTTTTTTTTCCCTTTCTTTTTTTTGAGCTAGCTCATCTTGAGAGTGATAGTTTCTTGACTCGGTTCAGCTGCAACTGGAATAGCATCTCTGACCATGCTCCAATAAAACTGTTGCAAAATTGCATCTGTCAGTGGCTTCAGTCAAAGCCTGTAAGACTAATCTAAAGATAATGTATTTAATATCAATTCCCTAAACATTCTTTTGTTCACTATCTCACTGTTTCCTAGGTATTACTGGAAATTTAAATATCTCACGGTGAACTGATCACTTTTGTTTGCAGGAGTCTGTAGTCTCCACCACCTTATTTAAGGAGATCTAAGATAATCAACACTCTCAAGAAATCATCACAAAAAACCCCTTCAGTGCCTCCCTCTTCCAGAGAATTTATAGTTTCCCTTAGGTGCAGAACTGCAAGAATCCAGTAAGTCACTGGGGAACTTTAACAGAGACTGTTGATGCATTTACACTATTAGTATTATTACTTTATTTCATTTTCAATTCTTGGCATATGGGACTTAGAAGACTTGTCAAGCTAGGGCCTCACATAGCTGTGCCAGGAGGCAAGAAAGGTAGTTTGGGGAGACAAAAATATTTGCTTCGCTGACCTCTGTGTTTGGCTCCTAACTAGGTTTGATTTGTATTCACGGCTGTGCATGTACTCTCAGGGAACACACATAACTCAGGCCAACTGTATGAGATTGGAGTACAAAGAGAAGCCCTACTTAGGCTCTGACATTTAGCAAGCCAAGAGGTTTGAAAATGGAGCCAAGTCAATTGCCTGGCTTGGCTGTATGAACCAAAACACAAGCCTCGCCACTGGAATTGATTATATACACATGAAAAGAAAATACATAAAATGATACATAAGGTTCTTGTAACCTCCAAGAGCTGATGCCAGAATATGCTCATTGGCTTGGTCCTTCCCTGGCTCAATACCACAACTGAGCACAGAGCTCAGCCGAGGCCACGCTCAAGTTTTCATCAGATTAACTCTTCAGCTCAGGTCAAAGCACCCCTTTCCGCGTGCTCTAAGATCTAAGTTTTCCCTCACGCCCCCAGGGAAAGTAGTAGCTGACTATATGAATGCAGGATTTATAGCCCTTAAAGCTGGTGCAAAAGGTGCTATAGCTGCCCACAAGAGGAAAGTAAATTGAATTAAATGGGATTAGGAATCTACACAACAGAGTAGCCAGGAGACTGTTTATGCTAAATGCAAAATACTTCATAAGCCAGCCTCACATAAAGTGTATTTTTCCTCTGCTACAGATCTCATTTATCTCTCAACACAAATTGGGGTCTTTGGCTATGTATTTCTTAGTTTAATTACACTTAATAACTTAGGAAGCTTAACCCATACAGACTACTACATTGACTTAAACAACAAAAACCAGCAGGCACTGAAACGTTACATTTCTTGGAAGAATATGAGTTATTAATAATATTCTTTCCAATGCAAATATTTGTGCCTTTCTGTAGTGTCTCACTATTCTCCAGAAAGATACTTTTTTCTCAGTTTGAAGTATTTGATATGATTATTTGACATGATTAACTACCAAAGCAACACATAACACTTTCAGGAAGGGCTTGAAAGCAGACATTACTATGTTACTAAATTTTACTACAATAACAGGGAGACTCAACATTTCCCTGGAAATAAGCAGAGCTAACAAGATGTTAAGCATTTTCCAGTAACCCTTGTGCCAGGCGCTATTGGAAGCTTTCTTCTCAAATGATCACTAAAGAGATCCTCTGAAAAATGAATCAAGCTTTTATCCCAAGATCTCAAAAACTGAGTTACCTCAACTAGGTTCACTTGTGGACAAGCACCTTTCCTTTCTGAAACACCAAACCCAAGGGCTTGAAGCAAATACAATTTTCCTGGAGGACACAGAGAAGCAAAGGGTAACATTGCAAGAGCCAGTAATTAGCATGCTACCTGTTGGATAGGTTTCTAATCCCCAGAGTTTCTTGGCAGTAGTCCTAGCCTTAGCATCTCTCTAGCAGGAGTGATAATACATGGTTGTATGGGCCATGAAGAGCCTGCAAAACTCAACTCACAGTTGGCTTTCCACAATAGTGGAGTCCAACGTTCAGGTATATCATATCTTCTTCTAAGGAACGTGCTGCTCTTGTGCAGCTAATACAGGTTAAATGGTCTTACCTTTAGGATTAGACAGAGTAAAGACTCTCATTATAGTCTCGCAGCCGGTACTCTGTGTGCCTTCAGCCCAAGCTTGCTGCCTTTTCTCAGATGTGTCTGCTGGCCACATCACTCTTCAGCCATGAATCAGCAATACAGCAACCTGCCATGCCCATGCAGAACACTTTCCTGCTCTCCCAACTGCTCTGACTATGGTTTTGTTGAGGTTGACTTCTCATTCCAAACTAGTTACATACATTTTTATTATCTGACAAGGAGAAGTCTTCATTCATCCCCCCAATTAAAACTTAATCTGCATTTTAACTAGAAAACTGTGACACGTGATGGGGGAGGGTATCACTTACATTGGATGTATCTCCTAGGCCAGTTCCAGGTGGTGGAAAGCTACATAAGTTATTCTGGGAAATCTCAGACAGCTCTGGGATACTCCTCTCTGCCTACCAAAAACTATCAGCTCAGTGAGTAACAAACCCCACTGGGACCGTAAGCCATAGGGCTTCCATCCACCCAGGTATTTAATAGTTGATTACTTTATGCACTTCCATTTAAAATACCTCAGTGGAATTCATGACAAAATGGACCAAAAAACCTCATCAAACTTTGATGAAATAAAGGAGAACCGTGAGAAAACCAGTCATTGCAGAGACAAGCTACAGCCAACACAGCACGCAGGCTGTTTCTCTTCCTTCAAACACCTGCTTACATTTCAAAAGCAAAGCCAGCACATGGAGAACCTCCTCTTCACAGCTGTTATACCACACCTAGGTTGTACTCTCTGGTAGAGTAGCCATATGATGTTTGCATTACGGCCTTCCTCTCTCAGACACTACTCTGAACACCATTAATGAGTTACAAGAAGCTCAAATCTCTCAGCATACTCTTCTCAGCCTACAAAGCGTGCATGACCAGACAGAAGTTGCAAATGAAAGGCAAACACATTCCACCCCACCTCAACAGCCACAGGACAGGACAAGCCACAGAAAGTGGCTTAACTGATGTCAGCTGTGGGCTAAATAGATTTTGAGGGCCTGGGGGGGGCGGCAGGTACCGCTGCACATGCCTTATTTAAGTGCACCCATAGCTCATATCCTGCAAACAATGAAAGGCTCAGTGGCTCATAAAACCAGCTTTGAGAGCTACCTGCAGAAGTGCTATAATGCCATGGTATGGAGTGCAGGCTGGCTCCCTGCTACTCCATCCAAATCCTTTGCTTCTGTCATCTGCATTGTGCCTTCCATGTTTTGGATGAACTACTGCATTCCCAGGGAAGTATTGAGACCTGATCGTCAGCTATGTGCAAACTGGTAGGCTACTACTTAAGTTACAACTAATTGATACTGTGGTTTGCTTCCCCAGGTCTGCTCACATGGGCAAAGAAATAGATACCTTTTGATGTTTAATGGGTTCTGTCTTTAGATTGCAGCTTCTTCCAGAAGAGGAAATGCACTTCAGCCAGTTTCACTGGCTTCTCTAACGCTCTTTGCACGCACATTTATTGGTCCAAACCTAAAGTAATTTACTACTGCTTCAGTTACTCCTATATCAATTTCTTTTCAGATTTCAGAAACTCCTGTATTCTGCCAACAGAAAGCAGGAGTTCAATAGTGCATTCAAACTCCCCCATTTAATTTGAAGTTTAGTCTTTTCCCATTCAAATAATACATTTCATTTGAAAGTGTTTTTGCCTTATAATAAACAGATAATAAACAGATTCTTTGTTTCCTACAATAAAAAGAGAAAAGACTGTAAACTTCAAACTTTTAAAAGGGCCCATGGGACTATTCTTTAATTTTACTCTTTGGCTGTGGAATCTATACTCATTAAAAGTGAAAAGTTGAGATCTGATTACTCTTTGTGCCTTTAAAGTTTGCATTTCTACCCCCCAAACAAAAGGCAAAATGGGCTGGTGTGCTTTCACTTTCCGTTTTTAGACCTTTTTACTTCCTGTTGCAATGTGGCACCAAAATGCGAAGTTTGGATTTCCTAGAGTGCAAAGAAGCAAGTGACTAACTACACGTATTTCCTTTCAGAAAAATTCTTTACAACAGTGTTACATTAAAGATGTAAAATATTTTCAATATTTTATAAACTATGAATTTTGGCTACTAAGTGATAGAAAGGGTAGTAAAATGGACCAACTCTTGCCTTGCTATGAATCATCCTGATGTGCTGATGATCCAAATATGTAATTTGTTCCCTGTTTTGCTGTATTTTTCTGCAGAAGCATAATACATATTAATAATAAAAATAATATAATTGAGTTACAGACGTAAATGGAGATTGGATTCATAACAGCTAGCGTGAGATGGCCAGTAATCTAACCGGATGGGATGGGAGAGGGCAAGAAACAACAAAAGTTTCCGTCTCCTCATTTTACTGTTGGAAATAGAAATATGACATAGTATATAAAGCCATATTTTTGAAGATGCTAAGCTTCTGTACGTCCTGTTGTTGTACTATAGTAACAAGTATGTACTATAGTAACAAGCATGGCTGAAAAATAGGATTTTATTCCAAGATAGGAAAGGAGTAGCAGAACCAGGATCCACATCTCAGGGATGAACAGCTTTCTGGATCTCACTGTAGATGTAACCGTATCCACGCAGCATCTCCCTGCTGCACCCCGGGCCCAGACGCAGCTGCTGGCCCTGCCCAAGCAGGGGCACACCCTTGCTCCTGCCACAGTTTGCCAAGTTTTAAATGTCGAGCTGTCTGTTCACAGCAAAGCAAAATAAAGCCTCGCAGTCCATATCTAATCAACAGCACATGTATGAGTTTTCTCTACATGTCCCCCATGACTTTCATTTGGTTTGACTGTAGAGGTCAGAACGTTCCGTGCTTTAAAGGGTGTTTGGGAACTCTGCTTTTTCCTACAGCTTGGAAAAAAACTTAAATTACTGTTTCATTAGAAGCTGTTATTTCAAAACTTGTTTTCATTCTTAAACGGAACCATAATGATCCAGCCAACACTCTCAATGCAAACATGCTTAACACAAAATGGTTTTTAGAACAAACCATACGTTTCAAGACTTCCTAGTCATACACATTGCTGTTAAAGCAAATATTTTTCATAGGTTTTGAGTCTGTGTTATCAGAGTTGCAATAGATTTTGTTATTCCCCACATAAAGACATTTAAAATAGATAGGCATTATGTGTCAAGTGAATTATTTCCGTCGGATCAAATGAATCCATCTCATCCTGATTTCCAAACTTAATTCTAAACATTTCTTGAAGGAACTGAAAAATATGTAAATAGGAACAATCACTTGAAATAAAAAATATGCAGTGTATGTTCTGAAAATATTGACAGGAAATGATTGACATTATCAAAGGATCTCTTTGCCTCAAGATATCTAAATGAAATTAAACTGTTTCTGACAAGTTCCTGAAGAAATTTTTAGTTCAAATGAAACTATATTTTCAAAGAAAAACATTTCAGAGAAAAATCTGTCTCACCCACTTAGTGCAGAGTCCCTACACGACTCATTAATAGAGGAGAGCTGTTTGCCCTGCTGTAACTTTCATTCTGAATTTGCCTATTTTTAGTGCCCTGTGTCAGAACTCAGTGGCAATTTGGGGATTTTGCTTTCTTTTTTTTTTTTTTTGCTTTTGTCTCAATATGAGTCACTTGTGCTGTACATTGATGTTACTGCTGTTTGTAAACAGTGGATTATGAGCTGTTCCTAAAAACCAGAACAGGTTTTACCAGAAGGGTGCCCAGCTACTGCCTTTCCTTTAGTTTTTCTTTCTCCTATTGTGTGTGCATTTAGCTACGCACTCAATTCCACGTATTCTTGTAAATGTAAGAGCAGAATAAATTTAGGAACCACAGCACTTTCAGCTGCCCCACCTCATTCTCACACCAGAGGTTTCTAAACTACTCTTTACAGTCAGCTACTACAGATATGCATGAGTAGCAAACCACCGCTGCCTCCGAGGCATGTCGTGTCTCTGTGCTTTCCTGCAGCATTTTTCTCAGGACAAGTGGCATGGGGTAGATTCTGAGGCTGTTATTTATTTTTGCAACATGGGTGTACTGAAATCAGGAAAATTCAAGAGAGTGTATGATCAATAGAAACAGAAATGAAAAGCCAAATTAGTTGCACACAGAAACTCAATAATGGCAACGCTTTTTGGGTTGGGATGTCCAGCCTTCTCAGCCCTAGGGTCAGTGGCTTGTTTTGGCAGCCCTTGTGGGTCATGTGGATCAAGCGGCCCAGGCAGATAAAGCATCTGGCTGGATGTAAATACTGTAGATGGATTTCAACTTACAGACTTTCTAAGCTCTCCTTTAAATATCCCCCCTCTCCACCAGGACAAAAGCTGGTAAAAAAATGATGGAAGAGGCCTTGTAGCACTTCCAGTAAGACTCTAGCAGCTATACTGCATGTTGAGCCTCTCTCATGCTGTATCAGCATTTCTGCTTCCATGCTAAAAACTGGAAGTGAAAAGCCATCTTGTCAGAATAACCCAGAATCAAGAAGAAGTATGGAGCCAGGTTGCAAAACCAGGAAAAAAATCAGAGGGAAGTAGGTAACCAAAAAGGAGGAAGAAGATGGTTTCTAAATAATGCTTGTATTTGCCTAACTGGGTAGCAGAGTTACCAAGTAACCAATCTAATAAAAGGAAATCTGCATTTTAACCTTCTTTGTTATGGCAATGCATGGAAACGTCCCCTGTTTGTGTCATTTCTATTCCTCCCTTTTTCTCTCCCCAAAGGTATCCATACCCATCTCATAAGAATGCTGTGAAATTCAACTGGTAAATTTTTGTCATATAAAGGAGAGAGCTGAAGAAATGCAAGATTATTTCATAACAGTTTCTCAATAGCAAGGTTTTTGATCTTCATAACGTTATCCAGAAATAAGACAGATATTTCTGCTCAGCTGAACCCAGCTGGCTGTGTGGAAAACATTTCAAAATCTGCCAAAAATCTTTTTTTTTCCCCCAATGTCTGTTAATTTAGTTAAAACAAATCAATTAAATGTCCTAATTACAACTGAAATATATAATTATATTGTGCACTCAGTTCAGCGCATACTAATGAAGCAATCACCACCTTCTTATTAGTCACTCTTGAAAACTAAACCCAAGTGGGAGCTGAAAAATGTTTTTCTGTATCTTCAAACAAGGCACTTCATCCATTCTTCACTTGTTCTAGACTTGAAACTTGAGCAAAACAGGCAGAAAAATACACAGTATCATTATATATTCTTTTTTTCTTGTAGTAAAAATTCAAGAGGAATTATCATCCACTAAGGTGGATCAGCTCACTTATAAATTAGAGACTATTTTTAACATATATGTTAATCTTTTGCCAAAAACTTTTAGTAAATTAGCATAAATTCAAAAAGACAGTACACAGCTCTTTTAAAATTACTTTGCTATAATGTCTACTTCCAGGTAGGCTCCTAAACAGGTAGGGCTTGATTTTAAAAAATTGTAAACATGGTCTGCTGCTGTGTATTGATATCTATTGGAGGCGAGAGTGCTCAAACTACTGATCCTCATACCTGCTACTGTTTTGTAGGTAAATCTTCTCAACTACATATATGTAACCCACGTGAAACCTACAGATCTGCCTAGCTGGAGGAAGAACAGTTCAAAACAAAATTTGCATAATTTACTACAGAAAATAGTTGGTGAAACACTTTGCCAAAGGATTCTCATCTTAATACCACTGCAGCTTTGTCTACTTCCTCTCCTATTAACAACCAAAGCCCAACATGCCAATGCCATTAGAAGAGGTGGGTGCACACCGATGTGGTCTGTGGCCTCCTTCACCCCACCCAAGCGGTGGATGGAGACGGGGCAGAGTCCCATCCACCTGCATCATACAGCTACAGACCAGCTCTCCTTGTCCAGCCACTTCTAACGCTAGCAGCAGCTAGGGCACAGAGATGGGGACCCTGCACAAATCCTTTCTTTCCCTCCTCAAGCTGTGGCTGCCATGGTTATTGTCCTGCCTGGTAATTCAGGCTGGACAGGCACCTACAGTGGCGAGGAAATGGTGGGGAGCTGGGTGGGGAGGCACCCAGCAGCCCAGAAGAACAAAAAGAGCAGGAGGCATCTGTAGCCCACAAAAGCCGACACGTGGCATCATGACACAAAACATAGCAGCCTTAATTCACCACTACCTTGAACTCTGTACAGCCATACATAGCTGCATAAAGTGGCCATGCATCTTTAGGATATCAGCTCATAGGGGCAAAGGTTATCTTCTGAATTTGTTACAGCACACCATGCAATGGAGCCACGGTTTCTCAGCGTAACAGCAACACATGATAGATTGATAATAATTTTGACAAGGCACCATTTAGACCCGCTTGCATCACAAGCGTGCAGCAGAGAAGGATTTGCCCAGTAGGCTAAGAACCTGAGACACCCCCCCCATATATGTTTCTGCAAGGCTCAATACTGTTTGGTATCAGGAATAAGCAGCTCTGAACTCTTTATACCTTGGATATGTCCTCTGCTTTGCGATTACTCGAATACTTCATCCCAAATCTAATTTAGAAGAAAAGTATTTTGGTGAGTGTGCTTTGCCTGCCTAAACAGAAATATTATAGCAGCTACTTAAATGGTAATTGATAAATGCATAAAATTACTACCATTCAAACTGCAAATCAGTTAGCAAAATTCAATGAAAGTTTAAACATTTCATTGCATTAATGATATAAATGCATAAATTTACAGAGAACAGCATCCAGGCATTTGGCAGTCTTCCACTGTATTTACTTAAAGGTGATAATGCATTTAAAAAGCACTTGAAGCAGAATATGTATTAAGCGCTACTGAACTTGCATAGATTTATTAGCACAAGCTTTTAGACTGTCTCTGCCCTGAAGCAAACTCGTTTTTATTTCTGGAAATTAAAAAAAATAGAGCAATACATCATTTTAAGAAACATCAGAGAGGTCGGTATGGTAGTTATCTTAAAATACTGTATTTCTTCATGACAGGTGTAGTTCTGCAGCCTTTGGCTTGTATGTGACTGACTGATAGGACTGCCTAAGATATGTTGATAATATCCACAGGATGTTTCATTTACACATTAGTGAAAAAATGGTAGTTTGGAAAATTCTCTAGCATTTCCAGAGACTAATGATCTGACACTTCCAGCACCTTAAAGTGCCCTGATTTTTCAGACAGTGCTGAAATCCTGTCCATCTAGAAGAAAAATCAGATGCCTTTAATGGTGCTGCTAGTCAGGCATTTCAAATTCTTTGGGGAACTTCAGCTGATGAACATTATCAACACTCACAACAGATGTGAGCAAAAACAGCAAGAAAATATCTGCAGGTATTTAATGGTATTTGCAAAAGTGTCCTATTGGCATTTGCAGGATAGAATGCATGCAAAAAGAAGTATCCTAAATACTAAATACGTATCTCAGGATAAACCCACAAGCTGGATATGTGCCTGCATCGTTATCTTCACTGAGGAGAGATCTGTAGAAGATCTTGAAAAGCAAGTGGTAGACAGTGCTTAGGACTTCTCTCTGAGTTGGAATAAAACAGCGTGATTTAGATGGTCGGTCAAACAAATCTGGGAATTGTCTGTGTTCTGTGATGGCGGCTTGTGATGGACTCTCATCTCTTCATTTCAGGAACAGTATAGCAAACAATATTTGTGAGCCGAAGAATTAAATTAGAGTAAACCCACCCACTGTGAAGAGTTCACATGCTCTGTTCCAGTATGTCAAGGCTCCTAAATGCCCCTGGACCTTAAACACAAAGGTCAGTGCCTTCACTTTTGTATAGAGGACATGGAGGAAGGGTGGCATTTCTTGTCAGCCAGCAATAGTGCAAGGCACAGCATTCATGTCCCCCGAGTCCTGTGTCAGGGCTCTCTCTAAAGGCCACCATGCCTTCCTAATTAGTGTTCTTATCACTCTAAGAAACAACATAAATTAGAGAAGATTTGCCACATGAACCTTCCCACTTCCCATCGAGGTCAGAGATGCTGGCACTGTATGGCCTGCATCCTGAAGCCAGCACAACTACTTCAGGCTGCCACGGTAAAATTCTCCACTGTCTCATGCCTCGTACAGTCAGCAACGCAGAGTGCCTGTGTAAACACGGCCCTTCTGATCTGCTGCAGATATACACGTCCTGCGCTTGCGTTTTTGTGTCTATACTTACAGGGTAGGCACCCTTCTCTTGGCTGGTACAGGTTCTGAATGGGTGAGCTGGAATGAGTAGATGACAGAGATTTCTCTCCATTTCAATGCTTTTCTGGCCAAAATACTCTCTAGGATTCAACTCAGCAAGATCTTTAAATACAACTGAGAGCAGAATTTGGCTCGGGGAGTGTTTCCCCGTTTTATTCCCTACAGCTTTTCATTACTACCTTCTAAATCTGTAACGAAATCAGGAGTGTTTTTACGGAGCTCTGTATTAGAGCGTTGCTAATAAGTAGCTCCATTAAAAATAGTAAACATAAATCATTTATTCATTTTATGCATTTCTAAGTCCACTTGAGAATATTTTTGGCTCAGCCAAGACACAAGTAAGGGTGTTAATTATTATCTTACTACAGCAATCAGTTAATAAGGCAGTTATGAGAGATGTTTGTTAGGAGGTTCTGGGGTGCCCGGAGGCTACTGAAGTCATTGTCTGGGGAAGAACATCACTGCAGGAGCTAGCAGGAGTCTGATGGCACCAAACCAAACCCCTCGAGGCCTCTGTCTGCCAATTAGCTGAAAGGAGAGAGCAGACATCAGGTCTGAGCTGGGGAACTGTAAACAAGCGAGCAGGTAGGAACTCCCAGCGCAGGCTCTCACACAGCGGAGAAGTGTCTGGGGCCCCCTTCGAGGAGGCTGGCAGGGCTCAGTCGATGGGAGAAGGACAGGCAAGTGGGTTCGGTTTCTTTTTGCTCCCCCAAAACAGCAGCAGCTGTCTCTGGAGCCGGCTCCGCTGTCTCCTCAGGCCAAGGAACAGAGCTCTGCACCTCTGCAGCTGCGGGTCTCTCATCGCTCCCCTTGCCAGCTCCCAATCCCCTCCATGGGCAAGTAAAGGCAGTATCTTACAAAGCTGAGCACCTTGATGTAGCTCGGCTTTCCCTGCTAGCCCATCCATCTGGTGTGAGGACCCCAAAAGCTTTCAGTCTCCTCCAGGAGGGAACAGCTTCTTTATTCACTCTCCTGCTGCACCAGCAATGGATCAACATCCAGACTAGTGTGGTAATGACCAAAAGCCATTGACTGTCTGACCGTGGCCGGATGGCCTTTACTTCCATCGTATTTCCAGAGAGGTCAATACCACAAAAACCACTCTCATAACTGGTACCTTCAATCCGGAGGCCAAGGACAGAATGCGTTTTAAGATTAAATGCTAAAGCTAAAGTTCAAGGAGAGCAGCACATAGGGGCGTCTTGCTCTTTTGCCTGATTTCTGCCTGTTCAGTGCTCAATAACTTCTATTTTCCATTCACCATTGCAGCAGCAGGGGTGACAAGAGCTAAATACCTCCATTAGTGACTTGCAGAAAGAAGGTTAACCCAGTCTCCTGAAGCGAAGGAAAACCACAGCTGTCTGCCCTCAGCCTAGGGTGTGTCAAGGAACCTGTCCATAAGGGAAGTGTTTCTGGTTATGAATTACATACTACAAAATCCCCGTAGCCCTATTAGAGATGCACTTTGAGGTGCTCCAGGGGTAGCCTGTACTAGAAGTTAAATTCTCCCTGTGGGATGGAAGAAATATTATAGTAGTTGCTGGACTAGGGAGGGGAAGAAGCCACTTTCTGATGTACTTCAAAGCCAAATAATCTGACTCCTTCTGTGCAACATCAGCAGGGGATGATCTTATGTAACTTCAAAACACTTAAACTGATTTGCAGCATGGAAATCCTTTAAAAAATGTGGGCCCTTTTACTTGTCCTCCCTAATCCAGCTAGCCCTCAAAATACGACTGTATGAGAGATATCCTATTTAACTTGCACATGAGAGACCCTATTTACTTGAGACAAAACAGTCCAAGAATATATCCCAGACCTATCCTACAGTTTAGGACAGTACCTGAGTAGAAGACTGTTCCTTGTCAGTGAGGGAAATACTGTCATTCCCATTTTGCAGATGGTAAATTGAGAAAGAATGGGGTTGAATAGCTAATCCAACGACACAGGAAAATCTGTAGTCAGGCTGAAAAGTGAACAAAGATCTCCTGACTTCATCCAGTGGGATTGTTGTTGGGCAGATTATTTTCTTCTCTCAGGAGATTCAGTAAAGCTTTCAACAAATCTAGCATGAATGGTCCAGAGCTGACACTGTCTCAGGGAGCTCTTCCTCCACTGGAAGAATGTAGATGGAAAATAAATGATACATCCAATTCATTATTTAATAATCTATCAGGTTTTATGCTGGAACGGCTTGCTCAGAAGTACAACTGGATTTCTGTTTGAATGAGGATGGCAGGACTGGAGCCTCGGTATCTGATCTCACTGCTGGAATGCATCTGGCAGGAAGAGAGCTCTGTCTGCATATATTGCAATTTTTTACTGATCCTTTGATTCTTCTAACCTATCTCTGTCTGGAGTGTTAACCTTTGGTGCAGAGGCTGCGCTCCACTTCATACCTCTTCAACACCTAGCATGCTGAGACTTGATTTCAGATGGGAGCTGCTCTAAAACCAATATAACAACAACAAGAAGAACAACAGTAAATTTCATTTGCTCCCAGAGGGGAATCTGAAGAGCATCCCTCCTTGGACAACCATTGCCCTGACAGAGCTCTAGCCTCTCTCTGCCTAGGGAAACTCCTCCTTAATATAGACAGTGAGACAGTTCAGAACCATTATACAATACAGTTCAATTGACACTTTACAAGACAACTTCACTTTTAAAGAGATTGAATTGATTCCTTCCCATAAATTCAGTAGCTACCCCAACTATGCCTCATTGAGAAAACTTCACCTGACAAGAGTAATGAATTATAACCAGGATAAAATGTTTCATTAAAATACAGATAGGGGAACTTAGGAAGCATGTTTTTTGTATGGATAAAACCAATTTTGCTTCAAAAGCAAATACTTAGCCATTTTTCAGGTCAGTAAGTTGAAGTCTGGCTGTTATAAATCCATCATCAGTGTTTTCTTACAGCTATAGTAGCTGACACATCTGAATCACTGGGAGCTAAAAGCATGCCAGAAGAAATGAGCACCATCAAAACACATCAGAAGGAGACGTATAGCAATTGCTTCTCTAATGTACCTGACTGCTGACGGAACAATATTAGCTTGCTTTCTCTGAGAGTGGCCGTGTGTAAAAACGAGTTCATAATGAACAAATGTCTGTCCATGAAGGAATTGATTTAAGTGTATCAATTAAAAATTAGCCCCAGTATCACTAGAGGGATGGCTTTAAGCATAATTAATGCAAAAAGCTTAATAGCATTCTTCTTGAGGTTCAATCAAGTATCTCTGATGATGGTGCATATGCACCGCTCCCCTCTTCCAGGGGAGTGTAAATGACTCCCTCTTGCACTGAGCCATTTAAGTAGTTGTAAAATCTTGATGATATCCACGTCGGATAGGTTTAGTTCAGAATAGAACTGCCCAGAAAATTATTCTTCCCTCCCCCATAAAACGTTACCATTTCATTAAAAAAAGATGTTGATGATTAAGCAAACAATTGTGGATAAAATCATCTCCAAGTTTTTGTTTTTCTGGTGAAAAATGCATGCGCAAAAGGAGCTTCTTCCTCAAAAGGTTCAAAGGTCATGTTTATGTCTAGATTCAAGTAAGCAACAAATTTGTCAGTAACATTTTGATCAAGAGCCCATTGTTTGCCCTAGATCATAATACAAGTTAATTCACAACCAAAATGAGGTTATAACTTTAATCTGTGAAGGAAGAAAGTCCTAGGGATTACTACTGTACTACCATTAAGTGGAGGACACTTCTGCAAAAATACACGTTAGGGACGAGTTTCAAATGTGTCTAGTAAGCTGAAATACCCTAAAATGGAGGTGCCAAGATCTTTTGGTTTTGAAACTGGTTTTGTCTCATACACCCCTAGTGCTTGATATTTTTGTCCCTTTCTGCTCTGTGGCAAGAAGGTTGTTCCTACATGCTGCCGTCTGCAGTGGACGCATGTGATCTCATGACAAGGAAGGGCATGTGAGGCTCTCCAGAAAGAGGAGAGCTTGGGGTCAGCTGTGGGGCATCAGAATAAATCATCGTGATAACTCACTGCCCAAGTCAGAGAAGTGCCCAGGAAAAAGCATGGCAAAGCGTGAGCTGGAGGCTAGGAGAATCACTCTGGCACACGGGATTTCAGATATCTCTTACCTCTGTCCCAAAGAACCCATTTTTCTCGTTCTTTCCAGAATTTGTGATACTGGCATGTAAATAATGAAGTCAGAAGAAGTTGTGTCAATGATGTCTGTAAGAAAGACTAAAATTCAGTATTTCTTTTCATTTTTTTATATAATCTGGACAGAACTGTAGGAATCCTGTGGAATTCTGGGCTTCAAAATCTAGATTTTACAATATGTGTTTGGAAACATTTATAATACAAAAAACCATGAGGACATTCTGCCATTCTAAAAGCGTTTATATTTCAGGTATATGATACCACCACAGTTTCAAAAACAAACATCTGAAGAAATGTTTTTTTAAAAAGAAGGTATTTGTGGCTTAATGTTAAATGATGATGTTTGAAGAAATCTGGAATGGTATTAATCATTTAAACTACTCATTGATTTAAATACAAGTGTACTGACAGATGAATACGCATCTACTGGTCACATTAACCTGCCTTCACCAAAAAAGGTATTTCATGTGATACAATGAGATGCTGCAAAAGTGAGTCATTACCTTCTAAAGCTAAACTAAGATCTTTAAAAAACTGAAATGATGGAAGTTTTTTAAAAGCCATCTTTCCATATTTTTGGAATACCATGCCTCCATTTTTAAGGCTTGATTTCTTTAGGTATTTAGAAATCCCTTCCCAGAGCCATTCAAAAGAGTATTGAAAAGTCAGTGCCTGATTACTCAGTTCTTCGTGACTTGTGACCTCAAAGCCCTACGCAGCATCAGTGACTGTCACATCAGGAAATACGAGCATGAATTTGCAATGCTTTTGCTCAGTACACCAGAACTAAACCAATATTCAGTGGAAGAGGACAAGGCTTGGGGCTTGGTTCTTCACTTCTCAGTCTACAAACCTGAAACAGGAGTAGCGGGAGGGATACAGAGGCATCTTCAGGCTTTCAATATTCTCCTCAGTTGCTGCATCAGTTTAAACAGCTGTAATTTATATCATGCTCATAGGAGGAATAGGAAGCAGTAATCTGCTTTGTAGCCACAGCTCCTATTTCACGTGTTCCACCCAACGCCATTATTTAAAGAGTGGCTTGTGCAACTTCTCTATTTATTACTGGTTTGTTTTTCCTTTTGTTGCAAGAATCAAGCTGAGGGCTAAACACGTGTATCTACAATATGAAATCATGCTCAACAAGAAAAAACTAATTAAGATGTTACACTCTTGGCCCATGCCCTGAACACTGACAGAAATGCACCACAACTGCGTTGCCCTGAGAATGACAAAGATGCAACGGCAGAATTGTAAGATACGGGTACCTGCGCTCCAAGAGCAGTCCACGGGAGCCAGGGTTCAGGCTGCAGTAGCAGCTGTGGAAGACAAGTTCAGGCAGACAATACGATGATGGATGGTAAGGCAATGATGAATCCGGGGAACAGACAGGTCTTTAGCTACCACAGGGACCTTGTTAATACCTCTGAGCATGCCTTTTTGGTTAATCCTGGCATGAATCGTAACATGCCAAGAAAGGCAAGTGCCTTTCCATCCCATGTACTGCAAGAGAGTCTTCTTGGCATGATCAGAGCCACCACCACAGCCTCTCTTCCCAAAATGCAGCCTGCACATGATAGGGAGAACAGAAACACACCACTTCTCATATGGCTTTTTTAACAAAGCAGCTCCAAGAGCATAGTGACAGAAATTCTGGTATGAGACTGCTTAAATTCAGCTGGTTACACACTGACCCTTCCTTTGGACTTCTTAGGCTCAAAGTTTAGGGTTTTGTACACCAAAGGCGAAGTCAAAGTCTCCTTCATATCCCGGGTGGGTTGATAGGTGACCGATATCACAGTCTGAACTGGACTGAACGGTGTCTTTCTGCAAGTTTCCAGCACTCCCCAGGAAGGTGTCTCAGCTGAAGGACTCGGAACCCACCACATTATTGCAAGAGGATTACATATATGCAGTAGGAATAAAAAACATTCTGTATTGTAATATGAACACAGTGTAGCCTTTTTGCACAGCAAAAGCCTCCAGCCACAACAGCAGCAAGAATTAAAACCACACTTACAAGATGTCCAGATACGGTGTATGTTTTATCATTATTCTGCAGACACATGTTTTGTGTGACTTGGTTCATTTATTTCCTTTTTGTTTTCAAAAGCTCACACATGGCCCTGAACAAAAATTACACTTAATGTTTTATTTGTTCAACTCAGTTAAAATCACAGCACTTGTTTTGTAGAGTTTTACATAACAATGTGCTGTTTTGTATGACTTTTCTGTAATTTAATTTCAGTAAACTAGCCTGAAATTATTTAGAAAGTCTACAGAGATTTTGTGAATTCAGTGTTAGGGACTTGCATTTTATACATTTACTCATGTCAGACTTAAAATTCGATCTGAGTATGGGAGTTAGTTGCTTCCCTGTCCCTACATGGAGATAAAACCCACACCGTGCGACAGGATAAATTCTTTCATCTTATCCAGGACTAGAAGGGAGGGCTGCTAAACTCTGACGCTCATCTATTCAAATGGAGGACTACTGGGAAAAAAGAGATGGTTACCATTCAGGAAAACCATTTTTCAAGTGCAGACTTCAAAGAGGTGGGAACTAATTGTCTAGTGGAAGGCTGGGATTGCCTGATAGCACTGATGGACAGACCGGACGAAGGAGATACATGACAAAGGAGATGAGAGATGACACTTCCTCACCGATCAGTCTGGAAAAAGAACAACAAAATGTTGGCAGAAGTAAGGGAGACTGTATAACCTGAGGGAGAAGCCATGAGCTGGGGGAAACCTGGACATCTCAAAGACACTGATCAAGACCAGAGCAGTAGAGGAGTGAGGAAACCAATGCAGGTTTCCTCATTTATTGTTTTGTCCAAGTCTGTTGTTAATAGTTTTTGACAAACCTAAAGGATCTCTTTTGAACAGATCCCCTCCTGCTGAACAAGGCTGGACCTCTGGGAAAGAGTGTGCTTGAACGAGGGGAAATGAAGGGATTAACACAGGCTTTGAGGGTGAGGTCCTGTTTTTGTGCAAGGGTAGCACATGTGGCCGGCATTACTGAAAGCCAGGGAAAATGCTAGTGCGGCCACGTAGTAAGGAGAGTCTAAGAGAGAGACGACCCTGAGTGATGGGGCCAAACACGTCGGTCAAGTTGAGGTTGAACTATGGGAGCTTCCCCGGCACTCAGACACAGCTCTGCTGTAGCAGTGAATCAGAAATGAGACAGAAGCGACTCACAAAGGATGAAAAAATTTACCACGGGTACCCAAGGCAGCAGGAGGCTACACAGCTCTGAAAACCCCACAGTGTGTCTAACTGCAGTGGTAAGGACTCAAACGATATTAAGAAGTTGGTGCTAGATCACTTCTGAAAACAGCAGCTGAGTCTTTCTGAAACTGTTTCCCCAAAACCGACTGTTTCTCCTGAGGAAGCCCCTGGAAAACAAACGAGCAGTCAGATTTGTAACACTCAAGGCTGCATTTCTTGTTCTCATCCTCCTTCGTCAGCTTTCCTTCCTCTTTCTTTGCCTCTTCTGCTTTCGTATGGACAACATATCGAGCAGGGGGATTTTGACATCAGAGGAGAAACTGGTTGCGACAGAGCGAAGCATGACGAGCAGATAAAGAGGAAAGAGGGCAGCACGCAGACGCTAACAAGCTTGTCACGTATTCAGCACTGCTCGTCAGCTGTGACTGCACACTGCGCTCGTAACTTTGATATGACTGCCACGAAGGACTGTGTTCCTTCGTTCTTGCTTCACCCGAAGCTACGCTGCAGTTACAAAGGTTCAGAAACGCTCAGCATGCATGTTTTAAATTACAGTTAATTCATTTTGCTACGCCTTTTTCTTGGATCCGTAGACAAAATGACTGCAGTGGGGTTTGAAAAAAATCAAAGGCAGGTTTCCCTGGGAGATACACATCAAGCTACGCCTGTGTCTCTGGAGTGTTGCAATACAGCTCGTAGCAACCAGGGAGAAATCAGTTCTCCTTTACATGGCAAGGGTTTGAAAAACAAAACAATTTCTTGTATCTTAAGAAAAACAGCTTCAGCGGATTGGCTAAGAAGACTTCCCATGTATTTCTGAGGACTGACCAACATCAGGACTACAACTCCAACAAAGTCAAAATTAAGCCCGTTGTCTAAAGAGATTGTTATTATACTTAGATTTCTGTTAAGGTTTGAAGGTAGCATAGCACTAATTTGCCAGCAAGAGGAGGGGGTAGGGGGGAAGCAATGAAGTTACAGTCCTTTATTGTACAAATGCAACTCGAGACTTTTTTTAGGATGTTATCTATCAGTCTGTCTGGCAAATGTCTGTCTGGTAATAATGTATCCGTCTGCTGAAACAAGCCTAAATAATGCAACATTATATCAATAATTAATAGGCACATAGGTCAACAAGTTCAAGATTGTTACAGGCAAATGAGATCTGAAGGAAATGGTTCCTTGCAGGCAGCTGGCAGGCCTGACATGGCAAGCGTAGCTTTGCAGGAAAACGAAGGCAGGAGTGTTTGCAGCGCAAATGCCAGAGCACAGCGTGCAGGGACATGGCTCTCCACACTTAGGCCTGCTCGGTCCCCACTTACTTACTCACGGAAACCAGGAGCCTGCTGGGGTGGCACTTCCCAGGGAATAGGGGATTGCTCCGTTTGAGGAAGAGGGGCAGAACCTGCCCTTTGATTCATACCTGTACTGAAATTCCCATAAATGCTATGTTCACCACCAAAAGAAGGAGGAAACAGCTCTAAAGGTCGCTGTTTCCACCATTGGATGTAGAAATCCAGCACACAAGATCATTTTTTTCCCTCTAAATAAAAGGGGGGCTTTATCTCATCTACCTTTACCTGTCTGACAGTTAAGTGCCAGAGACTAGCTGAGGCTTTCCCTATAGTCAGAGGAACCGACGTGTTCAGATGACGACTCACGTCACCCCAAGGAAATGTTTCTAAGAGGGATGGGAGAAGCACCCTCTGAAGGTGCCCATCCCCACAGAGGGAGACCAGACAACTACCTTGGACTAGACAGTTTTTAGATGGCTGAACATGGTCAAACAAAGAAAGCCCACGTAAAACGTTGAACTCTGCAGCCTTCCCACGACTGAGTCGTCGAGGGAACATCAGTGAGATCACATCTCCCGGAATGGTGGCAGCAGCACCAAAGGCAGGTTGATCTTCAAGCCTCCAGAGATGCATACACAGCTCCAGTGAGCTCTGAGGCACTGCAGCACACCCGGACAGAAATAGAAGTTAGCTCACAGAAGAAAAAAGCAAAAAAGAGTATCCCATGCTCTTGATTTGGGAATCTAACTTCTCCAAGCGCATTTTGCAGCCCAGATGAAATGTGAGCAAAATAGGTATTGCTGATTTTAGTTCAAGCTGACGATAACAATAGCTGAGGTCACCTACCGACTAAGAAAATTTGTGCCTGAAGTAACCTGAGGTATTTTAAAATGCAAAGAGAAAAGAATCAAACTTACCATATGAAAATGAAATAAAAATCAGAGGGGACATCAAAATAGAAATACGGACAATGAGGTATTAAAATAATAACGTCTCTTTTCTGAGAAGAGTGCAGAAAGTCATGGTATTTTGCTAATTGCAATTCCTCACCAGCAGTCAAACCAGGAGGGTGGGCTCCCATCTGATACAGAAGCCTCCTGACATTACTTGGGATCCAGGGACATAAATGCAAGACTGAGGTTGCTATTTGTAAAACAAACAAACAAACAAACAAAGGAGGCAGACTATGATTGTGAAGACTTCTCAACCTGCAGTTATGGTCAAGTATCCACATACCACGTGTTGAAGCTGATCTGTGCACGCACACACCCTTCACAATGGGACCCCTTAACAATAAAAATGTTACTAGAAATCTCAACATATGCACAAGTATGGTGCGGTGTGAACCCAGTATCTTGGTGAAGCGATTATACCGTGTATGTTAAACTTGTCTTAATACTAGTAACTTAAATGCGTGGGGAAAAGAATTAGATTTTGGCTAAGGTTTTTTTTGGTTGGTCATTTGGGTTTTGTCTTTTTTTTAAACACAGGTCTTGCTTGTATAAGAAAACACAGCAAACATCACAGCTACATTTTCAGAAAACCACAGCCTACTTATAACCAAGGCAGTACAGAAGGGAAACTGAAAGTAGAAAAGAGAATCACAAGCTTCAAAGGCAATTCTAGTAACAAGTCATTTAAAAAAGCAGATGACCAAGATAGAAAAATCCCAAATTAATATTTACAGTAAACTTTGCTTTTAAAGTTGTGTGATAAGTTAGTTACTGAAGATTCTGTCAAAGGGATTTTCTTCAGAGTGAAGTCCTAGAGTATATGGAGGCTGTTTTGTCCTCTAGCCTGTTTCTAAATAGAAAACACTGATTCTGCTCACTCAAGGAATTCCACCAAGCTCAGACGAGTGACAACAACACTGACCTAAGATGAATTCATAACGGGAAAGTCATGCAGTCCCACAGTTCATACCGTCAAGGCTCTTGAGAATGCATTATGAAGCTTTTCTATTTTCTTCTTTTACCAGAGCACATGGCTTTTGGATTCAAGTGTGCAAAAGCACCAGAGGACTTGTATGCATCACCTCATATTCAAGAGACCTAAGCGCTTGGGAGTAGGTTTTACAGAAATTAGTTCCTAAATGCTGGAGCCACTTTTTCTCTCAAACTCCCTGCCCAGATAACAGTGTGCTGCTTTATTGGGAGTTTCTGACCCACTGAGGAATCCACCTGTGGTACTGGTTGAGTGGGGCTGTATTCAGTCAGAGTGTACACCCACTGAATTATGGAAATCTGCATCTAGCCTTGCGACTGTAAGCTTTTACAATAAATACCAACGCAATTTATTTCTGTAACTTACCTCAGGACAGAGGTACACATTGCCTAAGGAGGATGGGCCCTGGAAAATGCAAGGGGCCCTGCATCGCTGGGCAGTGACAGAGGAGCAGGAACGCAGCACCCTGCTCCTACTAAGGGCCATGTCTCCATCCCCTCCTAGTCCCCGCCCAGCTTCCATGGGAGCAAAACCAGCTGCTTACGAGCCCCATTTGTACATCTGAAATCCTACGGATGATCCTGGACATGGCTAAAGAGTGAAATGTACCTCTGAGGGCACCTGCAAGTGATTCCAAGATGCAAGACATTGAACAGGAAAAGGAAGTATCTGGCACCTAGACTTAGGTGGAGTGTAAATTTTCCAAATTAAAGGCACTACAGTTCTACAGAAATGATCAGATGAGAGGACTCCTGGCAAGAGGTGCAGTATGTAATTTTATAAAGAGCCTTAAGGACATAGACACCCAATTCCCTTTCATTTTGAGTGGCTAATTCCCTTCTCCTTTGAACACCCACCTAGGTTACGTGGGATGTCATTAGGTTCCCTGCTTCTCTCCTAAGGGTAAAACAACAAAGGCCATTTTTTTCCAATTTATAGAACTGGATTTCCAAGATTCACTTCTGGAGTAAGAGCAACCACCTCATAGTTCAAAAGTAATTACTTCTTTTATCACAGAGACACCTTTCCCTCAACTTAGTTGTCCTGAAATCAGAAAGCACCTTCTATCGTTACACATGGTCCTCACATTCTTCTGACTCTTGTACAGTTCTATTTCTCTGACCTCTCTTTATGCCAGCTCCATTTTTATTGTATGAAGTTCCTCTGTTCTATAATGCAAAATACTTTTCAATCCATCAATTTAGACAAAAGAACTGGACTTCAAGAGGTACTGTGTTCTCATAGCAGAAGTTTGGTAGTCAGCAAATTCACATGGTTCGTTTTCTATGTCCAGTTACTTGAGCCCAACTCCTTTCTCACCCATATGGTAGGAAGGATTATTCTTCTATTCATGCCTCACAGTCTTTTAATGGATTTAGGGCACAGCTCTTAAAAATGTATAAGAGAGATAGGCATTGCATGATTTTGCTATGGATATTTTATGAGCAAGTCTGGGTGCATGCTGTGTGCTTGAAACAAAAGACTGCACAATTTGCTACCAGGGCAGGATCTGTGTTATTATGTCTTGCATTCAAGGCTTCTGAGAAGTCTTGGGCAAGAAAAACAACAAAACAAAGGCATGGGAGAGTAAATGGGTCAAGACAGCACTGATACGCTGCATTCATTGTTATTAAGACCCATAATTCAGTCATTTGTCAGAGAACAAACCCGATTTAGGAAGCAGCAGCCTGGCCCCTCCTTTTTTATTGGCTGTTATTTGGGGGTTGCATTTGTCAGTTAATTGACTTAAACTACTACCTTGAAAAGATTATACTAGTACCTACGTGTTTTTCACTTCTGCACCTGCAGCAGCCATCATAATATGCTTTGCTACCAAGAACCACTTCAGCCATTATTTATCAATGGAGTGATTAATTTACATCTGGAGCATAGACTTCCACTGCTACTGGACTGATTAAAGGCTTTGGTTAACATTTTTCAAAGTATTCAACTGACAAAGAAGACATCAATGATGTTCAGGCATCTGAATCTTTCAGACATGTTTTCAAAGAAACACACCTAAGGGAATCTGCTTTCCTGAGGAAGTTGGGATGTGCTCAGTACTCGGCACCTTCCCATTTCCAGCTTGACTGTAATTCCTTTGACACATCTTTAGGGTAAGATCATACTCACTGAGGCCTAGGTCTACCAATGGTTACTAGATACAACAGGTTGGATGCAACCTCCAGCCCAGCAAGTCCTGAAAACGGCTGACTGCCAGACGCTGGGAGGGCATCCCAGGAAGGAAAGCTACATGGACGGTTTCTTACCTTCTTTCCCTAAGTATCTATGACGACTGATCCCCTTGAGACAGGACATGGATAGGGTGGCCCCTTCTCCTAATCCAGTACCACATTTTCCTCTTTCATATTCTAATCACCGTGATCTGCATGAGCAAGAGCGCGATGAATAAGGACATGATACTGGATCCAGACCTCCTCCCCTAGGGAGAGTTTCCACTGTATGCAACAGCGACAACCCAAATTCTCTGTCAACTTCAGCCTGAGTTTGCAGACACTGGCAGCTGGTATTTTTTTCTGTGGGCTGTAATCTCATTTATCACGGTGGGCCTATATACAGGAAATGAAGTACTAAAGCTCTTGCAGTGCTTAATCTATTCCTTGAAAAAGATGGACACAGGATGGAAGTAGGGATACAGCGCACAATCCACTGCTCATCAGCCTTTCCAAATCTACTTCTCTCACCACCATTGCAAATACAGCAAATGCTATTTATATTTTCTTTATTCAATTTATACTCTTTTCACTAATAGATAACTATAGAGCAATACACTCATGTGGTGCATTACAACTGGAGAGCTGAAGGAAACTGCAAAGCTAAGTACCAGTAACAAACACCCAAATTCTAACTACAAGCACATGCATATACGGGCAGCACCCCATCTACAACTAAAAATGTTGGTGTTTTTCTTGTAACCTTACTCAGAAATGAGCTTTTAAAGAATCAGCTTTGCCAGAGATATTAGATTTAATCTTCCGTTTCAGTGCAGATTCATCACCAGGGAGGGCACGAAGGAATTTTTACACATTACTTTTACACATCACTATCTCATTTTTCCTATGGGGAGATTTGAGTCTCTTACAATATATTCAATGGATCCACGGTTTATACAGCAACCCCATAATAATACTTAGAACATACACAGTCTTTTGTAAATATTATCTTATTATACAAAATGTAACAACTTCTATTTGCTATTTATGGGAATGCTCTTTCTCAAGATGCTTCATAGTAGAGAAATGTAAATACCTCTGAAGTGGTAGTTTCTATAGAAACTTATTTTTCCAGTGAATTGTAGAATAAACAGCCTAATTTTCTACTTTGGTTTAAATCTCACAAAAACCTGGAGCATCCTTCCAAAGTGGCAGACAATAATACTTTGCAGCTCTGTAGCCATTTATATCTTTGAAGCTTGCTGTAAATATGAACTACTTACACCTTCAGGAGTATCCTTAGGTAATATCATTAGTCTCACTAAGAAGGGGAGGTAAAACAGCAGGTAAAAGACTTCATACAGAGTAGGGTGTCACTACCTAACAGCTTGATGTACACTCACAATTTTATTGCTGGCTCTATGACAGTTCATCTTATCCCAACCTCAGAAATCATCAGTTTCACTCCCATCAAGAAAAGATCTCTCTCAGTAGTAGCTCTAGAGTGAGGGCTGAATACAACCCCAAAACAGACAGCAAAAGAAGTAGTATTTTTCAGAAGCTCAGTTGGTTTTGCCCAATGGATGTGTGAGGAGTTAGCAAGTTCATCTCAGGGTTAGCAGTGCCGCTGCACAGCAAAGCAGAGCATGGAACAACACTGGTCTGGGGCTGGTTTGTCTAAAAGACTTCCAGCTTTCAAGAAAGCTACTACCGGGAATCCATTTTTCCTGGCATCAACACAGCCTGAAGAAGCTCCCACGAGAGCGGCCACGAGGAATTGCTGTCCTCCCCTCAGCCCGTTAGGGAACGCTGTGCCCATCAGGTTAGTTGAGAAAGGAAGCTGAAACTCAGTTGGGCTGAGCAACCACTTATGATTTTTTTGTTACGACATTTTTTTACAGGGAACAAACACAACAACACTTAAAACACGGTGTGAGTACAGAGCCCCACTTGCCCGTGAATGATGCTTTCCAGTAAGGAACAGAGATGTGTGTCCCCAGACCCCTTCCCACTGCCCTGGGGCTGTTTCTGCTCCTTAGGCCGCTATGGAAAGCTGCCTGGGCGTCAGGCACTTCATCCCCCAAGGTGTTTAGATGCCAGATCTTCATGTGGCTAATTGTGCTGCACATCCCCGTTACTGCTGTCCCCAGTCCCGCACAGATGCTGTATGTTAGTGCTGAGATCAGAGCTGTAGGAGTTGGCCCTCCTCCACACACCAGATGGCTCGCTCTTCTGCGTTTGTTTTTAGTGCTTACCTACCTGCTCCTCGACTTCTGATAGTCATGTGAATTTGAGAAGGGAAAAAAGAAAAGACTTCCCCAACAACTGACAGAAAACAAAAAAATCAAGAAGTTTCCTTTTCACATGTTATCTCAAAACACAGAGAACACAAGAAGCATTCTGAACCTTCTCGGAAAGGAGACAAATCAAGAAATAGGGGCAGTCAGAGATGTGGAAAGTTCCTCAGTATCCAAACACTGTGGACAGCTCGGTCAGTGCTCCCTCTGCTCCAGAGACAGAAGGAGACACACTTCAGATCAGAAGACTAGATTGCCCAACATTTTGGCTGGCTTCCAGTTCCACTGCATAATGAAGAGCAGGTATTTTCCACTTTAACCTTGTCCTTCCTAAAACAGTGGTATTTAGAAGATGGTAAATCTGTCTAAATTTAGCAATGAGAATCTATCTGATTTCACTCTCTCACTTTTAGGAATGGACATGTTTTGAGTTTATCTAAACAAAACAGCTTGTACTTCTGCACTACCTTTGCAGTAAATAAACATGTAAATATATAAATAAATAGAAACTAGTGCAAGTGAGGCATTTTACAAATGTGTGATATTTCCTCTCTGGACTTTTTCAATCCGGTACAGTCCTACTAACTGTTCTGATTTATTCTGCAAGTTGAACGAGATCCAGCTCCTGGGATATAATTATGTCTAAAAAAATTTTCTCAAACTTGATTGCATGAAGAAGCCTTAAAGTGCAACCCATCTGCATTCTCAAGACTTGCAAACAAGAAGGCAAAGGGGGAGCGCTCTAAATGAATTTTTGAAAAAGCATCTTAGGAACATCTTGCAAAAGCTTATCTCAGATTTGTGGATACTTGACGTAGACCAGTGTGGTAATGCTTACATGCTAAAATAAAAGATAGGTCATTTTATCCCTCGAGCCTTGGATCATGTCACGATAGCGTTTGCACTGGTGGCCAGCACCTGGTGCTCCCTCTCCAGTAACCCTCACTTAGAATGATAAGCAGGTCAGGAGCAAATGCAAAACATAATGGGGTCAAAATTGCATCTGGTAATCAAGTTTTAGTGAAGGCAAGCAATTGGAGGCAACAGCTCCGTTCACAGCAAAACAGATATGGCAAAGTATCCATTAAAAATAGGTAGCTCTATAACGAAAACACCCTCAACCAACTACACAAGTAGAGCTACTTTCCTCTGATCCCTCCTTTCCTGTTGCAGATCTCTCCCACCTCCTGCTGTGGGCTTCTCAGCTTTCCAGGCAGTGCAATCAAAGAGCACGCAGAGGGGTGATGTGTGCCGGGTGCCACCAGTGGCTCCTGCTTCCTGCAATGAACTAAAAGGGTGTCCAGCAACTCAGGGAGGTGATGGCACTGCTAATACCATTGCTGTGGCCTGAATGGATATGGCCAGAAGTGCATCAACTCTTCCAGACAGGGATATCAGTTTTGGAATGAACCAGAAAGACAAGTGTTACCTCGAATAGGCAAGCTGGGTATCCTCATGGAAAAAGCCAGGCTTTTTTTTTTCCCCATCACTGTATTGTCCTCCCTCTTCTTCCTATGGCTAGGGCTTGATGAACACCCATATTCCTTTTCCCCACTGCTAATGTCTGTTGCTCTCACATCCTGGTCCCACTTAACTACATCCACATCCTTCCATACCGCAGAACCCCATTCTCCCCATCAGTGGTTTCATTTCCTCCCCCACTTCCCCCATCTCCAGAAGCCCTATCTCCTCCTATTCCCAGCGGAGAGCGTTTTGCTCCCCATCTGATTTGAATTCCTCCCTCCTTATGTGGGCGATGAATCATTCAGAGTAATGGCATTTTAAAAACTCTACGGAGAAGGTAGGTAGACTCAAATCTGAGTGGGAGTGCATATAAAGTACAATGTTAGTGGGTGCCTTCAACCCCAAGACCAGAAGTTCCCAAACTTCCCTGGTGTATAAACAGTGCCTAAGGGCTGGATGCTTCCTCCTGGACATATGTGTTGATGGCAACTACCACAGCCAAAACCAGTGCCATGTTATATATATGAATATATAACATTTAGTATCTAATCTTTATCATTTATCATTATTATATCATAGAATTACATGATACCGTTAACAGATCATAGATCACAGCAGATGCAGAAAGAAGTTAGTTAGAAAGATTATCTAGAAGAAAAAAATGTAAAAATTGAAAAAGTGTGTTTCCATTCCATTTTAATATTTGGGGGGACAGACTGCTTATCATGAAATGCTTCTATGTCATTAATAGTGCCTTTTCTATGAAGAACCACTGAATGTAACATTTTTCAACTCGTGCCTTATCAATTACTGTCTTTTCTGATGAAAGTGGAGTTTAATTCTTGTCTTAGCTCTGCAGAGATTATCTTAGCTCATGCATCACCAACAAAAAACCCTTCTAATTACAGGGTGATTGGAAACAGTGGTCATAAATTCTCACTATAGCCCATGTCTCAGTGACATTTTCATTCCAAGTCACAATTTGATTCAAGGCAAGAAATAAAATTTATACTGATGGAAGTTCTGCAGTATTCTTTATCACTTGAGCACATGAAACAGAAAAGCTACAGTATGAATTTGTCCAGAACTTGATGTGCTTAACAAATAGCATGTTGTTTAATGACTTTATTCAGAACACCTACATGTTTTGTTCCTGTTACTTGTACAGCTCTTACATGTGACAAAGAGACTAATTTTTCAACAGAGGAGGGAGAAGGAGAGGGAACAGCTTATGGACTTTTAAGCATGTCTTTTTCCTGAGAGGCAAATATAATAACAGCAATATGGGGCTCCATACCAGCTATTTCTCAGTGACTTCTTTTAAACTTGTTTAGCCTATAATTGAAGGATAATTTTTCTTGTTGCCAACTCTGCCAGCTCACACTGACATCAGAAAACCCAACAGTGTTCTTTCTGGCTTATGTTTCATCACCAGTAAAGAATTCTGAAAACTAAAGTTTCCTCTGTATGCATGAGTATAATCCTTAAAATTACGGCCTTGGTTATATTTGCGCAATACTCCGTACCCTGCAAAAAATTTGTGGTGCGTATGTACCCCACCAGTCACTATATGCACTATTGTGTCCTGCTTTCTGCTCCAGCCATGAAGCTACAGCTCTGCCACCACCGAAGTTCCCTAGCTTGTTAGCTCAACTGTGATGGACGTTTGATGTTCAGAGCTCCCCAGCGCATCCCCCAGAGTCAGCTCTCATGTAGCTGCATGTGTCTCTGGGATCTCAGCGGATAGAAGCTATGCCTGCCTGACATGAGCATCTTTTGCTCAGGGAAAGGTGCATTACGCATCTGTACCGCCATCCAACTTCCGTGCGTACAGATCTGTTCCAACCACCTTTTATGTGCTCACTGCCTGACCAGGATGAACAGGGACAGAAATAAGGAACTACAGAGCTAAAACTTCAAGTCTCTAAAGAGCTATTAGAGACCAATGTTCTCTACACACCCCAAACAGTGCATCATAAACAGCCAAAAAGAGCTCAGGCTGACATAAAAATCCTACAGTCTGTTACAGGACTGAGAGAAAACTTAGCAGACAGAAGGATGTCGTGTTGCCTTTTCGGAAGAGTCACCTCTTACATTGAAAAATCTATTTAAAGCAAATAAAACTTCTGTTTTCCTTTGGTCATGCTTTTTCCGTGTCTGATCCTGCCACAGTTCAGATTCCCATGGTGTAATTAAAGAGACCACAAGTGACAGAGAAAACAAAATATGTGCAAGTGTTACACATAAAAGTATTGACGATAAAAATTCTTCTAAAAACTCATTTTTGAGCAAACTGACATTGCAGGTTTCTTCACTTGGATTTCAGACAGAGGCTAGCAAAATTTACAGTAACAAACATTTTAATTCTCACTCAAAGCAGAGGGTGACTCAGCACTGCAAGGAAAAGCAAGACTAAATGTTGTGAAGTTTTGACAAACCCAGCTGAGGAATGAGCAAGCAGGAGTCCAACTTGGAAGCAGACACAGAGTTTGCATCTGAGGAAAACTTTGCTGATTATATTTTGGAGGGGGTTTGTCACAGGGCAGTCTCACTGCAAAGTCAAATCCCACGTGCATATTGAATCCAGTACCAAATAGTCCCCTTCTGGGTATAAAACCGGTTGAAGAATTCCAGGAAGCCCTTTCTTACCAAGGAAGCTAATTCAAAGTCCCCAAATACATACCAAAAAAATAAATTTCCTTCCATGTTTCTCAATCGCAGGCACCTCTTTCTGGCTTCAGGGCAACTCTACCACTATTTTCAGACTTCTCATCTTTCACCCGTATTCACAAGACAGCTGGCTCTGATGAACTCACCAGCCCAGCCTCTACTTGTCTCCGGCTTGGGATAACTTGTACTGCTTACAGATACTGTTTATGGAGAGTAACCCCTTAGATAACCTGCATACTCAGATAACCCCTGGTTCCCTTCCTGCATCTCTTGACAGATCTGTCGATTTGTCCAGCTTCTGGAGGAGACACTCTGAAACCAGGAACGGAGGGGTCAGATGAGGGGTATCGGAGATAAGGAAGATGGAGGGATCTGGGGGAGGGCAGGGGAAAGGGAGGAGGTTACGCAGGACCAGAGGCTGGAGCTGAATCGTAGTGTAAGATGCTCTGGGGTGAACTTGCAGTGTGACCTGCAAACCTCTGTGACCAACGCAGCTGGCAAATCTCAGTGTGAATCTAGTTTCTACGTTTTATGTACAAAAAGAGCATAAACATTTTTCTTCCTCTGCCTAATTCTTATGCAAATAGAGGCAAGGTCCAGTTATAAGAAGCTGCTCCTCCCCTATCCAGGTTCACATCAAGTCTCTGCTTCACAGATACCAAAACGTGAACGCATCACGGCTGGGAAGAAACGCTTCATTCCAGATCCGGGCTGGAACAACAGACGAAAGCTGGCGGTCGGAGCAGCAGCTGGCATAACCTCAAATCTTCAGGAGAAGCCATCAAGGGACACTAAGACTGATCTCTTCCTCTGCCTATTGCAACATATCTGCTTGGGCTGGGATTCCAGGCCATTCTGAAATGGAATTCAGTTTGCCATACTGACAAACATCAGCAAGCAGTGTGTGCTTCTGAAGGCTATTACATCTGTCCCCTACTCACGCTCACTTCAGAGGTTCCTGTTTCATATCCTGTTCTGATTGCTCTACATTTATCAAGTAAATTAATTTCAAGTACACACAGGGGGGAAAAAAAGTTGGTGTGCATAAAGATTATAAAATCTGAGAATTTGTTAGGGGTTATAATAAAGCTTGGTGTTAAAACCACACTCCCACTACACAAATACACATGGACACTACGCACCATGGGTTGTATTTCAGATAAAAGTTAAGGCGCAAAAAAAAGTCATTTGGTTTCCAGCAACCTTCTAACATGCACCTCCTAACTTTCAGAGTCCTTACAAACATCAAAAACTGAATGCTAGAGCCAGCAACTCTTACTCATCCCAAAAAACTGCATTGATATAAGTCCTTCAGAGGCAGCGGACCTCTGCGAGACAGGAACAGATACAAGCGCTGACTTCAATGAATTTGAAGGATAATGTTCCTCTCAAACAGTTGGAACACACTGCAGAACTTTGGAAACGTTGTGTTTTTTACCTGTTGGAAAGAAATGTTTTAATTTCTAATAAACAGACCTTTTTGTATCTGAAGGCCGTACCGCTGTGTGGACATTGCTCTGACAGGACAGACTACCACAGCCCTTTTTGCCATCAGAGAGCTCCTGAAGTTCTCTGGCACTCACTGTGCTGCCTGTGCCTGCTATTCTTGAAAGCAGAGATGGGATTACAGGCTTCTGTGGGGCGTCCTCAACTCACACCCACAGAGACCCAACATGCAATTCTCTGCCAACATGATTTTTCCTACCATCTACTCCTGTGCTGGGCACTAATCCAGGGAAGTTAAAAAACCCTCCCCCATGACACCCACTCGGCACTACAATATCTGTTTCCCAGTCCTTCTGATAAGTGTGCCTGTTATTCTGTTCTAATATCGTCCCAAACACAACAGTATGCCCCTAAGTTAAACAGCAAAGGAGCAAACAGAGCATTCAAACAGAGCATTTACCTGCATGCAGTTTTCCAACAAAAGGGGTAAAAAGATATCCTAGCCCAAACCCAACAGAGCATTGCAGCTACTGTTTCTAGTGCCTGTGATCCTCTAACAGTGACCATGCCAGGACATCGAGGGCTACATTCAGCAATCAGACTTGAAATATTTCATGCAATAAGACACCAAGTGCAGGTTGTTTGGCTCTGGTTTTCATGCTGTAGGTTACAAATGTTTTGACAAATTTATCTGACTTGCAATCAGTAAATAAGCAAGTCCTAAGACACTTGATGTGGGAACTGTATTTCCCTGATCGCAATACATTCCCATACCATCTCCAAAGGGAGTGTAAGTCTTCAGTGAGTAATACAATAGTCCTACTCCTATAGCCTTCTCAAATTGTCTCTGAGATGATTACCTATACCCACCGAGCAAGAACTGCAACACACAGTTACTGCTGGTTTTCAGTAAGATCTGAGAATAGACCAAACTCTCCGAGTTACTTGGTTAATGCTATAGCTTGCTGTGCGAAGGGTGTGCTCCTATGAGCAATGCTTAAACCTTCTGTCAGCTCTAAAGGTGCAAGAGGTAGAGTATATCCATTTAAAAGACTTGGTACTAGTTCCTATTTCAAGCTAATCTTCATTGACAAACAGCATTTATTTAGAAGTTGGGCTTTAGGATTCAGATGCATTTCCTCTCAGTCTCTCCAAGACTACATGAAGATCTTTTTTCTTCCAACTCCCAATATGAGATGTGCCCTAAAAAAAGCTCCTGGATCGTTTAAATGCCAACATAAGGATTCTCCCAACTGAGGGAGAGAAAGGGGGGGTGTACACCACATGAAAAAAAGGATTCCTCCTGCATCATCGGTTCTCCTTAGAAACTTAGAGGAGACTGTTTTGTGTACACAACAACACTGTGTCTGTTACAGACTTCTTTAAAGTCTGAAGAAAGGGATGTTGCGAAAGGGAACTCCTACAGCGTGCAGCTCATTCAGTCTGCCTTTAGGTCAAGCCAGATGGAGGAGATAGGGCCCTCATGGCTTGCTTCATCTTCATCTCTCCCCTTCTGGGAAGGGTTTCATCAATGTCACAGAGAAGATGTTCAAGGGTGCTGCATTCCTGAAGCATAAAAACCCTCTTCTTTCACTACAGGCACAGCAGATCCAAGTGGATCACGGAGAAGGTTATTTGTACCTATTTATAGCACCTCATAACTCAAACTGGTTCAAGACTGAATATGCAAATAAATGCATCCGAGGAACCAAATACAGTTTTCTCAGTCACCAAAAATGCTCTGCTCTTTTTCATCTTCATTTATGTCTATCTTTCTATCTCCTAAAAGAAATCTTGAATGCTGCTTACATATATTTAACTGTTTCTAATGTACTATAAAGAACAGTGAAGAGTTTACACTTCCCTGAACATGACCTGAAGGCTTCAAATTTATTCTGACAGGAAAGCGCATACCTTTTTAAAGATAAATTATGTGACTACAGAATCAGATATAATTAATATAGTGTGTCCTCATTCTCCAAGGGGGGGGGAAAGAGAGAGATTATCATCATGAAATATCAGCCACAGATTACATAGAGCATGAAAGAAAAAGATTAAGATGTGGATTGTGGCTCTTGTTCAGATACACATCTTTAGCAGAGTAAATTTCACCTAATAAGTCATTTTTGCTCCATCAACCAACCACTAATCTCTGGTAACGGTGTTCCAGGTTACCGACTGAGTTGAAATACATGGAAAATGAACGCAGCATGCAGATCCTGGATACCTGTATTTGTGACGCTGTTGACACAGCAGAGGCTCGGTGTGCTCCTGCTGCAGCCATGTTTCCTGTTTCTATAAACATGCTCTGTTTGAAAAGGGGCTACTATGGGCACACACGTGCAGTTTATAGCTAGTTTTGTGCCAACATAAATCAAGCCCAAATGCCATCTCAGTGACATAATGTAAGACTTATGCTTAAGGGAGTCCACATACATAAGTAAGTGGGTTCCAAAGTAATTAATTTGAGGAGTCCACTTACATTTCAGTCTCACAACCAGACAGACTGCCTCGTGGTTCCCTTGGCTTTTTAGCATCAGACTCCCCAAATTTCACTCCTCCATTTCCTTCACTTCCTCACCTTTCAGGGTCAGAGCTTAACACCGCAAAGGGAAATGAAACAGAGAAAAACAAAACAAAACAAGCTGCGAAGCAGATTAAAGCCACGTTTGACATTCGGAGGTACATGGTTCCTTTTTCAGCTACAGGTATGAAGTAGTAATAATTCTGTGTCCACAGCTCACAGTATAAACGTAGTTTAAAAAAAAAGGAAGTTTTCTAAATGCATCCTCACTCAAAAAATGTCATGGCTTTTTAAATGTATTCTATTTAATGTTCAAGTCAGCTGAATTCCAAATTGCTTCTTTTTGCTTAGAAATGGTCTGCAAAGTAGACAGAAACCCTCTTACACTTCCTTCAATTCTTGGTGCTCTAAATACACTGTCTCTGAGAGGAAGGTGTTTGCAGAGCAAGCCACAGAAATGTGTGCTTCTGCTTGTCGGAGAGGATGGTAGACACTCTGCTCTGTCTACCAAATGTCTTCTCGTGAGTGGGACCGAAACAATTGCCATCAGCCTGTGGCTCTTGTAGAATTCCTGCTCTGACTGTGCTGTTAAGCAACACCTTGTAGACCAGTCTGCTCAGCGAAACTAATTTGCTAAAATCAGGGTCCAATTCCTTTCCCAGGAAAATCAGAAGATTAACTCTTACTACCTTCTGTGGAGGCTGGATCAAATGTAAGTGAAGAGACATGCAATTAGTCATGGGACAAAATGGCCCATCCAGATTCTAGAGGGGAGATGTTTTATGGGAGGCAATTAGCTTTTGCTTACCCAATTTATATACGCTGCCCTGAGTCAGTGGGCATGAGGCCATTTAGCAATTCATGGGATCAACCATAAACCAAGGATTCCCATGTTTTCGCAGCAGAGAAAGCTGGAACTGTTTCACACAGCCAACACAAAGGTTATTAGCGTGGTCCCACATTTCTCCCTATAATATGCTCACATCTCATGAGGAGGTCAGAGGGATTACAGCATATTTTTGCAGATTCTAGTCTATTCTTATACTGCAGTGTTTCCATATTTGCGCAATACTAGTGCAGACCCTGTTTCTATCAGACAGACTGCTTCAGTCTTCATGCTTTTTAAAGAAGAGAGCACTGTTAATATGGACATTTCCAATGAGATCTCCTCTGGTTCATTTTAAATGTTCAACCTCATTTTCGGAAGGGATTTCAGCTTTGTTTCTGATTTAGTCTGATGAATGTGCAGCAAGTGCCAGGGCTGCCTCAATACTTAATGCATGTGTTTCTACGGAGGTCATCATTCTAGCATGATCGATATATAATGAAGGAATATGAGAAGCCAGTAAGAGAGGTCAGACTTCATGGACCTGGTGAGAAAGGCCCCAAAAAAGAACACGAAAGCTAGTAACAGAGTATAAGAAAGCATGGCAATGACTAACCTTTCCTGGTGAATAATTGCTTACATAGCTAAACTTTTACTAAACTACTAACCAGGCAGAAATGAAAGACCCTCACTTCCAAGTGGATTATTGCATCTCTTCTTCTTTCTCATTTTGGGACCTAGAAAATCAAATTTCAGAAAATGATGCCATGGTTTTGAAAACCCTAATACAATTTGCTGAACACCAGTGGCTTTTTCTACAACAGCTTAAATAGACATATAACACTTCCATGATTTTGAAGATCTGAGGGAGGAACCAGATTTTTCTTTTCTCTGGTTACACTTTGAATTCTTCTTCTGTGTTTGCCTTGTGTCTGAAGAGATGTAAACAGAGGGGAAAAAATATGGCTAAAGGAGTTATTCAACAAAATTAAAAAGTGCATGTGTACACTCATGGACACAAAGAAAACATGCAGAGAGTTAAGTTTCTTATAAGAATCTCCTTTATTTTAGAGGAGAAAATGTAATGATTGTATTATTTTAATGTTTATGTAAAGATAATGAACAGGTAGAATAACTGAACAAAGCCATTAAACAAGACTAAACTTCCCAGATAGATACAATTTAACTTAATTCATGCTTGTATATGACCCTCCTCCTCATGTCAGAAGACAATTCAGTCTTCCGAAGAATCAAAATAAATGTTCAGAATTTTAAAGGGCAGACTGTAGCTCAGAGGTGAAACAAAAGTCGCTTTTGAACAAGTCAACCCAAATTTACAACCGAACTCTTCTTCTGCTGCAAGGCAAATGGATGATTCTTCCAACCTGGAGACAAAAGAGAGTCCTGAAAGAAAATGCACTTGCAGTAATCAGCCACATTTAACACAGTAACAAATGAGATGAGAGTGGAGGAGTCAAAATGAATGTGCAAGTAGGAAAGAAGTGCAGCATAGACTCGCGGCTTGTCTAAATTTTTCGAGATTTTAGGAAAATAAATGTCTTCCATCACATCCTGTCTCTTGCTTTCATGATCATTTTGCAATTTCCAAATTTTTACCAGCTAAAAAGAGAAAACACTCTACTTCACACGTGATGGTAGGATACCCTATGCTGATGAGATGATATCTTATGCCAGATTAGAGAGCTCTCTGGTCCTTCTTGTATCTGTGGTTGTAAACGCTAACAAAAATTTAACAAAAAAGTAAAAGGAAGTGTGCAATAGGCAGCTATGGGCAAAACAAGTTTCTTTCTTCTCCCTAAAAGTCAAACCCTGATTTGCACCCTGAAGTAACTCCTATGCCTTATACAACTCTTAATTATTTTCAATCTTTGCTGTAGTCACTGTAAGTGTCCTCATAAACTGGATAAATGCACCTTTTTGAGGGTTCTGAATTCTTCCTGGTGATATTTTGTGGCAACTAATTTGTTTTAAGATCCAGATACCTTCGAAGATGCCTTAATCAACAGCACATGCTGGCCTCACCACAAAGCTCCTGAAATTCGTACACGTTAAGTCCAGACAAGCCGCTCTGAAAATGCAGACAGGTGCCCACAGGAGGGGCAAAAATGCAAGAATTTCCCATGCTCTCCCAGTCGGCTGGTAAGCATGTGGCCCAGCTCCCTGCCCACCAGCTCCTGCCACAGATCTGGGCAGAGGAGGTTTGAATCCAGCCAGTTACTCTTCCTTACCCTGCTCCAGGGAACTGCAGACACCGATCCCAGGAGATGTGCTGTGGAAGCCCACCTTCCAGCTGCTCCTGGGAACCAGCTTCTGGCCGGAGAGAAGTCTTTCAACGAAGAGTGAGGGACGAAGGAAGTGGGAGCAGAGGCAGCAGGGACACTCCCTGCAGCCTCCGCTACTCCCAGAAGATGTGCTCTTGGGGAGAAGGGGCAGGGAGCCTGAATTAGTGGTTTTAAAGTTGGGGGAAGAGGTGGAACAAGTCTTAAGAGAATGTGGGAGGATGCGGGAAAGAAACCCAGAGAACTGCTGATATAGATCCTTAGGTTAGTATAATCAGCAAAGGATCATGCAATAAGCCAGCTATGAAATCATGGCTTGAGCAATGATTTTGTGCCATCAATAAAATCCTGTGGGGACTAGTCATTGAAAGGTGTCGTGGTTTAACCCCAGCCAGCAACTAAGCACCACACAGCTGCTCACTCACTTCCCTCACAGTGGGATGGGGGAGAGAATCGGAAGGGTAAAAGTGAGAAAACTTGTGGGTTGAGATAAAGACAGTCTAATAGGTAAAGCAAAAGCCGTGCACACAAGCAAAGCAAAACAAGGAATTCATTCACTACTTCCCATCAGCAGGCAGGTGTTCAGCCATCTCCAGGAAAGCAGGGCTCCATCACACGTAACGGTTACTTGGGAAGACAAACGCCATCAACTCCAAACGTCCCCCCTTCCTTCTTCTTCCCCCAGCTTTATATGCTGAGCATGACGTCCTATGGTCTGGAATATCCCTTTCGGCAGTGGGGTCAGCTGTCCCGGCTGTGTCCCCTCCCAGCTTCTTGTGCACCCCCAGCCTCCTCACTGGTGGGGTGGGGTGAGAAGCAGAAAAGGCCTTGACTCTCTGTAAGCACTGCTCAGAAATAACTAAAACATCCCTGTATTATCAACACTGTTTCCAGCACAAATCCAAAACATAGCCCCAAACTAGCTACTATGAAGAAAATTAACTCTACCCCAGCCAAAACCAGCACAAAAGGGTAGGCTTAGCCTGGGTTTTTCATATTTAGGAGCACAGGCAGCTAAAGAGCTGAGGGGAAATGATTTATGAGGACAGCTAAATGCTTATTGCTAGGTTAAACAACAAGTAAGGGCAGACATAACAGCCTACAAATACCCATAGGAGTAAATGTCAAGGAGTGCGAGGAATTGTTTTGAACAGCAAGATAAATTTCCTAAGACCGAGGTGCAGCTTGCGATACACTTGCCCAAACAGCTGAAGTTTTGTTGGTTGTGACTAGCCTGGGCAAAGCACGAGCAAATGAAAGGCAAAGAACAATTCTGTGTTGCTGGACAGGTGAAAGAGATTACTCAAATCTGTCCCATGTTCAGATGAGCTCCACGTCTCCATCACCGGGAGAAGCTATCTGCAATGTTTAGCAAGGTATAGGAGTTGGAGACAGCATTCTGGAGACATACTGCTGCAACTGCTTTTTCCATTACAATTTTTGTGATAGCAGCAATTACAAACCTTCTTTAATCAAGACAGTTTCAGGTTGATTGTATAAATGAAGAAGTCACATAGCTGCTATTGCAAAGGAATAAGCACACATCACTCATCGCTAGAAAGACTATCCACCACAGCAGTTTCACTACAATTAACATCAAATTTATCCTGCACAGAGGATATGCGTTAAAATTGCACGCTATCTCATGCCCACTTAAGCCCCTGAAATAGCTCTTAAATGGACTTGAACTTTGTTCTGTGCTCAGCACCTGCATGAGGGCTGAGATCCAGCCCAAGGTCGTGTTTGAGGGAGGTAAAGATTTCAGTAGGAGGCCTGGGGGATGTGCCTGATGCTCCACATGCGGGAAAAGAGCTGCTGGGGCTACACTGAGCAGGAATGCAAGGGAAAGGGAAGGAATGCAAGGTGAAAAACAAACAAAAAGGACCTTTGAACTTTGTTTCACAGCACGGCATTGCAACTGTGGCAGGGTCAGGAATAAGAGGCTACAACTAGCAAGGCAGAAAGGGAGAACGGGATTGCCTTTAAATCCCTCAGATTACAAAATTATCACCTAATTAAAGGAACTAAATACAGGTAAAGGGGAGAAAAGAGCTCCTACATAGTCTTGAATTGTGGTAAGGGGGAGGGGAAAGGAAAACTAAACCAAAGCAAATGCACAGCCACAGGAAACAACTGTAACCCTAAGATACCTTCTATCTCCCTCTTTTCTGGCAGATGTCTCGTTCCCAGTCCCTGTAGAACGGTTTGTGCACTAAGAAGGACGAAGCAAACAGTTTCCTTACCTCTTCCTGCCCTGATTGAGACACTGGATCACTAATGCAGAGCGTTGCTTAACTCGGAGGTGGCAGGAACTTAATTCTCACTTAGCTCTGACTCCTGAAAAACAATCCCAATTCTGGTGTACAGTGACAAGAAAGAGGAGACTAACTGTTCCTTGGCCCCTGCCTGGAGGAAGAAGGTAAATTCCCTGCGAATACCCCAAAAACTATAGAAGATTTTACATTTTTATCAGAATGTAAAATTGAGAGGTGGGGAAAAAAAAAAAGAGGAGCCATGCATGACTCCTACGGTGAGGAGGGGACTGAGGAAAGCTGTGGGGGGATTTGTTTTGACTGAGCATCATTAGGTGGCTCAGTTGATGGCTATGTGGTTTCAACACATGCACAGAACAAAACACATTGCTAAAGTGTCATAAAGAGAAGAGAAGGATTTCAGAACTATCTAAAAACAAACGCAATTTGTCTCCCATCTTAAGGGTAGGAAAGAGCTGACCATCCTAGAGGAAATTCCACTCAATGTCATAACAACATTTCAAAGCATTTTGGAAATTTAGGAGTTGATTAAGGAGAAATTCAGGTACAAAAAACCAAAGAAGCTGAGGAACTCTTTTTGTCAAAGGTTTACAAGTGGCAGGAAAAAAAGTATTGAGGAAGAAAGGCCTTGTAATTAAATCCTTAACTTGAGATTCAGGTTCTTCTTCTCACCTTAGCTTAATGCCTAAAACACATTTACAACAAGAGGTGCCTTATATATTTGTAAACACTATGTTGCTTAAAGGTACATGATACAATATACAATTTCATAATCCATGGCATGCTATCAGGAGGCTACAGTGGGAATAGCTGACTGACTATACAGTAGCATCATTCCTGTGGTAAATATACGTAAGAAAATTCAGGTAGTGTCATGGTACGCAAAATTGTGCCAGGGAGAGATTTTGAGTCTATTTGTGTTTGTTTCTGTGTGGAGGAAGGAAAGTGTTTTTCACCTTCCAGACTTGTTTGGGGCTTTTTCTCCTCAAGATTTTTTAGAAAAATCTTGAGCAGGAAGCTAAAACAATTACGTGAACAGAGCCATACAGACTGTAAACTTTGACTCTCCCAAAGAAGCATTTTCTGTCGTACAATAGCTTCCAATGAGCGAGACACCTTCTGCCCTTTACTTTTGTTTCATTAGTTTTGTGGTGTGTCACAACACATCACACTAAAAACTGAGGTAGGACACAAAAAGAAGAAAACAATCCTTACTGTGAATCTTTACTTTTGTCTGGAATCCTTTTCTGGATGTTTATGGCATCCCATAAAGTTGCTGAAACATGCCTGCTGTATTTTTAATTGTCATTTTAAATGCCAAAACCCAGAAGTCTTGCTTATATTGTATGCGAACACAGTGTCTGCTTATGTTCAAACCCTCAGGCACTTTAAATAACTCTACTGTACACAGAGAACGTTGTTCATTTTGTTTTTACAATTTTTGCCTGTGTAGAAGGAGCTCTAATGTCTTGAGAACATAAATGTATGTTCATAACCAAGGAGCAAGATCACAGCTGGAATCTACCTGAGCCTTGGATCATATTTCAGCAGTGGCATGAAGCGAAAAAGCAGCTTATTTCTCTGTTTAATTTACAAGAGCTACAACTGGAACAGCACATAGTAGACTTACTGACGTAACGCGCAGGTGAGTGCGTGTTACAGGTCCACCTCTGTGCCTGATCCACAGGGAATATCAGACTGTTTCAGCCAGACTTAAGAGCCGTTACCACTGCAGCCCTAGAGGAACCTGGTCCAAACTCTGGTGTGTTAGTAAAGGTGGCAGCTGCCATAACAGACTTCTGTGTAGGCTACAAATTTGGGGCATAAAATGAGGGTCTTTTTATTGATTCCAAGTGAGTTTCGTACCAAGCCTCCATTGTTCTGTCTTAAAGAATAAACCATTACAGAGAATTCATAAGCGAATTTGCTTTTTTCTTTCAAGGATTAAACAGGAGCAGATCATAATTCCCTTTAAATGCATCTATTATTCATCAGTATTCAATAAGTTTTATTATGAGCTTAAAAACAACAGCATATATATCTTTATACTCAATTCCAATCTGCTCCCTACATGTGTTCTGAAACTCACATTTTATGTTTAGATGTGATTGACCGTGAAAGTCACAGGGTAATACGTGTTCCCTGAGTAAAGACACAGACAAGTATCTGGCCAATGTTCATTTTTCACATTAGTTTGCTGTAAATAATCTTACATGCAATTTTGCCACTTCCTTGCTGTAGGAATCTCTGCAAGTAGCTTAGCATACTGTGGCTCGCAGAAAGCTGACACATAGTATTTATGAACAGAGAGGAAATAAATCAATTTCAGTGTTTGATTCAACATTAGAGAAAAGCCTTTTGCAGTATTTCTTCACCCACGGTAATAAGAGAAGGTACAGTCCCTCCTCTAGTCCGGCCATATTACCAGACAAGGAAAATTCCGCTGAGTTAGGACTACAGACAAGGGGTCAGAGAAAAAGATGCTTCATTTCTCAGTGTGCATCCCATACAGCCAGTCCTGTAATAGCTGTCATTATTTGTAACACGTGCAGTAGAGGAACAGGTGGAGAAATGAAGCCATGCATGTAAGGTAACATCCTTTTTTTAAGCAACCACCATTTTTTGCAATGACATGTACAAGGGTCATTTGGGGTTTTCCCTCCCTTGAAGTCTGGGTTTCCTGAGAGGAAGGAGAGCTGAAATACAGGAACAAGTGGCTGCACACCATTTCCAGCAGCATAGTAGACCTTCCTCATTGACACAGGTTTAGGAACCACATCTGAATCTCCAAACTTCCTGATGTTCTCCCTTTGAAAGGAGGGAAGACGGGGAAGGAGATGGGTGGAGAAGGTGAAGAGGTGGTTCTGTCCTTTTAAAGGCCTTGCAAACACAGCAAAACTGCTTCCATACCCTTAAATCTACCATAAAAAGTAGGTTGCGATACAAGTGGGAAATACAAGGAAATGTTTCAACTAATAAAATGAGCTGGACTAGCACCAAACTTCTGCTTAAAAAGCTGTCTATAATAAACAACGATTACTTACAGTATCATTTCAAGATCATTACAGGACTCAGAGTCTGAAGAGTACCTGGTTCATCTGGTTGAGACCTGGAAAACACAGTGTCACATATCAGCAAACACACCAGCAATCAACGTATTTTTTATGAGGGCTGTTAGAACAGGAGGAAATGTTCAAACCCAGACTGCTGGGCCACTCTGTGACCTCATCCTGGCCAGAGAGAAGAAAATCTGCCGTTCACTAGATCAGCACTGATAAAAGAGAAAAACTTCAATTCACTAGATAAGAACATCAGTTTGTCTGGGTTGTATTGCAGATTACTTTTAAGCCTCTGAAAGGGTTAATGGGACCCTAGAGACAATAAATACATTAAGCAGCTGTGTAGGTGCTAGGAAGATGAATATAGGTTGATTTTTGCAAACTTAACCTATGCAGAGTGAGTCATAATTTGCACCTTGCATCATTCAATAAATGGGTCTTTTCAAAGTTAACCCACTGTGAATGGGCTGCTAGCTCTCAAAAAGCAAGAACCCTGCTCTCCTGCCCACAGCCTGCCCAGTTGTAGGATCAAAAAAGCTGTTCTCCCCAGGTTACAATGTGATGGCAATAATAGGATCCAAACAAACAAGCACATGTTTGTGGGTTTGCTGCATCTCTCTTAAAAGGTCAAAAGGTTTTAACTGAAACAACAGGTTTTATTTCATGAAACATTAATTCTTAATCATAAATGCATGTCAATCTCATTGCTACTTCTGCTGTGCCTTGTAACATTGTTTCTTTATTCAATTATGCCTCACATCAACTTTTTAATTAATACCTTCATTAGGAAAACCTTGAAAGTTTAGATAAATAACATTAGCTTTTGTGCATTTCAACCGTAAGCTTCCATGTGAAGGAAATTTTTCTATTTTGTAGTCACCCAGGGGGAAGAAAAGCAAGTAGAGAGGAGGTCTACATGTTCACAGGGATCTCAGCACTGAGGAGACAGAATAATCATCTTTTGTTGAATACGAAAATAACAAAAAACAAAGTAAACAATACTCTTTTGTTCTGAACAAGAAAGGCAGGGCTTTAATAGTCTTTAAACGAGATAGAAAATTTCCATCCAAATGGAACCATGGAGTAGGTAGACACATTACAACGTTTTGGAGTTCAGTGATTAAATTTAATACTGTGCCAAACAGTGATTAGTTGATGAAGAGCATTCATAAATAGAATAGAAAAAAGGGAAGTGTGGCTCCAGTATAGCACTGGGCCTCCAGTGCAGTTTGGTGTTCAGCTTTCTACTTTAATAACAGGGTCAAATGAAAAAAAGTTTAATTTGATTTATTTCCCTAAGGAAACTCAGTGCAATTGTAAACACAGGCTGACTGGTACATATTACTAAAACTTCAGCATTCAGGGTCAGATCCAAGAAAAGGGCTTAGGTACCAACGGAAGCGCAGAAACATATCCTTTTCTTCAGCATTTTTCCAGCTCACTAACTCAGTCCCCCCGCTCAGAGTACTGGTACATGTGAATCCCATTACTAGACACTGAATTCTCCCAACTCACTGTGCAGGCAAAGCAGCATCCTAATTAAGGCTTCTGAATCCCAGCCTCAGAGCTGGGTGCCTACGTCCTTTATGGATCTTTGCCTCAGTGCATTAAAATCCCCTGTTGAGCCCAATGCGACACATTGTCCTTAACACCGTACATACGTGATTAATGATCCAGGAGAATAGGAGCATAAATCCTTTTTAACTTATCTGTGGTCTTTCCTAAGCCTATTCAACCCAGGCAGCAAGCATGCGGTGCGCAGAGAAGTCAGCAGCAATACATGAGCCCCATGCATACAGACAGATCAGGCCGACTTCAGTGAATAGTCGCTGGTTTTGCAGAGGACAAGCAAGATCGTCTCCTGGTTTTATCAAATGAAAAATTACCCCCTGAACTCTGAGAAGTGACCTTTGAAGGAAATAAAACTTTCACTTCAGCTTCTGCTAAATGAACTGCTCCAACCCATCCCAGTATCTTAAGTATCAGTATCTGAAGCCACATAAGACTCACGTAAGTCTCACAAAATATAAGTAAAATTAAACTGAGATATACGTGCAGTAGAAGACATGGTGGTTCTTCTTTTCTTCCTTTTCTATCATCACCTATTCCTACAGTCCAAGTAAAGGCCATCATCATTTCAATCTGAAAGAAGTCCTCTTACTTTAAAGTCTATTTTGGACCAGATCTGTTCTTAGCTGCATTAGTATAAATCTGCTGTCTTCTCATGGACCTTCTCCAACTACATTCTGGTGTAAGCAAGATCAGAATCTTATTTCGGTGATAAATTGCAGGGTTATGTTAAAGGTCAACGTTGGTGCAGGCCACAGATTTTGGTGAAATCTCATCTATTTATGGGGAAAAGAATTTACACTTGCAAATTATTACAACAGCCACATGATTTTTTTTAAATGATAATTTGTACATAACGTTTCAAGCACTTTGCTTAAAATTTTAAACCTATCCATTAATTAACAATAATTAATCACCAAGCATGTTATGTGTGCTAGTTAGCTGCAGATTTCGTAACAAGAAAATAAAACAAAAAAGTCCAGGAAAAACTATCTTGGAGTCTCTATTTAACACTTCAAATGAATAGTTTTGTAAAGCTCCTATCGGAATCCTCCATCACAGGCAGCTTCCCTGACTGCCAGAGGGCCTGGGAGCTTTTCTCATCAGTGGGAGAAGCAAGTGCTTTGCACCCTAAGAAAAACTTCAGACTTATTCTTTGCGTATGATTTGTGGTCCAGGTGGTGGTAAGAGGTAAATGCTAGAGGCTTTCTCCACAATGATCAAATGCCAAGAAGTGGACGAGTTTACTGGAACAGCAGCAGCTTCTAATGTCTTTGCAATGACAGTTTTAACTAGAAAGGTACAATATTTTATATTCTGTGAAGCTGAGCTAGACCGTTTTGGCAAAGAGTCTGTCTGCCTACCAAGGGTGGGGTAGGTATTTACTATCTATATAATGACTTCCTACTGCAAGTGGGTCAGGTAATTCAAATAACTAGCCAAAAGTGCCTTTGGTCGAGTCTGGTGGAAGTCTAGCCTGTAAGTAAATACGTCCCTCTGCTACAGAGCGCACATCCTCCGTCATGTGATGTCTCAGCCATTTCCTGGTACTGCCACTCCAACAAATACTTCACTTTATCTCCCTCCGATTGTAACATCGGCAGTTTCACCACTGACGTTGCTGTTGCTGCACTTTCTGGTGTCAATGGCCTGCTGTGAAGTGAAAAAATACCTACTGAAAAAAACGGTCAAGCGCTTGAATGATACCAGAGGCTCCTTCTTTCTCTGCCTTTGTTGTAGTACACCGGGCAATCATCCAGTTTGTCGGTTCTGCTTGTCCAGCTCCAAACCAAATGTTTCAGAATCCAGCCTGCACAAATAATCAGGTTTTAAACAAAAACTGCAGCAGAAGATCAGCTTGCTGCGTGTGATCAGTGTACTGCATGGCTTTCCCTCAAGCTGAGCCTGGATGCCTTACATTCAAACACATGGATTGTGTTCATTCTGGCATTTTGAGTGGGGTAAAAGGTATTGTGTGTGTGTGGTGGGGTGGTAAATCCCAAACTCGGCAAGATTTCAGAGGTGCTGCCTTGCACAGTGGTTAAGAAATAACTCATTTCTGGTTGAAATGTTAAAAGAAAGGTATGAAGTAACTTGAATGGTGAGAAATAACTACCAGCTCCTACCCAGTTCCTTTATGCACTATGGATGGAACAGGCTGCCCTGTCCGGTGGCAAATCTCAATTCTGCGCAAAGCAGCCTCCCCATTAGCCTGCGCAACAGCCCCTGAGAGAGCTACTGGGAAAGGATGCGGCGGTTATTGAAAAGATCCTGCAAGTATTCAGAATACAGCTGGTTGCCAAAAACATAGTGGTATGGCTTTGTTCACTGTAAACATTTTGGGCAACGCTGTTCATACTGTGCCAATTCACTAAATTGTGTAGCTCTGAAAGTGAGCGGAAATTTTGACAAGCTTTGCAGCGAGCAACAACTCTTGCTAAGAAAGTCAAAGTTATTCCGGCAGACTACAGTTGAACCACAAAAAGAGAGGTCCCGAGGAGCGAGGAGATCCTACACATACAAGTCAGCATGACCAAGAGGTGTCACCATGTCCCATAACTCAGTCCTTTACTGGAAACCAAGTCAGCAAGACAAAAAGATGTTCACAGACTCTAGTGGGCTCTGGAGGTTAGACTGATGTCTTCTTGGGAACAGCTTCATGAATTCTGGCAGTCTAGAGTAGCTCTTTTAAAACAAAATTTCTGAAAATGAACAAGTTATTTCAGAGATGAGCTATGTTATCATGAAAAGTTTTTGCCTGTCTGTCTTTCAAAACAAGCACGCTCCTGTAAAGAACAAATGAATGTCAGTATTATTCCTAAATGTATTTGAAAATTAATACTGTAACCGTGTGTCACTTAAAAGTACTCTGTTTTGATCTTCACAAGGTTATCCCAAGTTGCTTTGCCCCATAAAATTAACCACAAACACAACACTGAATGAGTCAGAACACAAAGCTGACTCTAAGAGAAGGGATAAATGCATCCAGAGAGCACAGCAAGCAGGAGGCATGAAGGGTGCAGCAGTGTGTGGTAACAGTTGAACAAACAGGGACTGGGATAGAGAGAGAACACTTTTCTGTAAAAATTCTCATTTATTTCAAGCTCCTCCACCTCCCACCAAGGCAAATGACTCTTGCAGGGTCTGGAACACCTGATCTGACAGACGAAAGTCTGAACTGGAAAGATGTGAGCTACAAGATGCAAGCTCTGAGCAGGAAGGTGGCCCACAGGCTCCGGCTTTGAAAAGAGTTTCCAAGGGGCTTACACAAAAAGTCCTTTCAAAAGTGCTCCATAAAATACACCTGAAGAAAGACCGTTAGGAGGAGACTCGGTTTAGCTCTGTTCTCTTCTGTTTAGCTCAGGTGGTGTTTTTTCACACACAGAAACACATGTACAGACTTAGTACACCATACAATGCCTCACTAAAGTCATCAAGTGGTGGTTATAACTTCATCCAAGATCAACAAGGTCTTTTTCCACAAGCAATCCTTTGTGTTTGGGAAGCCTTTGCCCTGAATTTTACTGTCTCCCCATCAACCAACAGGTGCTCTGCAGTCAAATGCGAGCTATTTAAGGGCAACCTGCATAACAACTTCCCAGGCTGGCAAGCAATCTTAAATAGTAGTTAGGTACTGGAATGGGTAAGTTTTATTCAGACAAACAGAAACACTCCCAACAGGAAAAGAAAAGGGGGGGGGGGGAAGAGGGAAAATGATATCTTTCTTGGTTTCCATTTAGTTTTCTCTTTCATATGTTGGCATAACAACTCTCAAAGAAGAGAATGAGGCTCCCAAAACCAGACACCGTGGTAATCTGACATTATACAGTGGTTGTTCTTAAAACCTTCCAATTTTGTTTTGGTCAACAACATAATGCGCTGATTGTGTATGTGATATTTTCTCCACTTTCACAGGGCACAGATAGCCATATACTGCTAATACTAAAAGCATGTTATTTCAGGCAATTTGACTTATATTTTTTCCCCTGGAGAAAGCACTTTGGGGTAGGAAAAAAAAGTGAAAAATCTCTCTCAGCTAGATGCCAGATGTGTCATTTTGCATTGTAAAGCCACACCAGAATTTTATAAGCCATGCAACTGCTTATTTGTGTACCATTCCCAGATCACATTTTTAAAGTCTGTTTCTAGGATCGATGCATTGCATGGCATAAAATGTGATGTTTCTCATACAAAAGTCCCTGCTAAGAGCATTGTATATATGCTGCCTTATGCCCTCAGATGGGTAGAACCATACCGCTGCTTTCTTTGGTCTAAAGTCACCCAGGAAAGGCTTCTGGATTCTTATAAATTCATGTGAACCAAAGAGACTGCTGCTGTGCCCCACTACTGAAGGTCTTAAAAAAGACATCAGCCAAACTCCGAGGACGTGGGAAAGGTGTCAGTGCCTTGAAGTTCATTCAGATGAGGAAACAGAGAGGAGAATACCAAAGAGAGACAGAAAATGCCTCAAAGTCTGGAGTATGCCTCCAGTAACTTGTTGAATTGCAAGGAGCAATGCAGTGCTTTCACTTAGTCTATGCAAGAGTAAGCAACAGGCTCCGATCACAACCTCATCAGAGTCCCTCCACTCACAGAGGGCACAGGGTGACACGTGGTCTAGAAGGTATGTCGGTTCAAAGGTGCATGGGAAGGCCTATGCAAGTAGCACTGCTGGAAAGAAGTCTTGTGGTCAACAAATATGCATGAGCCCTCATGATCTCCTGGATGTATAAAGTAATACTCATTTGCTGAGATGCTATACAATTACTCAAGAGTGAAATACATCCCTGCGTAAGTGCTAAGTTTCCAGGCAATGATGGAATTATATTATTCAGGAGATTGTGACATTACTGTAAGCGCCATCGTTTCTGCTACTGTAATGTTTCAGCCTGCATAAAAACAAAACTCTTACCTCTCCTCTGTCCTCTTCTTCCCCTATACCAATACACAAGTACTGGTACTGCGTCTCTTTTATATTTAATCATAACTATTGATATTTATGGGGTATGTGAATACATGGGCAGGAGAGACAAAGAAGAAAGATGTTCATAGGCACTACCGGCTGTGAAACAAGAGAGTCTGTGTCACAGGCAGCATGTCAAACATATAAATAGCACCTATGGTGTTATAATAACGAAAAAGAAAAGTATTTTTACTGTGTAGTCTTAACTCATGTTATACCAGGCCCGATAACATACACACATAGGAACAGCCATACCAGTGAGAGCCAGCAGAGCTCCAGAAACTACTCCATAACAAAATCCACAAAGCGGCAGGTAGGCCACAGCATCACGGATGCAGCTAGAAGACAGACAGCATCTTCCCATGTACAATGAGACATTTACTAGGATATATAGATCTCTGCATGCGAACTGTCTCTGCTTGCACCAAAAAAAGGCATCTCTTGTGCACAACCGACTAATGGCTAGAATTAGATAGGCACAGGAGCTGGCAGCTTACATCATTTAAACCTGGACAGGCCTGCTAGACAGACCGGAGGTCAGCAGGTGCAGAGACTTGCTCTTTGAAGACTCTTACTCAGTATCAGTTGTGCAACAGGTTATCAGCGTGGGTTGCTTCCGTATACGGTCATGACCCGTAAGAGTGGAAAAACTTGTTTTGTAGTAGTGGAGGGATTTTCCTGAACTAGGTTAAATAATATTTATTTAACTAAAGCCTGCAGTTGCTGGAGCTGCTCTGGATTGACATTAGCATAGCTGAGATCTTTCATCTTCTTTCATCTGCTACAATGCAGAAAATCAGTGTCTATTCATTTTTGTATTCATTCAACATTCATACCAGAAACTCAGAACTGGTTTTCTGGATCCCTCGATCCTTCAGACAGAGAAATCTGACAATTTCTCAAACCACAGGAAACTTAAAAATAGCACTTGTTCCAGCACAGCTACACATTGTTGTTCTTGAAATCTGGGTTAGAAAATGGAGTCTCTAAAAGAGAGAGGCCTGAAGCGAAGCGTCTCTGTTACTGCATTCCTTTATTTAAACAATTAACCTTGTGAACAGAAGAGCTACGGAAGCCAGATTTGCTATTGATTTTGTTCCTTGAGACTAATTCCTACATGGATTCCCCAGTGTCTAGTAAGTGTTTCACCTCTACTGCAATCATCCCCTGGGGCGAGGGGGAGGCACAAGAGTGGGAGACACAACTGGGGCCTCTGCACTGTATTTGACTTTTTATTTTCACTAAACATCCAGGTTTTTATTTTCAAGATCTCTACCATTCTAATTTGAAGAACAGGTTGAAAAGTTACTGGAGGAGAAATTCAGACATCTCTTTAGCAAACCATGGTAAATATTCTCTCTGTCCTGCAAGCTTTATCATCTAAGGGAAGCAGGTGCTAGTGACAGTTTTGCAGAAATCCACTGGAGTACTCTACAAAGCGCTTTTTAGGATTACTTTCAGGAAAGCAGAATACAGACCTCACCTGGCACAAATCGACAACCTCTATTGAATGCAGCAATTTCGTATTTATTTACCCTTCACCCTTATACTTCAGGGGGGCTAACAATGCTGTTTCCCCTGGAGGAGAAGACCCTCATAGACTAATCTAAAGTCAATTAACAGCTCCAGATTTGGACTCAGATGGACGCTACTATGGAGTGCTCCTCCCTGCTAAATACGCCTGCCGAAGTGTTTTATTAGCCCACACAGCAACTGCAGGCGCCTCCTTTCTTCCTACCTGAGCACGCTTGCATTTAAGGATCTTCCTGGCTGGTAAAATTAGAGACGTTACATGTTCCAGCAGCTAGGGTTTGGTACAGTCTAATAAAACACTGAAAGCAGAGCAATAGATGTGTCACCTTAATCCAGTTTAGGGACTTACATTTACTTAATATGCATTTGCCTATTTTAAGCAGCCTCTCAATATTATACACTTCCTCTCGTGCCCCCTTTTTACACTTCAGCTGCAATATTTCAACAACTAAGGGGATAACTTCCACTGCAAAGATGCTTAACAGTATTTTCAATTACAGTCTGCTTATGAAGAGCCTACAGCGTCTTCTTCATAATTCTTTTTAAGTACAGACTATTAACAAAGGCCTATAAGTGTCCGGACAGAATCTACACAGAGTGAAGAGGTTATGATTTGCAAATGATGTTTCTTTTCCACTGTAGGTGGATCAGTATGCACTTGGGAGTAAATCTGCTATCTTTTGGGAATGTTTCCAGTTAACTCCATTCTAACCACATTTGCTTTGCTTGGTTCTGCTTCAGGAACTGAAACTAGCTTGGCTCCAGCATTAAATAACTAAGCAGGAAATAGCAGAAGGTTTACCATATACAGGCTGGCCAGGGGTGGAGCGATATATTGAACTAAAAATACAGCAAAGATTGGTTTTGGGAGATTCAGATTGGTTCCATTTTAATTAGGAGATATACAAGCTCCCAGTGCTGGTGATTAAGCTATCTTCATTGAAAACACATTCACATATTCAAATGTCACCACGCTTCAAAAAGGGAAGTGTTGAGACATAAAAGCTTAATGCCCCAAAATAAGGATCTGGTCAAAAAATGCATTCTGCACTTTGTCAGTTTGTCTCCGTGCCCTTTAGCAGTTAGGGTGCCTCCCTCTGCCCCATCCCACATACAAGTAATAGGGTTAGAGGAAACTTTCAGCTGCACATCAGAAAATTCAGTAATAATACTAACCTGATAGGAAGTTTAATCATGGATGGGGATGGTGTTTATTTTGAAACTGGGGAAAGATAGGAATAGCCTCAACCACTCAGATGAAAAGGGGCAAGCAAAATATAATGCTGCAAAAGCAATATAAAATTTGAGGAAATATTGGGAAGGGAGTAGTTGCAAACCAAGTCCCAAGTCATCAGCAGGAGAGAGTTAAGTACCAAAATATCCTTACAATCAAGACTTTGAATTGTTCAAACTACTGTCCAACCTTTTAATTAACTTGTTATAAAGATGGAATAAAAAAGAGTTTCTTTGTGCCCTTAGCTACCTCTGATATACACTAAGGTAGCATCAGCGCAATCAGTGAATGAAGGCAAAACAAGCAGAAATAAAATCCAGTTCCAGACTTGGGTAGCAAACTCTAGGTTTGACCCTATGTTATTCTTTGAACAATAAATATTTTACTGTCTCCCAATCACATTCTGGAAGAATGAATCCTACTCCAGATCTTAACTGGACTGCAAAAATAAAACCTAGACAGCTCATTTATTGATACTGTGAAACATCCAAACAAGTAATTTTATTGCTATTAAGCAAAATATAACAGCTGGAAAAATAAACCTCAAGCTGTCATTGAGAGTTCAGCTACAGAGAAAGAAAGCAAAATGGTTGAAACAAACAGAAAAAGCACTTCCCGAGGAACGCTGAGAATGGGGTGAGCCCCAGTTGCTCTGATTGCTGGCAGATCAATGTGGCTGTTTGGTTTGATGGATGAAGAGATAGGAAGTCAGGTGGGAAAGTGCCCCCATGAAAGTAAATCTGCATTGTATCCAATCCACTAGGGAGGAAAACTGTGGGAAAAAAATATTGTTGGCAAAGTACGAGGCACGCAAGCCTGTTACACTATTCTTGCTGTACTTCAGAGGAAAACAGGAGCACAGATGTTAACGCAGGGGTCTCCCTGGCCTGGAAAAACGAAAAGGCAAAGAAAAGAGTGCCTATCCAAGAAAGTTATTCCTATCATTATAAGTCTTCCCAGTTCTATTTAAAGAAAGTAAAAGAGCCAACAGAAGAAGCTGTGTTTTGCAGCTCTGCATAAACACCCGCAGATAAGGGTGGTACCAGGTGTCAGCTAGCCCTGCAAAGTCACTGAAATGTCAAGGATTGTTTTTCCTCTACTCCCTTTCTCTTTCCTCCGACTGGGAACTGCCAATGTTTATTTAAAAGATATCCCTTGTATTTGGCAAGAATGCCAGCGGGGCAGACGTTAATGGATTATTATGTGGAGCTGGAAGCCTGCCAAGGTGATAAGGATAGCCTGCCTACCCAAAGGCCCAAAGCCATGCCATTAACAGTGGGAGTCAGAAATGAAATTGTCCTGCCAGATGCTTTGCTATGCTGAGTACAGCAGAGACTTTAAAAGCGAACTGCCTCCAACCTGTATTTGATCTGACCTATAAAAATAATTAAATAAGTAAAGAGGCAAACACGGGCTATAATGGGGGGCTAATCCATCTGTAAGACCCAGGTCTGATTCTTCTCTTTTGCAGCGGCACGGAGAATTTGTTCAAACCACCGTGAAGTCACTGCGAATGTTTCTGTTCACTTCTCTGCCCTTGAACTAGATCTCAACCTGGAAGCCCTGAACTCAACTGCTAAAAGCAGTGCAAGTGAGAGACCTCATTGTACTGCTGCAGCTTCAACAGTAAAATCACAACAAAAACACACCTCATTTTTAGCTCTGCTCCGAAGAGGAGGAGCATGTCTTTGTGTAGCTATCCCCACAGTAAAATGGTTAATGCCAGTACCCCCTGAGAATGCAAGCCTGAAGGAATGTGATATTTTGTGTCTGAGATATATTTAGATTAACATTGTTTACTATTAATCTTCTTCTCTGCAAAGCCCTTTCTTTCCCAACAGACAAAAAACGACCAGTATCGCTCCACCCTTGTTATCGTACGTTCTTTGGAAGACGACCTTTTCCGTGGCCCATCAGACAGCATGCACTATAATTAAGGTGCTTATAATACAATTTAGTAAAAGCAGGAGCTGGGGCACAGTAGCATTTACTGCTGTGATTGAAAGCCTTAAAGGTTATGTGGAATTTACCAAGTAGTAATTTTATCTGTTTGGAGCTGGCAAAAAAAAGAAACTTTGTGCTCATTTGAGAAGCTGGTCTGCCACTAATGAAGTCGAAGTAAATAGAGCTGCTTTCCTACTTCTCATGAATGCATGCAATGAAGTATTACCCCAGACAGGTGTTCCCTCTGAAAAGAAAACACGCATAAAGATTTAGCTACTTTTTTTCTCTGGATTTCTTTTTTCTCACCTTAAATATGCCTAAAACAAACCCACAGGCTCACATACTGTTACCTCACACAGCCCACCTTTGCTAGTGACCTCTCCTGGCTCTAATATGGACCACATTAAAGTCAGGTTCAGAACATGATAACACTCTCATGTAGAGCAGTCAGTCATTTCATACTATGAGTGATGGCTAATACTTCCAAAGGAAATTCAGTGCCGAAATAAAAATGCATTTCTTTACTTACTTCTGACATTTCATTGTGCCTTTGTGCAACCGCTCCTGAGGTTTTTAAGCAGGATTGTTCTCTGAAACAGGACTCTACCAGCAGCACAAAATTCAGACATCTGGAGCTGCAAAGCCATCCTCAGTATCAAGGCCATCATAAGGAAAGCGTTGAGTATACAAGTCAAGAGACAACTAATCTAACAGCAAACCTGGGGTCTGGAAGTTGGTCTGACTTTTCTGTCTGCTTTTCATACTAAGCTAGTATTGCAGACATTTGAGTACTTGCCCTGTAGCTAAGGCAGCATAGTACGACTGACTCTGAACAGTTCTGTCCTCTCCCTACTAACTGTCTGAAAGAAGAATAAGGAAGGAAAAAACCCCTCTTTTTCATCTGATATTGCTGTCCAGTTTCTTGATGGGAAGATATGTGAGGTTACAAAGACAACGTCTTTTTGATGGATGTATCAAGAATTAAAACGAGATTGAAGGTATTCTACTTTCTGAAGGCAACTTACACTTAGATTAATGCCTAAGCTGGAATATACAACTTAACCAACTCTACACTTATTTTACTCCACAGTCCTCAAGGAGAATCTTCACAACAGGAAGGTGTTAATTGCTGAAACTCTACTGGGTTGTCAACGGTGAAAGTTATTGAATTCGTGGATGTAGCTTTCTATTAGCATCAATTCCTGTGGTGATTATTTCATGTGGAGGTTGTTTGGTATTTAAGTGCCTTGGTCTCATAGCCATGAATTACTGGAACTTAAGAAAGGTAGGTCACCCATGCATGTAGTGCATGGGGTCTCCCCATGGCAAACCAGTTTGTAGAGAAAAAGAGTGCTGCTGCAAAGAAGGATAAACAACTCGGGCCTGTAAACACCATTTATTATTGTTTCTTTATCATTCACTAGGAAACAAAGATTGTGTTTCTCAGCAGCAGTTTTACCATTACAAATAGCAATCTGATTCCATGGTATCACAGCTTATTCCTAGCACTAGGAGTGGGTGCACCAAGGAAGGACAGATGGAGGCTGTGCCACAATCAACATTCAGGAGGGCCTGTCCTCACCCACTCAGCTGCCTTCTCATTCCTCTCTGACTGCACTGGGACTGCTCTGACCCCACCCCATAAGCTGCTGTCTCCTTAGTTGTTTTTCAAGAGCTTTCTTGCTGCCCACATGTGTCTCCTCCTCCTCTTAGATGCTGTGTTTTCTACAGAAGCAACAGATTGCTGTGATGTTGTCCTTTTGATCTAATGAGAAAAACTCCTACAACAATGATGTGCATGTGTTTCTTTCCACATTATTTAGCAAGGGGGCTTGGAGGCACACATCTCTCCCAGGATCATACTTTTTCTGTAGGTCCTACCTTTACTGCCACTGCTCTCTCAGCTTAATAAGCTTTTCTCACCCCCAGCCCTAAATCCGCATCATTTCTTCTTGCTCTCACCATGCAGCCATCAGAGTCCCCACACTTCACCTGCCCTCCCTGTGGACTGCTGCTACTATTCTCCAAGGTAAAACCTTTTACACACAGCAAGTGCAGGAATGATCTCAATCTCACGTCACATAACCTGATGTGTGATGCTTACTAAGTTCTTAATCACTGTGTATTTGTCCACGGCTTGAGTACAATACAGGGTTTTCCAAAGTCAGACACAAAAGCCTAGCTGGCTTCAGTCGGGGCAGAGTGGGCTCCAGGGTCACTGCTAAAACACCATACAGCACTTGTCCATTTTCTCTGCTATCCCATCTCTGGTAATAGCTCATCAACAGGATGAGCTCTTTGTGGTTGAGCTTTACAGGGATATCAGGTTTCTTTCTCATTTTTGCTCATGATCATTTTCTTTCTGAATCATGGACTCCAGGATGGATTTTGAAACTGTACATTCCTTGTGCTGATACTGTTCTAAGATCTCAAAATCCTATATTCTCACACAAATAAATTTAGCCTTTCAAATCATCTGGAGAAGATAAGAAATAGTTGTACTCATCTTACTACAGGCAGTGAGGTAGTTACAGATCTGCCAAAAGACAAACCTGGGCGTTGGTGGTAAGAGAACCCAGCTCCAAACCTTGCTCCCCAAATCATTTTCTAAATCACTTGGAGCATCAGCTAACAAATCATCTGAGTCTTTGTGCCGTGGTTAATCTCGGTGCAGAAAGCAGCACTGCTTAGCACAAAAGGTAACTCTCACTGACCAAAGGAAGTATAAAAGTGCATTTTCTTAGTAATTAGAGTTGTATCTATCAAAGGGAAGTTATCGCAACGGACAGTATCAATTCTTTGCCTCTCATTCCCTTCAACAATGTAACGCACCTTGGGATTATCCGTTTCTTTTTAGAAAATTCTCCTTTACACATCTCACCTTCTTTCTCAGGACTTTACTGGATCGCTTATATTTCTCTGTAAATTCCACCTGCCTTCCAAAGTCCCCTGTCTCCCCCCGCAACAGCACTGGTGGGCTCTTTCTACCACTGGTACTGACTCAGCCTGGGACCACATACAATTTGCTACAGCTCCCAGGGCTGCAGTTTGAACCCCATAAAACAGGTACTTGGCTTCTGGAGGCTTGAAAGGCTATGTATGCCAAGTGCTTCAGCTCCTCCCATGCAGACACCTGATGAGAGTGTCACAAACTAATAAGGGACCGGTCAGCAACGGTGCTGTGCCCTCTTGAAGGAGACAGTCAGAAAAGCAGATCTGATACAGTGTGGGAGATGGGCTTCACACACGAAGGCTGGCTGCTCGTACACCTCTGCCCCAGAGCTCCACTATCAAGGCCATGGTATTAATATATGTGACATGTCATGTGGACATGGGGGAACCTCATGGAAGTTAAGACATATCAGCTCCCGTGTGAAGCCACGTTGAAACATCTGGCAAGCCCTAGGCACAGCAAGGTTGCATACATAACCTGGAGTAAGTTTGAGCTTACTCCATTCAGCATATGATGCAGAGTGCTCCGTACATTTAGGGACCAACCAGCAGCAGGCCTCCTGTGTGCTGCTGCTGATAGGGGGGAGAAGGTTGCCCAGATTGGGAATCCCGGTTTTAAGAGAGCACCATCCATGGGATTCTTATCCAAGAATAAAGTGTCTTTCCATCACTGCCAAGCAGACTGAATCTCTCCGAGAGGATGTTGACACACTACACAAGACAAGTCTCATCCATGTACATACCTGTACTCTTTTCAAACTTCAGAGTGCCCATGTTTTTTCTGGTGTTAAAGTGTCTTTTTGGTCACAGCAAGGCAGGACTGTGAGCATCCGTTCTGAACATACTCTCTGAGAGCCCAACCATGCACTCAGACTGCTCCCATGTACTTCGTTAAAGTGGAACAAAAAAAGAGCAATGCTCCTGGAGCTCAGTTAGGTCAAATACGAGGCTTCGTTTGCCCGTTTGCCTCATTTTGCCGTCATCTTGAAGGCAAAAATAGGGGGTGGGAAGGCACCAGGAGAGAAAAGCATCATAAATCATTCACTGTATTAGCAGGAGGCTGGATGGGCAAGCCTTGCTCATTTAGCTACCTTAAACTTCATCCAACCTGCTTATCCCCCAGCTGCAGGAATAACAGACCACTTGAAAGGTAATATTTTTGCTATTAGTGAAGAAAGGAAAAAATGTGATCTTTACTGTAGCATGGGAATAATTTTTCCAGAGCTACATAGAATGAGCCTGAGTGAATACTGCTATTTTTGGCAATAGCCCTCCTGCTTAGCTCACATCAATAATTTTAATGCTTTATTTGTGGTTTGGGCTGTAAGCAATGGTGAAAGCCTGTGGAGAAAAAAGAAGTGGCAAAATTTGCTAAATAATTTTGAGTTCATGACATTCATAAAAATACACGAATGTTTTCAGAATTCTTAGAGTCCATACATGCTCATAAAGCTGAGCTATGAAAGCATTTTATTTTACATATGCAAACATCACTGAATTACTCTTTATGAGGTTTTAATTGGACCTTTAAGGTTTCAGTGGTTACAATGACAGACTGTCAAACACGTTCTTAGATTCCTGTGTCTTGCAATGTCATTAATACAGAGAATCTCATGTTTTGTCCCAGTAGTGTTTTTCTCAGTATTTTTCACTTTTTATATCACAGCAGCACCCAGAAGCCCCACTCAGAGGTCAGGGCTCTGGTGTTTCAGGTGCTGCATAAACAAAGAACTAAACCAGGCTTTCAAGGTCTCAAAGCACTTTACATTTTATGGGGAGATATTTCACTACAATAATTACAGCTTATGTTGTATTGTCTTCCTTACACTCCTACAGCGGTTTTGACCCCTATGTAGGTGGCCTGCTTTTCAGAGCTGCAGAGATCCCAGTGCTTCCTCTGAACATCACTTCTCCTCCTATGTGCCACTGCTTACTTTTTCTTTTCCCAAATCTGCTTTGGGAAAAAAAAGCAGTACCACTGGACTATATTTGGAAACAGATGTACCATAGATGAGGACTTGTCCAGCCAAAAAATATGTTATCTCCCAAAGCTCACTGCAGACTGGTCACAGGGTTTAAACCACTATTTACTTCAGAAGAAAAACCTTGACTCTTAACTGGAGTAAATCAGCAAAGCTCAGTGAATCTACACTGATCAACCCTAAACAGAGTTGGCTCAAGTCACAGTAATATGCACTGAGCAAAACCTTTTCATCATGGAAAACCAGATAAAAACTGCAGGCACATCTGAACACCCAGGACTGGATAGAAAAGGGCTCTCTTGCTCCTGAAAAGTGTTCTCTTCCTCTATTTACAGAACTTATCAAAAGTATCTTTCATTTGTCAAAAATACACACAAAAGTATATAGTTGACCATCCCTACAAAAAACACATTAAAGCATGAACTGGCTCATAACAGTCCCAACCCACCCAAATATTCACAATCGCTTAAGTGCAAGAGGAATCATACTCTAATTAGTCATACTACTCAGGTTACTGTAGTTAGGCATGTACTTCATTACTCAGTTGGATCAGTCAAGGAAAAGTATTAGCTAGGACAAATTTTGTCTCCAACAAAATCAAGTAATGAAGATACTATTAGCATTCATGAAAGAATAAAGATATTCTCATATTTTTAACAGGCAAACAACTACACAGAAGCATCAGTTCAGGCTCAGCAGATCTAGTTTAGGACTGTTGCTAAGTGAGTAACTTAGGCTAGAGGAGGAATAATCATTTTTACTACTCCATAGCAACTCTGTTTTTTCCTAAAAATTACATGTTTAAGTTCTGCAAATTCTGCAGCCAACGTCAAACTCAAAATGATCACATTAACAGAAAGAAGAGTAAAAGTGCAAGGAGGGAAATTCTAGTGCCTTCCTCCAGTCAACAAATACACATTAATGATGTCAGGCTGAGACTTACACATACAGGGTTAAGTGACCAGTAAATTTTATTTTTTTTTAATTGGAAGCTAACAGGGTAGCAAGGCCATCTGCATCATGTTTACAACACCATGTACTGGTTGCAATTAGAAGTTGTGGATTTGATCATTAATTCACTGGTTTAAACACAAATGCATTGGCTGAAATACAGTCATGCTGGGTTTAATAACAGCAATTGCAGAGTGCATTATTTTAGTTCATGTTAGTACTATGAAGATTTGGGGAAAAACTGCTTGGCAGACAAACCCATCTTTTAAATTCTGTGGAGCAAACAACTGACACGCTGGCTCCTTGCCCCTTAATCAAAGTATACCCAGAAAGTATATCTGGACCAGTTTCCCAGCTGGGCAGTACAGCGTATTCTGGGCTATAGCCCCCATAAGCCCCTTCTACTGGTACTCCTCCCTTGTTTGAAGAACCTCAAAAAGCATGAAGCCAGACAGTGAGAATGACCTATAAATCAGCAGCCCTGTGGACTTGACATGCACCTCAAGGGCAAGAGACCAATTCCAGTGAGTGATCCAGAAAACATAATGTTCTCTTTTCAAAATGAAAACTCAATCCTAAAATGTAGTGATTAAGACCATTCCTGGAAGCTGGAGACAGAGGTTCAAGTCCCTCTGGAGAAAAGGGACTAGAACTCATCTTTCCTACAGCCTGGGTAAGAATTCCCTTCATTAAACTCACTGTTTTTTAATTCTAGAAATCTAATTATTAGTACTTGATAAAACAGCAATGCATTCACAACAAAGAAAATATTACCAATTGTCAAACAAATTAAAGATAAAACTAACCGGGAGCCGTAACAACTGCATTTTCTAGCAAAATTACCGTTCTGAAAAATAAGCTATAATTATAAAATATTAATGCACAGCCACCTTGATCAATTGAGTGTGCCTCCTCAAACGTTCATAACCAATAACTGCAATTGCAGCAGGATCTTCGCTTAGAAGATATGAGTTTTCACAATGTCTCTCTGCAAGATGATGGGTTATCTTTCACCATATTGCAACATGTTCAAATTGTGTAGACTACTCTCAGCCCAAGAACACCCCTCCCTTTTCACGCATCTCTTTAAGACCAAAATTCATATTTTAAAGTATTGTAGCTTTGCTGCATAACCTTCTAGCTCAAGCCACTGCCTGAGGCACAATTACTGTGAATCATTATGTAGAAAAATATTACCCAGCATAAGGCAGCAAAAGTACATTAGAAAGAATATCAGTATCTATATACCTAGAGCCTGACACACTGGAGAATCACTCCAGTATAACTTGATGAGAACGAGCGAATTTACAATAGCATAAAGCTAGAATAACACTGGTTGAAAGGAACTAAATAGGAATCAGCCTCAAACTGATTAGGGGCCATAAAGGAACATGTGGCCTCAATCATGACAACACTGGATTTGAGAACAAAAGCTACTTCTCCCTTTCATAGGGACACTTCTTGAATTACATACTCCTTTGAGACAGGAGACATGCTAGGCCATGATACACAGATAACCACTAGCCTAGGCAAAAGACTTCCTTCTGCTCTACGCTACTTTAATTATCTTAAGCAGGATTTTACAAATAAAAAGCACTACTTCCTAGCCCCCCATTTCAGTATATTTCACCCGTCACAATATATTCCAGCGACCACAAACCACATGCCAAATATGCCCTCTGACTTCAGTTCAAATAGCATATGGCCAAGGGTTTCCAAGTTATTATTTGATAATACTGAAAGGTATTATAGTGTGTGGTCCATCAAAGGCATCTGAACGGTTCAGTCACCCTACAGCGAAGGAAGGTTTTCCCATGCTGGTATACTCTAGCCTGCCTGTAATTTGAAAAGGATGATTTTTAGAGCTGGTTACAATTTAAAGCTTCCAACTTGGAGCAGTTTTTGGACTATAACGTCAATGTTCATTAGGGAGGGAAATAGGAGAAAAATTCCATTAAAATTTAAAAAGTTTTAGACAACTGTATTTGTTTTACTTCACATTCGGAGGGCTTCAGCATCCTTGCACAAGCCGTATTACACAAAGTAAATGCAGCATAATGAACTGTAGTTCAGAAGGGAAGCACAATTTTATAGAGTTGAATTCATCGTGATGTCTCCGCACACATCAGAAAATTACATTTTAGCCTAATGTGCAAAAACATTATGTAAATGTCCTTTCCCCCTCCCATCCTTAATAACTTTCAAACCAACTAGCACATTTCAAAGACATTTAACAGAGCAGAAGAGATTTCTAAGATATTAAACTTCTATGAACTGTGTGAAAATAGGTATGTGGGTAGACAAGAAAAAGGTGATTAGTGCTTCCAGCAAGGGAAAGGTTGCAAAATGGGCTTGCACTTAATGAGACATCGCCAACTATTTTCCACGCTGGAAATGAGAAGTATGATGTTTTTCCCAGTAGTGAGATATTTAATTACAATTTTGACCTTATATTCACTAAAAAAAAAAAATCTAACACAGAAAACTAGAGTCAATGTATTTTACTACTCCTTGTTTGGAAAACAAGGTAACAAGAAACTTTCTGGTTAAAATAGTTAAAATGTGATGGTTGATCTGCAGGTGAAAGCAAGCGTGCAGACAAAGAGAAGACAATAGCAGCATTTTAATTAAAAAAGAAAAAAAAGGAGCACCTGCTAAGTTTGATCAGATTTCCTCCTCTCACCCCAACCTGCAAATATAAACAGATGGGGTGCCTCAGGTAAAAGATATCTGGCAGCATGGAAAGATCTCTTCCCACTGGTAATGAGTAGATGGATCATATTATCTTAGTAAAGTAAATATTATTTTTAGCCAAAATGTCAGTTGTATTTCATGGGTTTTTTTCCTTGCATTTCTGAACAGATCATGCTGGGTTCAAGGTGAAATCATTTGGCATGTTGCTAGGATTGATCTGTAGAAAATTATGGATTAAAAAAACCCCACCCAAACCAACAGCAAATGACCAAATGCCGCCGCTGTCACACATTTCATTTAGGTCACTGCTGCAGCCTCAAACTTATCATTTGTACTGGGCAAAGACCTCCTGATGCAATTAATTCCTTTTAAAGAATTGTAAAGACAAGTAATGTTCATGAGGTTGAGTGCGGAGTTTCACCTTGTCGCCTGTGCAGGAGTCCAGGAAGGCTCCACAAAGCAGTCATTCAGAGAACAGGAGGGCTCTCATTGACAGAAACACTTTCCAAAACATTCTTAACTGGAATTTTGGTGGAAGGTGTGACACAGCTCCAAATATTTGTTTCTTTGTTTCTATGGGAACAACAGCACAGTGGTTTAATGATAAAACAACATCGATCCTCTGAGTTTGAGTTCCTTGATTTTTGTTTCGAGTTAAAGATTTATTTTTCCATAGGTTTCCCCTCTCCCCAACAACCAACAAGTTGCACGTTTTAATGCCCTTTCAGTACTTTGGGGGGGGATCCAAAACATTAAAGACAAGTCTTACAAAACTTGTATTATCCTGCTGCATATTATAAGCCAAGCACTGCATTAAACACATTCTAAGAAGTCCATATTTTGTAGACTTAGGTTATTTCATATGAGATCTTTAATATATGCAATTGTTCAATCACCCTCTCTCTGTATTATGGAGACTTGACATAATGTCATTGGAGGGAATAGAGTCCAGAAGTTAGGGCGTAAAATGTTGTCAGCACTTAAACTTCTAATCCTAGTTGTGAAAAGAAGGGAGGAAGTAAAAAGGCAGTTATTCACACAGCTTTATTTTAAAATTTTATTCTACTTAATTCAGACCTCCTCTCCAGTCCAAAGGAAGAGAAAAACTCTTCCAGAGGGTGAATCAGAGCAGAAATTCACTTGAAAAGCTTCTGCAAAAGGCAGCTCAGAGTCATCTGTTCATTAACTACACAGAGAACCCAAAGACAGTGCCCTCTTATGTTAGGCACCTAAATTAATGTTTAAAGTTGGGCTGCGTTTACATTCCCCAGGGATTGCGTGTAATTTTGCTCAAGTTACTGTACCTGAAAGTGGTAGGTTTCTTGTGTAAAAAATTGGAATTATGACACTCATTTCATCATTGGTTTTGAGACTGAAGGAATTTTTGCCTAATGTGACAGCAATGTATGCTCATACCTTATTCCCAAACCCGATGTACATATTCAAATATGTACAATTCTTCTTAAAATATCTGATGGTCTTGGACCATCAACTGGAAGTGGAGATTCTCAAAACACATAAAGGATGTTCTTGCCTCTCAGTGGAATATGGATGTTTAGGTACATTCTATGCCTTTCCTTCTCCTAAGCATTAGTATCACTAATATTATTTAAAAAAACATGGAAATTGTGGCCTAGGTAGCTGGTCTGCTAGAAGTGAATCTTGTATGATGGACCATGGAAGAGTATAAGGAGAATCTCAGCACTAGTAAATACTAACCATGCCATTGGAAAATAAATAGAGACTGACAAATTATTGTTGACGTAATCCCTGTGAGAGTGTCTAGACTAAGGGAGTCAAACCTACTGTCCGTAGGCTGAAGCTGGCTCCCTGGAGTCTTTCCACCAGCCTACAGTTTCTTGTGCAATATCCACTGCAATTCAGCCGACAGGCACCTGCTTGCTTGTCGTCCGAGAAGGCCAGAGAGTGTAGACAGAGAGACGGGGAATGAATTCTGCTCCCCTCTACAGCTGTCTTGTCTTTCATTTCTGCTCCTCCAGCCCAGAAGCAATGCAGGAATCCCCCTAACATCTACTATCTCTCCATCTCTACATCAGGCACAGCATCTCCAGATCTGGAGAGCATCTGATTCTCTCAGCCTCGCTTTGTGTTCACAGGTCTGAAAGCGGTTACTTTTCCACAAGCAGTGCCTCCCTTTTGTCTCCTGCCAAGGGAAGAGAGTCAAGATGCAAAGGAAAGATTTTTTTTTTTCAAGTGGAGATGAAGAGAAGGGTACTAGAAGAAACCCAAGCAAGAGCCAGGAATGACTAACATGGAGAGAAAGGCCCAGAACAATCAGAAGTTGGAGGAAAAGCTGGGATAGAGATTCCTTGAGGAAGCAACCCCTGAGGAGTGAGAAGTAAAGAGACACAGAAATGTTTCATCAAGGCATTTTCTTCTTTAGGCAAAAAAAGTCTTTTTTTACTTGAAGTGAAATCTGTAACATTCAAAAATAAATAAATCTCTCAGCAGTGTGACAGGAGTGCAAAATGTGTCTCTTCACTCATCACCCACAGACTTGAACTGAAATAGTAATTTGGCCCTTGCAAAGGTGTACAGCCACTTAAATAGCAGTGCTGTAAATCAAAAGGTCCCCACAGTCTCCACACAAGCAAGAGTCTGAAGGTCAGCAACCATGATGCAACAGTCAGGCATGAAATATCTCTAACCAGACCTAGTACTTGTACGCTATCATCAATACTGGGGTAAAAAAAAAAAAATCTTCTATCATCCACCTGCGCTCCTTCATATCTGTCAGGATAGGGCAAAATAAGGCAAGCAGAATCTAACAAATTGGTTCAGTGCACAGTCAAGTAGACAATACAGTACAGCCACCCTGCTAAAATGTAACAAAAACAGCTTCCCCAAGCAGGGTGGAAATGATAACTTCCCTGAGATTTGGCAGATCAAATAGTTGTGGGCAGTTTTGACACTTCCCTAACATTTAAATCTCTCATCAGGCAGGTGACTTCATTCTTTATGCCAAATAAACAATCCAACGCTTGCTCACAGTAAGGAGGCTCTTGTAGTTATCTCCGTGCCATCGCATCACCAACATCAAAGAGTAAGAACACCCCCTTCCCAGTAATGAAAACACTCCAGTACCTGTGGTAATTCAAGGCCTGATCCACCTCCCATTTTGTGAGAGGTGGCACAACATGAACAGCGGCTGATGCGTGAGCTGCTAGAGGCAGTGATTCCCAACAGAATCTGCTTTGCTCTCAGCGACTGCACATGGCCTCGATGGCCAGCTGTGTACACCACCACTGTGGGATGAACAGTCTTGCTGTTTTCCAGGCAAGTGACTATCGATGCCAGTTTGATTAAATTACAGATGCTTTGAGAGACTTAAGCAAATTATCAAGATGAGCAGAGCAATCAAAACTATCAAACACAAGAAATCATTAGTTGTGCTTCAGCTCAGGAGGGCAGAGGCTCTGCAGCTACTTTGAGTCTTGGGAGAAAAGCGCTCGACTACTCGGAGAGAGAATCCAAATAAATCCTGTTTCCTTGGGGAACTTACATCTTGCTCTCAGCCCGCCTTTCAGATCAGTCTCTATTTAAGCTCTTTCACTGGACTTTTGGCTGAAGCCCACCACCTGTGTGTTGTTTTCCCAACAGAGGAAAAGCAGCTGCTTTCCCAAGGCCTGAGAAGACCCGTCTGACACGTTATACTCAGGGCAGAACAGGCAGCCTACAAAACAGGCAGGGAACCCTCCTGACTCTCAGTGACATTACAACCGATCTACACAAACAGACCTAATCTTCTGGTTTTTTTCCAGCCAAACAGTGCTTTTATTTTTTTAGTTGCTTCCACCATCTCTATGTTATCAATGACTAAGACCAAAGAGAAAAATAAAGTACAGAGAAGGAAAACAAAAAACAACAACAAAGAAAACCCTCTGTCAAAAAAACATTCCCTATGCCAGAAGTATTAGTTAACAAGTCTGATTACTGGAAGGCAGTCTAAAGCCCTGCTTAACTAGAAAAAAAAAAAAAACAACATAAAACCTAACAACAATATGTGAATTAACTCCTCCCCAACCTTTACTGGGGGCTGTAACCTTTCTGCAGAGGGAACCGTCCTCACGGTTAATATATCCCCATTACACGCACCGCCTGCTTCTACCCTGGCCCCATAAAGGACTAACCATGCTCTGAGGCACAGACAGAAGACCCATGAGACTGCCAAGGTGAACGTGCTTTTTCTTTTTTAAAATAGATGTCACTCAACAAGGAAATTCCGACCTTTTGAGCCATTCTGAGATTTTGTCTCCTGTTTACCTACATCTCAAACAGCTCCAAAAATGTCTCAAATTCTCCCAATTTCAAGGAGACGTGGTGAGGCTCCAACTTTTTGCTTTGAGATCTCCAGATGAAAGGCAATATTCAAGTGCCAAATACCACAGGTTTCTAGTGGTATTGAAAATACCTGAAAATATGTTATTTTTAGTATGTGGTTGGCAGAGAAAGGAAGTGTTAAATCTTGGACCAGTATCAAATCTGACTGAAAATTAGCAGCTAGGAACATCCTCTTTGATTATTTCTTCCACTTTCCCACATCCGAATAGCCCCAGAGGGGCAGTAACGATGACAATCACTAGGAAAACACCTGATGATAGGAGGTCAGTACAGAGCATTTGCCCGGCCCTCCACATGAAAACATCCTAGAGGTTGTTTCCTCATTTTTGATGAGCAGACTCCTGGGACAAGCAGGACGGTCTGTCAGTAAAGGGCTCCTATTGCTTTCCTGCAACTCCTCCACTGCAACAATTGTAAAAGAGCAGAAGGAGACAAGAAGAAAACCCCAGACAATCCACTTGCAGATGCCTTTATTTTTTTCTCAGAGGTCCTTATGGTGAGAGAACAGCCTGTGGAGCACAGAGTCAAGTTGCTTGTATTTACAAACACAGCACAAGCAGCACATTACAATTTGTCAGTGCTCATAGAGGCTTCAAGGCCTTTCCTCTCAGTATCTGCTAGCTTCTTTCTAAATTAAGAAATGTGATCTGCTGCAGTTTTAACAGCATTTTGATCTCTATTACATTTGGCACGGTGCTGGGCCAGCCCCATTTAAATCACTGGAGTGTCTATGGGCACCAGTCTGCATAAAATCGGAATTCACGCCAATTGCCCACAGGGTGGACATGGCCTAAGAGAGGGATGGTCGAGCAGGACACAGGTCTAGCATCATATTTCTCATTTATTCAATACTAAATCAAAATCCAGATGTCAACACCGCTCTTGCAGCGCTCTGAGTTTGCCCATGCTGTCAGACAGTACCTGAGTCAATGGCTGCGAGCTCTTCAGCACCATCCTCAACAACCAGCACATCTCCTGCACCGCAGGACGGTCTCGCTCATCCGCTTCCTGCCCATTGTGTCCAAATCTCGCCCGCCCGCAGCGCCACACTGGGGTCTCTCTCTGTCATGCTCCCTGCTCGTTAAAGGCAGCAGGCAAGCTTGATCTGTGAGACATCAACCAGCTGCATCTGCACAAGGAGTCGCAGAGCAAGAGGGGGTCCATGGTGCTGCACTGCAGCTAGCGTAGGCGTGTTTGCTCCCAACGTACAGAATATACAATGACATCCTTTAAAGAAGTTGTTTTCTTAGTGGCAGTCAGTGCAAAGTTATTGGGGACCTTTTCCCTTGGCAAGCTATGAGGCTTGGCTGCCATCTCCTCTCACCTACTGAACCAGCCAGGTTTATCATCACCATCAACCTGCTCCTAGCAGCAGAGGTTTGGGTTTTGATTCCAATTTTGGCTGCCTTGCTGTAGCAGAGATGAAGACTTAGCTCCAATATGCACGGAACAGCCTCTACTGAACTACAAAGCAGCATTCAAACGCTACTCCTCATCCCCCCAACTCCTGGCGTGACCCCAGAGCATACTATGAGGTCTCAAAAGGGCAGACGTGCCAGGGCAGGGCATTTCCTCCAGTCAAGGACAACACAGACAACTGTCACACATGCACTGCACCAGAGGCAGTACACAAATAGCTACAAAACGCAAAGGGAAGCCTGCAGTGTTGCTAACTAATAAGGTCAATACAAACGACATCAACTCCTTTAGGTCAGAGTGAATGACAACCAGGACATGCCACAGAATGCTGCATGGAGAATTCACAGATGGACAGGCAATCTCAATTAAACTGTCCTCCCCTCTCATTCTCCTCTGAAATACTGCTCTAAAACCCCTTAATTATCTAAACTCAATTAGTCTTCGAATATTTGAAGCTTCCTGCTCAGACTAATTTCTCTTTCTTTCCTCATTTGGAGTGCTTGACTTGCATTGAAGAACACTTAGTGCCTGTGGTAAGGAGAACTTCACAAAGGCACGTCAGGACCTCGGGGTATTCACAATCTCCCCTCTATCCTTCCAGTGCCTGAGAAGATCATGCACACAGTCTATATGTGTATCTATCCAGATGAAATTTCAGCATCTCTGACATGCATTTTTTTTACACCTTAAGCCAAACATTTTCATTGCTAGTAGCAACTATCATCCATTGCAGCTATTTTCACTCCTAAAGATTTCCGTATGTACTTTCCAAAATTATTTGCAAAGCAATAATTTTCTATTATTGCTATTATTATTCCTGGGAACAAAAAACCATGGTGTTAATTCCAACAAAAAAAGAACATAGGTGGCAAAGCAGATAGTAAGACAAGACAATAGAAGGAAGCAGTTAAAAGATTCCCTTTCGTTTCAGTGATGCGACTTCTTTGTGCAGACTGAACCTGCACATTTTCATTCAAAGGCCAGCAATAAAAGTCACTGAATTCGGAGCCTCCTACTGTTTTAGCCTCTGCAATGATGGAGACCAATGTGATGACTTCCCTCACTGTGTATTTCCTTCACTTTCTATTAGAGCCTTGTAAGAAACCTCGATCATAAGGTTTTGTGCCCCTCCTGAAGTCTGAGTATCTCATTCTCCCTACAAAACATATATGAATATAGGGCCTTTTCAGGTGGCGGAGCCCACAAGATAAGAGCCCCAACTAATAGGGTTCTTGGTAGACTCACACCTCCAGGATTGCCTAGAAATTATTTGATCATTTGTGTAAGGAGCCAGACAAAAGGCAGTTTCTGTCCCTCCAGACAAAGTTTAGAGAAAAAAATATTTTTTAGCTGCAAGGACACGTGCACATGGATCTTTCAGCTTCATTATCTTGATTCGATCAGATTTTTAGATGCACCTGTGCAAAATACGTACTCTGAGTTGAAAATTAGCTACTTTAGTTTAGCTTAAACCTATTCCAAAAAAGCTTAAACTAACCTTAAAATGGTTAGCTTGCTTAACAGGTTGTACTAAATTAATATCACATCTGTACTTAAGGCAGTTCGCTGATGCCTCATGCAGGCAAACTCTCACGGATAGGAAACTGAAGCACAGACAGATTAAATGCATTGCTCAAGATTAAATAAATAAGAAATCTCAGGGCAAGCCAGAACTGAACCTAGTCTGAGTCCCGATTCAGCACATTAACCACAAAGCTGTCTCTATTAGCGTACTTACTGCCTATGCTATGGTTGCTGTGTGGGATCGAATGCCAACTGCTTCATGGCGAGCTCTATCGGGGAACCAGACATCTCCTCTGACTAAGGTGCAGTAGCAGGATTACACTTTTCCTGTTTAAGAGGAAACCTCTCTCTCCAGCCCTCCACAAATATAGAATCGTTCTGGCCCAGAACTGGCTGGAAAACAAGAATTCCATTTTGCAACCATTTTTGAGGTTTTAGCATTTAGCTTTATTCTTGCATTGGGATAATATTGAAATTGAAAAGTAGACTTTTTTTCACCAAAGCCAAAGAGAAAAGTCAGGTAAAAAAAAAAAAAAGCAGAGATGAAAACCTTTCTCTCCCACATCCCTTAGAAGTGCTCTTATTGAGAATACCACCCATCCCCTGTACTCTCAGATCCTCATATCCTGCAGTCTCTTCCCTCCAGAACTTTCATCTCTGAGTGAAGAAGGTTTCCAAGACACCAGTTTCTTTGAAACTAATACATTTCTACCTAAAGTTCTGTTATTAGCAAGGCATTTTTTTCCCAGCATTAGAGTGACATTTTCTTTAGGCATATAACTACAGGAGGAGGCGGCAGCGGCCATAAACCGCATGTTAGTCCTGGGCCTCAAGATGCAGATTACAATGCAAAGAACCATTTTGTGCAGTCTATAGTTGCAAATGTCTTGCAGGCTTGCTATTGTGGAATGGCCCATTTATCTTTTCAGGTCACATTTTGGGTTTGGTTTTTTGTTGGTTTGTTTTGTTTTTTTCTCTTTATAGCTATTGATACACAGGGAAATGATTAAGCTTTTAATTTGTTTTCTAAGTTTTTACGCTTCAATCTAAAATACACTCTTCATATGAGCCAAGCAATAGTGTAACTCCTCTTCCAGGTGAGCATCAATTTGTTGTTGTGCCTATTTCACCTTTTACAGGGAATCCATGTACAGTGTTTGGAAGAATGTAACTCAGGTTCACAGCACAGGTATGTTCCCACCTTCCAAAAACCCAGCTGGGCTCCAACAGCTATTGCTGAAAATGCCAGGTTGTCATTTTATCAGAGAAATTTCTGCAGTGTCAAATTCATATCAACTTAAAGCCTAGCCCTACAGGTATGAGAAACACTTTAGCTGAAAAGCTATCATTTATGCGAATTATAAAAACCTGTGAATACTGCTTATTTCAGCACCCAGACAGGGATATGAAACCTTTTGGCTTTGACTTGGGCAAGAGCCTCCTTCTTTCACCAATAAAACATTGTGGAAAAGACTAAAGTAAAGCTAAAACTATACAAACCAAAGTTATTCTAACAGCTTGTAAAGACAGATGAGAGTCATTACATTATTTATGCACACGAGGGTACTGGGATAGACAGGATTAGATGATTTACCCAAGATCAAACAATGAGTCAGTGACACAGTTTTCTGCTGTCCAGTGAAAACACGGATGTACAGTAAGCTGAAAAGAATTCATTTATTCCCCATATCAAAAGAATAAAGGAGAGAGCATTCCCTCTGCTATCTGAGCTCGTGGTTCCAATAAGTGTTGATAGAACTGAATTTGGCAAGCAGGAAATTAGCTGCACTAGTCACATATGCAAAGCATTTGCTGAAAACAAAAATCTTGAGTTACTCAATTAACAACAGTTTTCACTTGCCGAACCCCCAGGCCTATCTATCACAGCAGCAATTTACTCCTTGCTGCTTTCTTGAGAAGTTAGAAGGATACAACCCATTCAGTGTCCAAGGCACAGCATAATCAGTCAGGACATTGTGCAACGCCAGTCTTGCCTCATGTCTGCATTCAAATTGCACGAACTGAGTTACTTGGTTTCAGTCAACACCAACTTGGATGGTGGGATTTTGAATTGTTCATGGATCAGATTTTAGTGGGCTGATAGGATCAACATGAAGAAGGAACAATTCAGCTGAAGGCTTGTCAACCCTCAGAATGCCCTGAAGTGGGCCATATCCTGCCATAAATATTTGCACAAAAATCCTGCTGACCTCAGTGGTGGTTCTCAGTACAAAATGATGGCAGGATGTGGTCACAGTGATCTTTCTAATAATAGGTTTTCCATTGAGATCAATGGACATTGGGCCTCATTTCATTGCCAAAGCTTGGTTCTGAGCTCTAAAGAGAGACATTGTTTTCCTGCAGCAGGGAGCACACAATTGCCAAATTTACTTCTGGCAAAGGCAGAGGTTTATTTTTAATGTTGAATAACACCAAAAATGTCTGATATTAATTAAGAGAGTGTCTTCCTTCTGCATATCTCAAAAAAAAAATAATCTTCCAATGTTGAGGTTGGAAAGACACACAGAAAACATGAGTATATCCATATTTAAAGTCAGACATAAAATAAGCAAAACCCACTCTTCTGTTACCTGAATGCAATTCTAAGGTGAGTTTCTCATGCATGGAAGTAGCAGGTGCTCTGCACTTCAGGAAAGTCAGGTCAACTTCATATAGGTGTTGAAGACCCAGGCCCCCAAATAAGTTCCTCACAGGCACATTCCTAAGTCTGTAGGCAGCACCCTTCACTCCATTTTTTCTGAGCCTATCCCTCCCTTGGTGTTCATTACAGCTTTGATGCCTATATGTAGAAATCCTTATCTTCAGGATGCTAAAGGATGACTAAATGTTTTCCAGTGTTTTATTCATTATCTCAGTACAACTTTAACTGATTTTAATCTTGTGGTTCTGTTATAAAGATAAGCAGCAGCCTGCCAGGGAAGTAAGCATTTCACTGGTTAACAGCACAACTCTTCTAAAGAGGAAGCAGGTTTGTTTTCTGCCTTATTTTCTGGAAAATGTTAAAACAATAAAATGAATGAGAAGCAGTGGAGAACAAGTTGTAAAGGAGCTAATTTCCTGCTTGCAGCAGCTCTGATAAATTTCAGTCTTGGATGACAGGGGCTGTGGAGAGCGAGAGGAGGGGCGGCTCTCTTCCTGGAAAGCCAGACAGGATAGGATTGATTTGAGACATCTTCATTGCCAGAACAGCCGGTATTGGCCAATCATCAGAAAACAGAGACTTCAACCTACAGGAAGCGGAGAGCAAGGAAGACATCTGAATCAAACCTTCAGGTTCCAAATGTGTAAATGAACAAAATAATAACAAAAAAAAGAAAGAAAAAAAAAAAGCCCCTACTCACACACAAGCCTTCCTGGAGACTGACAAATGCCAAAGGAAGTGCCAGTGCCCTGACTAACAAAAGAATCCTGAAATGCTGCAGGCTCCGGTGCCAGCAGCGGCAGAGCCGGCACCCAGTTAAAAGTGGGTGGCTGCCTGACACGGCTGCTGCCGGATGGAGCGGACAGCTCAGCATGAATCATGGGGCAAAGGATTCCTTCAGTCCGGGAGGAATTGGTACAATACACAGGCTGCCTGCTGTTCGCTGCTTTTTCCCGCCCCCCCACTCTCTTTTTTTTTTTTTTTATTTTTTTTTAAATACTCCTGACTTTGAAAGACCAGCCGTTTCCTTCCTGATGTGCTCTGTGGGCGTGCAACCGGCAGATGACTACTCATTGATGGCACTGTGTGTATGTGAGCGAGTGCATGAACGCGATAGTGAGAGGTGCCAGACTGAAAACTCCCAGGGACTGAACTCTCCCGGGTAGCCCACACAACCACTGCTTTGAGCGGCTACTAACAGAGCAGATCTCCCATCATCGCCCTCTCAAGGGGACCCGTTCGCCCAGGTCATGTGCTTTAGACACACACACATACACACACACGATTACTACGAATCAACCCTACAGAAGATTTAAGACTTGGAAATCCTTCCCGGAAGGAGGAATGTCTCCATCTCCCTGGCCACAAGGCTGGAAGCAGGGCAGAGGGTAACAGAGTTTTCTTACACCCCTCCAAAAATCTACAGGAGCTCCTTAATTAGGGTTACAGGCAAAGCTGGCTTTGGTTTACTAACTCCTCTTGCCCCAGAATGGGGAGGGGAAATGCTTCTATTAGGCTGACCACATATCTTCACTCTCATCTCTGTATGTCTGGGAACTATTTGAACCAAGCTATCTTGAGTCTGGGGATCCACTTGAAATTATTCTCATTCAGACTTTTGGTCTCTCTATACACCCCAGGTCTCTTTTCAAAGGTGAGGTTAACATGGTAACAAGCTATCTTCTCTAGGTACTTCAAAAGGTAGAACACTGATCACAGTCTCCAGATATGAGACCACCACTATGGAAGTTGTGAAGTCCAAAAGACTCACGCAACATTTCAACTCTATTCACTGCTATTACCTCTTGACATGTTCTTTTAGATACATTGTGGTTTGTGCTTTTCATAGTGTAACTCTCCTAAACATGTGAAAGAGAGGGAGATTGAAAACACAGCCAAAGGAAAACTGATTTTTAATCAGATATATACTGATCCAATACTACTGACATCAGTTGGAGTCTTTGCATGTATTTCAGCAGGCTCTACATCAGCTCTATCACCGACTGGCAGGCTACTCTGAGAAGCAACTGTTTTAAAAGGTAGTCTCTTATGTGTGCTACAGGACTGCCTATATGGAGGGAAGAAATGAGACCAAACCTATCAGAACAGACAATGCAAGAGAGGAGGTCTGGTCAAGCTGGCACCCAGCATTCAAAGAGCAGGAAGGCCACACTTCAGCCAGGCCCTATGGCTTGACAAGGGTGACAGTGACACGCAGCTCTGCTCACATCAAAAGGAAGAAGCTGCAGCAGCACTCTGACACCCCAATCTGACTTCATGAAAGCTTTTTGTACCTTCCACTGCTCTGCTGCTGAGCTTCCAAGTTCAGTCATTGCCTAAGTCTCTTCCAGCATTGCTTGACAGTGATCTTGCATCTGCTCTTTCCCATTAGCATTAGTGACATCTTGCGCAGCGTCAATCCTTCTCCCTACTTTTATCTTCCCTTTCTTCCATCAACAAGCTTGATTCTCTCCATGTTTTATTCTTCTCCATTAATCCTTTTCTTTCTTTTCCCATACTTGCCTCCTCTGCTTTTGCAGAGGAAATTTCCTGGTTAAAGTCTACCCCTGAAGACTGATTTCCACCCCCTTCTGTCCTGCCACCTTTCTACCACCAGAAATTCACCTCTAATTTAGCTGTAACCCACATTCATGATCTTAGCAGTCTTTTCGGCTCCTTTGACCAGCCCTCAAAATTGTGGCAGCCCAAACACTCCCTTTCTTCTGTCCCCACTTCTCTCTCTGCATGGGACCTGGCTTATCACTTCGAAGAGATAAACTGATAATGCACAATGTGCTGTTCTTCTCTGCCAATAAGGCCCTCTCACATTCCATAAAGAAACCTCTTAGCTGCTTTCCCTCTAGCCTCTCCAGTGATCCACAAATTAACCTTGTTTTCTTTTTGTTCACCCTTACATCTTTTCTTCTGCTCCAGTGCTTATTTTCTTTCTCTCTACAGCACGTTTGTGTTCATTTAACTCTCTGCTAACTTGAAAGAACCGAAATCCATTCTTTGCCCAGCTCTGCCTTTTTCAGTACTGCCCACTCTGTGTACCCCATCTCCCACCTCTTCCTTTTATTTCTAAGATCACTGGGCTCACCATTTGCAACAACATCTGGATTTCTCCTCCTCCAGGTTCATGCCAGACTCTGCTCAGTCCACATCCTGCTCCTTCATTCCACCAAAATCATTCTTCTCTCAGTTTCAAAAGGCACTTGCCAAAGTTTCAGATCAATACTCTATCTTTTCTCTGTGGCTTGCCAGCCAACTTCAACACTTCTAATCAAGCTCTTCTGGAAGTCCTGTCATCCCTTGACTTAGATGATTCTTTCCTCTAACAATTCCTCTTCTCCCACTCCCATCACTCTGTGCACATGTTCTCAGGAGCATCATCCACTGGCTTTCTGTCACCCGTCTTTTATGGGCTTCTCAGTCTCCCTCTCTACACATAGAGTGCAAGAAGCAAAGAAGACATTTCATCCACAGCCATGAAAAAAATACAGCATCTCTATGCAGACAGAAATCCTTCTGCACTCCAGACCTTCAACCCAAGTTCAAGTTCCATCAAATACATGCGAACAGCACCAGGAGGTTAGAGTTTGGCTTTAAAACAACAGGAAGGAATGTGATGTTCAAAGAAGAGAGCACATCACCAGCTTGAAAACAACTACGAACGTGCCCAATGCATGTTATTGGCCATATTCTTAACTGATTAAATCTTTATCAGCTGAGAAATGTTTCAGAAGTACCTAGTATCCTAAGAGTGGCTGCAAAGGCAGTCAATGTCCCTCTCTACCCTCACTCTCACCTTTTTCCATTCACATAATGAAACAGCTTGCAACTCACACTGCTCTTTGTATTTGTGTTTATCATGACAATCAAGCCCAGCAACAGCAGCAAGTTAATATATTTAACTTTGGGAAAGGGTGAAAGGAACAAGTTCTGGTTATGGTATCCCATATTTGGTCAGGATCCTGCTTGGCTAACGAAGTATGAATACTGATAAACTTCCTGGTCGTGCCTATTCAGCCATGCTCTGCCATGGCTCCTGAATCAATCCAGCATGGGTGAGCTGTGGGTAGGGGAAAGTTCATGGTTAATTGCTCACTGCTAACAGAAAAATGGTTTGCAAATGACTTGCTTTAATCCCAAAGAAGTGTCTCCAGTGCCTACAATTTGTAATGGTTCCATTGTACTCTTTTAACAGGTGTTTCATTTCCACTAAGTAGTTCTGATTTTGTTGACAGCAGAGTACGATGCATCTTTGTCGAGTGACAATATGTCATCCTTTCTACCCACATTATTTTTCCTTCTGCCCAAATCATACAAAGATATTGATTGATCAAGGATCCATGGGTCATTTATCAATTAGAAAAACCTGGAATGGTAAGTTAAATGCAACAGACTAAACAAATCAAAGTAAAAAGTAAATTCTTCACATCTATATTTCCACTATGTCTGAAAATTCACCGATTTTGAACTGCTGCAGGAGATAAGTCCTTATATAACAACATCATATAAACAATTCTCATCCCGTTTCTGTGGTTTCAAGAGTATAATACTCATATCCTCAAAAGTATCACTTAACTTTATCTCCACATCCTAAAGTGATTCAGTCTTTGAAAAAAGAGTTGTGATCTGAGTTCATCTGACATTTCCAAATTTCATGCAAGAGGCTGAAATAGAGTATTGGCATTTACAACAAAACCACAGCATGGTAGTTCCATAAACCACTCCTCCGGCTTCTAAGATCCAGTTGCCTTCAGTGGACCACCACTTCAAACCTGAACTTTGCTGACTGGCTTAACAATTTGTTCCTGGTATCATGTGACAAGTTTTTGAAGCTCACATGTGTAATGGGGCATTTGCTGCTAGTATGAAAAGAAGAGGAAAAAAAATATAAAAAAATATAGTAGAACATGAGGTTCCAATTGTCTGAAAAACAGAAACATCTGTTGGAGTCATGAGCAGTTGATTAGTGGAGTTCACTTCTAGGGTAAGGCTTCAGTAGATCAGCTCTTCTATCTAAGTATATCATTGTAGTCACTGGAAGCATTACAAAGAGTTACAAAGAATAGGCAGGAGAAATATAAACAATTTCTTAGGGTGCTAGTATCCTTAAAAGCCAACTATAATGCATCGGTCTTCAGCACTGCTTTACATGATACCAGCATGTGAAATTAACAGCTGTACTTAAACCTTGTTTTTATCCGCAACAGTAAACGTCTGCCAGTCTTTCAGTTATAAACCTATACTATTTTTGAAGCTTATAACGAGACACTGTAAAAATTCTTCTTGAGGATAAAACACAACGTACAAGCTGTCAGTCTGAGCACATTTCTTACTTGCAAAATAATCAGACCAAGTTGGGTTCAGTCTACCAGTCAAGACAACGACAAAAACATTAGTTGTTTTTTAAGATGCTTCTTGGATTTCAACCTAAAGCTTTTCCAGCTCATTACGCCAACATAAGGATTAACACCTTGCAACATTTGCATAAAAAGCAGAGGTTAATCAGAAATGCTAATTCAGCCCATGTGCACTCTAAAGCTCCAGTGATATTGCATAGATAGCTGACCTGTATATACTATTTTCATTAAGGCTGCTGTTGCAGATCTGTGCTCATATCACCACAAGCCTTGGCACCCAGGAGTACAAGAAACCACCAGGAAGAGGATGTCTTTAAGGTTAAGCCTCTCTTTCATTAGCTTGACTATCTAATTGAAGGTTTACTAGGAATCTTAGCCCTAGCTCTTGTTCAATTCCTGGTGTCAGTGGCCTGCCCCAACCTCCCAGTTTCGTAGTGCTCCATCTGCATCCACCTGCCACCTCATGCATATTCCCCGTCCAGGAACAGGGTACTGTTACATTAAAAATAACAACTAAAACTTGGTAGCAAGCGATTTCACTTCCCCTCCTGACTTTACTGACTATTTTGTCTTTAACAAAAACATAAAACAACAAATACAAAATAACTTGTAAGATTGGTGGGGTTTGTGTTCAGGTACATAGTCTGATTCAACATATTGTGCAACCCTACCATGACTTTGGGAAGACTGTTTTATTATACAGAAATTAAAAGGTGTCCCCCTTTTATCATGAAGGACAAACTTCCAAGATGCTATAGCCTACCTAAGAAAATGGCAGTTACTGAGGGATAGTCAGGGTTTTGAGTTGCTTTCAGTCTACCCTAAAGCAGAAGAATCTCTTCACACTTTTTAAAGTAAAAATTGTATCTCACTGCGGAAATTATTATCAGATGTCCCTAAAAGAAATTGTTTCCATCTGAATAGATCCAATTTTTGCAAGTATTCTTCTACCTTTCAGAAGATATTGCACACCCACCCCTGAAATCCCTTCCATGCTTTCCAGTTCTCTGTAAGATTCTTTTATTCCTCCTCTCATTAAGACCCTACTATGTGCCTGCTTTCTCTTACCTAAGCTTATAGGCAGGTAAGGAATTCACCTGAAAGCACTGTTCTTGAGATGCCAGTGAAAGCAGAGATGACCACTGTCTCTAGACAACAGATCTGATCGTCCTTCCCTATTTGAACGTGTAATCGACTTCCGAACCCACGTGGTACAATGTGTGGTGAGCCTCCGTGGAGTGAGCAAAGTCCAAGCATCAACCTAGTTTGGCTTTTCTAAGCACACAGTGTGGATCCTCTTTCCAGTGCTCCCTCCTAAGAATTAGAGTCCAATTGTTTCATCCAGGGGCCTTCTGTTGACCCTGATGATTCCCATGTAACTTGCACTCACTCTTCCCTGTAGTCCCAGCTGGAGAAGGAGCCCAGCTCACTGTGTAATCCTGGTGGGCTGTATGACAGCGAAAACACAGCAAAGCAGACCAACCCTGAGTTTAGAAGTATGTGCAAAGCTTCTCTTGGAAACCCAGAAATCAACTGTGTGCAGATTACCTTGTCTCAGCTTCCTTATAGCTCCAGCAGATTCTGTGGGTTATATTAGGTCCTGTGAGGGTACAGGATCCAGGCAGATGCATGGACTTTCTTCTGAACCACACAGCTCCTTCAGACCAGCTTGCTTTCTATGAATTAGATTGGCTCTTTGGCTAAACCTAACTTCTGTGGAAAAGGTACATTCATTTCTTCTCCCCTCCCACGTAGCCTGAGACTTCCTATGCGAGGTTTCCCCCTTTGTTTCTTCAACAAATCTTTTTACAACCCCTTCACGGTATACATGAACTGTCTTTTACAAGCTAAACTGAACTCACTGGATGCAAGTCAGATGGAAGATGAAATTCAAAAACCTACACAGGCACAGTTGTATGCCTAATGAGCTAATTATTGACCTAATAAACTCAGGCCCTTAGCAGGGGTTATTGTTTCAGGCCACAGGCTACTTTAACCTGAACACTTAACTTCTCTAACAGAAATAGTTTACACCTGGCTATCTTGACATATGAGCAGATAAAGCTGAAGTCCATCCACAAAAGATCAATAGACCTGCCCTAGGTCACTCTTATCAGGTCTAGAGACTTTCGCTCCCTTGTTAACTTTACTAGATAAGTGCCACCTTTTGTCCAAAACTGCAAGCACCTTCATGGATTGCCATTAAGATTTAATGACAGACTTTGTTGCTGCAAAGACATCTCATGATACAAAAATTCCATTGCATCAGCTTCCTAATATCATAAAATTAACTCAAATTTATATCAAAGATCTAAGTTCCCAAAATTATTGGTGCTGCTGCCCCTCTAGCTCCATGATTAAGCAAGAAATAAGGGCTGAGATGAAAGATCTTTGGTGAGCCACAACATTACCAGAAGCCTTGGGGACTCAGATGTTAGCTTTCTCTCCACCATGATTTATGAACAATAGAAACCTCTAAATGATCTGCTCATCGGTGAGAGAGCTGTGGTACAGCTCTGTGCACCTTTGCATAAGAGATGGAAGAAGATGCACTTAATCAGTGCAGAAAGATACAGAAGTGGAAGACACAGCTCTGTCCCTTCTCCACGTCATCCATTGTGCACACTCACTGTCTCTCAAACTGCAAATAGCAGACTTGTGCTACCAACGTAGAGTCATTGCTAGTACTGCTACAGAAAACACACACAAGCCTTGGATGAATAGTGGTTTGTGGATTTATCTCATTATTGGACTTAGGAAGGATAAATAACAGCAACACTCAACTGCCAGGATCTGTCTCATTTCTGCCTTCTCTTCCTGAGAATGGATGGAAGCAGCTCCTGTAGGAGGCTTTGGACTAGACAGAACAAAGTGAAGGGGCATGTTCCTTCCAGCACTGAAAAAGCCTCTAGGAGCCACAGAGCACACAGAGCAGAGGAGGGACTGCTTAGTTTCGATGTCTGTATCCGTTATGAGTAAGTCAGTGGTGCCCTGACAAGAAGGCCTGAAGAAACCGGGGTGTGGCAGCTCTTTGGCGCAGCAAGAGAGGGCCCAGAAGCCTACACAGAGAGTTTCCTCTAGGATAGGCTGGAGTACGAGCCAGGGCAGGAGGTTCCTGTGCCACTGTGAAACAGGCTCCAGCCTCTGCCAGAGCCGTGTGACTCATGGCGGGGCGGGGAGGGAGGGAAAAAGGCAAGACTTGGCAACCTGGGCCGTCTCACACAGTAGTAGGTTTTGTTCTCCATGGGATAACCCAAGGCCTATGTGGCATATGGTCAAACTCTCCAGTAAAGGTCTGCAGTCCTTGTCACTCTCTGGTCACCTTCTTAATAGCAATGGACCATGTCACCTAATTCATGCGGCATACATGGCTCAACGCATCCTGATTCTCCCCTGCTCCAGCTGCCCTAACGATGGTTAGCAGGCTGCAGAGGAGTGATGCTGGTGGGACTGAGAGTCTCCTGCTCTTTTTCCCCCTGCAGCAGTTAGACCTGCCAGGCCCCAGAAGCTGGCAATATCCGCCTGGGACAGGATGCCACTCCCACGCAGCACGGCGAAACCAGGACTGTGATTCACAAGTGGAACCACTTCCCTTGGGACAGCTGTAATGGCTCCCATTTCCTGCTCTCTACCCTACCCAATTTTTAAGGTTCCCATCCTCACCACAGGAATCAAACAGCTTGCACAACAGCTGCTGGTCTGCTGTAGTTTACAGCCCAGCACTTCAAGGTGTTTCTGGTTAGTATCTTTAAAAGCTGGGCTGTACCCACTTGTGATGAGAGCCCTAGAAAATGCCACCTTCCTTTTGGTAAACTCCTTTAGTATCACCATATGTTGCTCTTGGGGCCCATGAAAAAAAACTCAGGCCCCATGAGTGGAGTTAAGCACCCTCACACTATTGTACTACTTTAGCTTGTGCAATGCAAATGGCATATAAATTGTACAACCTGGAAAATACAGAGAAGACATCTCACATGCCTAGAGATGACATACTATATTTTCTCTCCCAGCCCAAATGAATCCTGAAGCCATGACATTTAAAAAAGCCTAATCATACATTGCTAAGTTTTTGGCAGGCCAGATCAAATAGTCTTAATGAAATCTTTTTTAAAAGTGGATAATACACATGTGGTCTAGCTCCTGCAACATACTGAACACCCGGACCTGTGGCTAGCACTATCTTGTGTGCAAAGTGGCATACTTGGTTGAGTAACCATGTTTGAAGGATAACACGACATCTGCTTACCATTTCACTTCAGTGGGATTGACTGTGTGATTAGAGTTAAGCAGGTGACAGTGCTCAGTGTGATAGCCTTTTCTGAAAAGCAACCATCTCAAAAAGCTTCAAAGTATGACAGCCCAAGATGAGATACAAAAATAGCATTAATCATTTTTACAAATCACAAGATCATAGGATAATTCATGTTGAAAGGGACCTCAGAAGGACATCTAGTTTAACCTTCTGCTCAAAGCAGGGTCAGCTATGAGGTCAGACCAGGTTACTCAGGGCTTTAACTAGTCCATTTGCCTTTAGGATGTCTATTGCAAGCATTGAAGAGTTCATTTTTTGTGTTAAAACAGAAGGATTTGCACTTACTGAAAAAGAAATTATACCAGCCTTAGAAATATCAATGAATATGATCCACAGGCTACCAGGAGTCAACTAACAATAAATGTTTTCCCAGTACTAACTCCTCTGTTCTGATTTCCAACACACTATATTAAAGGAACAAGAAGTAAGCTGAGCTGTCATGGTTGATTCTCTAAATTCTGTAAGCTTGATTTTCACAAGTGGCAATGACATCGACAGCTTAGAACACATGAGCTTGTACTGTTTACTTTGAAATACACTTACTATGAAAGTGTATTTGCTTACTGACCAAATACACTAACACTAAAACATTAGCTTTATATAAACTACCTACAGAGCCCATCCCTGGAAGTAATAAGCTATTCATTAAAGATTCCTTAGATTCCTAGTGATGTTTCCTGATAACGGTCCCATTTATAAGCACAGATTACATTTAATACGCACAGTTTTAACAACATTAGCTGGTTCTAAAGTGTGCTTTAACCCATGTTATCAGAACTGTCATTGAATTCCTCATATGGTTAAAGGGCAAATTCAGATACCTTTAGTCACCTTTTTCCACAACAAGTCTCACTGAATTAACTGCAGATTGACGATTAGAGAATGAACAAAGGGCTGAGACTGCACACAGGGCTAACACGAGGGTTACCATTAGACAGTGGACTTCAGACCACCTCTGTGATTGAGAGGGCCCCAGGTTTGCTAAATTTCACCTTCAAAACTTTCACAAGTTTTCACTGTTTTATCAGTATGGTTAAAGCAGTGAAACCTTCTGAGGTAGGTAGGTTTATATTTTCTGAAATGTGATTCTACAATTCAACTTAAGTCACATATTGGAAGAATATGTCCTTGATTTCACTATAACTGTTCAGACAAAAGAACGCAGTTGGAATACTCTATAAAAACCTACTAACATCACTAAAGCTGACCGAGTTGCTCTGCTACAAATTTGTACATAAACAAGGACTAATGAGAGCCCCATGCAGAGCTGCTACATTTTGGACTAAGAAAAGCAACACAATCACAGGCTGAGGATGGCACTACTGAGCATGAGATGGGAGTTGATAATTCAGATTGACTGTAGTTTGGGTGCATTCAAGTGCTTTGTGTACATAAAGAACTTTTCATAGAATCATAGAATGGTTTGGAAGGGACCTTAAAGACCATCTAGTTCCAACCCCCCTGCCATGGGCAGGCACACCTTCCACTACACCAGGTTGCTCAAAGCCCCATCCCACCTGGCCTTGAACACTTCCAGGGAGGGGGCATCCACAACTTCTCTGGGCAACCTGTTCCAGTGCCTCACCACCCTCACAGTGAAGAACTTCCTCCTTACATCTAATGTAAATCTCCCCTCTTTCCTCTAAAGCCATTACCCCTTGTCCTATCACTACATGCCCTTGTAAAAAGGCCCTCTCCAGCTTTCCTGTAGGCCCTCTTTGGGTACTGGAAGGCTGCTCTAAGGTCTCCCCAGAGCCTTCTCTTCTCCACGCTGAACAACCCCAACTCTCTCAGCGTGTCCTCATAGGGGAGGTGCTCCAGCCCTCTGATCATCTTTGTGCTCCTCCTCTGGACTCGCTCCAACAGGTCCATGTCCTGCTTATGTTGGGGGCCCCAGAGCTGAACGCAGAACTCCAGGTGGGGTCTCACGAGAGTGGAGTAGAGGGGGAGAATCACCTTCCTCGACCTGCTGGCCACGCTTCTTTTGATGCAGCCCAGGATACACTTGGCTTTCTGGGCTGCAAGCGCACATTGCCGGGTCATGTTGAGCTTCTCGTCAACCAACACCTCCAAGTCCTTCGCCTCAGGGCTGCTCTCAATCCGTTCTCTGCCAGGCCTGTATTTGTGCTTGGGATTGCCTCGACCCACGTGCAGGACCTTGCACTTGGCCTTGTTGAACTTCAGTTCAGTTCTAACAGTCAAAAAAATTCTAAATTTTTCTAAAATTTCTAAAATACCTTGACAGTTCAGTCTGCTTTAATGGCGTAGTATGGAAGACAGGACACTTTGCAGCAAGTGGCTTTTCACTTTAAAAAGTACATGTGGGCACTTTCTGAATTCAGAGTAACTACCATGCTTCTGGCAGTCTTCCCACTATCATTTCATGTGTGTGTCTTCCCAACAACATACATCCTCCAAAGCTCTGGGTCACAAAATGTGACACACAGTGCATGTTGGGACCACTACTAGCAGCTGGCCAAAAATGCTAAGGGGAAGAATTTCTTTAGCGAGTGGTATTTCCCATATTCCAACACAACCTTTTCTGACTACCCCCTACCTTGTTTGGCAGAGGCAGGAGCATCCCTTTGCCAATCAGGATTTTGTTAAACGTTCGTCTGCTATATTTAGTGTCCAAAACCTATAGCTGTAAATGTTTTTTCCTCCTAAATTATCAAATTCCATAGCCGTTGGTCAGACACGCCATCTCCTGCCTCATCGTACCAGAGCTATCACCCTCTTCCTTATTGCCCGATCGACATTTCTCTCTAATCACCCTCTTCCTTATTGTCTGATCTCTGTTTCTTCCTAAATATCTCCTTTACTACCATTCAAACATGTGAATAACTTGCTTTAACATGTTTTACATGACAGACATATTTAAGGAACCAGCAGTATAAAAACAACATTAGAAAATACACAACAGATCACAGCTAATAATGTCCATTAAATGAGTGCATGGCTTTTTTTTTTTTTTTTTTAAATCTATACCATCAATACTGTTAACTCCACCTGCTAAATCCACAGGCACACACCTAGGACTGGTACAAAAGGAAAATGAGCTAGAAAACACCTAATAATCTCAGAAAAAGAGAAGATGGGGATGGTATGACAGATTCATAAAGAAAAGCAGTATTTCATCCTTGTACCCGTGGAATCCAGTTTTGTAATAATAATTGTTTGTGCTGCTGACTTCCTTCAACACCTGTGACCCTGCTTGTCACGGCCTCATTGCCTGCTGGAAACTTGGCAAAAGACAAGAGAAGAGATATTAGGGAACCAATGCTACATCCTGAGAGAGGCCATAAAGTCCAAAGGTTGAATAGAATTGCCAGGAGCAGTCTGATAAACTAAGGAAGTATGTGGCTCTGAAGAGACAAACTGCTGTGCCCGAGTACAATATGTTCCAACTCTGCAAGCTGCACCCCAACGTCTCGCACGCTCGAAAGAGCACGCTATCCAGGGGCTTTTCCCAAATAGCCCCCTTGAAAAAGAATTATTTTAAGCCCCTTTCTGAAACGAGTATGGAACCACTCAGTGCCCTGCACATGCCAGAATTTCACAGATCTTAAATTTGAAAAACACTCCTCTTTATTTTTTCAAATTAAGCTAGGATGATTTGTTGATTTAATAAAAAGAAAAAATCCCGTGTAAAACCCCTTCTGAATTAGCATATTCAAGCCTTTCCAAAATCTGGCTCCAGTAAAGAACTTGCCTTTAAAAATCTATCAGACTGTAACTAAGCTTGTAACTTGGCATGTGAAATAAATAAGCCAATAATCAGATCCTTCAGAAATTTTCAATTAAACCTGTAAAAATATCTAATAAGATATTCAGCATTTGAAGAGTTTTTATTCAAGAGGAGAGTACAGCAGCTTCGGTTTCATGTTAGGAAGAGGATGAGGCATTAATAACCAAGTTTTTTTCCCCCTCTTTCCTATCCACCATTCAGCTACACTAGCACAACTTTTTGTGAAGCCACACTGTAAATCTGAGCAGAAAACTCTATCCTGACTTTCAGAACAAATCAAACCAAGAACACAGCATGGCCCCCACAAAGAACTAAGCAAGCACAAGCAAGGAGGCAGCGCAGGAATGGCAGCCAGGGGAGGGAAGAAAAAGGACGTGAATTGCTTTGAGCTCATATTGCTGCTGAGTACTTTCTATTATAAAACCATAACCTAATATGCTTTCAAGACTACAGCTCTGAACTGCTTCACACGGTGCACCTCCTTCCCTACGCGGGACCCTACAGGGATCTATACTGTTGCAGAAATGTGCCTGCGCGGAGAGCCTTGCAGGCTCAGACACTGCACTCTATTATACTTTTCATTATTCACTGCTTATTCACTAAACGAGAGGATAATCCCAGCAGTGCTTGTAAACACAACGGCTTCCTTGAGAAGCAACAGCAAAATCCATAAGTACGTCTCTCCTTGTAAGTAAAATGCCTGACTTGGGAGGGCTGTCCTCCCTGGGGAGCTCAGCTGTGGGAAGTGGGAGCAAGGAACTGCCTTTTTAGGACTGTGGCTGAGCAGAGCCGGGAAGCGCTGGGGCAGGAACAGGGCTCCCGCAGCAGCTCGCTGGCCTTATAAGGAGAAAGCCAGGTATTTCCCCAGCCCGGTACTGGGAGCTGCACAGCCAGCGCAGCAAGGTAAGGCGAGGCAGGGCTCCCCAGCAAGGCTTGGCCCGCCACCGGCCGGGGGGACCCTTGGCCACAGCCACGCTCCTGCTCGGTGCAGACCTACAGCCCCGGCGTCTCCAGGCTCCGAGCATTTCAAATAGGGCTTATTAGGAAGCAGAGAAGCTTAATTAATTGAAAGATCGTTTTCAGATCTGTAAAGCCAGATGGTTTGTGGGTGAACCGTACTTGATTTTAATGTGACATTTTAAGGCATTCAAGGCAACATTTTGGAGCGCAAGTCTCTAATGTCAGGCATCTTTTTAGCTACGTAAGAGGGCAGGTTTTCAGAGGTGATGAGCAACTGGATTTTCTGAAGACTTTAACAGAAGGGGTGGGACACTCAAAGTCTCGGACACTCAAAGACTCAGACACTCAGCAATTTGTTTAAACAAGCTTTAGGAACACACGTGATTAAGGCTCCTCCCCAGTTGCCTAAAAATTAAGGCTGCTTGACAGAAAAGCAAAAAGATTTTAGTTTTATTCAGTTTAAGTTACATTTCTTTTTATTACCTGTTTTATTTTTCTAGGGAGCAAAACAAACTAAACCACTTCAGGCCAAATCCATCTATATAGGATATATGTGCAAGCACCCTGACCATGAACTGTCCCATATTGTTGCTCTTTTTACTTTCCTGACTCTAGTTTTTAGAAGTGAAAAGAGGAGGCTGTGAGTAAAATAGGAAAAAAGTACAATTTTTCCCCAACAATATCAATTTTTAAATTTGATTTTTAAATCTTTCTCAGAAAATGGCAACAAAAATGCAGTATCCTTGAATATTTTTCTTTAGCAAAAAAAAAAAAAAAGTAATTTTCCTTTAGATATGGTTAAAAAAATAATTTACAATGTAACATTAAAATGAGACACTACCCATCCAGGAATAATAGAGCATCCCAGTTCTGAATACGAAATGGCATACTGAAATTCAAAGAATTACTCATACATTTTGCCATCTTAGTTTCTTGAGGTTAAACTTTGATAACTGCCTGCCTTCAGATGCTGAATAGTACAGGTTTAACTAAAAGCAGCAACTTTTAACCTAGAGATATGAGAATGGCTTGGTAGTTTTGATCTGTACTACTTTTTAAATCCACAGACAAGTGTCTGCTCTACATCACGAACTACTGCCATCATTAGTGCCTTCAGGTAATAATCGCAGCAGGAAGACCAAAACTTTGATTAATCTTGCTACATCCCACTTGCAACATATTGGGCAAGAAAACATGGGGGAAGTACTCATTACCCATGGATAATCACAGGGCATCCGTTTCTAGGATTCCTTATGAGAGGCCCATCAGGAGAAACAAGGCCACAGACAACATGAAAAATTACATTAAACAGCTGAAAAATAGCTAGATACGTGACAAACTTATTCGGTATGAGCTCAGACATTGCATAAGACTTTCTCCAATTGTTGATTGGGCTGGGATTACATTTCTATAGCTCCAAAGGAGCACCAGGGTAAGACTACTTTCATAAAAAGAATAAAAGTTTTGACATCAGGTTTCCTATTGAAAATGTCTCCTTTAAAATAACTTGCTTGCCAAAGCAGTTCAGCTGCCAGAAAGGGAGAAAAGCAGGCAAACTATTCCCTTAAAAGCAATGACTGTGCTATGCTGCTCAGGTACACGAGGCATTGCTCCAGAACTAGGGAACGTTGGCTCATTAGGAGCAATTAAAAGAACTCTGAGGGGATTTTAAAAACAACAACTTCCAAAAACAAAACATATATATACCACATGCATTTGTTTATGCAGCTGTAATGAGTGATGAAATCCATTTGTGAGCTGAAGTCACAAGATTCTAAGCAGGTCTTTGTTTAATCTCAGTAAGTCATGACATTTCCCTACTACTTATAATAATGTGATTTGGATCAACATTTTCAAACTTATGCACCTGGTTTTTAACAGTGCTTACCAATTCCACTTCTCATCTGCTTCGCTCAAGACTGAACAGTCTACTTCTGAGCCACCGCTTCGATTAAGCGTCCTAAAGACAGATATAGAAACCTTGTTTTACTTTAACATATGCCTGTAATTCTTGAATTCAGCATATATTCTGCAATTCTTACTCAAACTGAGACTCTGTGCAACCTACAAAGAGTGTAAATAAAAATCAATGAGACCATTAGTGGAATGAATACTTACAGCATCAGCCCTTCTGTAACCACAAAGTCTACCCAGATGGATGCCCTTAAAAGACTTAAGAAGGTTTGCTATAGACAATGGCTTTCGTTCCAGCATGTTGCTGTGACTTGGAAGAATAAAATGAAGATAAATGCAGCTGTTTGCTGCTTACATTAATGCAGCATTAGTGCCCTGAGTAACAAAGGTAGGACAGAGTATGCGGGGAAAAAAAGATTCAGCACAAATAACTATTAAGTTACATACTTTTTCTGTGTTTATAAACTCTGCTAGGCTTTAGATGTATTATTATATAGCTTTAACAGTATACAAATCAGTAATCCTGCATATAAATCAAGACCACATTTTTAGCTTTGATATTAAGGAGAAAAAAAAAGAAGAAAAAAAAAAGCATTTGACACTGCTGCTCTTGCCATTACCCTTCTATTAGCTTTGCAAACAGATCTGATGTTTTGTGAGGATCAGATCAAAACTAAATGAATCTAGGTCCACTGTTAATATAAACAGAGTGACTTCTTTATATATCTTTTAAGAAGGGAAAAAAGGTTAGACTCCTGATCTGAACAAAAAGTCAATCTACCTAATGCACAAGAGCAGGACATCCCAGACAGAGAAAAAATTCTCTTAGCCTTTAAGGTCTGAAGGAAAGCGTTGCTGTCTACACCCATTCTCCATTCTACACCCATTCTCCATTCTGTTTCTCATGTTTGGATCATTCATCTACAGCTCTCCAGGGTCCCAAATGAGCCAGGAGAACAGGTGGATTTTACAGCATGTCACCAAATGAAGATGGCAGAAGGATATAAGGAAAATGCAAGGATCTTTCACCTAGAACGTTTTGTTCCAAGCAACCTCTTGTTTATACACAAATGCATAAAGTACAAAACAATTTCTTCAGCAGCTTGGACCCAAACTTGGGAAGGCTCCAAAAAGGCCAAAGCCAAATATGCATAACCAGCAAAGTCAACGTATCACCTAACTGGCACAAAGAGAATATGTTCCTATACCTTGCATTTTTTAAGATTATTTTTGTTGATGTAGGAAAATAATATGCACTATGGCCAGTGTCTGTCCTGATGCGAAAAAAAAAGTCCTAAAACAATTATCAACATGAGGCAGCCACGGAAGCACTGGAACTCCTGAGATGGGAAGCGGCACTTTTTTTCTGCCATTTTCAGATAAATGCACCTATTGTATGTGTTTTTATGTTCCACACAAGTACTACATGGACTTGGGATGAGAGATGACATTCTCAGTAGGACAGTATGAACGCTTTGTTGCCTTCCATTTTCTTAGGATGGCTGCATCACTCAAGTAAAAAAGTCACACAATGTATACAAGCCATATCAAACAAGAATCTGATATTCTTAATGCCACATCAATTTATATGTGCTAGATATATTCATGGGAAAATAAACTCAGATGAGATCTTCCTACCTAAATTCTAAGTCTATAGGGATTATATTTTATATTCCCCCATTTCCAAAGTCCTGTTCAGTTATTTTTCTTTAGCTTTTTGGGATCTACTATACCAGTGTGCCAGAAAGAAAATGACTGTAACTACTCAAGTCAGAGTAACAACTGAAAAACACCTCTCAGTAGAAAACATTATTTAATATGCTAGTCCACATAAATAAACACAGGTGAAAAGCTCTGAAAAGGCACATTAAAAAAAATAACTGTGAAAGCATTAAGTAAACAGTTCCCTTACTGGATTTGCTATAACCGACTAAAGCCTTTCTTCCCCTTTCCACATTAAAGGAGAGCCCTAAAACCACATTTTGCGTATTTTATTAGTTCAAACCTTTTCTAACATGGTTCCCAGGGCAGACCAAGTCTAACAAACTTTAAAAAATGAATCTAACATTGTTCTAAAATAACAGTATTAGAATCTGGTGGAGTGTGAACAACAGGACTATCAATAAATGTCGACTCTTATTCCCAGACCCAGAATGGAATTCTAAACAATTTTCAGCCCCTAAGATTCACAATTTATTGAACCTGGACTTGCACACCAGCTTTAGTAATCAATGTTACCCATCTCATGCCTCTGACTGCTTTCATCAGAGAGAAGAATTGCCCATTTGGAGAAAGAAAAACATTTTTGTGACTGTTTTAAAAATCGTAGTTGAAAGTTTCTTGAAAGGTCAGAAAGCTAGGAGTTATCCTGCTAGAAACAGATTAGCAGGCAGAGGGTAGGCAAGGTGGCCAGGGGTGTATGGGAAGTATAATCTATCAGATTGATAGCACCACTATGTATATGGTACAATTATATCTTATCTTCCCAGCCCTGCAACCAAAATAAACCACACTGAAGTCTTGGAGTCTGATTCTGTTGTCTTTAAGTACACACCCCTTAGGGTGGCGACCCAGGACACACCACACATCTTTTACTTCATGTAAGACAAAATCAAAACAAATATAATCAGTATTTTTCCTTTTAGGACTCTCACTGAGACTCTTTGATGTGTTTTCCCTAATCGCTTTCTCTTTTTAATCACCACACTCAGGGGTTTCACTGAGCTTATAATGGTCTAGTTTTTATGTAACCTCTTCCATGCGGGCGCCTTCCCAAGCTCCCAACACAGCAACTGCTGTAACAGTACACAGCAACACTACACCAAAGAATACCTTGTCCAAATGAAACCAAAAGGGAAATTTAGATGAGTACATTCTGCTTAGGTTGGAATTTTGGCTCAGACACAAGAGTTAACACTCCTGGTCTTGCAAAAAGAAGCTCTAACGGAGATACTGAAAATGAAAGTATCTCTTCTACTTCAAAGCTGAAAATCTGGCCACTTCTATAACGTGTTTTTCTGCTCTGGGAAATTTTACTTATCTATGCCCATTCATGAAGGGGAAATCCTTGGTCCTACAAGTTAGCTGTGGGTTTGCCATTCACTTGGCTAGACCTGAGACTCCACCAGTATGATTTAGTACCCATGGTATAAAACTAGTTAAATTTCTAATTTCTATACAGCTGCTTGCCAATTTGTCTTAGGAGCAATTATTCACATTTACATTTTGTAAATTATTCTCTTTAGCAATATCGCTATTTACATAGAGAATCCTTAAACAGATTACCACATTCTTTTCAGTGTTACCTAAGAGGTGCATTGATGTACTACAGTTCTAAAATTTTCTAGATCCACTATTAATAAAATGCCTAAACTTAAAATAGGCACTATGCAAAACTCACATAACTGGAACACCTATAAAATGCCCTGTAAACAGCTGCCCTACATCTAAGCTGCCAGTAGATTCATGAGGTTCTAGAGCTAATTTCCATTTATCAGCTAAGATTTACTGATACCGCTGATACTCATTTCTGTTGTTCTCTGCTGTGCCTTGTCAAGACACTGCACATGGAGGAAGCAAGAGCTAAGACAAGAACTGGAAACATTTCCTTCACGTGGGAAGGTGCCCCGCTAAGAAACTGCTTATTGAACCTGACAGTGAGCGTATAAACAACATGAGAGGGAGTGCTCACACATGTACTCCCAATAAAGGCGAGGACAAGGCGGTGAAAGTCAGAGCTATTACAAGACAAATACATATTAAAGACACTGGTTTTAATCTCCAGGATACTAAAATGTTTTTGAGAGCTCCCAGTGTTTGGGGGAGGAGGGAAGGACAGAAGTGGGTAGGGGGAGCAGTAAGCTCTACAGAGACTTTCCTTACAGTTTGTATCGCCTTTTGTGGGAAAATCATTCTAGAAAAAAAGCAACAGAGGATTTTGAAACTAACAGAAAAGCACTTGTTAAAAGGTAGCTTGCTCTTTGTAAAACTTCCCATGAGGCCTGAAAAAGCACCCTGAGCATGCACTTTACCAGACAGCTTTGCATATGAAATGCCGTTTGTTTCAAAAACAGTTGTATATTTTTACCAGGGGGGTTATTCCTGTCAATTGTCCCCTGATTACTGATCTGTGAGAAGCAAAAAAAGGAGTCAGAGCTACCACAAAGATATAAGCATAACTACTAAAGTTCATGGGATTTTCAACATTCCCCCTCCTTACCCTGAAACTTTAACCCTTGAGTGAATGCTGCCATATATATTTCCTTTGTTTGGCTGTCTGGTGGGCCACCTGGAAAGCATCAGCACTCTAAGAAAACTGCTATTGTTTATTGGGAATTTCCTTAAAACAAAATCTTGCTGTCCATTGCCACTTCCCAGAAAGGTATATTGTTCTATCACCACCCATATCAAATCCAAGTGCAGAGACATGTTTACGGTACGTGCAGCAGCTCAGATAGGCTGGGCTGTCGCAATCCTGTTGCAATCCTGTGCAGAAAACAGAATGTTAACACTGGCATGCTGCTCCCACGCCCTCCCCTTTTCAGGCTTTACATTAACTCAGTGACACCCTGCTAGGCACAAGGTTTATTTACACAACACAAAGTCTTGAGACGAGCCTTTGTTCGACTGCAATGTTGACAAGGCTTATGAAGCACTACCGACTATAGTAAAGGTGTATTAAGAATCAACTGAGGACCATGTATGAATGAAATGTTTTGAAACTCGCTTGATTGAGTTTCCAGCTGCAGCGCAATTCTCTTTTAGCCAGGAGCTGTCGGGACAAACGAGCGGAGCTCCTGGCTTTCACGGAGACCAGTGAATTGCACTAACATGGTGGTTCCACAAGGACTTTAATCTGGGATATGCTGGTGACACCCTGAAAAGAAGCAAATGCCTCTCTCCCCAGCCATTCAGGTTTTTGCTGGGATAGATTTGAACGGGATGTATTTCCCAACACACGTCACCTCATGGCTGTGTCAGTGCAAGGGAGGGGACAGCGTGGGAGCAGGAAGAGGGCAGGACTGCCTCTTTTGTCAGCAGTGCCTGCCGAAAGCACTTGGGGACATTGTGAATGGTGCTGATTTACATCTGTGAAAAAGCGCTCCTTGGTTTTCCTCAAAAAATATTGCTATATGTATAGCATTTTAAAATTTAACATATGTGTAAAAACAGGCAAGAAAGCTTAGGTGCAGATTTATTGGGTGGAAGTGTCCAAGGGGGCTGTAAGCTTCACCTCCCCAGGACCAGCAATACCCACTCCTGTGAGGAGGGAGTGGTTGTTGCACTCGCCCTCTTCCCCAAGGGGTGTATAATGCAGAAGAGTTCCTGTGTTTCACGTTATCACCTTCTTGTCAAAGTTTTGGACTAAGTATCAAGGCTTTTTCTTTAAAGAAACTATCTGTGTGAATCTGGAGCGGTGCCGGTCGCTGTGCCTCAGCTTCCCGCTTCTGGGAAGCTGACATGTAATACTTCCTCCTACACAGCATTTTTGACATTAACAACTCCAAATCATTGTCAGAGCCTCTCACAGCAGAGACTCTAAATGTAAAGGAAAAAAAAACAAACAACCAACCAAAATCTCTCCAAAAAAGGAGGCCCATAGCAACTGGAAGATATTTGGTCAAAATGTCAGAGAGTGACCAGAGAGTGAAAATGGCGTAAATCTAAGTGCCAGTATATGCTCTACACAGTCGTGGGTCAGATTCAAAATGCATTACAAAGCTGATGAACCAATAAAAATGTCAATGGTTGATATTCTAAAAGCAAATGGGGCCAGTAACAAATATTTTATACCAATAAGTTACTCCTAGATCTTCTTGCAGATGAAATTCCATTCCTTTTCTGTACCTTTTTCCTTAACACATTTTTTTAAATAAAAACAGTTCATACCACTTGTACAGCACTTATTCCCCACAGATCTGCATGCTTTACTAGAACTTCAGTCTCATTACACCCATTTTACAGGCAAGGAAACCAAGCCACAGAGATGCAAAAAGTGATTAAGGGTCATTCAGCAGGGAGGCAAAACCAGGGAAGACTGCAGTTCTATCCCATTTGAGTTTATTCTGTTCTCCTGTTTTTCTCTACTGGTATACAGAAAATAAGATTACTTCTCATTAAACTCACAAGGTTACATTAAAGAGGTGAACAAATTTTTGCTTCACTTTGTAAATTCTCTTGGTTGTCTTGAAGGGATATATATTCCCCACCACTACTGCTACAGGGTTAGGTAAATACTTTGCAGACCAATAACACAAATGTGAAATACACCACTGTTCTTATTAATATTTATGTAATAATCTAGGGCTGAAGCTGGCTATCATTGAATTGACCTCAGATCTTTGACATAAATGCCTATTTGAAGCACCTGGCAATAGGCTGTAAGCATCCACACCCAGAACTGCTTTGTCCGGGCTTGCAGTTTTGCCAGCCACACACCTTTTCCTATACTGACTGTAAGGAACGCAATAACTGGAAAACATCAGCACAAAACATGCTTATATAGAACAAGGCTAAGTTGTACCATTAGCTCTTACAAAACACGCGTGCTTAACCTCTCTCACATGACTTACCTGAGTCCACAGCCCATTCTTAGCTGAACAGAAGCCTCTGCAAATATGTGCACAGTGCAGCTGGTACGCAGATCTCTAAATACCATACAGCCATTTTTGGAATGTCTTTCTAGTTGTGCTCTCTAAAAAAAAAAAAAAAAGGGGGGGAAAGTAAAATTTAAAAAAAATCTGAATTTCAATTAGCAGCCATCACAGCCCTTAGGCCTTTGCTTTATTATTGTCCTTTTATCCTAAAAATTTTCCTTGATCTCATGAACTTGTTTCTAATATATTCAAATGTTATGGCTTTTTATATGTTTCATATGTTCTCAACAGACTGTGTAAACAGTCCTGTGAGCTGACCAACGCGTCTACCAAATGCACTGCCGGCTGTTCATGCAGTACTTCCTCTAGCACCCATGTGAACAGTGCTCCTGAACCCATTGTAAAAAACCAAGATCTGAGGTAGGGATCAATACTGATTCTGGACTAAATTTGCCATCTCTGCTTCATTCTGAAACAAGGGAACATATAGACACTGCAGTGTTGGCAACTGCATACAATTTTTACTGAAGAAAAGAGGAAAGAACAGCAGTTTTGAGAGTTTCCAGTATCCTGGTTCTTCTCCTATGGAAGTCCTAAGGGATTGCTGTGGACAAGACCGGGACATTTCCATCCCGTGAGGGGACAGGGCTGCCCAGACCAGTGGGGAACAGCTACGCAGTCGCTGTGTGATACATCAGCTGTGATCAGAGATCATGTTGTTTATTATTAATCAGAAGAGAGTGAGGAAGAGTAGCAGTTTAGTAGCATCTTCTCCAAAACTGAAGTCTTTAACTCCGCTTGTGCTTTCAGGTATTGTTCTACCCAGGCCATGCCCTTTCCTCCCTACAATGCCTTCCTTGGCTATTTGGCAACCCTAACTGCTCCCACACCATGACTCCAACACAAATGACTGTCATCCAGAGTGAATGTTTCCATTTGAATTACATGAGCAGGCGCTCTGTAAACTTCCCCACAGGCTCCGCCACTATAATCCCTGGGAAGGAGCAACCTGCAGTACCTACTTTCACTGTTCAAGGCTTTCTCTGTTTATTGCTACTACTGTCAGAACATTACTCGAATTTAGACAAGTGTCCTTACATCTGTCAGCCACCAGCCACTGGTGACATTCAGTAACTGAAACCCACTGTCCATGTCCAAGCCTGAACCCACAGCATAGAGAAGGAAAGCTTGATTGCTCACTGGAAATCCCTAAGCTCTATGGTGCTTTACACTAGGCATTTTTGGTCTCACGCAGACTCGCTTCCTTTCCTGCTCCTGTTGCAAGCACTGCGTTATCCCAGGTTGCCAGGAGCCTACTGCTTCAACAGCTGCTAAGACAGAGTGAGGTGCCAGCTTTGACAGGATGCCAGATTGTTTATTAATTAAAAATCCAAGCATTTTGTATCCGTTCTGAGACCCTAATCAAAACTGAGCTACTTTACCAAGGGCTCTGAATGCTTAAATCCAGTTATTTTGAGGCTTTCAGTCATGATTGGCAACCATAAATCAATGCATTTTGTTGCCACTACTTACTTTAATACGTGTTTATTGAAACATCAAAATGCCAGAAAGCTAACTTCAGGTCTCCACAGTGAAACCACACCTCAGTAATTTCTGAACAAATGCATGCTTCCAGCGGGATCTTTGTCCCCAAACACAGTAAATACCTTTTCAAAGGTGTTCTTCTGCCTTCCCACCACTCAGCATTAGTATGCTTCTATTTGTATGGTAAATTTTTTCACGCTGCCAGCTCACAATGCTGAGCGCAGCCGTCTGCTTCCCATATGCCACACGTCCTCCAGTGCCTCCTCTACTGCTTACCTTCACTCTTCGGGCTCCCACTGCGGATCAACTGCTATTCTGCCAGCCTTCTTCATGTGTAGAGGATTTTTCCGACTGTAAGCTCCACAGGACGGGAACTTTGCCCAATTCTCTATTTCTTGGAGTACCGGCTATGCTATGGTATAGAAATAATGAACACAGAGACATTAATGGTGTGACATTCAGATTCGTAACATCCTATAAAGCATGAGGAGCAAGGTCCCAGTGTTCCTTTCAGACTCATCTCTAGACAATGTAGTTAACTTCTATTCGGTAAGTTTTTTGACCAAAATCATAAAATACATACAGTTGTTTGAATAAAAAAATACATAGTCCATTACTTATTTGAAAATATATTTCTGAGCACTTGCAGTGACCACTGAAATCCTCTATAAAGCTAGCTGGGAATGGGAAAAATAATAGCGAGAAATCTAGTATAACTATTGGGTAAAGAGGAGATCATCCTATCCACTTTAGAGACAATCATATAAAATCTTTCATTCATATGTTGCTGCACATAAACATCCAGGGTTTGAATTACTCAGGCAGCATTCTTAAAAAAATGGAAAATGTTTTTAGTGGTTCCTCCCTTACTTCTGCAGTCTTTCTCCGTGTTTACAGTCAGTGTTGCTGTCCTGCCCCAGAGGTAACCCAACAGGTCTTGCAAAGTCTCCTAACTTTGCCCCACCTCCATCACTCACAATCTTGTCTCTCTAACCTACTCATTTTCCTCCATTCCACAAACTATTAGTTTCAAAGAAATTCAGAGATTAATTAAAATGATTGGTGGGATGAGTAGGTGAGGGGGACAGGCTAAAGGGCTTGACAAGAAGAAAGATGAAAAGGACTAAATGCGTATAGCTTGGTTATGCGATGACTAATTGAGGGTGGAGGAGATGGACATGATATTCATTTACAAGTGCCTGTAGTTCTAAGGAGCATTTTGCCTGTGCAAACTGAAGACTAGCTCAAGACTAGCTTTCGGTCTTCTTGTACAGATCTGGTTCCAGGGTCCTTCACTTCAAGCTGTGAGTCCCACTCTTCCCCCAGCCTATGCATTCCCACTCCTCCTTTGTATCCTCAAATTTTTTTATTTTTTTGTTTTAATTTCAGCTCAGCTTTCAGCCAGATTCAGTTCCTGGATCTCTGCCTGGCCACATGAGCCCTACTGGGAGCAAAGAGCAAAAGGAGAGGCCATGGAAGCTGGGGGTGGATGAGGTGGCACCTCTTTGCCACACCTCTGCTGCGCTGCAGACTTAGGTGGACTTGAACCGACTACGAAAACACACCTTGAGGAACTGGGAGCAGGAGCACCTGTGAATTACTTTACTTCCACTTAGCCTAAGGAAACTCTGTTCCTTGTGCCCTCTCACTCCCAGCTTCTTTTACTATGCTCTGATGCAGTAAATAAAAGAAAAATACTTGCTCCTTCTGACTCTTCATTGTCTCCCTCAGTTGGGGAAACCTGCTCTATAGTAATTCCTTAAGCAAGTGAAAAGCAGTATAAGAAGATCCAGTAAATCCCACTCTTACTCACTTCATGCAGAGGTGAAGCAGGATATCACATTTGAAAGCATGGAGTAAAAAAAAAAAAAAAAAAAAAAATCTATATAATAAAACTAATTGTCTATATAATAAAAATATCGTGGAAACATCTCTGATGAGGCGAAAAAGCAAGATGGTATAATATATCTAAGTTTAAAGAAAGACTGTATGGAAACAAGCATTTTCTTTCTGTGAGCACTGTTTCTAATACAAAAGAGCAGAAACTGTCATTTATCTTTTTTCTTTTTTTTTTTTTTCCAAATGGTCTAGAAATAAGCCAAAAGCATTTGTGATACAGGAGTGAAACAACACAACGAACCCATTTATTCCTGGACACCAAATACAATTTAGACGGATGTGGTATGTATAAGAAATTTTAATTTGTCCCTGAAAAGCCATTTAATTATTCAGATTATCTGATTGCCTCAGTCAGTCTTGTATTGACTGATGAGAGAACTTTATAAATCAAAATCTGCATTACTGCTGCTCAATGCATCTGCCTCTCACAGCAACAGAGATACATAGTTCATTTCCAATCCTTACCCACAAGTTAGTTTATTGAGACATGTAAATGGCTATGGTTTATAAATGGGCCAGTAAGTGTTCTTTCATACTACTAAAGGAATATTTACTTAAGGACATCAGGAAAGGGGGGGAAAAAAGCCCTGAAGTAATAGCTGTTTAATAAATCAGGGCATAGTCACCAAAATTCCCAGCTCCTTGGCTAATGGCCACGAAGGATCACTGTCTATTCAGGAGGCCCACTTCTGATCTGCAGTGCTCAGTGAGTCTCAGATGGTGAACTTGGGGCACTCGGATGAAATCTAAGCTGAGACCTCCATAAGCGCCCGCTCACCAGTCGGTCCCGAATTAGTTAGAAAATCCCCTCGGAGCACCAAAGAGCATTTGTCTTTGATTTCAGAGCTCTCCTGCTATGCACAACCTTTATGATCGGCTTGACTGTCTATTGCCAGACTCGACCAAATAACCTCTAAGTGAGTAACAATTAACATAATGAGTGGACTGATGGGTGTCCCCCATAGCTACAGGCCTCAGTAGCAACACGTCTCCAGCAAACTGGAATGTCTAGTCCTGAAACTCCACCTCTGTAAAAGGAAGGAAGTAGAAAACTAAAATGGGTGGAGGGTAAAAAAAAAAAAAAAAAGAAATTAAATTACTTTAAATGAATCCCTCCAGCCCAATCCAACATTCACTGACGCTAATGAAAAACTTGCATTGATATCAGTGGGGCTGAATTGGACAGACTATAAAGGCACAGTTTTTCAGGTCATACAAGTATGTATTAAATACAGTGGTTAAAGCTACACTGACCATGTTCCTTGTAGTCTGAACTTGGCTTTCTAGGACAAAAGAAACATGCAGAAAAAAATCCAAAAAGATAAAACAAAACAACAAAACTCTAACATATTAAATGTCAACAATTAATCAGAACACACTTAATTAGTATTATTTGTCTATACAGAAAACTGACTAAAGCAAATTATATGCGTGGCTTCCTATGTAACAGAAACCAGGAAAAAAAACCTTTTTAGCTTAATTTAAAAAATAATTCTTATTTCACAATAAAAACGTCCACACAGCAAACTACTTAAAATTCATGTCTTGCGTTTCTCCAGAATTTCTTCCTTGCATAGACAAGTCCTTTATATACATCAAAACTGCACGCTGACACAACAGAGACAGATTATTTATGGACTATCTCGGGGGAGTTTTAACGCAGCAAGGACCGCCACATCAGGTCCGACTAGATACCCTATCTCTGAGAGGAGCCAAGCGTGGATACCTGGAGAGGCACACAAAACCAGGGCACGCACACAGCAGTTTTGCCTCCGGATGCTCTCCCAGGCACAAGCCATTTGCAGCATTGGGATTTCCAGAGCCAGAGACGCACTGCATTCGATAGCCCTTAAGTGATTTCTCTTCTGTGAATTCATCTAATCACTTTAAAATCCCTCAGTCCACTAAGCACTCTTGCCAAGGAGTTCCACAGCTTAACTACAATTCTGTGAAGACATTACTCTGGTTTATTCTGAACCTGCCAGTTTCATTTGCTGCCCCTTGGCTCTTGTGCCAGAAGAGTCAGGCACTGGCCTCTATTTATCTTGTATGTAAAGATTAAAAAGGAGTTAAACAACTGCTTCTAGTATTCACTGCATTAATGAATTTCAGAGATTTCCTTATGTATATGCAATAACTTACTGCTGTTTGACTAAACTATTTGCAGCTGAAGCTACAGCGGCAGTTGAGTAGTCTAAGTTACCTGCAACACAGACAGATGCTGCCTACCTGAAGGTTGTGTGTATACCAACAGCACACAGTGAGCCCCCACTTCTCGGCCAAAACTTTGTATTTCGTGTCACGGGCTGTTAACACAAACATACAAAGAAGGGCACGTATTATTTGCATAATTCCAGTTAGCATATGAAGTAGCACCAGTGCCCACCCTGTGGTCAAATGAAGTCAGGTGGGAATACCAGGGGAAAACAGAGAAGAAAAAAAAAATCAACAACTTCAAACAGGGGAGCTAGACCTTCACTTTTCTTTCACAGCTGCTTGTGTTTCTGTTTGCTTCATTGTTGCTTCCTATACTCTAACTGGTAATTATGTCATTATGTCTAGGAAAAAATAGCACTGGAGAATTTGAAAGTGCATTTTCAAACCTAGACATAAGTTTGTCAGCTTCACATATCGTAAAAAGTGATTGAACCTGATAGACCAAGTTCTTCACTGACATAAGAAGCTGGACCACCCTCCAACAGCAGGTAACAGCTTTGTGTTGCAAGTGTAAGGAGCACTTGTTGCACTGTTGGCAACATGATACCACAGTACACCCCTTCAGTCCCTGTCCTACCCCATATTGTCACTGCCTGTCCTTAAAATAGCTGCTGCACTTTGTTCCAGAGGTAGCTGCCTGTCAGCATTCACAAATTCACACCTCCCAGAGAGAAGGGTGTGCGCGGGGCAAGGTGAGGAGGGGGAAGGTAAGAAAAATGGATCCAGGCAGTAGGGAGCATCCTTTATTAGATACGCACTGTACCGATGCATGCCACGTTCAGCATAGAGCAGTTACAGTGAACCAGAGATCACCCATCTGTTGCTCCGAGGTGAACGTGCCAGCACAGGCTTTTCTCCTCGACTAGGATCCTTCAACTCCAGCCTTTTCCCTCCCAACTAACCTGTACTTCCACAGTAATACTAGGACACTCTTTCTAAAATTAGGCCGTCGCCGTCCCCTCCCCTTGGAGGACAAGTTTGGAGAACCCATCTGGAACCAAGCTTTTTCATGTCAGGTTTTATTTCCCCCTGCCGTTATCACGGCACGTTTTTGAGACCGGGAATTGACATCCCCGATCACTGCAACGGCAAAGCCATGCCCTTGCGTACACCCCCACAGCAATCAGACCGTATCGGGCGAAACCCGCATCACCCGCGGAGCTGGCCGGGGAGGAGCGGCTCACGGGGCCCGGGGGCCCTCAGCCCTGCAGGAGGGCGGCTGAGGGCCCTCTGCACGGCTGGCGGCATTGGCGACGCTCCGGGAGCCGGGACGCCCTTCCCGCACGGCAAGGCTCCCCCGAGAGCCGCCGGCCCCGGCTCGAAGGCGGGTGAGGGCGAGGCCTCGGCCGCCGCCAGCCCCAGGCACGCCCGGCCGGCCGGCGGGGAGGGGAGGGGAGGCGCTGGGCCCCTCGGCGGGGCGGGCGCGTCCTCGGCGGGGAGCGCCGCGGGCGCGTGGGCGGGGGCGGCCCCGCGGCGGTTGGTGCCCGCCCTGGCCCCGCGCGCGGCCGCCGCGGCCAGAGCACCACCCCCGGCCCTGCCTGGAAGCCGCCCGGGCGGCGGGACGGCGGCGAGGAGGGGAAATCACGTGAGGCCTCCCCCGAAGCGCCACCTGAAGGGCCGTACCACCGGTGGGGAGGAGGGGGGGGGGTGGTGGTGGTGGCGGGGGGGGGGAACGACAAGCCGAAACCCGCCGGCGCACGGCGGAGCGGGGCCCGCCTCCATCCCGCCGCAGGGACCGGCCGAAAAACAAACAAACGGAGACGAAAACAAACAGGGAGAGGCGACGGTTTAGCGGGCGACGGCCGCAGCGGCGCGAAGGGGGCCGAGCGGCGCCCCCGCCCCTCCGGCGGGCGGTTGGTACGTGGCCGTTAAGGAGGCGCCGCCGGCGGCCAACCCCGCTCGCGCTCTGGACGCGGTAACCAGATATTCAAAAACAATACGTCAGCCCACAATGCCCCGAGCCGCCGCCAGCATTACCTCATCCCACAAGGCCCCGCGCCGGCGCTGAGAAGCTTCTAGGGGCGGGGTGGCCATGGCGACCGGCTGATATGCACCGGGCCGGGCCAGCGGCCCGCCTCCCCCGGGAGAGGCGGCGGCAGCCAATGGGGAGCCCGCGGGGTGACATCATGGGCTATTTTTAGCGGGCTCCCGGTCGCTGATAAGTGAAGGGCTCCACGCCGGGAGCGGGCTCAGAGCGCGGGGCGGGCGGGCAGGCAGGCGGCAGCGCGAGTCCGGCCGCCGGGTGGAGGCGAGCGGAGCAGGCACAGCGCGGCCAGCACAGCAGCGCGGAGACCGGGGAGGGCGCGCAGGAAGGCGGGGAAAGTACTCGCGGCAACTTGTGGCGGCGGCGGCGGAGCAGCGTCCCGGCCCCGCGGCGGCGGCAGCAGCAACAGCAGCACCAGGAGAAGAAGGCGGCGGAGGGCGGCGAGGCGCCCCGCCGAAGCCCCGCGCCGCCCCGCCAGGCCAGGCGGACTCTCAGCGCGGCGGCGCCAGGGACCGCGGGCCCGGCCCGCGCCGGGAGGACCCTCCGCGCCCCGGCGAGAAGTAAGGCTCTGCTTTCTCCTTCCCCCCTCCCTGCGCGGCCGGGAGGGTTGGGGTGGCCGCGCGGAGCGGGGGGCGAGCGGCGGCCGGGCAGCTTCTCCGCGCTGCCGCAGCTCCCGGCGCCACTCCGCGGACTCTGTTCTATGAGTGCAAAGATGGAGCCTACTTTCTACGAGGATGCCCTGAACGCCAGCTTCGTGCCGCCGGAGAGCGGCGGGTATGGATATAATAACGCCAAAGTGCTGAAGCAGAACATGACGCTGAACCTGTCCGACCCATCCAGCAACCTGAAGCCGCACCTGAGGAACAAGAACGCCGACATCCTCACTTCCCCCGACGTGGGACTCCTGAAACTGGCCTCGCCTGAACTGGAGCGGCTCATCATCCAGTCCAGCAACGGGTTAATCACTACCACGCCGACCCCGACGCAGTTCCTCTGCCCCAAAAATGTTACCGACGAGCAAGAGGGGTTCGCGGAAGGCTTTGTGAGAGCCCTGGCGGAACTGCACAACCAGAACACCATGCCCAGCGTTACCTCCGCTGCTCAACCTGTTAACAGCGGCATGGCACCTGTGTCCTCTATGGCCGGCAACAGTAGTTTCAATACGAATTTGCACAGCGAGCCCCCGGTGTACGCCAATCTCAGCAACTTCAACCCCAACGCACTCAACTCCGCACCTAACTACAACGCAAACAACATGGGCTACGCACCTCAGCATCACATAAACCCCCAGATGCCCGTGCAGCATCCCAGGCTTCAGGCTTTGAAAGAAGAGCCTCAGACTGTACCTGAAATGCCAGGGGAAACTCCTCCCCTGTCCCCTATTGACATGGAGTCACAGGAGAGAATCAAAGCCGAGAGAAAACGCATGAGAAACAGAATTGCGGCATCCAAATGCCGGAAAAGGAAGTTAGAAAGGATTGCCAGGTTGGAAGAAAAAGTGAAAACTTTGAAAGCCCAGAACTCAGAGCTGGCATCCACTGCCAACATGCTCAGAGAACAGGTTGCACAGCTTAAGCAGAAGGTCATGAACCATGTCAACAGCGGGTGCCAGCTAATGCTAACACAACAGTTGCAAACGTTTTGAAGAGACTGTCTTAAATGAGAACTGTGATATTGTGGTATAACTAAAACAAAACACCAAAAGTGGCAGATGCATAAAGCTAATGGTAAAAGCTGAAAGGCTGAGTCCTGCCTGTGCTCTGCAAAGCGCATGTGTGGAAAGACTGGCAAGCCTTCAGCTTGAGTTAGTAGTGAAGCGGCCAGCACCGCTCCGAGAAGTGCTGTTCCGGCTCCGATGAGATGTCAGATCTTCGTTTAACATTGACCAAGACCTGCATGGACCTAACATTCGATGATCATTCAGTATTAAAGGTTAAACTGCAATAGAAACTGTAGATTGCTTTATGTAGTATTACTTAAGAAAAAAAAAAGTGGGAGGGAGGTTTGTGGGAGGCTGATAAACAAAAAAGAACTATTCTGCCTGCCTTCAAGTAAATTGTGTATGTACATATCTTTTTTATTTTATTTTATGAAAGTTGATTAATGTCAATAAACTACTTCATGACTTTGTAAGTTATTTTTATGTTGTTTATTTGGGCACTGCCCAGTATTGTTTGTAAATAAGAGGCTTTTTTTTTTAGCACTCTGAGTTTACCATTTGTAATAAAGTATAATTTTTTAATGTTTTTGTTTCTGGAAAAATTCTAGAAGGTTCTATTATATTTAAGAAAAATAAAATAATTAAAATGCATTTCCCCCTCACACTTTTTTCTTGCTAGTACCTGAGTTGGGAAAATGCCCTTTATGCTGAACTCTAAAGGGTAGGGATTAGGTTAGACTTACTCTGTAACTACAGGCATGTCCTGGAGAATGTGTGAGGAGGAGAGGGAGAAGCTAGATCCTGATCACCAAGCTAATACAACTTTTTGAGTTGTCCTGAAGTTGTAGTTCCCAATTGTAACCTGACTAGCTTGCCTGCCATATTCTAGTGGCCCAGTTCAGACAGCTAACTTTAAACAGGTTCTGGAGGGGTAGAAAGCCAGTGTATGAAACTGCTCCATACTTGGAGCAACTGGCTACTTGATCTGACATGCTTTTTATTAAACTAATGCCCTCAAGAAGATAAGGCAAGCAGTTGTATTTAAAAAAACAAAACATGCTGTAGACTTCAAAAATAGAAACATTCACCTTTATTCCTGTGTTCCTTCCTAGGCAGGAGGTGATCCTTGTTTGTTAATATTTATGACAATGCTGCTGTCAACAGTAATTTTATAACCCTTTCCCTATCTTGAAATCCTTTCCCTTTTGGGTGTCACTATGGGTTCTAAACTTTTTAGCAATAGAAAAGCTGGGAAAACTGAACCTAGTGGGAAATGAAAAGAGCAACTTGCTGAAAAACAGCAACTCCTGTTGCTTGTTTTCAGCAACTTGCTGAAAATAGCAACTGCTCTGGCACTTCACATGTATTTTTTATAAAATAGTCTTGGGGTTTAGTACAATGGCAATATAAATACATACCTTAGAAACATGCTACTTAACTCATCGAGGGGGGACACAATTATTATACCAGGATTTTCAACACCGTACCCAATTCATTTAGTTTAATAAGCATATATTTGAAGGGAGACCAGATGTTTTCCTACTTGCTATTTAGAGCCAAACAGCTAAGAGGAAATAGATGCTATCAAAAGACAGCCAGAAAATATTAGAAATTCATTGTTAGTGAATGCTAACTTTTTAGAGTAGGCAGTCTTAAAAATGTCTTTTTTCCTTAAAATAGGAATAAGCATAATTTTAATTGAAGTGACAGTCTTGTTTAAGGTCACTTCACAAGATGACTAGATAATTGGATATATGTACCTTTACTGTTATCAAAATGATACCCTGAAACTTGCAACTACTGTGGGTCAGTTCCTTACAGGAATCATAGAAGTATCTTTCCTCTAACTTTTTTCCCCCCATATTATATGCATTTTATCATATGAGGGGTTGTTTTAATGTTTAAAATATGATAATATGGTAATCTACTTCCACATCATAATCCAAGTGTCAAGGTAGGCACTATTTAGATGGTGTTTGCTGCTGTCAGAGGAATACAACTGTAACAACACCAACCAAACAAAGGGTTACTAGGAGGATACTATAGTTTGCCAAGAGTACATTTTGCTGATGTCAGCAACCCGGAAGGTAAGTTGATTTTGACCATATGTAGGAATAGACAGCAGAGGGATAATACACAGCACTGCTGGGTGTGGTTTTACAGGGATTTAGCAAGTGCCAACTAGCAAAATAAGCAGGGCAAGGAGATTAATTACCTGCAAAGGTGCATGTTTAACTCTCAACAGTGCTGGGTTATGGAATAGATGTTACTAGCAAGCATTTTGCTTAATCACCTAATTACGTAAAAAATAAATACATTATATAAAATACTATGTTAATTAAATACAGCTGAGTGACAGTCTGCTCCACCCTATCCTAATACGCACACACAGACATTTAGCATTGCAGTTACGTGTTTTCTCTCTCAAGTACAACATTCTGTAGCACAGGCAAAAAAGTTACTGAGTAATAGCACTGCTGGTTAAGTGGGCATCGTCTGATGGGTTGGTTTCTGTGACACGAGTTACTTGAGTCGGTCCAGCTCGGGAGGTACTGGTGTCCAGTCAGAGAATCTACTGTCAAGCAAGGTGGTTTTCAGTGTCAGTTATGCAGTTTCACAAAGAGAAGAGGGGTGGTTTAGAAGAACCCTTTCTTTGGTCCCACATCTCATTTGAGGATCAGGCCTAAGACAGGGCAAAGTAAGTTAATATTGCCTCCACCTCCATCTGTTTTGTAAACAGTGTGGTGGGCTATGAGCCTGTTGCTATCTGGTCCACTTCAGCATAGATTAAAATTTAGCACTCTTAGTATATTACTAGATCACTCAGTGATCAATATGCACAACTGTAAAGAAAGACACACATTTGTATGTGGTGAAATGCAGTTTTAACACTTAACTGCCACAATTAAAGTTGCCTAATGCACTATGTGCCTTACTTCTATAAGGAATAGTCAGTTCTCTCTGAGATTCAGAGAGAAACTCTCTTTTTGTTGCCCCAGCTGTACTCACAAGGGAATATTTTGCAAATAACAGCATTGTGAACATGTATTTTGTTTGGCTGTGAGTGTTGTCAACGGATTCAGGAAGTGAAGTCAGAAAAAGGCAGGGTTTCAAACAGGGCAGGCTACACAGAAATGCCTAGGCAAAGAGCCTCTAATCAGAACAACATGTTTGGGACACAGGAATATTAATTAGAATTTGGGTCTGTACTAAAACCAACAAAACCCTCACACTTCTGTCCCATGAACAGAAGTGAGCTACAAGGGGGGTTTGACCATGATTACTCACTGAATAATTTTAAATCTGAAGTACTTGTCATTACAGAAATAACAGTAACAATCTAACTTATGCTACAGTGGGAAGGAGTTACATACCAGCCAGTTTCAATCTCAGAACACAGTAGCAGTTACTAATACAGTCCCGATCCTTCAATTGCCTACGTCTCTGTAGGTCTAAAAAATACTGACCTCAAAACATGGCACTTTAAATACCAGCATAAGGCAGCGCATACCCATTTAACAATGAAGTCCAGTGACCAAAAGATGCCTTAGCCATCTTTCCATTTTATAGGTAGCTGTCAGGAAATACAGACAATATCCCTCCAAACCTATGCGAAAAATGACTGACAGTTTTGTCCCATGCAGAAGCCTAAGAAATCCATTATAATAATTACTTTCTGAAAAAGTAAATAGGCTTTTCAATGAAGTATGTTGCTGCATACGCATTAATGATCTTATCCCCACAACTGCAAGAAGCAAAGAATCTAACTTGCAGGCACCCAGATTACAGTAGAGCAGGCTTACATCATTTATCTAGTATCATACAGCACGTATGGACACTGCACGGTGCAGTGTGGAGCCTGAACCAGCGGCAAAATTGGAAGTTTTACAGCTGGATCAGCACAGTGCTCTGCCTGAGTGAATAACCCTGACTGAGGCTCTGGGGTTATTAGCCCGGGCAGCATTACTGAATAGACTGTGGAGGCAGATGGACCAGCTCAGGCTGGAACAAGCTTGGGCATCGGTGGAGTACACCATGGAGTGTGGTGTACCATGTCCATGAGAAGTACAAGGCACAACTAAAAAAAAAACCACTTATCTTTAATATCAAGCCTAGCGCTTCTCTGTTCTGCACCTCTTCTTCTCTACCCCTATTCTCAAGACTCAGGTATAACAGCGTATAGTTACCCACATCAAGAAACTAAAACCAGTTCAGGCAAAGTTTGCTGTATAGAAAAAAAAAGCTGCAAACATCGTAAGTGAACACAAAATATTGCTAACAGGCAGATGGACAGCAAGGAAATAATATTTGAAATTACCATATACACAAACCCATTATGAAACAGAATATACCTTAGTAACATCTAGCATTAGGGACAGGGGAAGGAAGGTAGTATTAGCCTTCCAACTAAAGAAAAGGAAAATTCAAAATGTAAGTGGTTCACTTTTTGAGAAGGTAATTCTTCCAGAGAAGTGCTTGTTCTTTAGAATTACATGCACTGCCAACACCAGTGTCTGCACCCAAGGGCTGGTGGCAATCCTAATTCTACACGTATACATTATGGTTGACATGAACATTGTAATATATCCTCTGAACAGAGAATGGTGCTTCTTACAAAGAAAACTTGTAGAAAGTCATCATATAATTTACCATGAAAGCCTCTGACTACTTAAACAGTTTTAGAGTGCTTTTGCACAGCAGGGCCCTCTTTTCCAATTTTGCACATTATTCTTTGCAGCCCATTTTTGTTAAGGAACAATGGAACTACAAAAATCAAATTAGACGTTCATCACGGTCCCTTCTGTCCTTAAATATTCTGAAATAGTAGAAACACAGTTACAATGGGGAAGAATGGCTTTTTTAAAAGCTAATTAAATATTGAAAACACTGCTAATTTTCTTAGTTACAGAGTAACGACAGACATTAGGGGAAAACAAAACAAAAACCTAATTCAGAAAAATAAGTGAGTAACCTATTTTTGAAATCTCATACAGAACTTGATAGGATATGACTGACCTGATTAATCCAAATCTTTACAGAATACCTAGAAACTAACTCTGTAAACAAAAGTGGAGGAAGAACTAGTATTTCTTTTCCTCAATCTCATAATTAGTGTTTTGAGCCTTGTATTCTCCAAGCAGTCTTTAGGTTGATTCCTTAAACAAAAGGACCAGCGACTTGCTAGGAACTCTTCTGAACTGTCAACTTTGTTCCTTATTCTCTTTTAAATTAAAACTGATTCCTGTGAAACCTGGCAGCATAATAGCACCAAAGATGTGGGAAACAGGACACAATTCCAGCAGATGGAGCTCAAAAGCAAACAGTCCTGGAACAAGCTGCACAGATGCCTGCAACAGGAGCCTTTCCTCAGATGGTGTAGTAGCCAGAAAAGTCTTCAGACGAAACCCACTATCATGCAAAGGTACTAAAAAAAGATTAATTTTAACAGCTTCCCTGAATTCTTAAAATAATCACTGCAATGAGTAGGGAGATCCTGCATCATTTTAATCATAGAATAACCACAGTTATTTCAGAGGACACTAAGGGTTCAAAACCGAGCATCCATGGCTATGTTTCTGAATTCTCATCCACAATGATGAATTAGTAGGCATGACTTTTATGTCTGCTGTTATCATGCCTTTTATGTCTCAGATAACAAGTCATGAAAACAATGCAGGCATAATCCAGTGAATGTTGCTATTCAAACTCAGAAAGCCAATCACATGGCACTTATACTGAAAAGAGATAACTTAAGAAGCTTTGAATCTCCACCGAGTGGATCACTGGCAGGTTTAAAAGCATGGCCTAGTGCTACCAAAGTTGGAGCCTACCTATTTCAAGTGATGCGATTCTCAAAGCTGCTGACCTCTGTGTGACCACAAATCAAAGCACCTTGGCAACTATGAAAAGTTCATTTTTTTTCATTTGTGTCCAAAAGTAGTTTTAGAACTTTTAAGAGTAGCAAAAATTGTGAGCTGCTGCACCCACCTTGCAAGCTCTGGTTGTTGTTTTACTTTCACCTTGAGAAGTCAAACACAAGAAGTTCCTTTTTAAATTAAGCTGTAACACTTTAAAGATATAGCTCAGGATTTATTCAGTTTAACTTCTGACACCTAACTAAGTTATCTAGGTTAGGAGGCACCACAGGTTCTCCTTATGGTTAACAGAAAAGCGCGGGCCTCTTCAGAGAGTGATTTGGGCAAACTAAATTGCTAATTGGAAGTGCCCATGCCTCAGCAGTCTACTTTTTTTAACTTAGGAGCCTCCAGTCAGATAGGATGAAACCAGGGTGTGATGATTACCTGATTAGAATCAGGAGACACTTCCTTTTATTAAACAGAAAAGTTCTGCAAACATCCACCACGTGTTAGTGATGAACAAATTTCCGTATGCAAAGTTTTACTCTACTGCATCATATACATAATGTAAACTCTTTTTTCCCTATACAAACAGTAAGGAATCCCTAAACATTAACTGTTCAAAACTCCTTACAAGTCATTAAAAACAAGACTTACTATGAACCCTCCAGTGGTGTCTCAGGGCCCCAATCAAGATACAATCTTTATCATGCTAAGTAATCGCCAAGTGTCTGACCCAAATACCTGAAGGGGAGAAAAAGAACCCAAATTCTCAAGGCAAAATCCATCTCTAGTTTTCTTGTTTGGCTTTGCTACCATACAGATTGTCTGTTCTCCCTGCTTCCTGACTGAACCAGATAAAGTATTTCTAAATATATATATTCTAATCAGTTAACAAAGTGCTTTTATATGCAAAATTATATAAAAACTATGTAAAGCTATACAGTAAGAATAGCTGACTTCAGGACTGACAGTACAAGAGTTTACAGTTACTCTGCAACAGGGTTACTGACCAAAGCTAACCCTTGAAAAGTTAACAGCAAAGTTTCCTTCTTTAAATGATGGAATGTAAGCAGAATTTAGTGGTCTTTGCCCAGGTTCCTTCTCCCTGAAGCAGAGATTTCTAACCAGTATCTTTCCAGTGCAGCACTGCAGGTAGCAGCACATCTTTCTCTAATTACCCACTACCTCAGTTTTCAGGGCTGTGACCTGTGAAGAAGCAGGCTGCTTTTCTCTATGCAGATTTATCTGTGCTTTTAATACATTAGCTTGGTTAGAGACTTCTGAATTTTATTTCCCACTTCTGCACTCCCAAAACTACCTAAGCTTAGTATATTTAGGCAAGTGGCCCTGACTAAGCTTCACAACTACTGACAGCTTTTGCTTCCGTGTAATTTTGCGAAAGCAACAATAATGTTGACCAGTTTGATTCTTTCTGAAAATACTGATTGACAGTTACCAAAAAGTAGCACTAGTCCTAAAGATGCCAGATATACCAGTTTTGGAAATCAGGCCACTGATAAATATTGGAAAGAAAACATGTTTAAAAATCATAGTATCTTTTTATGTTGGGAAACAGGGATGTGAGAATTTCCAGAGCAGAAAGAAAGAAAGAAAATGAGCAAGGGCAAAACATTTTGTCCCAAGAGACTTTTTTTCTTATCAGGAATTTGTTTAGCCTCAGACTAAACTTTTATTTTCATAAGAAAGTTACATAGCTCTAGTTCTTTAAAACTGATTGTTTCAAACTGGTACACAAGTATGCACAGTCTTACTTTGTTGATATAACTTGGGGTCTTGCTGCATGACCTCGAATAGCTTTAGCTGTGGTGTTTTAAGAAGCTACCAATAAAGCAGTTTAGGTTTATATGCCAATTTGTGGACTGCAGTAGCTAAACAGTTGGCCACTACTGCTACAAGGGCTGCTGCTGCCAGGCGAGCACTGACAGATCCGCCTCCTGGCCTTAGGGAGCTCAGCTTTGATGTGTGTAAGCGTTTTTTTCACATCGGTGCAGCCTGAGCAGCCACCTTTTCCCTCCTCCTTTGCCTCTTCTCTTCCACTCCCTCATTTGTGCTGGTAGTGCTTTTTGGAATATTGCAGGATACTTATTTTAATCTGCATTGCTTCCCTTATTCTGTTAACCACACAGCTCTACAAACACCTGAAATGATGGGGGGCAATAGGGGAGGCGGAACATAAATGCAGGTACAAGCAGTAGGGATGTGGCATCTTCTGAAAGAAATGCTCACCAGCAATCTTCAAATTACCACAGATTGAGTCAGAACTCTTAAATTCATTCTTCCCAATTTAAATTACACTACAAAAATGCCCAGGCAGATTTTGCACCAGTTTTACTAACTTAATTTGAATTCACACTTTTGCTTAAACAAGCTCAACTTCCCATATGGACAAACCTATAAAACATGGTTTAACTTTCACAGTGAACATTTTTCATGCACCCATTAACTTGAACGAGAACTATGAGTCCTTAGTATACTTGCTTATGAAACTGTTTTTGTTAGATGACTAACTTTATGCATATATATTTAAAATTATTTAAGAGGGCAGTGAGGTTATTATTCAAAGTCTTATAAATGGAATTTCGTGCACATGTTCCTGATATTGGCTTCCATGTCTGTTTTGAATTTACTTACAAAATACACCAGCACACCCAAAATTAGTTTCAAGCTATTTCCTTGGCCCCCTCTGTTTACTGTGTTATCTTTCTTACGTGCAGAAATTGCTTTTGTGTTTTTCACTGGACAGGAAATGCCAGACTGGCAATAAGAGAAAGGCCTGGTTTTTAACTTAGTGTTAATTGTTGTTGCTTCCATGGTTATGTGCCTGTGGGTTGAATGTGGCAACTTGGTTAACGAAATGCTCTCACAGTTAGTATCTACAATATCTATTTGCTACTAGCAAAGCCAGTTACATTTCCAATCAAACTCTAAAGGTAACAATGGCCAAGTATGGTGACAAAAGCAACAAAGGGAATGAAAGATCTTATGAAGTTATTCTTTTTCTGTTAGAAACAGCTCAGGTCCCAAATCTGTTGCAAATTAGGAACACCACCAGCTCAGTCGAAGAATAGTGCCACCTTATTTTCTGTAGCCTTTCTAACGGTATCCTCTCCTGAAATTTAGTTCTAAGTGTTTTGACACGTCCACAGTCTGATCTAAGAACACAAAACTAACGTTATCCCCTTTGGGAATACACTGCCCATCACAGCACAGAAGTGCAGGCCTATCAATCTGTGAAAGAACACTACTAACGATCTCACCCTTTCCCTGCCTCTTTAGGAGGGTCTAACTTCTATGGTGGCACGATCTAAGGGCATTAAGAAGAAATAAAACTCCTTGTCTTGTACAACTGTATAGAAACAGGAACAAGCAAGACCTAGCAATTAACATACAAAAATAAAACCAGATTGCTCGGTGTTTCTGGGGTTCAGCTGATACCACATCAGACAACAGCACAATAAGCAATGAATTTGAGTTCAAATTCCACCTACAGCTTTACATGAGGAGCTACTTCATAGTCCCACACACGATTTTCCGTAACTGCTGGCTGTGTGAAGCACAAGGGAGATCTACAGTGCAGAAGAGAAGTATTGAACTTAATTCTCCTTTTTCCAGGCAGCCCAGGTCTTGGCTTAAAAAACCAAACCGAAAAGCCCCAAACCAAAGAACTATGTCTTGGCCTAAATCCTCCCTCTGGTTTGGATCTTCAGAATGATACTGACTTCATGGAGATCTACACTCTGATTTAAATGACTCTGTGACTCCATGAGTCTATGAGTTAAAAAAGAGAAGC